>NC_137632.1:9293234-9973234 GCF_963383615.2 Lipophrys pholis
GGAGTTTAAATCTCTAATTACAAGTGCTTATCACAAGCCTGCAAGCAGATGGTGGGAAGGAGTGACACACTGCACTGTCCTTGTTTTGCGTGTGTGTGTGTGTGTGCGTGTGTGTGTGTGTGCGTGTGTGTGTGTGTGATGCTGTGTAGTAAAGGAGGTCCACACACCCTCAGACAATGGAAAGTGAAGCCATAGTGAAAACAGGAGGACATAAAAGCAGTGCAGATGCAGCTGTTGCTGAAAAAGAAGACAACACCACCCGAAGTGGTGGATGTTCACCCTCTTCCATCCACCTATCTTCTTTCCTAACCATACCTTACTTTGTTCATTCCTCCCCGTCTGTGCGATTCCTCATCACCATGACAAAGACTGGTTGGCTCATGCAGACAGACATAGAGGGAGATGAGTAGTATTTTTATTTTTTCTGTTGTGCTTCGCGGGAGGGGTAGGTACAGTTCACTTGTGGTTCAGACTGAGCACTCTATGAAGTCAGTATTCATTCTACGACTTTTGGTGAATGAATCGATGCTATTTGACATCGTTTTATCATTCTTTTTGGAATATTGTTTCAGTTTTATTGTTTAGTTTATGGGCAACCATCAACAAATCCGAAGATGTCCCTCCTAGTGTAAATAGTCTACAATCTCAAAATGCACAATTTTTAGGTTGGAGGTGAAAAACAAACGTGTCTAACCTTCAAAATGAAAACAACACGACTCAAATCCAGAAGGCAGCATGTGCAAAAACTGTAGAAGCTTGGTCGGGCTTTGAGAGCATTTCTGTTAGAGGGTTACATGTTCTTCCTGTGTGTTTCAGTTTATAACCCTAACACTGCCACTTTAAAACGGACAATGACAAAGTATGTTATGAGATAACACGTATTTTACAGTGTGTATAAACTGTGTACTCAGCCCCAGCTGTCCATAGATGTGTGTGTGTAGACACTATTTGTGGTCTGAAAGTCTTGAAGCTTTCCATCTTGAAGGAGAGAGTCAGGAGGGTGAGGGAGGCATTTCCCTTTCTCTCACTTGCACCATCCACTTCCCTCTGTTCTGTTGAGGACAAAATAACTTAAAAAAAACAACAACAAAAAAAAAAAAGATTCAACAAGAAGATCTGAACAGACTTTAAAATGTGTTCCTACTTTTTCTTGCACGTCTGTGGTTTTGATCGCGGTTTGATTCTCGTCAAAAGGCAGAACCGCATGAATTATAGATCAGTTCATGTTCCAACAGATCTTAAGTAGCAGAGAAACGCTAAACCCGATCAAATGGTAGCACCATTAAAAACAAATAAACCTCTTATCCCGCCAGGGTCGGTCACGTTTTTCAGATCAAAAACAATGAGTGTCTTACTGGGCTGAATCGATTAAGAAAAAATAAACGTGACGCGGTGTTTAGAATTTAGAGGAACCGATGGCAGAATCCAGTTTGTTCATAAACCAAATCCTCACTTAAATGAGAAATCCAGGCAGTATGGCTGCCAGTTCAGCTGCAGGGCTGTGGATCAGCCTGATTACTTTGCGTCGACTGCACCAGATCGGAGTAATCCCCAAATACTACACAAGTATGTACATGGAACAACCGTGCCGTATATTTGACATGCAACGAGAACAGATGAGTGCTTCATATCATTTAGGACAGGCATGCTCCAGAGTGTGTCTGCTCATGCACAGAATGTGCACTCACTTATCTGTGTGCTGGTGCAGGGTGTTGTGGTTTGTTGCAGAAACATAGTACGCTCCGTTTGATAATCAGCATTCAGCAATCACTCCTTAGCTCTTGTCATCTTTCAGAGCTTTCCTGAGGCGGGACAGACTACCGGCGAGGGTGGAGCGAGGACGGAGTGCAGATAAGGACACAGAAATGCTGTGTGGTAGCCAATGAGAAAGACCTCAACTGAACCTTATACCTCCCTGGAATATTTCAGTTTTGTTCCTAAGAAATCTCCAGTCGGTCACTTCTCAAAATGTTTTTTGGTTTTAAGGAATGCATGGAATGATGATGGACGCAAAGAAGAACATTGTCTTCATATTTTAAGATCAAAAGTTACAATTTTTGGAAACACTTAGTAGATGAATGTTATCAGCATTATAGTGGTTATCACCCCTCACATTATGGTGAGCTCCAGATCATATAGGGTTTTTTTTATTTTTATTACCAGAGGTTTCATCATGTGAGCACTACAGTTTGCTCCCGCTATCCTAAAGCATGTACTTGAAGACCCAGAAAGGTAGTTCCACCACTGCACTGAGATCAGTAATACTGTTCACTCTCGTTCCTTGTTGAGGGTTTGGATGCTGCATGATTTCTTGAGGCAACACGCAGCCTCAATTGCTCGCTTCTCTGTCGCGACAGTTAGAAAAAAAGATCCTGCTGTGCAGAGATGTTGTAGACCGTGTTTTATGCAGCCAATGCATTTTGAATTCAGAAACTCGATTTAATTAGTTTGATTTCAAAGTATATATTTTCTTGCGTGTGTGATGTTCACTTTCACACAATGTGAAAGTAAAAGTTACCGTTTGAAATTGAAATTCATCTTCAGTTTTCAATGTTCAGTTTCACTGTTATTGGGCCAACATTTGTGTCACCAAGGAGAAGCATTCAACGAAAACAATATGGCAAGAGAGTGGCTGCGTGATAGTACCATCAGGTCTTTGTCTTTTCCTTCAAAAAGAAATCCAATGAAGCAATGAAGCTGCTCTTTTCAGAGGCCGCCATGGTCTGCCACACCTCTGTTACTCCAACCATCTCCATGTCCTCATTCACTACATCATGAATCGTCTGTGAGGTCTTCGTTTCTGCCCCCCTCCTGTCCAGCAGCTCCATCTCCAACATGCTTTGCACAATAGATCCACTATCTCTCCTCGGCACATGTGCAGACCATCTCAGCTTGGCCTCCGTACGTTTATCTTTGAAACGCTCGCTGCGGATTTACAGTCACCAGGCGGACATTAAAAAGCGATCACTCCAGCAGTGTCTTCTGGGAAAAAAAGAAAAGAAAAAAGAAAGAAACACTTTATTTAAAAGATGCTTCCAAAGGCAGCTTTCTTTTAAAAGGTGTTCTATTAATACAACTTGGAGTACTTGCAAGGTGTCCAAGAGTGTGTGAACTCGACACTTTGCCAGCATGTGTACACAGCGGGTCTCATTTCCTGATTCTCCGGTCAGACGCTGGTTTCTCTTTTGAGGGTCGATCTCACAATGACATCAGCTTCCGCCAACAGACAAGCGGTCACCATGGCACCACACAAAGACATTTTTGGCTCGTCGGGAGGGGGAGACTCATGCTTGACACATTTATAGCAGAGGTCTGTGCTCCACTCCCCTCTTCTCTTACACCCTCCTTCGTTTAGTCAATTGCTGTTTGCCCGGCCGCCTGCTCTGTTTACCAGCTCATCAAAGGCCATCTCTGACTTCTATAGCTGTGCCCCCAACACCCCCACCCCCACCCTCACCCCCGTGTCTGCCTCACTATCCCCACTGTCCCTCTGTATTTCTGCTTCATGCTCTGCCTTTACTCTTTTGCTTTCACTCACTCTTCTTCACTTTGTTTACGTCGTTGGCAGATTTCTATTTTAGACTTTCCTCGTCGATGAGCTGCTTTTGATTTCTTTTCTTTTTTCTTTTGTCAAATGGAGCAGTGACTCTGAGGGCAAAATGCCTGGTGAAGGAGTGACCACCCACTGGGCTTTGTCTAACTCTTTGCCCCAGTGGACAGAAGGTCTGTGTGTGTGTGTGTGTGTGTGTGTGTGTGTGTGTGTGTGTGTGTGTGTGTGTGTGTGTGTGTGTGTGTGTGTGTGTGTGTGTGTGTGTGTGTGTGTGTGTGTGTGTGTGTGATGGAAACATAGTAACACAAAAGGACAAGGAAAGTTATAGAATGAAGCAGTGCACTGCAGAGCAATAATAATAATAATAATAATAATAATAATAATAATAATTCTATTGATGTAATTTTAAATATATATTTTGAAAATCCCAATGAGATTTTATGGTGGATTTTGATATCAGAAACAACATGTAAAATGATCTATATTTGATTACCAGCATTAGAGCTGTGTTTTAAAAGGTTAAGCTCTTTAAAATGATCACTTTTGATCAGGTTTTGCTTTGACTGACGAGGAGGAGGCATATTCACCCATTTGTGGTCCATGTATCCCCCCTTTTGCTCAAACATTTTACCTCAAGAAGAGGTTTAAATGTTTTTCTGCGTAGTGATTAAAGGAACTTCACCAGTTTTTCTTAAAGTGTGGGGCAGTAATTTGCTGGGTGGCGCCAGAGAGCTTTAGAAGAAATGGGGGCCGGATAGATGCCTTTTCTCTGCATTGTTTCTCTTTGTCATCTTTAATATGTTATCATTACAATCCCTGCACAATAGGATTGAACAAAAAACGTTGTAATAAATGTTCCAGTCGAGAAAATAATGCCGCAACTCTCATTCATTGACAATGTATACAACGTGTAACTTTCCTAAACATCACAAGACAAATGTCTGACAGCAGCATGTGTATATGCTGTTGTTACATTAAATTACCAGATACAAGAAATGAGTAACCTATCGTTTACCTTATATGTGATATTCAGGATTATTTCTTATAAAATGAACATCAATGTCATGCTGCCTCATGGCCACTATGCAAAGGAAAAAGATGCAAACGTCTCACAGAAAGAATCCGAACCCCCAAAAATGATCCCGAGTTTTTGACTCCATAGATAAAATAGCATTTATAAGACAACTAGAATAATATGGGGTTTTTTGGAAATGTCTTTGCCAAAATGCAGACAGTCTGTTTCTTTTTTTCCTCCAGAGTTTTCAGGTGTGACAAATCCATTGATCATCTTTAAAAGTACAGACATCATTTGGTTACAGTTTTGCCTCGAGCTAAAAATAGGCACTGCTGCCCCCCCCCCCCCCCCCCCTCAACCTGAGCTCCTGAGCTCAATTTCTTTCTCTGCTTTTGTCTTTCTTTCTTGTGGTGTACAAACAACAACAAACTGCACTCAGTTCCTCCTGTGTGAGAACTGTCCCGAC
This sequence comes from Lipophrys pholis, assembly GCF_963383615.2. Classification (NCBI taxonomy): domain Eukaryota; kingdom Metazoa; phylum Chordata; class Actinopteri; order Blenniiformes; family Blenniidae; genus Lipophrys; species Lipophrys pholis. Next base: position 9,298,266 of record NC_137632.1, read on the forward strand.
AATGCAACTGCATTTTCACACCAGTGATGCAGTCATATGATAAATTATATAAGCAAGAACATAAAAGGCTAGAGTCTGGACTTGAGACCCTTTCTGTGTGGAGTTTGCATGTTCACCCACTGGATGTACAGTCTAAAAACATACATTTGAGACGACTTGGTGACTCTAACTTGTGTGAACGTGAGTGTGAGTATGTATCTTGCCCCTGTCCCTGTGTGGGACCAGTCCATGTTGTACCCCACTGTCACTCATAGTCAGCGCCTCTGAGCTGGATAAAGCAGTATAGAAGACAAATGAATGGATGAATCTATATATATAATCATGCAGACTGATGGGGTGATAGAAGAAAAGATTCCCATATTATCAGAAAGACCTTGAAATGTTTGTTTATTCGAAAAAAAACAACAAAGAAAACAACACTTTACTCTGACTGTTTTCACAACAATAATACATCTGGATGTGTGATAGAAATGAGCATACAATACTAAACAGCGAAGCTTTTATCTTGATTGATATTTTTCCACTCTGTCTGCTCAGGCACAACAAGTGTTGAGTCACACAGCTTGTTATTCAGCTGGTGAAGAAAAGGCTGTCTCCTCAATTTTATTTTTCAGCTGAAAGTCATGAAAAGGTCACCGTAGCTGTGTCGCCTCACGCCCTCCCCTCAGACGATGCCACACGCGAACCTTGGTTTTTCGTTTTGATGAGATACACGTTTAACCCAGTTTGATGGCACCCAGAAAGGTGGAGTCTCCATCCAGGGAGAGACTCGCTGAGGGCCTGGGGATCAGAAGTTCCAAGTAGTCCCCAATGTCCAGCTTCACAATACCTGCAGGATTTTAAAGCTCACTTCAGATTGTGACCTGGCATTTCATTTGACATTTTCGTTCTTTTCCCCTTCAGACAAAACACTGATCGCCCACTGTTGTCAAACCACACAAACCCATGCAGGAGCACGCAAACACACCCGTGTTTCTTTCATGTATTCGAAACACACGGTGTTTATTTGCATGCATTCTCTGTAGTTTTAGTCCTAACCATTAATACCACTTGTCTTCGCCTGAAACTTCAATTGAGATAAATAATGACTTTTCTAATGGGGCCTTTAGTCCTACAACAAGTTCCCATAATGTGAGTGTGTCAACAGATTCAGGTCGCTACCACAGTAATGAATATAGAGCCACGCACACACACTCTCATGCATACGCACACCTAATAGCCTGGAAGTAGAGGAAGACAAACAACTCGACCTTTCTAAAAGCCATTGTTAAATGGGTGAACATGACCAATAACGCAGCCTCACCTCCTGTGTAGCAGGTGTTGTAAGGGTTGTCAGGGTTCATCGTCTGAATGCAGCGGAACAGAAACACAAACGAATGCTCGTCTCCCACAACGTTCCTCTTCCACCGGATCACCACATGGCCCATCGCAAATGTGGTATCTCTGTAGTAGACCTGTAGACGTATACGGATTAGTGAATTACCACATGAAGCAAAGTACCGGCCTGGATTGTACAACATTTGCTACCTCATGTATTAATGCATGCATCAAATGCATTACTTCTTTATCTGACCTTCACTGAAGGTCTTTTAGTCTACTGCATGATTAAATTGAGCACACCCTTTTTCCAACCAGATTTGCAACCAGACTTGCAGCACCACCCTGTGGAATGAGAATGAAATGAAAAAAAAATAAAAAATAGAAAAAAAACACAACCAACCTGACTGTACACAAAGTAGTAGCCCTCCTCTCTGACCAACATGCGGTCGTTTTCTGCCTCAAGGGCAGATCCTCTCTTCAGGCCGGCCTGCCAAGGCAGACCTGTGTAGATTTCTGAAGAAATTTCTGATCCAAAATATAACACATTAGAAATAAATACCACTTACAGTGTATTGCTAATGCAAATGTAAGACAATATTTGCAACTTAAACTCAACTGATTGTAAACAGAAGTATGATTATTGTAAAATGGCAAAGAAAAATAACTCAAAACACAAAAAATAAAGACCTTTATGAGTGGTACAACATTTGTTTGTTTTAATCCAGTGCCTGTTTATTTTCTTCTTACATAGGGCCATATTTGACAGAAACATGCATTTGTAGGATGAACAGCAGGTCTGATTATGTGGGTTACACTCATGAAAATCTACGGTGTTAACGCCAACGACCGGGTGCCTGATTGGCACCTTTCAAAAAAGATATATCAGGGTGGAATTCTAAAAGCAGTGGTCATCCCATACAGGTTGAGTCTTGGACTGAACACTATAATCAAAGATGACAATGCCAGACCCCATAGAGCGGAGTTCCTCTGAGACTGCTGCCAGAATTTAAATGAGAGGGAGATGAAGTGACCTGCCATGCAGTACCTATCCTCAACCCCATTGGGATCGTGTGGGATCAGCTCGGTTGTGCTGTTGCACAACCATGTGTCCGGGTTGTGATAAATGCTTTTTTACAGAACATGATCCCACAACAGTGTGTGAGCAGGCTGGAGACCACCTTGAATAAAGAGGGAGTTATGTGTGCTTCCATACACTGAGGAGTCCTCAGTATGAAAGATTAAGTTATGTCCGGTTTCTTCAGATTTAAATCATCAGTCCACCATGTGACAACACAGTTAATGTAAGCTCAAAAAGCAAGATGAGCTGTTTGGCATCAGCAGAGAATCTTTGGCACATTTTACATGGCTGGAACTAAAATGCTTCCCCTGACTGCTCATGACACACATGAATTTGTCATATAAATGTGGTACCAGTTAAAAGAGAAATAAAAAAAAAAAGAAGACACCAAAGTATAACAGGCTTAGTCGGGAATACTTTACCTTTAGTGAAGGTTTTTCTACTGTTGTTTGGCAACAACTGCAGGCAAGGCTGAGAAACTGTGAAAACAAAAAAAGTTTTTAATATCTGGACGGCTTCAGAATATGGTGCATGTGTTTCCTCTGCTTCTTCCTCTTTCATTGGAACAAATGATCACAATCATTGTAAGAGTATTACACTGAACTCATGGACTTTTCTTTATTGTAAAAGAGCAACTGTAACAGGAATATGTGTTATTCAATTGTGGCATTTTCAGTATGTCAATTAATCCAATGTGAGTGTGTATGATGTCCAACAGTCACAGCTCTGGTAGACACATTAAAAAGCATGTTAAGAGCAGAAGACGGGAGCACATTACACCTGCTTTAAAGTCACTGTATTGGCTCCCCGTGTATTTCAGGGTTGATTTTAAGATTTTATTATTAGTTTTTAAACGTATTAAGGGTCTTGGGCCTTCTTATATTTCTTACCTGCTTTTACAATATGAGCCCTCGCGGCCCCTGAGGTCCTCTGGCACCGGCATGTTATAGGTTCCTGGTGTCAGGACCAGGAAATATGGTGAGGGCTCGTTCTGTCACTATGGCCCACATTTGTGGAACAGTCTGCCGGGGGGCCTCAGGGCCAAGCAGACTGTTGGTGTTTTTAAAAGCAGGCTTAAAAAAGTGGGTTTTGAGCCTGCTTTTAAAAAAACTTACTTTTTCTTTATCTTTCTTTTTTTCTAATGTAGTCAGTGTTTTAGCTTAAAAAAAATTTTCAATATCATTTATCAAGTCATTTTATAAGCTCCTATTTATTTTTTAATTAGTTGATTATTTTACTTACTTTTTATTTTTGTTATCTTCCTGATGTAGCCAATGTTTTAGCTCAATTTTTTTTTTAAATTTTCATTTACTGATTCATGTTATAAGCTCTTATTTATTTTACCCCAGTGTCTCCTTGAGTTGAGTCTGGTCTGCCGGTGGGGACCGTTCTGGCCACAGCAGTGTGTGTGTGTGTGTGTGTGTGTGTGTGTGTGTATATGTGCTCATGCGGTCGTGTGCATGCGTATGTGTGTGTTTTTATTTTTATAGTATGTGAAGCACTTTGTGCTACACACTTGTATGAAAAGTGCTATATAAATAAAGTTTGATTTGATTTGAAGAGATACACATAACCACATTTTGCATATCACACTTGAGTGTACATTTTGTTTTACCTACGGTCTCTGCTCCCAGCACCATTCTCTTCCTCCTAACTGAGGTGACGCCATGTCTTGACTCCGATTGTTGCAGGTACTCCTGGCTGTTCCTCCTGCTACTGATATTCTCACCCTACATGAACACACACACACACACACACACACACACACACACACACACACACACACACACACACACACACACACACACACACACACACACACACACACACACACACACACACACACACACACACACACACACACACACACACACACACACACACACACACACACACACGTTGCGTTCACAGTGTCATGCAAATGCAACCTTTCTTGTGGTGTCTTGACAGTGAGTGGCCACTCACCTGACCCCTGTGGCTGGCTCCTTGACCCTCTTCTTTCCTGCGACACACCTCTGACTTCAGCCCCTCCACCTCGGCTCTGAGAACCACCAGTTGATGCAGGGACAGAGCTGAAAGAGAAGATGAGGTGACAGCAGCCAGAGCCAGGAGGAAAACCGGCCAGGACAGCCTTCTTTCGCCCGGCTCCTTTCCAGTCCCAGACGTTTCACTGTCCAGAGCTGCCATTGCAGAGTCCAAACAATCTCTTCTGAGGTCAGACGAGCATCGTGACCAGACGCCTGAGCCGCGAAACCAGCACTCTGGTTGTAAATGTTTCTCTCCTTTCAGCAGGCTTCCTGAAGAATCTCGCACGTTGCCTTCATTTGTGCCTAGAAGCAGGACTGGATTCCTTAACTCTCGTTTTCGTCCCTCGACTGGATTCAGTTTCCCCCTGTGCAACTATGCAGAAGAAATTCTGTACAAAAAAAACAAAATAGCTTCCGCTTGACTGCTCTCAGCTAACCACACTCACTGCTTCCTGTCTGACCTAAGCGGCTCCAACACCAAAATAATGTTCTTTTCTTCCTTCCTGATCTTCTCTTTAAGATGAGAAACAGCCGTGAAGTGCTTTGAAAATGGCAGTGTACCTCAAACTGAAAAGAGGAAGTGCAGAAACTGCTTTGAATGGCGACAAAACAAACTAATTCCCAGAATTAAAAAAGCGAAGTGATGCTGGGCAACTGTCATGACAGACACAAACCAGATAAACAAACTCCATTGTATCAATTTATTGCATGTTACAGAAAATAGAAAGTGAAAATGTGCGCTTACAAAACAAGCCAACATTGTTTTTAAATAGAAAAGAAAGGGAAATAAAGTTAAATCACTCAGACTGATTTACAGTGACTATAGAAATGACTCATTCAGATGTCTGTTCACATGCTCCCGTTGACGTTGGAGTCACAGTGAGCTGTGATAGATGTACACACAGTATACCGTCACTGCGCAGATTCTTTGTAATCACGTGCGAATTCAACTCCTAGCGTTGAGACGATGGCCACCGTTTCCCAGTGATTCTCATTACAATCTATTCACAAGAACATATGAATATATGTCCCATTGTGCAGAAAAACCTGGCTAATGAGTTGTTAAAAAAAAAAAAAAGTATAACACATTCAGTTTAACTCCAGATCTTTACACCAAGAGGTTGGTGGACAGTAACACATTAGATTTTGATAAAAAAAAAAAAGTCAATAAACATTTTATGCCAAACAAATCAAATAAATGTTGGTGTAATGCAAACTAACAGCAGAAGTGTATAAAACAAAAAGCGAGCAGTGTATATTCACACGGTTGAATCAGAATCTCAGCATATGGATTTGATGTAATACAAAAAAAAAAAAAAAACGGCTCGGTGCCACCAGCAGAAGAAAAAAATAAAGTCACAAAAAGGAGGACAGACTTCCAAGAAAACTTTGTTTTGTTTCTAGTTGTAAAGTGTGTTCCTTAAAGACTGCCATTTACATTCATACGAGCCTCTAACCCAGAGAGCTTCAAAGTGTGGGAGGATGAGCCCGGCCCCACCATCATGCTCGGTCTCAGCTTACACAATAGAAGATATCATCCAAGTCTAATGGCTTCCTTATAATAAAATGCATACTCTCATGCTATGAAAAAGAAAATCCTCACGCGGCGGAAAGGAACCCACCCCACACGCTCATAACCACTGGCTTGAGACCACAGTTCAAGCCGTCATCCCGACGACTCGCAAAAACACTGGGGTCTTTCGGCGTCGTCAACTCCTTGTTGAGCAAACTCTTGGCGCAGAGCTTGGCATATGGCTGAAAGAGATCTGTCGGGTGTATTCACATGGCTTCGGTACCGCTGCGGTGCAGCGCGCTGCATTCAGAAAGCAAGAGCAGATAATCGTCTTTTAATCGTCAGGCTCTGCCTCACCTCATGGAAGACATGCGGGGAAAGGTTAATTAGCTCATTAAAAGCCCTCCGAGTGAGTAAAGCAATTGTGCCACATAAGCATGAAGTGACAGAACCCTCCAATTAACAATTACTATGCTGATGGTGAAAACAATTCAACACAACACTTTAAAACAAAAATGAAGACACCTTAGCCTTCGTCCTGAAGAGGTTCAGATTTCTCAAAGACCGGCTCAATAAAACACATTTTCATTGTTGTGGAGATCCATAAAAAGATTTGAATAACATCCCTTCTAAACATTTGTATTCTGAGCTGCAGAAAAGGTCTCAATAGAATATTCTTCACAAAAAGTTTGGTTACATGTGTTAGGTCAAATGCCAATTAGATCATCCTCACCGCTGTTGTTTTAGATATCGTTAGGAAGACTGATTAATCACTCCTGTAAAGACGGTGCCCGGTGGAATGGGCGACGCAGGTAAACATGTGGTTAATGCCCCGAAACAAACGGCTAAACTGGCACATCCTCCTCACACTTTGCTGTGGGATGTCCTCACATTCCAACACCAGATGTGGCGTTGTATATGTGACTAATGAGGCTTGTTGAACTGTATGTAACAGCCATCAGTAGAACTGAAGGAGAGAAAATAATTGAGATAGAAATATACATATTAAAAAATCTCATTTGTTGTGTAACTTGTGGTTTTTGTACTCGGTACAATTATGGTTTGGCACTATGTTTTTTTACTTTACATCTTCCTCATTTGTAAAACCTGCCGAAACAAGACTGACGGGCCTGCTCTCACATAGGATTAATCCAATTATGCCATAAAATGTAACGGATCTATCTTCCACAGCGACACTATTTGGCACCAAGTGAGGACTGTGTACTTTGTCCTTAATCTCTTGCCGTGGATTTACTCCAACAACGTATCACCTAATGGTCAGTGGGGACAAGAGGATTACAGCAACCAATAACTCAGTGCACCGACGTGTGTTGTCGTGTTGTATCAAGACAGACTTGGAGAAAGCTGAGCCGAGCAGTAAATGACAAACTCGATGGTAAAACTACAACACGGGAGTTGTGAGCGGGCCATTGTACCAGGACAGCTGCAACTCACCATAATCATAAAGAAACAGAAGTACTCAGACAGGAAATAAGAATTTAAGAGGCTATTTTTGGCAGGCAGAAGTACCAAACAAGCCGTCTCATCTTCTTCAGCGATTAATCTCTTGACAAAACTTTCGTGTATTTGACAGTGAGCTTTATGCCTCTTGAGCAGGCAAATTGTTCAATCAGATGTCCAAAACGGGTCAACATGCCCCAAGCAGCTGCATATACATGACAGTAATATTAATGACAATAATATTCTTTAAAGGGGAGAGAAAGAAAAAAAAAAAAAAAAAGTTTTTTTTTTTTTTTAATGCTCTCCAAAAGTATTGCTCTGAAAATGTTCGCCCACAAAATTAAACACTTGGGTAAATCAGAACAGAAGAGTGCAGTGTATTAACAAAGATACATATATTTACAGTAAAACCTTACATGTCACCAGCATCCAATTTTGTAAAGCAGATTCCTTTTTTTTTTTTTTTTTTGTAAATTATAATTTTAAAATCTATTTCGACTGTGACTGGGGCCCTTGTATGGTTGCAATGCAGATGTTTTGATGATTGTGACTCATGTCAGCAGACTTAGAAAATCAAACCACTTGTGTTCGTGACGCATCTGCTCTGGCTTCATTCATCAAAATTCATAAATACATGCATTCATAGCTGTAACACAAACAAACAAAAAATAAAAATATAGGAAGTTGTCACCCTCTCTTAAAACCTTGAACTCGTGAAAACTTTTTAAGTTCACAGAAAGGTAAAAAGAGTGAAATGAAAAAGAGAAAACACTCGAAGAAAAGCAATAGAAATGTACATTCTTTTCCCCAAAAGATAACAATGAAGTCCTTCCAGATAAACAACTCACTTTACCCAGCCCACATTCTGCAGTCACTTGTCTGCATTGGGGTTTTCAGATGATGGTGACACTGGCTGAGGGCTGGGCACTCTCCTCGTGGGCGTGACTCTTCAGCAGGTCTCTCATGAACTGCTCCAAAGCAGCGAAGTAGCCCTGACACTGCCACGTGTCATTGTGCGTCCCTTCTGGAAAGATGGCCAGGCGTTTAGTCCGAGAAGGAGACAGCTCATACAGTTGCTTCATCATAACGGGCGGGATGAGCTGGTCTGACAGGCCGGACACAAACAGCGACGGCATGCGACACAGCGCCACCTGCCGATAGGACAGGAACTGATTTCGGTAGCACCATAATGGCAGCAGGCGCATGGGCAGGAAGGAGAAGAGTGTGGCTGCCATGTGGGGGATGCTGAGGAAGGTGTTTTCTACAATGATGGCAGCCACACGGTGAGGGTTAACTGAGGCCAAGCGCACAGCCACAGCGCCGCCCAACGAGCGGCCAAACAGTATCACCTTTGTCTTGTCCAGGTCGGGACGGGTCATGACATAGTCCAGCGTGGCCTCGGCATCCAGGTACAGCCCCTCCTCGCTGGGCTCGCCGTCACTCTTTCCATAGCCGCGGTAATCCACCAGCACCACGTTCGCCTTTAGATTCACGAGCATCAGCAGGGCGTTTGGTACCCTGTGACCGATGTTCCCTGCGTTGCCGTGGAAGTACAGGATGGTGGGCGGAGAAGAGGAAGTGGGACTGCTTTGATTGCCAGAAGTGACTCCGGAAGGCGCGTCCCCGCCTGTGTACCGAAGCAGGATGAGGTTGAGCTTCACGCCGTCCTTGGTGCGAATGAAGACATTTTCGTGGGGGATTCCTGTTGGCATGGGAACATAAAGGCGGGAGGAGGAGGGCTGGTCGGGGAAGTAGAGGAGAACATCCTGGAACTTGTAGAGGATTCCTGCCACAGAGGCAAGGATGAGAGCGAGGAGAAAGAACCCTCCGTAGAGGTGGAAGGTGAGGATGAGGGCCAAGAGAGACACTCGACAGGCACCCCAGGACCAGGAGGCCAGAGCCAGGGTGCAGCGCTCCATTGCCCCCCACAACCTAAAGGGCTTCTCCATGGCTACACAAGAGACGAGTCACAATCTACAAAAACATGGGAGAGAAAAAACAGAAATGATCCATTTAAAAACTGTTCAGATTACAAAGAAACCTGACATGATAATCATACCCGATGAGTTAACGGTTTCCAGCTGAAACAAACACTCACACCAATTTATACACTTAATGCTTATGGACCAGAGTTACGGGGCTGCAGGAGATATGCAACACAGTATTTTGCATAATGTGACAGCAGCTCAAATTTTCAAACGACCTTCAGTTAATGTGTATCCATACAGGTGATGTACTCAGGTTGTGTAGAAAAAAAGTCAAACGTGTTAACAAATGTAGCGCAATGCAAAATCTGTCCAAACTTCAGAAAGACCCATCCTGCCATAATTGCGACCAACATTTTAAAAAACCCTGCGAACTGTTTACATGATCATTAAAAAAAACAACCTGAACTAATTAGACATTTGCTATAATTGGATCATATGTGTTTAATGCACATCGGAAAGGTGATAATATCTGAACAAAGACATTGAGAAAATCTAAATGTGTGAATGTAAGCTCTCCTAATCGGATCACTATTAAATCCGACACTTATTTTCATCACGAGAGAAGTCAATATACATTTTTAGGGATCTTTATTGTATGTGCTTGTGAACAGGCTCACTTTTGCGCTTGTCTGGCTCTTTCACTTCAATCAGAGTGGTGTGTTTACACGATGGTGGTGATTTACACCAAGGCACTGTGTAACCAACTTAAAGATCCAATATTATCCCAGGAGACCAGTGTGCACTCAGAGTGCGTGGAAATCGGATGTTCCAATGCAAGTGAGAATCTCCAGCTATTGAGCTTAAGTACTTAAGTTTTTGTTTCAGAGGAGCAAACCTCTTTACTTCTAAGTGTGGCCTGAACAACTAACACTATCTGCACTGGGCTTGTAGCCGATGCAAACCAATTTAACTCTGAACCATCTCTTAACATTGCCATAGCTATAAACACACAAGATATCTTCTCTTTCACTCTCACAGCATTCATACGCCTCTACTGCATGTCATACTTCCTGAATCAGAGATGGGTAATCATGGTCCAGGAGGGAAACAGTTGTGTTGTAGCAGGATACATTCATTCTGAAATTATGCTGAACTGAGTTTATTGACACCAGGTGTGTCAAACTGCGGTTGTCGAGGGGGGACATCCTGCACGTTTTATATATCTCCCTGCTTTAGGACATTAAATGTTAATGTCATCCTCAAGCTTGTGAACACCTAATATGGCACCCCTGATTAGTATGAAGCTCATTACTAGAGTTTGTTAGGCCACGTTTACACGTACTCGGGTATGTAAAAGACTGTGCTATTTCTCTGCATTTGGGCCTTGCATTTACACATAAACGCAGCTACCAGTCACCACAAACGATGATTTGTGAAAACTCCAGCCACAGTGGAGATTTGGAAAAACTCTGTGCTTCCGTCAGGATCTAAACAGCGGTAGGCGGAGATTTACGTCACAATATGTGACGGAAGCTTCATCGGCATCATCTGTGTGCGACCCGTGTTTACAGTTTGAACGCTCTGATGAAGACGGATAGTGAAAGCAGTGCTTGCTCTTTATTCGTTTTATATTCTAACGCCACATTTAAGAAGAGCTCCGCTCGTTTATTGGTCCAAACATACAACATGTTCCATTGAAAGAACAGGAAATAACTTTGTGGTTTTTTTTCATGCTTCTCAGTATACTGCCCCCTACAGGTTTGGCAGGTATCATAGTAGAGCTGAACCAAGTGTATATGCCGTAAATTAAGTTTTTTTTTTTATATGTCAGCGATCAGGTGTAAATTTCAAGTTGGAGAGGACTGTATATGTGATCAAGAAGTTTAACCAGGTGCCCTAAACCCAACCTGTCAAGTAAAGTACAAATGCTTCCAAGTGTAGGTCATACAGAGGGTTATTACACTTCACACAGACTTGTACACCACTTTACTGCTGGGAAATGAGAAATTATTGTTGACTTTTCCTGCGGATCATTGTGGGGGTCAATCTATCAATATTTAAAGAGCTTGAAAAAAGCAGTACAGAGAATGGCGTTGCATAAATGAAGCTAACTGAAACTCAGCTGTTCCCAATCAATTGCAGCTTTAATAAGGCGACAGCTAAACACATGCTTGGGCGACCCTGGCACGACATTTTACCGACAGCGTTAATTGAAAGACACTATTAATATCTTAAAATTTAAAAAAAAAAAAAAAAAAAAACTCGACCCCACCCACAGGCTACATTTAGATACAGGTGCTACAAGCTTCAGAATAATTTCTGAAAAGGTTTTGACAGATGGCTGGCTAAAGGTATTTAACATGCCAACGACAAGCATCACTCACCGCCATAATAAGCTGTCAAACCGCTGAAAATAAGCTCGATGTAAACCCATTTGTATCTGCGATATCTGGTGTCGAATCGAAGAGATACAAGCGATGCTAACTACAAAGCTAACATTTACTGCTATTGACGTTAGCGCTGCTATTTGAAGTTAGCCACCTAGCTATCTCATCAATGCTTAACAAGGCAGCCACCTACTCACCCTTCTCTCATTTTTAGCGTCTCCGTTGCATAAAATCTCTGCAAAACCGCGACAAAGACAGAACGCAGCCGCTGTCATTCACCACTGAATCTTATAACAGATCTGCAGTTACTGCAGCTAAAACGACTCAGTCCAGCAAGACCCGGCGAAGCTAACTGGCTAGCATTGCCGGTGCACGTCTCTTTAACTTCCGTGCAGCGCGCAGCACAAGAAAAGAGGTTCTGAAGAACATTTGTTCCGCACACGGTTTCTATAAAATAGACGGTGTTGTAACGTGTAAATACTAAAATGACGGCGATAAACAATAAAGGGAAAAAACAACCAAATAATAACAATGTACTGTACAGCAAAAATGTGGGGTATTTTGAATATTACAATATCTAGCGTTCACCCATCGTAAATAACATGTTATATAATATTTTGTCCACCAGGTGGCGGTCTAATAAAGTGTATAATGCTACCTAATTAATATGGTTAGACGGTTTAAACATACTTTTTGGACATGCACAAAGTCAACAACTGTTTTAACAAACATTTAAGCCATTATTATTGAAGTTATTATTGTCTAATTGATATAGTATTTTCTGCTTTATACATGGCATAGTTTTTACTATTGGCTTTGTAGTTTGAAGGGCTGAAAAGCCCTTCCAGGGACGAGAGTTACAAATTAGTGTCAAGCTATATACTCTATGTGCAACACATCAGATTGTTTCTATGTATATTGCACTGTCCCTGAAAAAGAAATTGAAATTGAAATTGGATCGGCGCCTTTTGCCAGCCAGTTTGGCCCACAGGCTTTATTTTTGACACCCCTGCACTAATACATAGGTGACAAATATGCCTCTCTTGGACTAAAACTAGCCCACAAGAGGGTCCAAACTGGCCTGAGGGATGACCTTTTAACACAGAACTACTGCATTGATGTGAAAGGCTTTCCCTCACGTTACAGGATCATTGAAAAAATACAATTTCCCCCCGAAGGACTTTTAGCAAATGTAAAAAAAACATGCCAATTTGTATTAAGATTTAATCAATATTTTAGTCATAGAATGATGTTAAAAGTGTCAGTATTTGGCCTGCATATTCAAATATGAGTCCTTTAGGCACCTCCTACTAAGGTAATCCATTGGATTGTCATGGTACTTACATAAATGACTATTTATTTTCTAAGTCCCCCCCTCAAAAGAAAAAAAAGAAAAAAAAAAATCAGTCAAAGATGTGATTCACTCACAAACAAATGAAAAAACGTTTGTCACATGATGTGGTCACGTGACTGCATTCCCCTCACCACCCTGTCAGGACACTTTAACCAGGTGGAGCTGCACCGTTTCAGATTGGTTCAGGAAGCCTGTGAACACACGTTCACACAGCCAAACAGGCGAGACAGCTGAGTTTAAATGATAAGACAATCTCCCTTGCTGGCCAAAGCAATGAGGCTGAATGAGCCATGTGTGTGAACGTTAGTTAATGAGCAGTTTATGCATGTGTCTTTTAGTTTGCTCACCCACTTGATAAGTAGTTTCTTTATTGGTGGGAAAAAAAGAAAAACAGCACTACTTTTAACTCATCCATTCTCGTAAGTACAATCCTATTAAATATGTATCCTAATCTGCTGTGATCGCATCAGTGATGGTCTTTATGTGTTGGTGAAGTCAGAAGTGACAGGTTTCCCACCAATGCAAAAGTGGGTCAGTTGTGTCTGTGAGGCCACACACACTCTGATTCTGCTGTTAGGGCAATGTCTTCGGAAAAAGTGCCTCTCGGTTATAGGTTTCAGTATGCTGTGCTCATCTTAACACTTTCATTTCAGATATTTGCTACTTTTGTTGGGTGATGTGGACAAAATGAGCTGACTTTGATTGTTAAAAATCACACTCCGCACACTTGCAATGCTTCCATGTACAGTCAATGTTGATCTTTTGAATTCATCAGAAGAAAAACCATTACCGACCACAATTGCAAAAGGACTACTAATTAATAGTTTTATCATATGAAAAAAAAAATGTTCCTCCCTTCCTGGTTGCCCTCTGTTATTGCTTTATTTAACATCTTGCTCACTCGCAATGTGACCTTGGAGCAGACACACACATTATGTGCAGACTAGCACAGCTGTTGGCCGTTCAGCTCTGTCCTTGAGGTTTGATGATTTAATTCTGTGTTGTTGAAATCAGCATCAGGACCTACATATATATATATATATATATATATATAGCTATAAAAAAAACTACAAATGTCTCAAAACATTCAGTTATAAAAGTTTTTTGCTTGGCGTATACTTGTCATTGCAGGGGCAAAAAGATGCCACTTGCATTAATTAAACACACTGCACACTGTGCAGTGTGACAACACGCTGTATGTTGTCACCATACATTATGTAACTGTCCGCCTGGGTCAGCTTAGTCACAGACAGCATGAATAAATGCCCCGGGGCACCGGCTGAATGAAGGCATCAAATGACTAACAAAGGCTCTTCCATAGGAATATGATTGCGTCGCTTTCAGCTATATGTGTTATTGCGTGTGTGTGCTGGTTTAAAAATGTACATAGACTATCAGAAATACAAATGTAAAAAAACTACTTATCAATATTCAAGGTCAAGTAAGCGTTGTGGTAGATTTGATGTCGGTTTTTTTTTTGTTTTTTACATTTGGTTTTTCTTGAACGTTGGCACTATTGGTAATGATGGTTTGAAGTATGTTTTTTTTCTGTTCTTACATCTCAGAAATACTTGCCTCTATTGCTGTTATTTAGCTTTCTTTATTCAGTATACATGTGCAGTTGTTTTTATGACATATTGTAACTGTTATGTTTGCAATTATCTTTTTCGCTGACAAGGCTTTTAAGCAAGGCATATTTATTCTGACCTGTTGCATTTACAAGAGATTTGCTCTCATATTGAAACATGAGAATATATTTTTCTGAAGGTCGACAATGTCATGATTAGTCATAAAGACATGTGACTGAAATTCAAGCCATGTTCCTGTTGTACTTTAGGTGGCAGTGTTGAGACACTTTGGTGCTCGTCTGTGTTTCTCGCTCCCTTTTTCTTTTTTCTTTTGGTTAGTAAATGAAGTGGTTCAGATTGAGCCCAGTGGAAAAAATCGATTTCATAGTCAGGTAGACTATACCACTGCATAGTGGCCAGAAACTTCATCCTTTGTTGTGCTGACTATCTATCTGACTGCTTCTTTAAATGACTCAACACACCACCTGGTGGCGTAAATGTGTATTGCAAGAGTGACGTTTCGGAAACTATGCAGACTCTGGTTGGTAAACCAACAAAATGTCACTTAATTAAGTTTTGCAGACTTAAAATAAGCTAAGATATTACATAGCCTACAAAACATTACATTTGTACTCTTAATGTTGCTTACTCTAAATCGATGAAGTGCGGTTAACTTTAGTAGCAACACACTTCATTCTTAGGCAGATTTTGCGATACGAGTGGTTGTGAAGGTGTTGGCAAAAGAGGCCCAAATCTATGTAGAAATATACATTTTGAAAGCTGACATCCACTATTTAAACCATGCAGCAGCAAAAGCAGCAGCAGTTCCTGCCATTCGACTTTCCCATACAAACGTACATGCACATATTTTCTCTCGGTGTGGAAATTAGAAGATTGAACACAGCCAGTATGTGGGGAGGTAAATCGACTGCTTATAAAACCTTTAAGGCCTCTACAGGCTCTGCTATTATCACAACATTACATGCGTCACTCTGCAATATTGATTTCTTAAACCTGGGCGTTATAGTGAGTTGAGTGGCTACTCAATGTCACTATCCGCTGAATGGAAAGTGTCAACCACTGTGATGTACATGCCCACACAACTATCACACATCCTGTATTTAAGGTATGCCACTGGTGCTGTCAGGGGATAAATAAATTGAACTCTCCAAGAAATGACCTATTGTTCTAGTGGTGTTTATACACAGGGAAAAAGCTCAGTATGGGAGTGGGCAGAGATTGTAGATGTGATGTGTATTACACTCGTGGTAATCTGCAAGCTGTGTTTTGGGCTGTAGCAGCAGTATGATACTTTCTTTTATGGCTTTTTCTGCAGCATCTCAATTGTTATCCAACTTTTAGTTTAGCTTAGTTCATAGCAGCTGGCCCACTGTGATGCATATTGGAGCAGTGGTTTTAAAACTTGTGAGGATGATCTCACTCAGGTCACCTATAGTCGCACCACCGTGACCCCGACTGTCATTAAATCCCTCTGACTGTATCACACCAGGAGGTCTCACCAAGAGTACACAATTTTCAGCTAGAACTGCTGATATTGAAGTGTAAACACACCGTTACTTGTTTCTGAGTGCTTTGGGGGGTTAATGTACATTCATAGATTTTTCTCCAGTTATACGGAGGATGCCGTTTGTGACAAAGTGGCCGTTTGGCAGGGAGACTCAAACCACTGATCTTCTTGGTTAAAGGCTTGCTTTCCTAATTTCTAGGCCACCGCTGCCAACTAAAGTCTTAAAATAGAAAAGAAAAGAATAGACATAATTTATTTATTCTTAAAAGGTGGTCCTGGTAAATATGAAGGTTCTTGAAGTAACAAAAGAGGAAATGAAAACTTGGGTTTATGTGCACTTCTACTTAAAAATTGTCGAGGCACAAAATTCTCTAATGTCACTGAAGATTGCCATTGAGCCTTGATCCTGGTTGGCTGCCTGACCAGATGTTTTATAGCAGTTATGTAGATGTTTGACAATTTATTTCTATTGGTAAGATTCCCTGCTGCACCACGACTGAAGTGAACCAAAATATTTAGGAAACTGCCTCAAAAGGCAACGTGTTCTTTTTGAGCTAAATCGTTAGGAATGAGTACGTGCTTCGGCTTGAACAGATTCACCGTGAAAATGATGTTCACGTTTAACCTTCATTCAGTATTGAAGTTGTGTTGCCTAAAAGAAACTCTGATACGCATTTGTAGTGCTGTGACATTTTACTGCACCAGCAGGCCTGCTTGACAGGAGGTGCAGTATTATATATGCATGGTTTGAGAGAACACACACACACACACACACGTCTCTTTAGGTTATAGGGACTGATGCATTCTGATGAATTCAGCTTATATGAGACTGACAGCTGGCAAGTTCACTCCCTTGCCTACGACTCAATTACCTTTGACATGCCAGTCACAACATCTATTACACACACATACTGTCATACACACTCATGCGCATGCACTCTGCAGTTCCACTCCCGTATCTTGCGACTCAATTACTTGAAATATGGCGCTCGGAACAGCTGGAGGGCCCAAGCTCAATAACGCATAGTCAGAATTGCAACAGGACGGAGAGTGAAAGTGATGACCTGGCTTGGAATATCATATCATCAGGCCAGGGGAACATGTTTATCACTCACCTCACGTATTGCCTCCTAGGGACACGAGAAGAGCAGAGTTTCACGTTCAGAAAATGAGAGATTGCACTTGGGCTCTGCGCTGCAGCCATGCTATTCATACCCATTGATATATCTGTCAGTCACTCCCTGACTGATGCTGTGACTTGTCGTGTGTAAGAGCACATCAAAGCATTTCTGCTGCCTCTGAGAAAGCCATAGTCAAGCTCGTCTGGCATTATCGCTAGTGATGCCTTGTTGATTTGCAAGCCACAGAATGCCATACATAAGGTGATAGATGCTGGTGTCCATGGCTACAATGTAAATGTGTCACCTTGGAGACAAAGCAAGTCAGGGAGGACAGCCACACAATGGCAACTCTCTATTTCAAAAACAACACACGAGAGAGGCCAAACACATCCAGGCATTTACTGGCAATGCAGGACCATACATTTCCATGTATAATCTATAATTAACAAAGTTAGAGCGACTGTAACTAATAATGCGGAATCACTGTTTCACTTGACAGTCAGGTTCACAGATTCAGATCCAAATAGATTCGTCCACATATAGCCGAACAAAAAGATGAACAGCCACGGCCAAAACTCAGCAAAGCTAAAGTAATGTATCAGTCAAAATCATATCATATCATTGATCAAAAATAACCAAACACTTGGGATTTCCAAGAGGAAGCAATAGGTAACATAACCAGAATGAACAGGTGAGGGTATTCAGTAGAGTAATGACAAGCTGGCGAACACGGACAGGATTTTAGACAAATATTCTTTGTAGTGAGGAAGTTTCAACATCCCAGTGGGAAAAATACACATTGTAATGAAACACTCATAGAATATCGCTGGATATTAATAGTTTGACTTGTAGTTTACTGCCTTAAATAACTGTTCAGTTTCCATGTATGTAGGTGAAGTTTATTGATGAAATTGCATAAACATTTCATCATTCTTTGGTATTCGACTTGCAAACAGTAGTCATTTAAATGCTGCCAAATGAGGAATTTCCCAAGGGCTAACATTCCGAGTAAAGTTAAGCCTTTATTTTCTCGCTTGGGAAAATTCATAGTTAATCATAACCACAAAGGATACGAAGACCAAAGTACTAGAATCAGTAGTATTTGCCCAAATGCCCGGTGGGAGTCAAGGAAGCCGCAGTAGTGACCTCTAACCTCGAGGCCACCACTGCCTCTAGTTGTCAGTTTTATTAATGCACAAATAAGGAGCGATCACACACAAAGTGCAAAAGATACGAACCAGACTAAGGCAATGTTTACTTGAAAGCTTTTCAACACATCAATTTGCGGTTTTGTTTCCAAAGAGTTTTCCCGTTTTGAAAACGTTTCCACGAAAACAGCAGAAATCCTGATGTAGTTTTCATGTTGGGCCACTAGTGGCTGCTATTAGTTGTTGTTGTAATGAAACCAAACTCACATGAGCGCATCTGAAAAACATGACTAAACAAAACAAAACATGAAGTTTAATGCCAGGGTTGCGGGACCAACTTCATATGGTTCTATATGATGTTTATTGTACAGTGGTGTACAGTGTGTAACTGCTCCATGCTCACAACCCCAAGCAGGAATCAATGAGCGCCCTATATGCTATACCTACCAGGAATAAATTGGGTGGAGACTGCTATACATCTCAAGCAGCAATTAAGATGCCTCCTGTGGCACATAGACATTTATTAAAGGCTACACTCCCCTCATTTCCCTTGCAAATAAGCCTTCTGTCACACCTATGACGATATCTATCACTCTAATTAACCTGCCAATATAGGTGTGTGTCGGATTGTATTAGTGTGTGTGTGTGTGTGTGTGTGTGTGTGTGCGCCGGCGTGGCCCATCTTGATAAAAGGGCAGGTTGTAGTGATGAAGAGCAGAATATAATTAATCGAGGGCAATTCAGTGAAATAATAGAGTCGCCAAAACAGCAATGTGCAGTTACAGTGTGTTAACATGACATGATTTCCAAATTGTGACATTTCATTGTGAAGTTTAATACTTTTTATGACATTTGAGGAGTCTGTTGCCATCAAAACTATGCAAAACCACCTGCCGTTCCCGTTTTCATTTGTCATTGTATATGCACAATGGTGTGCAGTTAAGATAAAAGGGAGTGAAAACAGTGTGAACAATGTTATTTAAACCAGAAACCACTCTTCTGGTCTTTGCCCGACCTCTTGTGGTGGCAGAAACAGATAATTAGCACATTTTGCAATTGTGCCAAAAATACAGCTGAAAGGATGACATTGAAAAAAAAAAAAAAAAAAGGGCTTTATTTAGCCTGAAGACCTTGAAAACTCTACATTGGTAACATGTCTTTTCAGAGTTGCTAAATCAAGCTTTCTTTTAAGTGGTTCTTCCAACACAAGCATGTATTCTAGTGACAATGTTTTAAGGCAATAAACTGAGGTGGAGAGGATGTCTTCAGCTTACAGACCCTGAGACCCTAAGTTATGTCGAACAACAGTAAATGTTAAATGTTTCAGTGTTTGTATGCATAAAATAGGATTAAGCTTTGGACGTATCCACTTCTGATTTCCCCCTATGCTGAGATAATCACCTGTTTTTCAGTGAGAAACACAAGAGTACTATTATTTCTATTATTTATAGTTTCAGCATTGAAGTAAAGCTGAAATGTTGAAGTATTCCTCTGAGGCAGTGGCAATGTTAACTGCCACCATCACATCCATCATCCTAATTATTTAAATTCATTATCAATCCCAGTGAAAGCATTGGAAAAGATGGTGATTATCACATTTGGGAATGACCTAAGCATATTTCTCAAAGAAAGACATGCAACCATGACATAATCTCTGCAGCAAGCCACTTCACTGCAAAGGTACAATATGAAGGGCAGGCTGTAATTATGAGTTTGATTTAGCTCGTGGAGACCAATCTGCAGAGAAGCTCAGCCCACGGCCTTTGAAAAGTGCAGCCTCATTGTTAGAGTCAAGTCAATATAGAGCTTAAGGTGAACGAAATTGTTGGAATTTGAGTGCGTATATTCACATAATCTGAATAGAAAATGCTCAGTTTAGAGAAAGCACACTTACTCTGAAGGTCAGTGAGACCAGTGATGGGTGATTGTTTGAGTTGTCTTGGATAATCACTCCTGACTAAGCTGATTCCTGAGCACGAGTAGAGTCTGGTCGCTAGATGCAAACTGACAGGGTTGTGATCCAGAATGAATGTTACAGTTTCATCCCATAGGTATGGAAATACAATTTGTTTATTTCTCATTAAATAAGTGTGTTTGCAAAAGCTTTTATCAGCAAATGTGCAAACACCAAGTTGGATAATGTTTGGGGGTGAGGGAGGAAGAGTTACTGCCTCCCCAATTTGATTATATAACATCAAAACAGTTTTTATATTATTAAGGTAGAAAACTAAGTACAAATCACTCGGGCCTTCATCAAACTGACTTTTAGATTTGAATCTGATCCTGAATGTTGAAAAAAAAAACCTAAGAACTCGTAATCGACTTCAGGAAGAAGCAGCCAGCGCACGCCCCACTTTACATCATGGACACTACAGTGGAAATGGTGCAGCAACGAACAACTTCCCCTGGTCTCTCCACACCTCCTCCATCGCCAAGAAGGCTCATCGGTGCCTGATCTTCCTACAGCGTCTGAAGAGAGCTCATCTGAGCACATCAGCCCTCACCACCGTCTCCAGAGGAGCCAGAGAGAGTGTGCTGACCAGCAGCGTCTCTGTGGCATGAGAGCAGCACCGCCTCTGACCGAAAAGCACTGAAGAGAGTGGCGAGGGCCGCCAAGAAGACCATTGGGGTCTCATTGCCACAAATAGGAGACTTTGCCCGTCAAGGGCTCTGAGGATCACCAAGGACCCCACTCACCCTGCCCTGGAGTGTTTCCTCTCCTCCCCTCAGGCAGGAGGAACCGCAGCCTGAGATGTAAAACTGCCCGGTTCAAGAACAGATTTTTTTCGCCCGCCATTCGTCTTTTAAACAGAGGACTGTAAATACTTATTTATTCTTCTGTTTTAACTTTTTTCCACTTATTTATTCTTGCACTGCATTTTAGGCACCTTATTTTATGTCAGGGATTCTTAAGTTATTTTATCTCCGTTACTTTTTGTGTGTTTTATCGTTGACCCTGCATCGAAATTTCGTTCTGCAGTGCATCACTGATGTAATTGTCAGAATTATAATAAAGTTTATCTATCTTTCTAAAATGTTTTTTTTTTCTTTTCTACAATTTTCATCACCATTACCAATAAAAAGACTAGAGTATTCAAGAAACTTACTAAAGCAGGGCATGACGAGAAAAAAAATTCATTCCATCTGACATCCTGCTTTTTTATACAAACTATAATATATTCGTATTGAGCAGAATTGAGGAGAACTTATGGGTTTGGCCTTCCACGGTCGCCCTTGTTTCTCATGTCTGAGGGAAACCATTATTTGCCCACGCCTGCTCTACATGAATGCCTCTGTATGTGCATTGCCGCAGCTAATATGCACACTGTGATTGGTCAAAGGCTGGCGTTGCCTTGAAAATAATGCCTTATGTGATTCAAGTGGAAGGGATTATACTAACCTATTGCTGTGTTTCAGCGGGTCGTGCACTAAAACAAATCTTGCAGCTCTGTGCGAATAGCCCAGTCGGGGTCAGCTAAGTCTATTAACACAAAAAATGACGTATCGAGTGCAAAAATAGCCAAGCAAGGTTGCTGCTAAGAAATTTAAGATCTGGAAGTGATTTGGGTAAATAACTTTAAGATGATTTTAAGAACATAGCAAAATTACGTTTGGCATATTCGGTCCTCAGTGTTGAACAAAGGGCTTTATATTAACCGGTTTGAATACAGACTAAAAACAAACACATTGTAAATGAGGTGACATAGAAAGACAAACCATTACAAAAAACAGAGACAATAACAAATTAGAAAAGGTTATAAAGTAAATGCAACACAAAAGTTAAAGATGCAGCAGCATAAAATGCATCAACGCTTTGCCAAAGTGTAATTTGCTGTGTGGGATGGGTCGACTATACCACTCTACTCTTCTATGGATCCCTCTACTTATCTGTTAATTGCTTTCACCACCGGGAGGGAAACTTTATATATTCTTCATATTACTTCCAAGGCTACTTGAAATTGAGGTAAATCTGAGCTGTCGCCTCTGCAGCAATGGAAGTAAAGCCCACACAAATGACAAATGTATTTTCAAAATTAAAGATACCGTTAATGCAGGATCTACAGGAAATGAACGTGTTGATAGAGGCTATTTGAAGGCTTTTCTCTGCAACCAAATCACTTTTAACATTTAGTATGATCAAGCAGTTTATTAGATCATTTTATTCATTTATTTATTTATTTATTTCCACTAAATCACAAGTTGTGATAATATGTGTATTATATTTTTATGCACTATTTAAAGTCTAGACCCCCATCGTTGAAAATCCCTCACACTGTATTCAAGAATTGCACAAAGGCAACAGCAAACTGGAAGGTCTTCAGCTTTGTTTTAACCCTTCATTGGGCTAATTAACATATTTATTTAACAATCAATACCGTAACAATTTTAGCCATTTTTAATCAAATAAAGCAAATATTTCCGTAACTTGCCAATAATGTAATGACATACCAATATACTAAAATCACAACGGCGAGAGTGCGTTGCAGAGTATGATTCCTCGATTAATAAATATAACCATCCCATCCACTACACCTTCTTTTCATAAGACAACTGGACAAAATCTCAAAAAAGAGCTTTTATTTCTGAGGAAATGTTGCTCTTTATTACACTATTGGCTGCAGCTTTTACAGTTTGAATAAATTTTTTCGAATGCTACCTCAATCATGTATCTTATTATTGGCTAAATGATATTATGATGATTAATACAATATCTTATTGCAATATAGGCAACTTATTACATTATGGATTTTATTACATTGGAAAAGGCCACAATTATTACATTAACCGCAGGTGTTACATTACTGGCCATTATTACATTATTGGTTGTTACAAGGACAATCTACACAATTAAATGGCGATGCTTAATATCGATATGAGTGCTGTTCTTTTCTTTTGCCTCTTCCGCAGATGAAGCTTGACCTCCCAGCAGGCAATGCATGTGACTAATGAATTTAAATTGAAAACAAAATATGAACAAAAATGTTACTGTCAGCACAGTGTGGCTGAAAGGAGTGTAAGGCACAATGTGTTTGTGTTACTTAATCGTACGTTGTCAATATTTTATAGCAGTCCAGAAGAAAATCTAATTTAGATTATGGATGTAGAACTATGTGTATGAATTATGTGTGGTTTTGGTCAGTTTAATATATATATATATTTTTTTATGTATAAATGTAACATAAAAAAATCACATTTTAAAACATATATTCTTTAATCACATTGTGATAACTTGCCTATAATGGAGTCAAAATAACCTAATGTGTTCTTTTAGGTGATTCCTCCAGATATCTGAGCTTTTAAACTGTTTGATTGTGATACCGGGAGCAGAAAGTAGACTTGATCAAGTTGGGTTAACAGATCTGGATGGTTCACAACACAACAGAAGCTCTTCAAAAGTGTTTGCAGATGAACCTATTCACAGCTTTGTCGACCAGCAGCAGCAGCATTTATAGCAGTGGTCTCAAACCTGTGGGAGCTCCTTGCCTTGCATGCAGCAGATGCCTCTCTGTTCAAACACACTGCACTTAAATGAATGGATCACCGCTAAGCTTTGCAGAAGCCCCATAGTGACTCATTCATATAAATTAGAGCCAGAAGACACCTACAACATGCAGTGCTGCAGCCTCCAGGAGTTGGGGAGAACTGATCCGGCACAGGCAATAAGGGACAATGAAACTGAGGAGAAATGTAGAGGCAAGCCCATGCTGTGATATACATATGTGACCCCACACACACAAACACACACACACACACACACACACACACACACGTTTTCAGTTATATGACCCTGTTGTAAGTCACTGCAATAGCATTTGCTCCGGCAGCTTTGTGATTTAGTGACAAGAGTTTTAACCTGTGAATCTGAACAATATATCACTTCCTCCCCTCCTCATCTTTCCCTCTTTATCTCTGCACTTGGCGCTTGGTTGTCATTTGTTTAAAGCTGCTCTTGCTCGCTCCCTCCCGCTTTCTCTCTCTTTGACACACACGCACACACACACACACACACACACACACACACACACACACACACACACACACACACACACACACACACACACACACACACACACACACACACACACACACACACACACACACACACACACACACACACACACACACACACAGAGGTAAACACTCACAGTCACCTCCCCTTCTCACCCCTGAGGCCCACACAGTAAGAGCTTAATGAAAAGGTACTTTACACTGGCAGCTGTGCGCTGGGGAGATATCTTTAAATGTCACTGTTAATGGGAGGAATTAACTGCAAGAAGGTTGTTCTGTGTCTGTGTGAATGTGTGGATCATGATAACGGTGTATGATATCTGGTTTAAGGAGTCATGCCTTATTTACCCTGCATTATGGGTACTGCACCAGTCCTCCACCCGGCAGAATATAGCTGCAATCCATCTGGCTGATTTATGTTTTCCAGTGCTCGGCTCTTCAGACCTCTTTCTGATTACAGTGTATCACTACAGCTATAGCCATGACCCCACTGTGATCTCATATTTTAGCTTCCCTGTATGACGGGAGCTCACAAAATCAGATGAAGCCGATCAACTGGAGCTGATTGATTCAAGTAAAGACATAATTTCAGCTTATCATTTATGCTATCAAATATCTCAGTGGTGCAATGCATCACAGCTGAAAGGACCCTGTGAGAAGGATTGATGTTTTTCCATGCGTCATTACTGAGTGGGCCTGTTTATAGTTACAGCGACTGTTCACATGCTGGATGGGAAGTTATTTTAAAAAATGTTAATGTGCGAACCTTGCAGATGCTGGGTAATCGTAGCTTCTGCAGTCGGAGTGAGATTTAAGACTTTCCGCGTTGGTGAGCGCTGGTTTCGCAGTGAGACACGGCCACCTCAGAATTGACCACTTTTGACCTTTTCCTGAACTTTACACTGTCTGTAGCAGATATTTACAGAGCCCCACAGACAGGAGCATGACTGGTGGAAAGAAAGAACATAGGTGTCCGGCAAAGGGGAATTAAAAGAGGAGGGATAGTTGTTTCGAAAGTGGGACGTTGTGTGAATAGATCTGTGAGAAAAGGCAAGGCTCCTTCATATCAAAGCCGCTATCAGGGCGCAGTTTTCAGAGCTGCTAATGGGCGAATAACGCAGCGCACAGTCACACAATCTAAACATTTCACTGAACTTGCGCTGGTGCATGTGGAAAACCAATTGCAAAGTGTTGCTAATGGATGGCGACCACCTCTTTGATTGTCTAAATTTGCCTTAGTTTCCAGATTACCGGCAGAAGCACAGATGTGTGCCGTGATCAGAAGTGGAGCAAGCTGCCACAGGGGGAGAGGGAGAGACTCGCACGTGACTGGTAGACTGCAGAGTGTGTCTGCAAAGTCATCTGAGGTCAGTCAGTCTGTGTTATGGGATAGATGACGCATAGGAAAGGCCTCGGCTGAGAGCAGCACAGTGACACACGAGTCCAGCCTTTTGCATTTCTGAATAATCAATTAGAAAAAGAGTGAACCTTGGCTTTATCTACAAACCAGAAAGCCAAATAGTATCAGCGGAGGAAATTAACCAAATTCAATTCAGTTTTTTTTTTTGTACAGCGCCAAATACAACCCAGTCATTTCAAGGCACTTTTATGGAGAAAAACCCAACATTTCCACATGAGCAAGCATAAGCGTCAGTGGAAAGGAAAAAAAAATCTTTTTTAAAATTAAGATGTATTTGCAGAACCAGGCTCAGAGGTGGCGGCTTTCCGCTGCTCCGGTTGGAGTTGGGGGATAGAAGGAGAGAAAATGATAGGACAGACAGATTGTTGGGAGGGTTTGTGTATTAAGTGCTACATCGTACCCATGGTAGCTCAGTATGTTAGCTCCAAGGCAACAGTGGAGCCTAAACTTTACTTTTCAGGTGCACACACGGTGAGAACAGACTGCACAACACTGCCCCCACAGGCCACCATTGGTATTACTCAGTCTCCAAAGCACAAGTAATTTCTCTGGAAATGCACCAAATTACTTGTGTATTGAATGCAGAAGACTGACAGGATGCCCTCCCTGTCCGTCTATGTATTTAGCCTTGACCATAAACGGGCTTTGACCTGGACTCGAACCGGGGACCTTCTTACTCTGAAGTGAGCATGCAAACTACTCTATGTGACGTCAATTAAATGCTTTAGATTTAATTCTGGAGCAAAACTGGCAGACTGACTGAATGATTGACAGGATGATGAATTCAAACAGATACTGTTTGCTTCTCAAGTACCAAGCTAGAAGTGATAACGCTGCCAAAAAGCTAAAATGGCTCATTTATCAAAATATGTATCATTTTTGCTGATATATCACAGCTAATTTAACCAATTCTCCCTGCAACTCATTTTTTTCTTTGCAATCAAACAGCAAAACCGTGATGGCATGAGTGAGACAGAGACTGAAGAAATGAATTGATGTGGACCTGTGCGATAAGCCCTGTGAGCTGTGTTTCAACACTGTGGCAGTCACTGCTTGGTGATGTTTTTTGAGCCTCGGCATACTAAACACTCCAAACAGGGGAGAGGAGGAAAAGGAAAGAGAGATGATGAAGCTGGGGAATTGGAGCAGAGCTAAACTGGCCTTGCTCCAGCCCCAAACCGAGCACAGTCTGGGTAGTCGCTGCATGTTTTGTTCCTTTAAACATGCCACTCCTATAAGAGAGGGGTGGCTGGATCTTACCCTTAAATACATGCTATTCTACGTGAGCCAGGATTTCACTTCATGCCCAGTTCTTCAAAGGCAGAGATACGCATCCCTCTCCAGTTTTCTGTTGGATCCAGGGCCGATGTATCCCCTTTCATCAGAAGGTGCTTTTCTCTGACGGCACAGATTAGAGTCAGGCAAATGCACTTAAAAAAGCACCAGGTTCATTTCTCCTGCTCACGCATCGAATCTTTACCATGCTTTGCATTGATAAATGATTCATCCATGGGCTTCGTTGTCATTGTCCTAAATAAATTGAGAGTTAAAAAAACCAAAAAAATAAAAAATACACTCACATCAGATTTGGAATATTGAAATAAACTGATTTGGAAAACTCCGTGCAGATGAAAAAAACAAACAAACAAACCTCAAAACAAATGGGAGAAGGGATGTATGACACATACACTTTAGGCTGGGTCTCTGGTTTTATTTTTGGTGGAAGTGTGGAGCTTCACTCTCTGCCCTCCAATTTCTGTAAACCCTCCCTTCTGTTGTTTACACTTAGGCTAAAGCTGATGTTAGCGGGGCTCGCACTCTCCATCTGGAAGAGACGTTCCCGCGGGTTTCGAGCTGATTAAAACACTCCTCCACTTCAAAAGCTCATCTAAAATGTGTTCATATCTCTGCTCTGATCAAGCAAACTATAGGTGGGATGCTTTTGATTCCGTCATTCATCATTTTGGAAGTAAATTTTAAAAAAGAAATTCGACAGCAGCGCTGTAAAGTTTTTGAATAAGAACAGGCATTGTCAGGATGGCAGCAGGTACAATGTTTTGGCCACTCTCAACATATTCGACATATATCTCGCTCAGGGGTGTCAAACATACAGACCAAAGCTCAAAAGTGATCCACCAGCTTTGCCCATTCTAACTGTGGAAGTTTTACAATTACAAGGAAAAACATTACCTTCAGTTTTTGAATACAAGTGACTGCTATTTCTAATCTATTCACTCTTTTGTTAACAATAGTGGACATGACACACCTCTGACACCACAACTGAGAGCTCAATGATAACGATCAGTGAGCAATGTAGCATTAGCTTGGCTCCGATGCCTTAATGTGAAGGTGAATTCATGAAAGAAATAAAAAAAATAAAAAAATAAAGCACACTGAAGGCTATTGTGAAAGACTATTACATTAGATAAGATGCTGTGTCGGAAAACATTTACTATCTTTCAGTAGATTTCGAGGGTCAAATAAAGCTTATGATCAAGTAATCTGTTGTATGCAAGAAAATACAAAGAGGAAATAGGACTAACAAATGGAGGTCACGTTGTAAAGGCCATTTCACTGTATTTTGCATCAGGATGCGTCATTTAAAATCGCATAATGTTGATAAAGTTGAAATAACATTTCTTTAACTATCTTGTTTGGGTTTTTTGAAAAATATTACATTAAATGGCAGCTCATTTATATTAACTGAGATCTTTTTCTGCGTGAAAAAAAAAGAAGAAAATATTTGCGGTTGTTTTTATTTTACACTCCAGATCACTTGTTTTGTTAGGGGTAGTTTGACACAAGTGATGTAACACATCAAAATGTGTATATTTTGTAAAGATATACAATGACTGGAAATGCTTTGAAGACATTCTATTATCAACCAAACAGAATCACATTTATTGCAATTAATCCACTTCTGTACTTAAATGGTCTGGGAGCAGTGATGGACAAAAGGACTGACCTTGTCGTCCACATTGCCTCATAAACTCATGTGCAGGTTTTAAAATCAATAATCATTAGGATGAGTGTACCAAAAGAATGTGCTATGTTTCTTTATTTCCTAAGTTTTTTTTGGAAACGTTTTCTTCAAGCAAAAATGTGACTGAAACAATAATATTTTCTTAAGCATTTTTAGAGCAGCAACATACAGTATTTTTAAAGTAGATCATTCCAAACCTGGAAACGTCTCTGGGAGTGTTATCACAGTGAACTTGTGAACTAACACAATTGTGAGCCATTATTCATGATTTCTATCTTTAAAGATAAGTGTCAAAATGGGATACATAGATCTCACTGGAGGGCATATAATCCTGAAAACTTATCTCATAGTTTTCAATATGATGATATTTGATATTTATAACAAATGTTGCTAGTTACTCCTCCAGATTGCTTATTGTCCCGTTTTCTATGCCTACTCTGATTAAATATGATGTGACAATTTTATATAATATAGCCAAACACAACCATTTCAGGCCATTGAATGAGACATATATACAAAACACAAGCAGTACCTACTTCAATGTGGCAAGTTGTCTGTGATTGTTAACACGTCATCAATGTGTGAATATGTCAAAAATAATTTCCCATTATAAATCAATCAATAAATAATAATACATTTCTTTTGCACTAAAACCACCAACACTGAGTTTTATCGTTTGCAAGGTGTATTTTTTCAAGCCACTTCTAAAACTGTCCACAGTCTAATGCCCTCAGGCATGTTTGGGAGGGTTTTCCATATGTGGGAGGAGCGGAACAGGGAGTCCGCTTCCCCTTGGCGTGGAGCTTAGCCCCGAGAGTTTTAAGGAGGTGGGCGGATGGGAAACATATCGGGACTGTGAAGACGTTTGAGTCGGGATGAGGTCCTGAGGGTAGGATGGCGCAGTTCAATGCACACATAAGTGAGGCTGAGAGACGGGTAGTGTTGTTTTCACATTCTCATCGGGGTCCCAGAGGTTCTGTTTACACTATTGAATGTCCTTCAAATCCTTGGATCCCAATAAAGAGCAGGTTAGAGTATTCTACCTTTGACGAAAGAAAGGCATGGACGAGCTCTTCATCTGCCAGGATAAGTAAATGGCCTTTTGGAAATGTTCTTAAGATGATGGAATAAAGTCTTACAGAGTTGTTGCATGTGGACATCACAGAGGCGAGGCGGATCCAATACCTCACCAACCGCGATGATGGCTGAGATGGTGGCACGACAAGAGAAAGCGATCCCGATGGGAAATGTGGAAGTTTGAACTGTTTACCTGGAGCAAGTTGAGCTTCTTCCAGACCTTTAACTCCTTGAAGCCCTCTGTGATGCTATTTTCTCAAAGAAAATGTTGATCCTTTTTTATTCTTAGGACACCAGCAAGAGTATCACTTGGGCTACTCGACCTACTAAGATCCTGCATAAAGAGTGATGAATACATAGCACTTTCAATTTTTTGGTAGTGATCAATGATAAAATGGGAACGATCGACATCAAGCACAAACAGGAGTATTAAAATGAGGGTGTTGCATGCTTTAGGGCTGATGCATGATGCAGAACTCTCTGCTGGAAATGGTTTGAAGTCTGTATTTGTTTTGCTTGCATGTGCCATGGGGTGATTGGATGGAGCACTCGGCACCGACAAGCTTAAATAAAACATGATTGCAGGAAGTTGGACATGTTGGTGGAGGAAGTTATCAGCCACAGCAAAGAAATCCATATTTTATTGGAATAAAAGGGGAAATAAAACATAATCTGGGTGACGTTTGATCACAAGAAGCAGACTAACAACAAAAGTGATTCAGAAAAAGATTACACAACCTAAGATGGGGTACAACCCGGAAACTATCTTGTGAAAAATTCTGCGAACAAAAGTTATAATGAGCCAGCTGAGGCAATGCCTCTTGACACATTCACAGCAGCGTTACCGCTGAAGGCCGACCTGCACCACCTTTAAAAACAGTCGCAATCATGAATGTTTTCAAATATTATAAATCTCACTTTGCGTCGTAGAAGAAAATTATTTGCATAAACTAATCCCAGTATTTGGTGCCATCTGGAACACGCATCAGATGATCCATATTCATGATGGCAAACACGTCAAATTGAGAGTGTGATCCTCAGTTCATCCCGTTAGAATATCAGCACACATATCTGTGCGCACAACGTCATGCTTGCATTTGTTTTATACGTGCTACCCTTTAATGGTCAGGCCCTCTCTGATGAGGATTTCTACCACATTCTGATTGTGCCCCGTAGAGCATTGCTCATGCAGAGGATCAGGAGACACTCTCAGGACTTCCGTGATGTTATGTCAGGGTAAGACAAGACAAAGACAAACACACACCCCAATGCACAAAAAAACCACATTTTGCACTCATTCAATGTTTATTCAGATAGATTATAGAGCTATACTTTCGAGATTTGCACCAATGTAAAAAATAAGTTTATAAATAGAATGTTTGAAGTTACATGATCAACACAAACACGGATCCTCTACAATGCATTTGTATTCTGTATGTTTGCTTGAAGGCGTGAACGCCGTATTCCCTGACAGA
Source organism: Lipophrys pholis (assembly GCF_963383615.2). Taxonomy (NCBI): domain Eukaryota; kingdom Metazoa; phylum Chordata; class Actinopteri; order Blenniiformes; family Blenniidae; genus Lipophrys; species Lipophrys pholis. Next base: position 9,329,663 of record NC_137632.1, read on the forward strand.
CACATTTCCTTTGAAGCTGCAGGGCTGGGTGAGCGCAGAGATCTACATTGCACAATGGGAATACAGACCGGGAATCCTGGATCATGGATATGAGAATGGGCAGTGTCCTTGGGAAAGTGAGCTGTCTTGATAAGCCGCTCAGGGATTCCTGGAATGGAAATGGGATGAGTCAATCGATCACAACAATAAACCCTGAGGCTGTGCAGAGGTGGTACTCGATGGGGTGGGGTGGACCGCCTGATTGTATCTCCATCACTGTTCCAATCCCCCTCGAGTGCAATGACCACTTGAGTGGTCTGAAAAATGTACATTTGTTTCACCCGTTGACATTTTAAGTCGACACAGTGGGAAAACCACAGATGGTATTAATGGTAGCACAGTTCCATTAAGATCCCCTGTAAGCCATTATAGTGAGAGCAGCATGCACAGGAGTAGAACTGTAATCTGGCCATCATTAATACACCTCTGCTTTACCTGCTGGGACAAGTCAAAATGTCACCAACAGGTTCTTTACCACATAAATTGGCACACGGATAATAATTAATTCAACACAAACGCGCCACTACAAACAATATTTTTTATTTAAAAGTTACATTTTTAACCTAAACAGCATGCAGTATTGATGCACAATAGGCAGGTGGTAGATGGATGCTGTATTAGTACATCATCTTAGTTAACATCTTAATTACAAGAGAACGGTTCTCTGTTTCCAGTTCAGTTTCTAAGTTTGCAACACATTGTATATTGCGGCTTTTTCCCAACATCTCAATTATTTTTTTTTGTTTACTGTTCAGAATTTTTTGCTCTTATTTGACTTTATTTCTGTTTTGAATGCATCAGATTGATCAGCATTTTTCTTTTCCATTAGAACTTTTGTTGTGATTTTCAATTGCAGTCTCTTTTAAACATCATATGTCCTCACTGTCAATAATACATCTATGACTTGTTGTCACAAGACCAAAATTATTCTCTGCAAGCTGTGTGACAACAATGTGAACGGCCAAAAAAATGCAATTGATAGCTGGATGTAGCAGCCAATAATGGAATAACTGTCAGTAATGTAATGATTTGGGTCAATTTGAATATAGTGAAACCAATAATGTAATAAAATGGTAAAATATGTTTTACAAATTAGTTGAGAGTCAGTGTGTATGTGAGTATGTATCCTCAATGAATAAACGTGATTACTATTGGTATGTTATGACATTATTGGCTTTATTACATTTAAAATGGCCACAATTATTACATTATCAATCATTATTACTTTAATAAATGAGACTTGCACTCGATTAATTACATGCAATAGATTACAGACAGATTCTTTTAAATGATTCTATATCAGACTTGCTTTGATAATTTGTGGCATCCACTCAGGACAGCCGGTTAATCCTAGGTTGGGGGTGTTGTCTATCCTGGCCAATCAGAGGCACAGAGCCCGTGTCTCTTCCTCCTCCTGACGTCAGACGCCAGATGAAAGGACAGAGAGACGACAGGCTGATGGTGAATGAGAATGAATCTTATCAGATGAGTTGCTCAGGGTCAGCATGGAGAAAAGAGGAAGAAGAGATGAGAAGAGCAGAGCAAAACACTGATACAATATTAAGAAAAGAGGGCGAAGAAGTGAAGCCTGAGTAAGTGACAATGAGAGGCTGGAGATACCAGCCCACTTTGATAAAGGCCATTGTAAAGCGCAATCAAGGATTTGAAAGCGATATAATAAAGAAGTACTAAAAAAAAAGGTCAATTTAAATGCTGACACTGTGTGTAGGAGGCATGAAGGTTGTTGATTTGACACAATTAGGCAAATGGACACAGTCAAATGATGTCACCCGTCTGCCCCCCCCCCCCCCCCCCCCCCCCCCCCTGATTATCAGCAGGTAGAATCCAGCATAATCCTCTCACCTAGTCCTGTTTGCCTATATTGGGGATGTCAGAAGGCAAAATAAGAAAGCCCTGTGAATGTTGGGTTTAAGAAAACTTAAAATGCTCAACAAAGGTGGGAGTTTTATAAAACCAAGCTTGTCAGCGTCACTTTAAAGTCCTTGTGTGAAACTCAAACTAGTGCGGCTGCTTTTTATAGCCTGAACTCATTCGAAATGAGAATCACTTGATAGACATCAAAGACACCGAAAAAAAAGAAGAAGAGGGGAATGATTCTTCCTCTTGGTTATTTCTGTCTTGTTTATTAGACCTTTTTTAAATACACATTTATAAATAGATTTTTCAGTTTTGGCTGGATGACAGAAATACACTTTCAAGTGTCTTTGGCAAGCTAGACAGCACACTGATCTAAATGGAGACTATAAAAAGGCTTGGATATTGTTATTCACGCTGATCACCCTTCTCAATTTTTAGAAATTCACAAATCTAGCAAGATACTAAGCTCCGCTAATTATCTCCAAGAGTTATCCATCCAGGCTTTGATTGCTTTATCCAGAGTAGGGCTGCGGGGGGCTAAAGCTTGTCCCAGCTGAGGGAAGCAGCAGAGTACACACAAAAACATCAGAACATGCACGGAATGCCATCGGCCAGATTCTAACCTGGTTTAGCTTTGCTGTGACGTGTCAACCACTGCACCACAATCACCAATTCAGAGTAGCAATGCAGTTCTCAACATGTATAAAAGAATAAAATATAGAACACACACACACACACACACGCACACACACACATTCCCGAGCATGGGTAGTGGATGAGTCATGTCTGCCAGCCCTTACTGTTACTGTGATGTCTTCAGATTTAAGGCCAGCAATCTGCATTCATCTTGCAGACACCCTCCCTTTCTCTCTCTCACTCTCCCTCTCTCTTGCTCACCCTTACACACACAGGTAGGAAAATATTGCTGGTAGAGCGAAACTGACAACTCTCTGCTGTGCAGGTTCACACTCCGTATGTTGTTGATCGGTCTCTGCTCAGAATCTGACATAAGTCGGGCTTTCAGCCTCCGCCAATCAACATGACGACACAGAATTGTTATCATGAAGCCCCGGCTGAGACCATATATCCATATGCCTACATACGGTGCAGCTATAAACATGAACTCACACGCACGCAGATCACCGTAAAGGTCAAAGATAGATTTCAAAATTGAGCAGCTACAGTTAAAGACAGACTAGACAATCCCAGCTGAAGTAGGACATTTATCCCCAAGAGGCATGATCACAGCATCCTGCGGTGACATAATATGTGAGAGCAATGAGTGATGAATGAGCATTCGAGCACCCCTAGCAATGGCACGACAGATGTTGTGAGCCATATCACTGCGTGGTTTCAGTTCCAGATAATATTCTTACCAAAATCTGGACTCTGAAGGGTGAAATTGAATCTCCCTGTGTGAAATTTTGATGATAAATCACCTCATATTGGCGAACCCATTTCCTGCATTTAAGAAGAAACGACTGAATGTGTTTGGTCCTTAGAAAAGCTGTTTAATACAGAGAGGTGTTGTTCACATAACTTGTTTAAAGCTCACTGAAAGTCACTGAAACTCATGGGAGTGTTTGTAAGTCAAGAAATTCAACACCTGGACATTATTAAAGGTCATTTCAAGACCTATGTTTTCTTTTCTTTTTTTCCCCAGTGGTTATGACTTTTTATAGTTAGTCTAAAAACTATGCAAAAATCTGGAGGAAGGTGTAAAGGTGACCAAGACAACATTGCATTGTAAGATTTTGTCTGATTTGGCAAAGCAATCTCATTGGAAGTCCTCGATAAGCTTTTAAAATCCTCAAATCTAAGCCTAATCACAATGTGGTCCAAGTGTGGTGCAACAAAACAGTTTTTAATTAAAAAAAAAAGTGTGTATATATATATATATATATATATTTATTATTATTTATTTATTTTTTATTTTTTTCTGTGATTATTAACTTATATAAACTACAAAGGAACATATTAGGTCACTTTCCCCATAAAGGGCCGAACTGCTCCTTGGTTCAACTGGTAAGTTGAGCTATCCATGGTGCTGAAAGTTTTCCAACAATTTCAACTTTGATCACAATCCCAATATTTTTAAACATTTTGTGGAATCCCTTTTTTTTTGGCAGGACAGTGTCTGCATTAAAACTAATTGGACTGGTGTTAGACCAGCACATTCCTCCTCCTCCCCACCAACAAATTGTAGAATAAGCTGCCTCCTGCACAGCCTTAAGCGCAAATTAATCAGCTAATCATCTCTTGTCTTCTCCCCAGTATACAGCCTATTAGCATTAGGGAACACTCTCGTGTCTCTTTGGTAGCTCTCCAAGCCATGCACACTGACAATGATTAGCAGTTTTCAGGATGAGGATAAATACTGTAATTTACTTTCAGCACCCCAAGTGTAACCACCATCTATATCTCTCCATCCCTCTCTTTCCCTCACACATGCCGGAACAGTGCATATAGAGCCACACTGCAAGTTGTGTGCTTGTTTTAAACCCACTGACCAAACACAACACAGCTGATAAGATGGGAACCACTTGCAGGGAACAGATAATGTTGTTAAACCTGTGAGCACAAACCTTGTGCTTGTTCAGCTGCTCTCCACTTGTTCAGGTGTTACAGCCTCTGTAATTTCAGTCGTGTATAGTCAAACCATTTCCTACACCTTAATTCAACTTTTTTTCTTCAAGAGGGAGATATTGATGTGATTTAAAATATAGCATATGAGACTTCCGTGGCATATTATTTTATACGATGAACCGCATACCAGAAATAGGATGGGTCAATGCTTGGAGAAAAAAAAGGAATTTCCCCAAAGGAAATTTTAAATTGAAGAATGATTTATAAAAATAAAATGTCATTCTTGTGATATACACCCGCCTATTCTGCACCAAAACGAAGATGTCGCCACAAGTGTGCGTTTGTTTACTGTTTGGAGAAATACTGGCCTAATACTATTTATGAAAAACTCTAAACGACATTAAGCACCTTTCAGTGTCTGTGGTCTCTCCCTTACCCTTCGCGCGCGCCTGTGTGTGTGTGTGTGTGTGTGTGTGTGTGTGTGTGTGTGTGTGTGTGTGTGTGTGTGTGTGTGTGTGTGTGTGTGTGTGTGTGTGTGTGTGTGTGTGTGTGTGTGTGTGTGTGTGTGTGTGTGTGTGTGTGTGTGTGTGTGTGTGTGTGTGTGTGTGTGTGTGTGTGTGTGTGTGTGTGTGCATATAGGTAATAAGCTGCTCCGCCACTGCGCAACGATGGAGCTATTGCAACGATGGAGATGACGCAAACAGACCCAGCTCTCCGAAAAAGTGTTTCAAGACGAACATGGCGGCAACTTAACCGCGGTCCAAGATGACAATGGCCAACAGGAGGAATGATTCTCGGCTTTCCGCCCAGGGACGGGACAGAGAAACCAGTGTGGCTGCATCGCGGGGGCTCGTCGCTCTCCTTTAAGTGAATCTGCAAAGCGAACGGCGGCTGACGCGCAGCATCAGCACCGAGAGGCTCGCAACAGCTGGTCTCCCTGCGCCCCTGACGAGAGAACAAACCCGGGGAGGGACGGTGGGGAGAGGGGGGCATGCGGTCAAAGAGGACGCCGTTTCCCCCCGGAGAGCCATGGAGAACCGGGATGCGGCAGCGCAAAGCTTAATCTGTGCGGGCACGCTAATTGGATCGGAATAGCACCGATTGCTGCGGGCGCGATAGTGGAGCGCCCTGGACCGGCGGAGGCTCGGCACCCCACCGATACAGAGGAGAACCAACCGGAGTCCATCTCCCAACAAGTCAATGAGTATTGTGGCAGAGCAGCCCCCGCGGTGGAGTCGGCCAGGGCAGCACTTTCCTAAAATATGACCAGGGGTGCTTGGATGCGTCGGCAGCATGACGAAGGCTTAAAATACTGGTTTGCACCCCGAGAGAACGAGAAGCCATTTACCGAGTCGGAGCGGGCCCAGAGATGGCGACTGTCGCTGGCCTCTCTGCTCTTCATCACCGTCCTGCTCTCTGATCACTTGTGGTTCTGCGCCGAGGCGAAACTGACGCGAACCCGAGACAAGCGGTCGGACGAGGGGCTTGCAATTACGGACATGGGCGAGTACCCAAACTCCCTCCACCAACACCATACCCCAACATCACCTGACCCCGACCGTCTCCCCAGAGAGCAAGATGTTATTTTTCTAGGGAATTCTACCAAACCTCTGTGGCGAATGGACACCTGTCATCCAGACAGCCTGTCCAGAGACTGCTTTAATTTCACGGACGTGGAGACCGTGTGCCTCGGCCTCTCTGATGGAGGGGGAAAGGGGACACAGTTGGCGTACGTGGATCTAAGCGATTTTTACCTTTCTTTTTGTAATTCCTACTCACTTTTGGATTTGTTTAACGGGTTTAAGAGTCCGGGCGATTTGAATTGCACCCTGAATATGACCATGGGGATGGATCGGCTGGGATGTGAGTGTGTACGGGCTTATCAGCGTCTTGACCAGCGGGCGGAGGAGAACTACCGGGAGTTTGAACTGCTGGTTCAGAAATACGAGACGGATGCATACTCGGTTAGGACGTGCATGGAGGAGTGCAAGGTAGGACTTAACGCGGCCAAGTCGCGCGCGCGCACGCGTGCACAGGAGTGATTTTAAGGGGGTGGGTTCACGATTGTCATGGCAACCATTGGGCATATCTGTCAGTCTAGTGGTATTTATTTTTCAAAGAGTTTAGACGACCAGCAGTGCCCACACTGCATCGTCTGGCCTGCCAGGGTTTTCAGCAAATACGCAGTTGCATATTGTGAAAACTGCACGAAGAGCTCAGGATACAGGTCCACACATGCAGCCCATCAACATGTTTTCTGTTTTTCTCAGTTTTCTGGCCTTGTAAGTTGTTTTTCCAACAGGAACTACTGTGTGTGTGTGAACTGTGACTGTGGAAGTGACGTCTGACATTTGGAGTACAGTTCAGGTTCAGTTCTGTGAGACGACAGAAGTGAGTTGCTGTTGAATATTGCACATTTCAATATCGTTAATGCCACTCCAGTGATTTCTGCTCTTAATCCAGGCTTTGCTCTTGTCCCAATAACACAGTGGCAACAAAGCACATGTCTGGCTTTTTCCTCTTTTGTGCCTAAATGGTCTAAACCCAAATGTATGGGGCTTTTTGCCTTGTTGTGCAAGTCAACACCATGGTATACCAAGGTCAACATCATCTATAGACACAGCAACGCACAATATGTCTTGTTATCTTTAGTGTTAAATTCTACTCTGCTGTGTTGAACAAGTTAAACCTATTAAGAGAAACAGGGTGAGGAAACATTGTTTAAACTACTTTTTGATCTGTTTCATTTGTTGTGCACTGGACTGTTGCAGCTGCTTGTGTCCCCATCATGGTGCTGCACGCTCTTGTATTCACTGTCCATGGTGCTGAAACACAGCCAAAGCTTTGTCAGCTGTATCTGTCTATTGAACCTATTGAGCCTTTCACCTATCCAGTTATATACAATTCTTTTTTCAGTTAATCAACCGTATTGACACAAAGATCATGCTCTACCTGTTTTATTTGACCGTGTTTACTAAAGGATAGTCTCATCATCCAGGTCTTCCCAGATCTAAATGAGGTGTGTTTTCTTGTTTGGCTTAACACCCTCAGGAGATGTAAAATATGCAGTGTAGGGATCTTACATAGCCATGACTGAGAAGCAGTGGTATGGAAACTGTGGACGATACTGGGGGGTGTGGGAGTAAAGCCTCACAAGGACAGCGGCGATTTATGATGTCAGCCTAGATTGTACTATACCTGGCAGAGGTATAGTGCATGCGTCATTAGACTGCATGCACCATATCGGTTCATTTTCATTTCCCACTTTGAAGGTGATGTGTATTTGTATTTAATGCAAGCACAGCACCACCAATTCTCACATCTCACGCATTAGAAGTAGTATAGTTGTTTTCAAATGTGTTTAAAGACAGGTGAGCAGCATAATCCATCAACGAGCAACATAATAAAGGTCAGGGAATGAGCTTTGGGAAGCAGGAAATTTTCCCTCAAAACTGCTGTCATAAAGATCCCGCTATCTAAACCCATTTCTGAATAACAGATGTCATACAAAGACAGATGGTCAGAGTACAGGCATATTAGCACTGATAGTCCGTCTTCGTATAAAAGACAGTATTGTTAGGACATACCAAAGATAAACAAATGGCCTATGGAATACGTAATTTGCTTATTGTAAGTCATATCCCATTGCTCTACTTTTTTTTCTGCGTGTGCATGCTTAAACATGCTGCTTATACAGTATGTATATAATGCTATTTCTGATGGCATCCTATAGCTGCTTCTCTGTTTTCCCACCCAAACAGTAGCGAGCTTTTGCACTCCTACTCTTTGCTAATGTAATAAGACTCAAGCAGGGCTACTGAAGCCTTTTAGCCCCGTTCGCCCAATCTGAATTGCTAATCTGTTTCAGTGTTAGTGTGACCTTTGTGAGAGCACTGCACCCCAGGCCTGCATCTCAAGCCACAGCTTCCTGAAGAACCACTCTGCTGAACAATGAAAAGACATCACACAGCTTGAAGAAATAATTGTTGCTATTCAGCCTTATCGCTCCTATTGCTCTAATTCCCATACTCCAAACATTTCCTTTACATTCACAACACTTTCGAAAGGTTTTTTTCTTCACACACTACCGAAATGACATAGTAGGACCCTTTTGTGATTATTAATAGAATAAGTGACATAAAGATATTTGGTGTCATTTCAGCAGGTAATTGGGAAAAGCTAAAGGAGAGGTAATGTTGAAATTGGGCACATAGTGAATAGATATTCACAGTGCTCACATAATACAGGCAAAAATGTATAGTTATCATACAATAAGAAAATATATCTTTGACTTAATTGAACTAAAATAGTGAGGAGAAACAATGAACTGGGGCAGTGCAGTCCAAAAAAAAAAGGAAGGTTGAAGTCGCTTTTCTTGACTTGGATATTTAACTCTGCAGTATCAAAGTGTGCACAAATCCTACTATCTGTGTTGGATTAACAGTCTCAGCGATCACTAAAAAAGCAAAAGGCTAAAGACTAACATCAGTGAAGGATAACTCCCACTTAGCACTGCAAGGCTCAGGTTGTAGTTATTGTCCACGGCGGCTCCCTGTCACAATAACATGTGATCAACCACTGTGAAGGACATTCATTTGACCTGCGATTGTCTGCCATGGATATTCAGAAAATTTGCTGTGGTAGTAAAGTGTAGCCTAGTGTTTACTGTTGCTAGTTTGAAAGCACATTTCAGGACCAATATGAGCCTGGTGAGGGTCTCCATGATATCCTCAAACATGTGTGAATTAGAAAAATAATAACTTGAAATGTGAGGAAAAAACACACTCATGAAGAAGAGAAAGAAAACATTGATTAAATACGTTAAAGAGTTCCAAAAGTCCACACACTTTTCTATGTAATGTCTACTTAAAGTTTTGCTTATGCTATTTATTTAAATTTATTGAGTTGGTCCTTCCTGTGTCCATTCTTCTTTTTATTATCGAAGCTGACTGACCTACATAGCTTCTCTCTTGACAGGACTATACCATACTCACCACAAGTTATATGGTCGGTCTCACACACACACACACACACACACACACACACACACACACACACACACACACACACACACACACACACACACACACACACACACACACACACACACACACACACACACACACACACACACACACACACACACACACACACACACACACACACACACACACACACACACACACCAGACTACAGTAACTGCCTGGAGCTGCTCACACATTTGGGAAAGAAGTCTTTACACTCCACCTGTGTGTCACAGAACAGGGTGCTTATCCTTCCTGTGGGTAGTTTGTCCACACGGTTGTCAGCTCTTTGTTTCCTTGGCTTCCGGTCAGTAAGTTCTCTGCTGCTGGCTTGTGGCCTTGACAGTCGCTGTGTCGACCGCCGTCTCCTCGCTCTCCCTCCACAGTTGCTTCATTGTGTTTCCCTGCAGCTGGTTATCTCTCTGTCTCTGTTGGTGTGGTGCCACCTGCCAGCTACACAACTGGTGCACTGTGCTGCACGTTGACATGCCTTTCAAAAGGCAAGCCTCCTTCAGCTTTATATTCCAAGCACAGTTTTTTTTTTTTTTTTTTTTCAATGCCCGTGCAGGTAAAACTGATCACAAGCACTTTTAAACACTCATTCGTCAGACTGAAGACTTGAGTACATACATGATGGCAGTGCATTTTCTCAAAAGCACATTTACAAAAACGAGTTTGGTCGTGTGACAACAGGAAAAACAGCAGGCCTGCAGCAAGTCATTTCTTTGAAATAAACTTAAACAGATTTGAACCTTAGGCTAAATGTGGCCTTGTTTCCAGAGTATTCCCTCGCATACCCAAGTCAAACAGTAAAATGTTTTGCATATGAAATATTGAAGGAGACATTTTCCCCATGTTGTTTTGGGCATGCATGTGTGTTATGTGGATGTTGTGTGTGCGAGCTTGTCTGTGAGATTATATCAGGCCGGAAAACAAGAAGCACATTATGCACCTATGTTGCGGGATCTAAAATACAGGGAACCAGAGAAGTTTACATTTGTTTAAGAGTAAAGATGTTGTTCATCACCTGAGGTTCAGATTATTCAAGGAAAGGATTCAATATTTTGGGCTTGATCTACTAAAGGTTTGTGTGTATAAAACAAATAGCACAAACTTAATATTACACACACACACACACACATACACACACAAACAAAACATCAGCTGTGCTAATATTTAACACACAATGTGATTCACAGAATTTGATTTTAACAGACGTAAAATTAGATACGAACTGCTCAGTCTTTAGTAGAGATGCTGCCGTGTGTGTTGAGAAGCATTTTCTCAGCTGGCTCGCCTCAACTTTTATGTGCAAATTTCATGATCAGGATATTGCCTGTTGTATCCCTTCTTTCATTTTTACACTTTTTGTGACACTCTTTTGTTGCTCTTGTTTTTCCACAACTTCTGACAGATTATCACATTGTCTTTTTTCTATATTTCATATCTATTCATAGAGATGTTCTGATAGGTTCGATCATTTGCTCCACCCTCACGTCAACTCCAGGGTATACCATAAAATGTTGTGTTTATGTGGCTCAGTGCACCATCCAGGCACTCCATGGGAAATGAACACCGAAACAATACGGTTTCCAGCACTTCTCATGCATGCAAAACACTGTTTGTTTATCACGTTGCTGGAGCTGATCACCTGCACAATGGACACACACTGAATGTGCAATTCATTTGTGTGTATAGATATCCACGACACTTGGTGGTGTTGATATTCTGAGGGATAAATAAGGTATTTATAAATCATATCATTAAATTTTGATGTGAAGACATGTTTTAGGTTCAGACTCAAGCTCGGGTTAAATGAAGATGAGATAGCAGTTAGGCATGGAGTGGTTATGACTTTGTGTACAGTAAGTTTGCGGGGTGTGTTCGCGTGTATGTGCGCACAAGTGATTTTATTTAATCATGTAACATCTTTGAGTTTGAGATCTATTTTTCAATAGAAACACAGAAACATGATACATTCATTATTAGTCCTATGTGAGTGCACTGTCACATTCACATTCACACACAGACACACATGCAACACACACACACACACCAGAGCCCCATGCGCAGTGTTTCCTGCAGGTCCAGACCTGACGGTCCCTTCCGGTGTAATTTAATTTGCACTCCCATAATTCTCTGCTTCTCTGGTGGCCGTGTCTCCAGGGCTCGGTCTCAACATGTTGAGCTTCGTTCTTCGTCTATCTGTCACCACGTCTCTCTCTTTCTGATCCTCTCGCTGCTCTGTCTTTTGCTCATCTGTGTCAGAGCTCTGTGGAACCAGCGTCATGCGTACACATGTCCAGTATCAGTCTCCACATCACCTCCGGCCTCTCTTTCTCCTGTCCATGTACAGTTCTTCCCGTCAGAGACTGCAGTTTTTCTTTCCCTTGCCTGTTCCGGAAATATGTGGGTGTTGAGCCCTGTGTTGATGTTGGAGTGAGCGATACTGATCTCGGTTAAAGTCCTTTCCTTCCTTTCAATAGAGGCCTGTCCACACAGATCCATCTGTGCGCTCCCCTGCCGTGCCTCTCTGGTGCTTTGCTTATTCAATCACCTTTTCTCCTTTATCACTTTCTATTTCTACAGGACTATTCCATCTCCCCTCCCATTTAATTCAGTTGTTTAGGCTTATGTGGTAATTCCACTGTAGCAAAAAACAAACACTGCAGCCGAAGCTGAACTTAAGTCACTCGCTATTCGTTCGTTTAAACTGAAATTTAGACTCGAGGATGGAGCCGAGTGAAAAGATTTTTTCCCGGAAAGATAAATCAAATTTTGCCTTAAATTTAAGGCAATTCACTGAATGGATAGATGGGATGCAAATTTTTGACCTTGAAAAATCCAGTATCACTCCAAGGTTTACAAATGAAGCGTTTGATTATACTCCCAGCATTTGCTCCAAAAAAGGACTTTGTTTGGTTGGATTTGTTATTTATTAATTTTTTGATTTTGTTGAAGCTCCAAAGATATGAGGGTTCATGCTTGAATATGGTTCCTTAACTCTGCAGGAAATGTATTTGATTAGAACAAATGGTGTTATGGTGAGATTGTATTTTCATCCTACAGATGCATAGACAATACATCCTGAACCCTCCTTGGGATTGTGAAAAACACATTTGCATGTGTCAAACAAAATCACAATAGATCACTTGGAAATAGCTGATACTGTAGCTGACTTGGAAATTGGCTCATTGGTTTTATTTGGAATGTTGCTACTGTTGTATGTTTTTCAGATGAGGTTTCTTTGCTATAATATTGTAAAGACAGAGATTGAAGAGGGGAGGTACAGCCTTTACCGGAAGTGTTCGGGAAACTGCTCTGAAGTGCGCACACTGTATATTGACGTAAAAAGCCTCAAATAATAGAAAAGGCTGCAGGTTTGGTCCCCTTCTGTCCATATTTGGAAGTGTCTTTGAGCAAGGCACTAAACGTCAAACTGCTCCCAGTGGATGGACTGAATACATTGCATGGCAGCCACTTCCATTGGTGTGTGAATGTGTGTTAATGAGTGAATGTGACTCACGTTGTCAACCACTTTGGGGGCTGCGAGTGGAAAAGTGCGATAAGTTAATATAATTTACCACTTCTTACATAATTAGTTTATTAAATTTAAAGTGGTCAACGTTCTTACATTATGGGCTGTAACAAATGTTAAAGGGTTAACAGAATGTATTGAGGGGGGGGGGGGGGGGGGGGGGGGGTGGAAATGGTTGTTATAGTAGGAGAGAATGGAGGGAATAGAGTGACATGGAAGCAGATGATTCATTGTGGTATTCCCTAAAGGGAGCAACCAAAAGATTAGGAATAGTTGAAGAATTAACGTGGCTGTTTCTTTTTCCAACACACATGACTCTGACCTGTTGGATGTCCTGCACTTTAGTCTCTCTTCCTCAAATTCAATTATGCCTGTGTGGCTTTTCTGCACAGCTCAAATAGATTCAGGGGGGAAACTCCCTTTCATAAGCACTGCCAGTGTTTGTTTCTCCCCAGGCAGGAGATAAGGGAATGCGTCTGTTTGAGAAGAACACAGCAGCTCCCCCATGGAAACGCCTTCTCGTCATCCCCTATTCCCTGTCGACACAGCACAATGACACTGAACAGTTCTCTTCTCCGCCGCCTTGGCTTCAATCAGCACATCCACAACTATTTCCTCCTGTAATTTTCCCACTTTTCATTCTGAAAGAAGTCTTTGTCACTTTTTAATATATGTTCTGCCCCTCAGGTGCATGAGCCCCTGTGGGGAAAAACTCTGGACTGAATGCTGTTAGACAATTCCTCAACCCCACCTTCAAATATCCTTCAAATAAAAATAGCATTTAGAAAACGCATATATTTCAATCAAGTCTACAATCTAAACATTTTGGACTCCTACAAATGCACACTTTGCTATCTGTCTTTTCTCTCCTCTCTATCTGGTATGCTTAGTTGAATGAGCCGATGAGTGGGTGATGTGTTATGTTTGATTTTCTGTGACAAAGTGAAGGGAGAGAAGGGGTGAGAGAGAGCAGAAGTGGCTGTTTAAATCTATACAAAACACATTAAACGGTGAAGGAATCAAATCGGTAAACATTAGGAATATATTTGTTTCCTACTTAATGGTACTGATAACGTCGTTATGCCAATCGTCCGTATAACTGAAACAGTAATGATCACTATGACACTGCACAGATTTTGCACTCGTGTCCATGGTTTGGCTGACACCAGATTTATGCAGCGTGAGTTTCTGATGGTTGAAAAATAAAAATGAAGGTGAAAATGAATCAACAGTTGGTAATATCAAGACTCTAACCATCAGAGCTAGAAAGCATTCAAATATGGACTTGCTACCATGACAATCCAGGAACCTTCATCTTCATATTGAGCCGTTAATTCAGATTTTGTGCATAACAATGATCAGTAGAGCCAATTGTTTATTAAGGGGAGAGAGATTTGCTTTTCAATAGACTGAGTCATCGATAAAAATTAGATGCATTTATTCAGAACTCCATTGAAGCAGCTTCTTGGAAGCTATTTTTAAAGCAGGAAGTACAAGTAGGTGCTATTTGGACTTTATTTGTAGAGCTTCAGTCAGGTTTTGCATGTCGGATTGGATACGATTGACCATCCTTTGAGGTAATGAGGGTCTTCTGTGTAAAACCCCTGGATAAGAATGAGAAGTGACATGATAACGATGATGCCGTTTTATCATAAACAACACCAACTATCACAGAAATCACACAGACTGATGTCATTCAGTGTGACTCCGATAAATGTGCAAGTCTGTATGTACTGCTGGAAAGTGTCCAAGCTGACTGCAGCATTTTGTCACCTCCCCCGACTGCAGTCACCAGCTCCTGTCCTCTCTCCCAGCGGAGGATTCATCTTGAACAGGTGCACACTATTCAATCATATCAATCCACTTCCTGCTTGGGTACATTGCTCCCTTGTGTGAGAGGCATTTCCTCTTGAAGTTGTTATGCCCACAACTTGGGAGCTTTTTAACCTCAACGATAACCACAACAACGCAATCAATCCTGTTTTTACCATCATGAGGGCATACCTGTAAATAATTATTGGATGGGTAGGGTAGCTAACTTTCTGGCCAATGCATTTTGCAAAACAAATAGTGTAATAAAGGACATACTTAAATGAAGAATACCTTTTTTTGCACATGTTAAAAGGTTTTAAATATGCTCTTATTCCAGAACACACTTGTATTATTTTGTCTCACCAAGTATAAGACCTTCAGTATTGCATGCCTTTCCCTTGTGATAATAATAACTGAAAAGACATCAGGTGAGCCATAATTGGAATAAAGCGATGTAACTTGTAAAGCAATAAACATGAATCATCTAATCCTTGATCAATGCAAAACCTGAATGGTGCATGAGTGAAAGACAATATTAGGTGAAAATGAGCAACAGTTCTCAGGTGTTCTTTTTGGTTACACTGTGAGAAGATCAACCTCATAAAGAGGACGAGGAGAATAGAGAAGTCTGCAGCAGCAACACAGAAGGTCGCTGATAAAGCTACAGTCAGAGCAGGGAGACAGAAACCAGTGACAGTTCTCAGACTCTGGTGACATTCTCACATTACTGAGTCATCAGCAACAGCAGCAGCAGTCGCTCACAGCGTGTCCTGATTCAGAGAGAGCATAGCAGAACAGGGGAAGAAGACACACACACACACACACACAGACACACACACACACACACACACACACACACACACACACACACACACACACACACACACACACACACACACACACACACACACACACACACACACACACACACACACACACACATGCAGTCTCATGACCATTAACTCATACTTTACTGTAAAACTTGAGCAGACACATACTGCAGCTCATGGAAACACACACATGGAACTGGAGGCCCACAGTTGCCATGTGACGGATGCAAATGGGTGGAGAAGAGAGGGCGATGACAAATGAGCGGGTAGATTTGAGTAAATACCTCGTGATGTGTGCAGCGTGATGAGCTTGTGTTAGACGGCTCGGACGTCCCCTGACATACTGTATTTTCTCTGGGTTTTTGTACAAACAATTGATTTGAGCACCTGGTGCTACGTAATCCTTTCCATTTTAATCAGCCTAGTGTTTCTCTCAATGAATTTGTGCGTGTGCGTGTTGAGTGAGGCCACATGTGTGCGTGCCTGAATGCATTGTGACACGCGGTGGCACTATGTTGTAATACTTTCCACTGTCACCGGGAATCAGAAGAGCTTTAAAGAGTTATGAAGGAATAGCTTGACATTGTGACAAATAGGCCCATTTCCTAAAATACTGGTTATGATTTATTGCAGTCTTTTGAGTGTCTGTTGAGCAGAGAGCTGCAGCCACATGGCTATGAACTTTGTAGCTTTGTATGAATCGCACCGATAATATACCTACCAAAAAAGCCCCCAAAAGGCCCAAAACAAAACACACAAAAAAAACCCAGTTTTCCTAAAACATTGTTTCCCGAAAGGTTTAATGTCGGATTAAACATCACTTTCCAATAATGCTCTGGCTTCTATACCCACTTTATCAAGTTTATGGAGCCAATCTCTTCTCGCACTGGCCAAAAGGCAGGATAGAGCCTGAAGTCCAACACAGGCGAAACACACACAAATATCTACAAGGAATTTAAAGTCATCTGGCAAGTTTGTTTTGGATTATGGGGCGAAACTGGAGTATTTGGAGAAAACTCTTGCATTCACAGGGAGAACATGCAAACCTTACATCAAGAGGCCATGGGGTGGAAATCAAACTGTTGTTTTCTTGCAACGACTAGTTACTACAACACCGTGCAACCACTGCATTAAATCAATGTTCAATTATATTTTATTGTAGGTATTCCATGTATAAATTCCATATATATTCTAAACAACCATAAGAAACATGTAAAACTGTTACATGTGCAGTTGAGCAACATTTTGTTGGTAAAAGTGAAATGAGGCAACATTTAAAATAGACTTTATGCCTTTATTACAGACTGAAGAGGCAATAGTTTAGCCTTGGCAGCATTGTCCTGATAATTTGTAGACCTGCCGTGCGGTTTTGGCATAAATGCCCATGACGGGGTGATAATGCGGCTCTCGGATGAATATGTTTTTACACATGTCGGATAATTAGAACTGAATGAAAGAAAATAAAAGAATTAATCTCCGAGTTTTAGTATTGAATTTCCAGTTTAAACCAAAAGAAATTATGGGAAAAATCCTGCAAATAAATATTTGGGCCATAATACACTAAAAGCCTCTTCGAGAACTAATGGAAATTAATTTGTGTTGTACTTCTCACAGCCCTCATTATGAAGCCAGAGAGGCTGATTATTCACATCATTACTCCAGTGGCACCTAGCAACCACCTCACCACCGAGGAAGATTTTCTGTGGACACGAGGCCTGTGAGCACGTCAGACTGGACTTTTGGTGGTTCGCATGAGGAGTGGGCTTGAAGCTGCTCGCAGTCCCCTCATCCAAACACCTCCTCGGGTCTGACGGAGTAATTTGATTGTGGACAGAGTTGGAAGGTGGGTGAGGGAGGCGGGTTTATTGATGGGTACAGATAGAACATGGGAAAGGAACAAAGCAAGGCGGAAGAGAAATGGAAGGGAGCTTGACCTGATGATGAGGGTCTTATCAGCACCTTTTTGTAATGGTTTTTTTTTTTTTCTTTCACCTGCTGAGTGTGTGTCTGTGTGTGAAGGGGATGGATGGTGGAGGGGTTTGTGCAGTTTTTCACCTGCTGAAGTTTCCCGCTTTGTCTAACCCTCTTTTGTCCATTTGTCCTCAGTCTCCGTCTGCCACAGTCAACTGCAACAGTGTCACTCATCACCTTTTTACTCAGCCGTTCCCTCTGTTTCCCTTTCATCTCTTTCTTGATGTATTCCTTCTATTTTTTTCCCCCCACTTCCAAACCACGTTCGTACATGAATGGTGCTCTTGGCCCATTCTGACTTTCTCTTTTGATGACGGTGGCAGTGACAGCCCTTCAGTGATTCCTGCTAAATAATTTATCCATCATTGACTTTTGAAAAAGCTCAGTTTGAAGTGAAGCACTGCTTTTCGTTGCTCCAGCCTCCTTTTGATATAGTCTTATAGGCATAATAACTTTTTCTTTATATGCAGTTACACAAGCATGCTCATCACAAATTTTGTATGTCATGCGATCTTAAGTGAAACACA
Source organism: Lipophrys pholis (assembly GCF_963383615.2). Taxonomy (NCBI): domain Eukaryota; kingdom Metazoa; phylum Chordata; class Actinopteri; order Blenniiformes; family Blenniidae; genus Lipophrys; species Lipophrys pholis. The sequence continues at coordinate 9,347,868 of NC_137632.1, forward strand.
TACAGTAGAGCCAGGAGAGCAACATAGCTGACACCAATTTCCTTAAGAAATGTGTTGTGGAATTTTTATACTCCTCCACAAAACCTTAGTAGTGACAATTCAAATAGACAACGTATTATATATTATACTTTGCAGTTCATGAAAAAGTAAAAAAAAACCAAAAAAAAAAAAACCTGAACATTCAGAGAAAACGAAAACATTTAATATTTTCCTGTATTGGAGAAAATTGACTTGGAGGTCATCTCTACTTTGGAAATAGACGTTGATATTTCCTTCTGCACGTCCTCTTTCTAGCAACCTTTCCACAGGTTCACAACAAAAAACAAAAGCAGATACTCAGTACTTCCCAGCCTCAAGAACGGACAATACTTTGCAAATAATTAATCTGATCATTTGAGATCTGAGAATTTTGGGAAAATGTTCAACAAGTTTAATGTAATGAATCAGTTCTGCGGTGGTCTGTGAGGCTAAAGGTACGGTTCTGAGACGAAAACGGTGACTGCGTTTTCACTTGAAAACGTCCTTGTGTAATTACATCTGCTTGTTTTATCAGCTCTTTATGCGAGCTCCATCCGTGTAGGTTATTGTCTTTGTATTACTGTATCTATGTTTCGTGAATTTTACTGAGCACATCTGAAAAAAAAAATAATAGTGAAGGGTAGAACCAATTCAACAATTCGACAATAACAACTTTTGACACACCGGCACTCTTCGTATGTGTTTGCTCCACTCTGACCATGCATGTGTTTCAGTGTCGATATTGGTTTTTCTTTGTAATACCATAGGAAGTCTGACCTCTGTATAGACATTTTCTCAACACCGTCATCTCCCTTTACCCTTGCTACTCATTTTCTCCCTGCATATATTGCATACAATTCCATTTTTATCAAGGTGGCTACCCTTCAGACGAACGCTGTCCCTGTCTGTCACCTCCTCTTTCTCCCTATCTCCCCCCTATAGTCCTAATCCTGCTGTGCAAGCTCTTAGCTGGATAAAGCTGTCTTCCATTCCCTCTTTTTATGGCGGGATTTACAGCAGTACCCCCTTTACATCCCCCTTTTAGCACTCTTCTGGTGGATTTCACTGCGACAAGGTCAAGCTCTTTGGAGTGCATGAAATTCAGTCGCACAATGACAAGAAATCTCATAAATTCATCAAAAAGATAAAGGTTTATTGTTGCTGAAAACGATGGAGTCTTTTACGCTTGGCTTAAGTCATTATCGTGAATACGTTTAACCGGAATGTATAGTTGTGTTTCTGTTGCTCCTCTGGGGTTCAGAGGGCATACATGTGAGTGTGTGAAGAAACCAGCTTATCTCTGTGACAAAGAAAAGAGAGAGCACATGCGTTGAAGCTGTGTTTACTTCACGTAAGAGGATGTTTTTTTCCTCTACAATGTACATCAACAACAGTAATCCAGATAACAACATGCAAAATGGCCTGAAAGAGTCCAAAAGTTTAATACAGTTTTCAATAGCAATACTGGCATTTGGTAATAAACCATAAAATAGACATATTCAATCACAAACAAATCCCAGTAAATTGCATATTGTTTGAAAAACGTTTCATAAAAGTTCCTGAAATAGTGTACTCAAGTGCTTCTTTGTACCAAAAACTGGTGTGGATTAGCTTTTCTCCACGTTGTATGTCCCTTACACGTGTCAATTAATAGCTTAGCAGGTTAGCCTCAACACGATTCACATTTCACTTGAAAACCCTTGTACAACTTAGTTTTACCACTCCATACTCAACACAATATTATCCTTAACCTGTTACAACCCAGATAATACGCTTTACATTCGTGAATTTTAGTATTTACCAACCTGTGACAAAGAAAAGAGAGAGCACATGCGTTGAAGCTGTGTTTACTTCACGTAAGAGGATGTTTTCTTCCTCTGCGGTGCCTCATCTCATCTCTGCCAGTGCGCGACATGCGCCATCTAATGGACAGCATAGGGATTACACTTTACTCCAAAAGAGCTTGTATTTGAAGCAAATGAGTACATCTAAATAAAATGAAAATAAGTTTTATGGGGTGTCTGTTTTCAGTCCACCTTTTAACATAACTAAATTCAAGCCTCTACATTCTCCCCCACTTAAAATAAATGTCTCCCGACATTTCACGTTTTAGGGTGACTTAGTTTACAAGAGTGTACCAGTTATAAGCAAAAGGTTGGTTTTGGATTTGGTATGGATATGCCATAAGGTTCTGAGCTAGTGGCACAGTAGTGGGGAGTAAGAGCGGTCTTACATCTGCAGTCCATGGTTGATATGATGGTTGCCCGAGGGAGTCATAAGTAAGTCTCTCTACTGGTTGGGCCCTCCGCTGTGACCTTCTCTGCTCATACGGTTCTCCATTATGTCCATCCATTTCCTCAATTTGCCTTTGTTCCTTCTGCAGCAAAACTGGTTCAGCCATTGGCTCCTCCACAACCTGCTGTGTGGGTACAGGTTCTAGTCTCACTGGTGGGCGAAATTCTCTAGCCCCGGCATTAAGTCTGTGTTGATTTTGAGGATTTTGCACAGGCACGACAGGTACTGGTTGCTGAGTGTTTTGGTTTTGCACATTCTGCTGAGGATTTGCGAATCTGTATATCGGAATCTTACTCCGGAGGTTGTAACGGTAAGTGTACTCTTCTCCATCCTCCGAGTCATCACTGTCGGTTTTATTGTTGTCTGCATTTGTCTCGATTCTTTTTTCTCTTTTGGGTTTTGTCTTTTTAACTACAGGCAGTTCTTCTTCTAAAGGCAAATCATTTACTGGCAGTAACAGGTTCCTGTGTAGCACTCGCATGACTTTACTGCCTCTCTCTGTTTGTACTCTATAGACTGGTCCGTCACCTACTCGCTCAACAACCCGATGTACTTCTGATTCCCAGTAGGCACGCAATTTTCCCGGACCTCCTCTTTCAGAGAGGTTCCTTACCAGAACTCTGTCGCCTGGTTCGAGAGTGACACCTTTCATGCGTTTGTCATATTGCCTTTTGCCTTTGCCTGAAGACTTTTGACTGTTCTCTGCAGCGATTTTATATGCAACACGCATCCTATCTGCCCACTTTTTAGCATAGGTCTGATGGTTGTGTTTCTCCGTCTCGTTTGTTTGATTGAAAAGTAGGTCTACTGGCAACCGAGGAGCTCTGCCGTACAAGAGGAAAAATGGCGAGTATCCTGTCGACTCGTGTCTCGTGCAATTGTAGGCATGGACAATTTGCGGGAGATGTTCTTTCCATTCACTTTTTTTTTCCTCCTGTAGAGTACGAAGCATTTGGAGTAACGTACGATTCAGGCGCTCCACAGGGTTGCACTGTGGATGGTATGGCGTGGTTCGTGAGTGAGCAATTCCTGAGAGTTGTTGTAATCTTTGGAAAAGACTGTTCTCAAACTCACGGCCCTGGTCATGGTGCAACTTTTCAGGATATCCAAAACGCGGTATGAAATCTTGGAATATCTTTTCAGCAGCTGTTTTGCCTGACTTATTCCTAGCAGGGTATGCTTGCGCAAAGCGGGTAAAATGATCTTCAAGTACTAGAATGTACTCGTACCCTCCTTTACTTGGTTCCAGATGTAAGTAATCAATGGAGACTAACTCAAAGGGAGCGCTGGTTGTGATCGATCCCATAGGAGCTCTTTGGGGAACGTTTGGTCGTTTTTGTTTGATGCACAGACATTTCTTTGTGACATAATCTTCAATTTCTTGTTGCATATACGGCCAATAAAAACGTTCGCGGGCCAGATGAATCACTTTATCGCTACCTACATGACCCATATCATTGTGTAGACTTTTTAACACCATGGGTTTTAACTGTTCAGGAAGGACAAGTTGTTTGTAGTGCTCTGTTTTTCTGTACAGTAGTCCATTGTCCACTTCCAACTTGTTCCACTCATACAGTAGTCTCCTTGTTTGTTTACTCATTGTCTGTTTGTCTTTCTCGTTTCGTGTCCATCTCTTGAGTTTAAATGAGATTACTTCTTTGATTGACTCATCTTCTTGTTGAGCAGTTTTAATGTCTTTTGGTGTCATACTCAAAATGCTTTCTGTTGGCTCAATACTTTCACTGGAACTCAGTTGTAATGCAGCTAACCAGGGGACATCATTGTTTTGGACTGCCTTACTCCCCTGCCACACTGCAAACACTACATCTGGCAAAACGTTCTCTGTGTACTCACTCATACGCTGTTGGAGATTTAACGGGTATCTGGATAACATGTCGGCATCTGCGTTCCTTTTCCCTGGTCTATACTTGACATCAAAATGGAAGTCTGCTAACTCCCCAACCCACCTATGACCCACTGCATTCAACCTTGCTGAACTGAGAACATAGGTTAAGGGATTGTTATCTGTATAGACGGTAAATGTTGGAGCATAATACAGATAGTCACGAAACTTATCGCAGATGGCCCATTTGAGCGCGAGGAACTCAAGTTTACCGGAATGTAAGTGATAATTTTTCTCAGCAGGTGTGAGAGTTCGAGAGCCATAGCCAATCACTTTGAGTTTGTTACCTTGTTTTTGATATAAAACAGCTCCCAAGCCTTGGTTGGACGCATCTGTATGCAATACAAATGGAAGATCAAAGTTAGGATAGGCTAGAATGGGAGGATTGGTCAGAATGTCCACAAACTTTGACACTATTTCTTGGTGTTCACTTGTCCAAGTTATTGGTGTGCGAGAAGGAAGTTGGTTTTTGTTTCCTTTCTTTGCTTGTCCTTTACCCCTTTTTGGTGCTGGTTTGTTTTCACTGTTTGTATCATTAGGGCTCTGGAGCAGCTCAAACAAAGGCCTTGCCAGTCGTGAGAAGTCTTGGATAAACGATCGATAATAACTGAGGAAACCGAGCAATGTTCTGAGCTCTCCGACTGTGCAGGGTTTCTTTTCTTTCAGAGCGATCACAGCATCCAGATCTTTTGGGTCAACTTGGATCCCTTCGCTTGACACCAGCCTACCAAGGTAGCGTATTTGCTTTTTAAACAGTTCACACTTGGCTGGACGGAGTTTTATGCCATGTTGTCGCATTTTACACAGGACTTGTCTAAGATGGTCTACATGTTCATCAAAGGTTTTAGAGTAGCAAAGTACATCGTCTAAGTAAGGCACGCAACACTCGTCTCTGATCCCTTCTAGCACTCCCTCCATGCACCTTTGGAATGCGGCCGGTGCATTTGTAAGACCGAATGGAACCCGCACCCATTCGTACAAACCCCAGGGTGTGCTAAAAGCAGTTAAATGCCTCGAATCCTCACTGACAAAACCCTGATGATATGCACTGCCCTGGTCCAATATGGAAAACCAGGTATTTCCTCCGAGACTGTCTAAGAGATCCTGTATCCGCGGTAATGGATGTCTGTCGGGTACAGTTTTTCGGTTGAGCTCGCGGAAATCAACACATAAGCGCAAGGTATTGTCCTTTTTACGCACACACACCACCGGTGACGAATTAGCTGACACTGATTTTTGGATCCAACCCCTGTTTAAAAGGTTTTGAACATACTCTTTTACCTCTTTGTAGAGTGGTCGGGGAATGGAGTTGTAACTCTTTTGCACAGGTGTGTTGTCAGTGGTGTTAACTTTTAGCTGCAATCCAGGAATACATCCAATATCCCCTTCCTCACAAGCAAAAACATCAGACTGTTCATAAAGCATTTGGCGAACAACTTCCTGATCACTTCCTGAGAGGTGGTCGAGATCAACCTTTGGGTGCCATCTCAGCTGTAAAGGAGCTGTGCTGAAAGTCTCTTTTTCTTTACTTTGACTGTCGCATGACACCTGAGCTGTACAACAGTATGACTGGTTGGCTGATTTGACATTTTCAGGACAACACTTCACAGGTTTGTATTCAGAAACCTCTCCAATGCATCCTAACATAGTCTTAGGATGTAGGAAAATGTCACGTTTGGTTGAGTTTTGGATTGGGATTTTAACAGTCTTTGTAGCACCAGGGGGGACATCGATGAGAGCTGGAAATAACTCCAATCCATCAGGTACGTTACTTGTCAAGGACGGTTCAAACAACATTTCACCTCCGCCAGGAAATGATCTGATGTGACACTTTACCATACAGATTTGGTTACTGCGGACAGTGAGTCCTTTTTTTCCAACTTTCATGACTGGACTTTCTGGTTCACTCTCGGTTGACTTGGTGTGAACAGCAGAGATAAGTGACTCAACATTACACTTCTGTACCTTCAGGGTCTCTGACAGCAAGTCCACTATGCTTATATTGTCACTTCGCTCACTGTTTCCCATTATTATCTCTTGAATGACATTAAAGCCCAGCAGTGGAGTGGTTACACTTTGTTGGCTTACAAGCATTGGAACATACAAGGATACAGAGCCATGTTGTGAACTCATGATCTCGAGTAACACTTCTATCCACCCTTCAAAAGGAACGTCTGTCCCGTTTGCTGCAGTGACTTTTAGTGGATGATCTGAAAGCAAGGTCTCAAGTGGATGTATTTTTACATCTGGTAAAGCTGTTTGAACCCATGACTTTTCAACAATGCTAACTTGTGCTCCACTGTCCAATAACATCTGTAGTTTTTCTCCATTTAACAGACAGTTTATCATACACCTTCCACCTATTAACTGTGCCACACCCTTTTTGTTGGTTACATTGTGTGTTTTCTGGAACTTAGCAGTAGGTGTTGTTTGTTCTGGTTTTGGTCTCTCAGTGTTATGGGACTCTGATGGGACAGTCACTGGTGGTCCCTCCCCAGTGACCTCCTGGAGTTTCCCGACATAATGCTTTTCTGGAGGCAGCCTATCGCTCTGTGCCCCTCTTTTCCGCATTTGAAACAATGAGTGCAATGTTCAGTGCCTTGAGCAATACACTTTTGGCACTTCCCTTTAACCTCGGGTTTTGGAGCTGGCTGTTTTGAGGCAGATACTGTGGGAAAAGTATTTTCAGTTACTGCATTGACCATTGGAGTTAGGGCCTTTTCTAAACTTTTAGTTAGAGACGACACCTGCGCTGTCAGCTCTTGTATAGCAGCACGATTTGCTTGGACTTCAGTTTGCATTTTTACAGCACTTTTGTCTTTTTCAGCCTGAGCTGCATTTGCATTCACAGTTCTGAATTTTTGGTTTTGTCCCAGTCTACTCTGTCTCTCTGTGTCTTCACTAACAGCTGTTGTTATAAGCTCCAAAATGGAGTCATCTGTGACACTTAAATCAGAGATGTGCGGTTTTAAGTCACGTCTGACATAAGAGCATTTGTCATTGATACCTTGATAAAGTGAATGAAGGAACACACCTTGTACCAACTTGTTATCATAATGAAACCCACCGCTGTTCTTAGATGCAATCAGCACACGTTGTTTAAGACCCATTAGTCTATACATAAACTGCTGTGGTGTTTCTTTATCATACTGTTTAGCGTTGCTTAATTCCTGGAATAATTCAGTGCTACTTTTTTCACGTAGGTGTGCCTTCAAGAAACGTTTTAACTCTGCTACAGTCAGCGTATCTTTGGTGACAAGCATGTCTTTAAAGGTACCAGGCTTGATTATCTTTAACACCGTTCTGATAACTTCAGCCTCTGTGAACCCTTCAGTAAGCCCTTCATCAATCTGTTTACACAAGACATTGTAACTTAAATCAGAATCGAAATCAGAGATTTGACCACCATGAATCCTGTACTCCCTGTGTGGTAACAGTGACTTGAGCTCAGACAGTTTGACCAAACCAGTTACAGAGTCAGCAACTTCGGATGGTGAGGGCAACTTCACTGTTACTACTGTGGATGCAGCAGCCTCTCTGGTCTCGCGCACAACAGGAATCTCTTCCAAATCTGGCAAACTTGCAGCATCGTCTCCCTCAGCTGCCGTGGTTGTCTGTAGTTCTTCGATGAGGTTGCGGAAAGCGAGCAAGCGAGACATCCCCTGGTCCTCGAGACTTTTCAGGTGTGGACTTCTCAGGAAGTCAACAATGAAGTCGAAGAATTCCACTTCGGGCGATTCTGCATCAGGCAATTCATCTTCCACCTCATCCTTTACTGACTCACCAAGCTTGTAGAGAAGATCTCTGTTGTGGACACTGGTCAGCTGGGTAAGCGCTTCCTGGATCTCCCATCTCAGGTCACGTAGTGTTGCCATCTCTGGTTATCTGGATTATGTTACTGTAGTCATCGGCTCAGGAACGGGTGATCAGCTTCCCTTGGTTCTGCAATGATTAGTGCCGGACAACAGGCGGCGCTAATCCCGGACGAGCCCCCAAAATTGTTGCTCCTCTGGGGTTCAGAGGGCATACATGTGAGTGTGTGAAGAAACCAGCTTATCTCTGTGACAAAGAAAAGAGAGAGCACATGCGTTGAAGCTGTGTTTACTTCACGTAAGAGGATGTTTTTTTCCTCTACAATGTACATCAACAACAGTAATCCAGATAACAACATGCAAAATGGCCTGAAAGAGTCCAAAAGTTTAATACAGTTTTCAATAGCAATACTGGCATTTGGTAATAAACCATAAAATAGACATATTCAATCACAAACAAATCCCAGTAAATTGCATATTGTTTGAAAAACGTTTCATAAAAGTTCCTGAAATAGTGTACTCAAGTGCTTCTTTGTACCAAAAACTGGTGTGGATTAGCTTTTCTCCACGTTGTATGTCCCTTACACGTGTCAATTAATAGCTTAGCAGGTTAGCCTCAACACGATTCACATTTCACTTGAAAACCCTTGTACAACTTAGTTTTACCACTCCATACTCAACACAATATTATCCTTAACCTGTTACAACCCAGATAATACGCTTTACATTCGTGAATTTTAGTATTTACCAACCTGTGACAAAGAAAAGAGAGAGCACATGCGTTGAAGCTGTGTTTACTTCACGTAAGAGGATGTTTTCTTCCTCTGCGGTGCCTCATCTCATCTCTGCCAGTGCGCGACATGCGCCATCTAATGGACAGCATAGGGATTACACTTTACTCCAAAAGAGCTTGTATTTGAAGCAAATGAGTACATCTAAATAAAATGAAAATAAGTTTTATGGGGTGTCTGTTTTCAGTCCACCTTTTAACATAACTAAATTCAAGCCTCTACATTTCCCGTCTAGAAGTGGTATCGGGTCGGACTGTGATCGGCAGCTGTATGAACAGTAGAAGCGATAAACGTCACCTTGGCTGATCAATGTTGTCAAAACGTCATTATAAAGGACCTTAATGCAACAGTTATGAATAGAAGTGCAGCCAAAGAGCAACTAGTTGGCTGTTAATGTAGAATATGTCAAATGCAGGTGCGTCACAAACTCCAGCCTGTTTAAAAAAAATAGCTGAACGAGTCGGCTCCATGGTGGAAATGGTATTAAAGGGGGCCTGTTGCAGTTTTATGCATATCTTTAATGTTGGACTGGACACAAACAAAACTGTTCAACAGTGAAGCTCTCAACCGTGTGTTTAGCTCTCAGTTTCGAGCACTTTGCTCTCTAAGATGAATGCACTGTTAACTTTGCCCTTTGTCTCAGGTGAAATGATCTCATATCAAATGTGGCCTAACAGACAACAGAGGTCATTGTGGGCTCCTGCTAACAATTTTATGACCCTGGGAACATAGCTGCTGAATGTAAATGAGGTGTGTCAACATTATTTATTTCCTTGTCTGATGTGGAGTGGCAGGGTGATGAGAGCTCCTTAGTTTGTGGTGAAAGGGTTACATCCTTTGGAAACGGTAGAGCTGAGTGGATAAGAGCTGGTCGAGTGTATTGATCGGCCATTTACATAACAACATGATGTGCCACTCACTCCACCGCAAAACAAGAAAGTTACACATTTATCAGTAATTGATTAGGGAATCGATAAAGATTTGGATTGATAAGCAGAGTCAGGAATGGCAAAGATATTGATAATGTCTTATCAATTCTCATTACTGGTGTCCTGGGAGAAATGATCAATCATGAGCTTAACCATTTACCGTCTAACACAGGGGTCGACAACCTTCATGACCCAATGAGCCATTTTTGCCACTTTCCACCAAGTGAAATTCAAACATAATTGAATAAAACAATAGCCTTATGGATATTCCCCTTTACTGATTTTTTCCCCCTTCTGACATTATGAGAAAAAGCTGGTTGTGGTAAGCATTGTGCCATGTCATTTGGGTGAGATGTGAATTATTTGGAAAGTTTTTCAATATCTGAGTCTTTATTGGTCTGTTTTTGTGTTAAATGCAGTGTTGGTGGGAGGCCAGAGGAGCCCTTTATATATGTGAATGTGTGTGATTGTCTGATTGAGTACACTGAAAAGTGGTGAGAGCGGAAAAATAGAAAGAGGGCGACTCTCACAAACAGACCCATTGATTTCCATTTGAAAGCATGGGCGAGTTTCTGTATAGAAGAGATTGGGAGGTGGAGTCATCAAGAGAAAGGAAGACTTGGGCTGGAAAATGGAGACAAGTGGAGAAAGGGGTGGGTCCAAGGTTGTCAGAAGAATAATCCAGATGATTATTTAAAAGGAAGAGACACATGTGGAGGATGGGTGAGCAAACAGTGTAAGGGCCCGACCTTACACCTCCCCTACCTCATTCCGGATTGATGCTCTCAGTCGGGAGATCCAGATGCTCGTAGCACAATTCTGGCAAAGAAAAGAAAAAAAAAAAATCATGGTGATTGATTGAGAGGGGACGGTGACGGTCATATCCTGTACAGAGGACACCAAGACTATTACTGACACTATTATTTTCTTCTCTCCTTCATCTCTTCTTCTATCTCACTCTGCTATTCACCTCTGCAAACACCATCCCTCTGACTTTTCCAACCAGAGACCCAGCTCGAGCATATTCACATTATTAATTTTCTTAGACAAAAAAAGTCCGTCTTTTAGAACATTAACCTCCCTGACAGTAAAGACGTCATTGTGCTCTCCTCTGACACACACATACAGTAGATAGCACTGTGCAATAACTGCTGTTGTGACAGGCCTGTCAAACGGCACTGAGCTTCTGTCTGACAGCGCCAGGCTTCCCTCAGCATAATTACATACTTCTACATCTCTTTATCGAACCACTTCACCTGTGTGTGGCTCTTTCTTCCCCCGTAGTCAGAACCTTAAACAATGTAATTCTTTCAGTAGTGTTTTAACTAAAGTTGCTCGAGGGTTGGTTGCTTATGAAAACCGAAACCGAAACAACTGTGGACACCACCACTCAGACTTCTAGGCGAAGCAGATAAATAGGAAATAGATTAAATTTACTATAATTTTTATACACAGTATACCTCGTATAATAAAAAAAAAACATTCATTTTCGAATAATTGATTACCCTAAACTGTGCATGAATCTCAATGTGTAATTATCTCTGTATGAGCCTTATGATGGACGAGTGATGTTCGATATGACAGGTGTAAAATGGATGGGTGGATCCAAAAGTCTTTATTGGTACGTCCACTTGAGTTATTCGCTGCGTGTCTGAGTTTCTTCTTCGGGATGTCTTTCAGTCTCTGACTGCTCGTGCAGCACTCACTCCTGAAGCAGCAACAGATGCCTTGTGAAGCCGTAGAAAGAGGGAGAGCTCATGCAGAACACGAGATGCTAGAACTGGTCGTTGCCTTGTGAAACTTCAACCCCATTTCTGTTTGTCTGTTGATGCGTGATTAGAGTATGTGCGTGGCGCACGTGTCGGTATGTATAACAGCGCTGCTGCGTGTTCTCGGGGCTCAGTGTAATCACAGCTCTAATTTGTCGGCTCGGACTCAGTGTGTGGGTGACATTAAAGTTCTCATTAGCACTGTAACTCGGCACCAGTGTCGCTGTGAAGGCACCGACACATCCACCGCAGAGAAGTCTACCCAGTGTGTGTGTGTGTGTGTGTGTGTGTGTGTGTGTGTGTGTGTGTAAAGGCCTAAGTTAACAGTTTGAATGGTTTCTCACACCCGCTTTCCTCATCTTCTTTTCTTAGTTGTTAATGTGCTGTTGGCTTCATTACTCATGCTGACAGAATTAGAGAAACAACAGTACACAGCTGCTTTCTCTAAAGAGAATGTGCTTTTGAAAAGTCGTTATGAAAAAAGTGTCAAGGCTTCCAGAGGGGGTCATTATTTCGCCATATTCCTTGTTTGTATAAGGCCCCATTTACACAACAACGGTTCAAGTGAATCGTTTTTGCATTTTTTTGTTTGGGAAAAGTTTTGTGCTTCCATGACAACGTTTTGAAAATGATGTAGTTTCTGTGTGAAGCCACTAGTTGGTGATGTTATTTTTTGTAATGAACCAACACACATGCATGCCGAGAACAATATGTCATGATCATTAACAATGGCGGTTACACGGACATTCGTATTGATAGACGACAAAGTTGAATTGGTGTTACGGTTGAATGGGAGATAACGCAACTTTTGTGAAACCCTGCTACTGCAGATGCCCACCACAGTTGCAGTAAGTACATGCACACGTAGATGGACAATAACAACATGTGCTGCAGTAGGGTTTCAGAAAAGTTGTGCTTTCTCCCATTCACACGCAGATGGAATCAGAGGATTTTCAAAAAGTCTCAACTTGGGAGCTGTTTTCAGTTTGTTTATTTGTGGATTTTACTTGGTCAGCAATCTTGATATTAAGCCATTAAAGAATAAGTCGTTTATTCCAAAGCATATATATATATATATATATGTATTTGTCTATTGGCCCCAACAACTGTTAGCAATGGTATCTTTCAATATGGAACATTTTTGTTGCACAATATGTGATATTTTATAAAGTAGTACAATAAATTCAAACAATTAAGTATTTTGTGTTAATGTTAATTCTCTTTATGCCTCAAAATGTGTTCTTTCCCCACTCATTCAAGTTTTTGATGAGCCATTCACAATTTGTTGAAATTAATCTCACTTTTCTTTCCACGTTACAGTCTGTCATTTTGAATTTACAGAGCATGAATGCAACATCATGAGTTCTTGCAGTTCAATCATTCATTTCATATGTTTGTGACATAATGTGCAGCCCTAATAAAAAGCAATCCAAAGTCCAGCATTAAAGCACAGATGACTTCCTGATGTGAGACACACGCTTAAACTTCTGATGCTAAAAAGCTGCTTTATGGTCTGCAAATGAAGTAGCTTTAATCACTGTGAAAGTGTTTAATCCCTCCGTCCATAAAGATAATGATATGCAGACCAGAGGAAGGTATATCCTCCTATTCCCCCAACAGATCACAACCCGGAAATAACTAAAATATGACTCACATCGACGAATTTAGGCATCGCACTGCCCCGTCTCAGAAGAGTCATATTTGATGAGGTTTATGCTGACTAAGGGTTGATGAATGATGAAGAAAGAGTAGAAAAGAGGAATGGTTTGGAAGAAGGAAGAGATGAGTTGCTATGGTAACAGGAAATGGGTTGAAATTGAGTGAAAGATGTGGCGTGGATCCTTTTATTGAGTGAAAACCACAATGAATAAGTTCATATACATTATAGGTGCCACCATTGTCTGACAACAGGGGAACTGCTTTGCAAATGTATTAACATGTATTAACAAGAAGGACTGAGTTGTTTGCAGCTGGCGTGTTAATGAAGGAATCAGCGGGTGCGAGAAGTGGGTCAGGAAAGGATCTGGACGTCTGAGCTCCTCGATGTGAATTTACATGTTCTCGCTAATCAGCCTGTTATACATACTCTCTTTTTAACATGGGATACTATAGAAGACCCCCGAGGGGGTAATGCTAACATGCTAAAATGCTACCATGAACGATCACATTTCTGTAATACGTTATGTATATTCTATATATATATACGTCATGATCATTTCAGTAATGCTAGTATAGAGTTATTCCACTCTGGACTTTAGAAATCAGCTTTAAAAAAAACTGCTTTAACAAGCTGCCAAATATTTTTTGCTTGGGTGAAGCTGCAATTTTTTTGGGGGGGAAATGCATGTTTGGTGAAAAAGGCAGCCAAAAGTGAAAGAAAGAAATGAGTGTAAATGGTGATAGAGATTCATCAGTCTTGTCTCTTGTGTCCTTGGTGACGCAGATCTGCAGTTTTTTTGCAGCAGGCACAGCAGAGGAGAGAGACAGAGACCAATAGAAAGACAAGAATACATTTCAAGGGTCAGAGGCCGAGACAAACACAGAATCTCAGGAAGAAAAAAAAAAGAGAACGGTTGTCACCTGCAGTGGGACTTGGCTCCTGAAGAAATCCTTTTTTTTTTTTTTTTTCCCTGCAAGAAATGGGAGTCTTTGATTTTCATTATGCAGCATCCTCACTTCAGTGCCAGCTCTGCTGCAAGCACAGAGTTCACCAATTCTGCCTTTTTATTTATTATCGTTTAACACAGCGAGATCTTCACTGGTGTTGAGATAGATTTATTTTCTGGCCTTTGCGCAAAACTTATTTTCTGTGTGTGATGAAGTGCTCAAGTGTGCGTGCAGTGTATGTGCGTACGTACGCGTGCGAGTGTGGCTTTGTTTGTTTATCTACACTGGTGTGGACGTCAACCCGATGGCAGACTGACTCATGGGGAATAACATTATGTTCCATATGAATGCATTTTTGTTCAGAGGGAAAGAGAGGGAGATCAACTTGATGACTTAATGTTACCGTAGGGACACAAATGATGAAGGTCCTCATGAGGGGGAAATATTAAAGTTTTAGTGAAGCGCATGTGTCCTGAGGGCATGAAAGCATAGCGTGTGTGCATGTGTGAAATCTTGCTCTTCAATATTGAGGAGGACAGAACCTAACCCATGTGGACTCGTGTCGCCAGGGGCACACCCTTTGATATTTTCCTAAAAAAAAAAAAAAAACTAAACTAAAAACTATCTTAGCATTGTTAGGTGTTAGGTGTTTTTAAGTTGTGTGTGTGTGAAGCCTTGTTTCCCGGTTCAGGGTAAAGTTCAGTGGCTCGTCAGGCGAAGTTTAAGACGAAGTCAGGAGGAACTTTCACAAAAAGACACTGTGTTGAAGCACGGAATAAAGCATCCACTGACAGCAAGCGGGAGAAGTTCACGTAGTCATGCAGAGATGTTGATGACTGCCACTGTATCTTATCAACATGCTCACCTGCTGAGTGGTACTTGTGCTACAGCGGCATAATTACACTGAGGCTATCATATAATGTTGTAACCATTCAGTTTACTCGTCATGCTTTCCTGGAAACACACACACACAAACACACAAACTTTACAGACAAACACCAATAAATTATATAATACATGATACAATTTAACAAACTTCATACAGATTTAAGTACAATGAGGAAAAATGAATTTATTTTTGTTCTTTTTCTGCATTTATTTAACTTTTATTTTTTAACCACACCCACAAACGAAATATTTAAGACATAAAAACACTGTTGATTAATTGTGTCCTTTCAACACGCGCTCTTAAAGTTTTAACAAGCAATTTTTAAGCTCACCCAGGCAAAGTGGGTTTATAAATAGACTGAAAATCTTTCCTAATTAATAAAGGTTAATGCATTAATGTATTCAAGATGGAACGCTTAATCCTGCAATACAAGGGCATTTTGGTAGAAATTTGACTTTTATTATGTTTGATATCAGTTTATGTCAATATTTAATGTAGAAAATGAAGTACAATTTTAAATAGTCTTTCTGGGCCCCTAACAAATGTGTTCTCAACTAATAAAACATTTTATTCTTCAGTCTTTCCTATTAATACGTCCATGTATATAGATAATATGTGACTGATGATGAAGCGTTTCCTGAAGATGAAAAGGACTCTGATTGTTTTCACAGTAACGATCAACTCGTTTACATGCACACTGGAAATCTGATCCGATCTCTGAAGCATTATATTCATGTAATCATCATAATATAATAGGCTTTATCAGACAAAGAAAGTTGTACGATTATGAGAGCTCGGATTCGAGTTTTCTCCAAAACTGACGTCTTTGTGTCAGTATACTGTATCTGCTAATCTGATTTGTGTTGCCCTTTTTCTTTTGCACGTCTTAAAAACAAACTAAATAAATAAGATGCTGCCAAGAAGCAGAAAGTTGAGAAAAAAAACAAAAAAAAAAAACGGCCCTTCTAGAGTGAAAAGCAGATTAATGTGATTTTAAATGTGACGAAACAAATCATCACAGTCATCGCTTCTGTTTAGCAACTGCAAGGAAATATGTCTTACCTGTGACATTATATTAGTCGCCCTCCAAACCAGTGATACTTGTCGTCATAAAAGAGGATTCATCTAGTATCTTTTGCTCAAAGCCAGTGAGAATCACTTCCAAATCAATCCATTAAATGACCACATTCACATTTTATCCCATCTTCTTTCGAAGAAATGCAGCTGATCCCTTGACTGAAGAACCAAGTACGTGAAATATACATTCATTAAACAGATCTTTTAGTATAAGTTCTCAGAGGATAATAATTAGCATTCTATTGTCCTCCAGGTCTTTGCTTCTTAATACCTGCCCAGCACCGGGAATCAAGCAATGACCACTGAAGCTGAAGGGTATTCAAACTGCAGCCTGGGCGATGTCCTTTTCCTGTAAATGCAGTGAATGGTGCTTTTCTTCACCTCTCTAACTAGTGTCAAAGCTCCATCCGTGCAACCCCAGGGGAGATCTCTGAAAGAGCCATGCTGATCTGGAGCAGTAAATTGATTTCAACGCCAAGGTCAACGTCCAACCATCTCCTCTCTCTCTCTCTCTCTCTCTCTCTGTGTGTGTGTGTGTGTAGACACACAGTGTTTTTCCCAAATATATCTTATCGTAACACACATATTCAGGACTGAACTAAATGGAAATGCAACAAAGACTAATCAAAATAGTGCAAAAACATAAGTGAAACAGGAAAAACAGTCGCACACCAAATAGATGATATGAAAATGTAAATATCACAGTAAAAAGGCTTTAACTGGCAGGGCCTCCGACAGGCTAAATGATAATATCTTTTAATGTTAAAGTCATTATTGGATCCCCTGGCACTTTACTAAAATGTACTGTTTTTTCTGTGAGACACAATGTGAGGCGGTGGCACACCTGCTATAATTAGATTTACAAATTCAAATTTCTGATGTGGATCATCCAGCCTGCTCGTAAAGAAGCTTTATTCACTTTGATTTAATGGTTGCAGGCTATAGCCTTCACTTGGCACACATCCGGTCAATGCAGACTGTTGATTTTGTAGTCTTTCAGCGCCTGACAATATTATCTGATGTGGAGACACAACAAAAGGCCGTTGCTTGATGTCAGATCAATAGAGAGAATGTTACAAATCTGCTGTTAGATCTGGAGAAGCTACAGACAGACATGCTAAAGTCACCAGTCAGAAAAATATCACAGAAACAGGAGAAAAATGCAGCTGTCATTGAGTTTTATGAATGCGCAAATGCAGTTACTGTGAAGCACTGCTCATTCTAAAGTCCATGTTCACTTATTTGCTGTTTGCATGTTGTTTGTTGACGGCCCTGAGGAAATGCCGAATGATGGGCAGGATGACAAAACACACTTACAGTTGCTGAAGGTAATCCCAGCTGACTTTGGGGAAAGCAGGAAACACCTCCAACAGGTCACCAGTCCATCACAGGGCAAACACAGCAAGACCGAGAATCACATCTACAAGGTTATTTTAGACCCCCAAAAAAGCATCAAACAAATATTTTAGTCCTGTTGGAGGAAACTAGAGAATCTGAAGAAAGCCAGATGATCGTTGTTACTATTACCTGTCCAGAAGTGTAAGTTCCTTCGCTCTATTAGTTGGGATTGGCTCTAGAGCTATGTAATGTTGAACTGAATAAAGCTGTGTATAGGAGGAATGATTACTATTATTATGATACATCAACTACAATTGCAAGAACCTAAAAGGAAGTCATTTTCAAAGAGTGGGTTGTTCTTATTGTCGGGAGTTGTGGGCTTTTCTTTTGTTAACACCATTCACATCGCAACTCTGTGAGCCAGCAGTTCTTTTTTCGCTTTCTGGTCGTGATTCATGCATTTCTGGATCCTTTGCTGGATGTTTATGAGGAGCAAAAAAATAAGCTGGTAACACAAATATGATACATAAATGACAGATAGGAGGTCATATGACAGTAAGATTCAGTCTGCAGCAATCTGTCATCAGTCTGTAATCTCCTGTCAGTTCTCCTCCTGGATGTTCGACGCACTTTTCTAAGAAATGCTTTTGCTTTTGCAATTTAGTGAAGTCAATAAATCAAAGTCCCTGTTCACAGTGCTACATAAATCAAATGGTCTCCTAGTGAACAAAGAATAAAAAGCAAAAAAAAAAAAAAAAAAAAAGTAATGGGAGAAGAAACCACAAAAGAGTGTGAAAACACGGATTGTTACATTTTGAAGTTCGGCAGGGGTTGTTTGAATTGAGATTCCTCCCGTATTAATCTGTCTGGACTTAACTTTGAATGAAGTCCAACTCTGCTCCACTAATGTCATTTCAGTCCCTTCAAACTCTCATTGCTCCACTCAAGGTTTTCAAATACCCAACAAACCCAATGAGCATTTCCCCGGTTAAAAAATGACATCCTCAATTCTTTCAAATCCATCATGAGACCTTTAGAGTTCGCCTGTCACACTGATGATGTGTTTTCTGTATTTCCGGTAGTAATATCTCAAAGAGTTTGAGGCATCTTACAGGTTTAATTGACACTTTCCCATTAATCTGACACTAGTGACATTGACATTTATATTGAATGCAGAGCCACTTCACACATTTTCAAACGGTTAAGCCCATAGACACAAGACAGACACTTTCAAGAAGTATATGAGAGCATACAAACCGTGTCTGTGCAGTCACACCATGGCACGGTGAAATAATCATTTTCAGGTATCAGTTATTGTTACCATCAGCTATCCTCAAATACAGGTGGTAAAAGTTACAAATTCATCAAAAAAAACCAAAACGATGTAGGGTACTTGAAAGGTCTACCTCAGAAGGAAAAATGGGTTTTGTTTGTAATCTTTACAGATATTTATAAAAAAGAATTCATGACATTTGATGGGAATTTATTACTTTTGCAGTGGTGACTCTAGGCAGCTTTGCCCTGGTCAGAGCTCAGACTGTATCTGCTGTCAATAAGTCTTGTAATATGATTAATGGATCATGTGCAGGGTGGTTCTTTATTCATTACGCCTCAGGGGCAGCTTTCATTCCGGCAGTGACCGACTGCTCTTCCTTCAGTTCTGCAGTATCTCTCTCCACACCCTCCCACAGAGATTCTTCCACGCAATGACAAATGTATTCTGAAACCGATAACTTACCAAACTATAAATAGGCGTCATGTTGTACGTTTTGATTTCCCCTTGTTCTCTATTATAGAGGCAGTTGTAGTTTAACTCGCTCTCTGACGTGATCCATAGTTTGGAGCAGTGATACGTAGTGTGCTTGTGTTTTCTCTTTAACAGACGCAACTCAGTTTAGATTATTAGACCCATTTGACACAGACTGGCCCCGAAACTATTAGTCAGAACGTCCATCAAAGACACAAAAGCTTCTGTTGTGAGACATCATAAAGTGGTTGATCATGCGGCAGTCAGTTGTGTTACCAGAACAAATGTTAGCTGTTGAACGACACTCATTGGGGGTTTTAGCACAGACGGATTATAAAACTTGACAGAAGCAATTCTTTTCCTTGAACGGTTATACTTTGTACACTTGTATCTGGGTTGTTGGGGGCTAAAGTGAAGTAATACCTCGTGGATTTCATGCTGAGGTGTGTATTTTAATGATTTTGTTAGTTTTTTTTGTTCTAACTTTGTGACGTTAAAGCAATATAAAATATCCTGTTAGGAGTTTCTGAATAAAGAAAAAAGGAGAAGAAAAAATCTCAATAATTATTCATTTGGCAAATCAAACTGAAGGATACACAGGTTATGAAAAAAAACACCCTTAATGTGCATAATCTTCCAGAGCAACTGCACAATCCATTATTATTAGATTAAAGGTCGCGGCGTTCCGTGGCGTATGCAGAGATTCCTGTTTAAAATTTTATGAGAACAGCTGTGGGTGCCTGTCACACCTGCTATCATAAGGCTTCCCCTTAGCTGTCAGAGGTTCGCCCCTGTCTAAGTGTCTGTGTGCATGCGAGTGTGCGTGCATGTGCGTATTGCTTTTCGCACTCGCGACCAGCGAGAGCAGAGTGCGATGGGAGAGCCTCTGTCAGCCGTGCACCTGTGCATGTTTTGTCCTCTCTGAGGACCCGATGTTATCGTCCTCCGGGTGATGAAAGGTAGGTCTGGTACTCTCCAGGTGTGCCCAGCAGAGAAAGACAGAGAGAGGACTCTCAGGTTCTCCGAGGATGATGGTGAACATCGGTGACTGCCCCATTATAAAGCAATTTCATGCAAATCTGATTGAATCAACTTGAATCCATTTGGGTACAGAAAATGCTTCATTATAATAGCAGTTGTTCAAAGCACTTGAGCAGTTGTTATGATAATGAAGCTTTTTATTTTATTTTTTTCGTTGAAGATTGAGTAGATTTTATTTAGTTTTAGGTTTTCTTTGCGAGTATAAAGAGCCAATAAGGAGTTTGTAGTCAGAAGCAGAAAGAAAGAATGAGACAATGCTGGAAACGCCAAAGTTTCAAACTTTTCATTCTTCAGCATGCACTTTGTTCCTCCCATAATAGCTGAAGCAAACAAGATACTCACACATATTGAATTTACTGGCTTATTCAAATACTGGAGCAGGCTCCAGAACTCATTATAGTTCAAGGGGTATATATGGCCTAATCTGACAGTGGTCCGAATCATTACAATGACGGCAAAACCAATGGCTAAAATGAACTCCAAATATTTTCCTTTATCTTACAACAAGAACTATTTTTCTCTTAATATTTTACCGTAAACCTTTCTGCCGCAGTGTTTTTCTTTGTGGGCCAGTCCCCTTTCAGGACACACAATTCCTGCAGCCTTTAGCATGTATTCCCACAAATGTACCTTTAAAGTATGACTTTGCTGCTTGTTTCAGCTGCCAGTGTTGCATTGGCTACTGTTCGTACAATAGGGCAACACATGGTGAATCAATTAGGGACAGCACCTACTTCCATTAAAAGGTATATATGAATGCTTTTTCTCTGGTAAAGTTTAACCTTTATGATCCTGCGGGCCAGAATCAACCCTCTGATCTTAGTCTCTGGTTTTGGTGTACAGGCCATGTATTTGACAATCCTGTACAAGAGGTTTTGTGAGTACATAGTGCTATGACTGTATTGTATCCTTCATCTTTCTTCCCAAGAATTATTCAGTCCCCAATATTCTGCTAAAACAGCATGATATTTGCACCCAGTATGAGGCAGTTAACATTGTGTTTTTTGGTGCAATCGTAACATATGGTACATCACTAAGGGAGTTTTTACCCTGATAATTGTCTATACAATTCAGAACTATGAAATCCAAAAAGATGAAGGACTTTGTCCTGTTTACACCCAAAAATGACGCATATGCATGTCATAGGTGTGTAACACCTGCGTGATTGGTCAGATAGTTGAAGAGAGCGTGGCTAATGCAAAAGAGTAAATGTGCCAACTACGTTGCTTCTTTTTTTCCTTACTCCGGTAAAATATGAAATCTCCTTGCCAGAACTATGTTGTTCTTTGTTCTTTTAGAGTATATATCCGTCTTTAGACAGTTACACATAAGCAGAAGGAAACGAGACCTGCATGCGGCATGAGGGTTGGGAATAACTGACAACAGGAGAACGCCAGACCACACACGTACCTCAGAAGAAAAGAAAACAAAGAAATGTGTCTTTAAGAGATCAGAATAAAACTGAACCGAAAGAAACAAAGACAAGGGGATGTTCAAAGAACCCTGGCATGACAGTGATGCATGAAATGGAATGGTAAATGTGAACGAATTGATAAGACATGAAACAATGCTGGAAGAACGAAGGGGGATAGAGAGCACAATACAAATGCTCAGGCAAACACAACAAAACATTTTGTAAAAAGTATTGGTCATTCCTTAAGAAATTTGGTCAGAACCAAAAGTGATTTTTGTTTGTGTCTTGCTTCACATAAACACAATTTTGAATCCCCGAGTAGATTCAACCATGTTTTTAAAATGTGGAAGGACACTGGAATATCTGAAGGAAACCCAAGAAAGAACATGCAAACTCAACCCTTAAACCAACATCAAGTCCTGGGGTTATTCTGGGAATGAGGTGAGGGTGCTAACAACTACACCACTGCACAACTCAATTTGGATTACAGTATTGGAAATAAATGGAGGCTTGATAAGTAAAGACCTTTTTTTTTTTTTTTTTAAATTATACCAAAAACCATTAAATTCAATGGCGTGGTCTCTGAAAGTCATTGTAGAGATCTACTGATAGAGAATCCTCCTGCAAAAAATTAGCTCTCGAGATTTTTGGGGGGTTTATTGTGCCCCGCAACAATGAAATGAAATTGCCTTCAGCTTTCTGATTTCAAGTATTATCCCTCCCTGTAGCAAAGTAATATCACTGAAACATTCAGCAGTTGCTTTGTCAACTGATATCAACTCAGAGTCCCCAAAGAAAGGTGAGAGGCACTGTGTGTGTTGTGTTGCTCTCAGGTCCACACACGCACACACACGCACACACACACGCACAGACGATGGAACCGGAGGTTTTTAAGGATAAAGTGGAAAGGGAAAATGTTAAAGGAGGTTGAATCATTTGAGGATAAGAAGAGGAAACTGCATATTAGTGTCTTCACACTGCTTGAAGTTGATTGATTCAGGCCAAGAACCACGACCGCTGCTAATGAATTTTACCTGCAAGATACCAGATGTTCCGGTGTGCGAGCGAGTGCTCCCGTTGTTTCCCCGAGTCTTTACAGATGCCCTTTATAGAGAGCTATATATCATTACAGTTGCATATGCAACGTGTGAGTGTTCTTTACTTGCTCATAGACTGAATTTGAAATGAACGTACCCATTTCTCAGTCTTGGTCGGGTAGGAATCGTTTGGGCGGCACACAAAAGCCCATCAGCATATTAAGTATAACAGGAGACATGATATTGTGCTTGTTTTTAATCGATAATGGATAATATTCACTCGTGGTGCAAAGCTTCACGTTCCACCGAATCTTCCGCTCTTTGCCAAACCATTGTGACAATAACTAAATCTTTTTGGACCGTGTATGTTAACCGGGTTGCTCTTTTCTATCTGGGTGGCTAATAAGTGCTTTCCTTTGAGAGAGTCATTGCAGGAGGTAGCCGACTACTGTTCGGGCCTCCTTATCTACCCTTGCTGTGCACCCCCTGCTAGCTCAGCTGGTCTGGAAACCCACCTTAATATAGATCGGGCACCTGGGAGAACAGCATGGGGTCCTGGCCTGTTCCAGAGCTTTATTGATAGGCACCGAGCCGAGCTGCCAATATCACAGCAGCACACAGACCTGGAGGCTGCAGTTTTTGTGCATTCTTGTGTCTCAGGTCTCCTTTGTATATTGAACTTGGTGTATATGTCTGCAAAGTGCAATCTTGTCTTCCTGCTCCCTTGTCGTGAGAGGTATTCTCAACGTCGGCCTGAACGACGAAACAACGAAACCGCATGCTCCGAGATCTGCTCGGACTGTCTTTGTTTTCAAATGTCACGCTGTCATCATTACGACATTGTCATGTGGAATCAGTATGTGGGGAAACTAAAGAAAAGGACATCTCTTATCGTCACCTCACTGTACAAAAAAGCCTGACTTCCATTCAGCATGTATGAACAGGAGACATTCATGAAAAATGGGGTTAATGAGGATGGGTAATAAGGAGCATGGGGGTAAAAGTGTGGAAGGAGGCAGACAGAATGGGAGGAAAATGAAGAGGTGGTTAATATTTCATTAGTTAATTAGAGACTGTGCTACGTTCGGAGCGAGTGTGCTGTAGCTCTAGGCTCCAGGGTGTCATTGCGGCTGGCACAGTCATCACTTACTGTACCAGCCTATTTCCGATGGCCTCTACTTCACAACAAATACAGTAGAGGGACCACAGTAGTTCTTTTGCTGTCAGACAAGCCCTAAAAGAAGGAGGGTTGTGGAATGAGGTGGACTTCAAGGTGCTGTTTAGGTGTTTTGTTATAGTCGGAGTTATGTGACAAGCCCTTGTTGAGTTGAAGAGATTGTTGGGAGCGAGTTAGTAGTTTGTTCCAGTCGTATATCAGCCTTGCAGAAGTGTGCTAACTTTAATCCAGGTCCTGTGCCGTTTCGCTTTTTGAAAATGTCTAATGTCGAGTCAGAGGCTTGATGTTACAATAGAAACTAAATCTCTTTTTTAAGTAGAAATGCACCAAGACCACTTATTTATTGGCTTTGTGAAACCGCTTGTGTCATCTCTGTCCACTTTTAAATGGCTTATTGTTACCCTGCAAATAAATTACACTAGTAAGACCTACTATTGGCAGATACTGTATGTACTTGAGCCACAATAATCCTCAACTTTTTTGCTTTCTGTTGTAGATGATTGACTTCATTTTACTGTGTTTAAGACGTGGGTTGCTCTTGGTGACTAATTTCCCAATTGAGGTCTCAGGAAAAGAATTTTGCACGGTGTGTTCAGGCTCAACATATTCCATTTTGAAGCTCTTTACTTTCGTTAACGTTACGTGGAAGCACTTCTTAACAATCTTCAATGGATGGCAAGTAATATTATTGATTGTGAGGACACCCTATTAAAAAAAAGGTCATTGCCAACAAGCAACATCTATTCCAAAATTGTATTCTACTTCTACAAATTTCTGTTTTAACTTCACTCATTTTGAAACATTAACACTTTATGTGTAGTATTTTTTAATTTTTTTATTGAAATACCTTTCGCTAAGCGCTACAAAGTTAATGTCTTACGAAGATGAAATTTTAAAATACCAAAAACTTATGAAATTAAGTAAAAATGATTTACTGAATTCATTCACAGCAGCCCAATTTGATGCTATTTTCATAAGTTTCATTGTTACAATACATCCTAAGGTAGATTTTTAGTTTTAAACATTGATATTTCATTGCTTTGTTCTAACATCATTTGAAATAATCCCTGCATGAGCTGATACGAGACAAATAGACTTTGCTTCTATAGAGACGATCGGGAAACACACAACGGCACGTTGGGGAGGAGATCATCATAAATTCTGTTGTGCTTAGGGTCTTCACACTGCAACAGTGATATCGTTTATGCTGTGTGATGTCAGATTGCCGATACGTGCTACCTATTTGACAATAAAACAATATCTAAATGGCTAAAACTGGGCCGGGGAAAGCTGCCTGATTCTGTGCAGAACGAGAACCCAGAACAGCCACGAATAGGAAAGTCTGGACATGTTTTAAGGATATTCAAAGACAGAAGGGCAATACTAAGGAAAGCAACGGGAGGCGTTCACTACCTTTGAGAGACGCCACCGAAATGCCAGAAGTTACCTGGGGCTTCTGGGAACTCAGAGAGAAAATGTTAAAAAAAAAAAAAAAGTGCCTCGTTCCGGTTTCTGATTGACTGATTTAGCTTTTGACACATCGTTGCTGAGAAAAGGACAGTGGGGTGTTCAGTGGGGGGGGAACTCTTGTTCATTTAATTTTTTACTCAATTGAGTCTCCTTCCTATTTCGGGTAAAGAGGTGAAGAAAAAAGGTGAGAATGTATCTCCTCTTGTTAACGAGCGTGTTCTGAAGTGAGAATGTCACTTTAGGTCTAAAAACGTTGCAATCTAAATCTGTCAAGCTCGAAAAAAAAAACATTTCCAACATTGTTCTTTAATTCCTGGAAACTCGATAAAGCCAGTGAAATCCCACCACAGCAAGTGACTGAAGCACGCTGGCGGTCTGGAATCAGACGCATTCATGCCTCTTGTACTACAACACCGGTTCCTTCATTTACCCTTTCTTATTGGCTTAATGATTAAACAACAATTCTCAACACTCCACGATCCATGTTTATTCATCTTTGGACAAGTACAATAATTACATTCTCAATCAATTTTGCAAAAGGTTATAGATATCACAGATGTCTTGGTTTTTCCAACTCCTTGCAAGTCCTTGAATAAACTTTTTTTGATGGAGGAAGTCGTACTCATGAACTGCAGTTGATGTTTTATTGAGCTCCTCAACCCAGAGGTGAAGTGAAAACTTTGTTGTGCATGTTTAACAGCACATGGAATGGAAGTGTGGGATCGACCCAAGTAAATTATGTGTATACTCCGTAATTAGCTCCGATACTCAAAGTGATTTGAGACTCAAGAAAGTCATTAATTTAAATACAGGCTTATGTCAAGTGGCAGCTCTTAAGAATCACAGGTAGTGTATTTTAATGAGCGCTTTGTTTCACCACTGCTTGAATAATCTTTCTTTCTTTCTTTCTTTCTTTCTCCAAGGAGACTAATAAAGTACAATTACTTCATCAAAACCAGAGCAATAATGATCATAATAATAATAAACAGGGTTAGAGACAGAACTAAACTTAGACTCATGTTGGGCAATGTCTGCCTGTTTAACCAATTTGGCTGAATGCCAAATAGTCACTGTTTTCAGAGTAGAAAATAAAATGTCCAACAGCTACCTAAAAAAACAATACATGACATTGGTGGCTTGGTGAAAGCAAGAGGCTTTATCTTGAAATTTGAAACTAAAGTGAGTCTCAACAACGGGCCCATTTGTAACATTTAATATAAACTTAGTTTAATTTGTTTGCATTATATCATTAATATTACATTGCACAATTGCAAATATTACATTTCAATTTCTGAAGCTTTATATCTAGACAAAACTACTAATAATATTCCCTTTCAGTACTTTTGCTCTTTCCTTCTGATTCACTTTCTTTTTTTTTTTAAATAACCCATTCCTTCGAGAACCCCCTTCTGCTTCTTAACAACCATCATATCTTAAAAGGAGCTGTTCGACCCATATTACTCCAGCAGAGCACTTTGCTCTCGGAGTGCCGACTTACTGGAGGTTTCCTGTTTTCTAAAAGCACAATGGGAGGCAGTGCTTTCAGCTGCCAGGCTGCTCTCATGTGGAACCGGCTCCCAGTTTCAGGGGGGCGAACGCAGTTTGTAGTTTTAAGGTTAAACTTAAAAACTCCTGTATTTAGTAAAGCTTACAATTAATGAAGGTTCAGGTCACTCAGGGCCATTTTGTAATTAAGTTGTTTTAGGTTTAGACCACTGGGGGACCTGCACTGAGCTTCTTTCCTTTCTCAAGCTCCATACGGTGATGTTTCACTATTACACATCTCTAACATGGTCTCTCGCCTGCATCGAGTGGATTTATGACAAACTGTAGTTGCTTCTTGCTTTCTGTCTCTGTTGCATCCTTTTCTCTCCCCTAACCCCAAACAGAACAGCAGGAAGTCTACACCTCTGAGCCTGGTTCTGCAGGTTAAGTGTCTTCCTGTAAAAAGGCATTTTTTTCTGTTTCTTTTCACTGCTCAAGTGGAATTGTTGGATTTTTCTCTTGAAGAGTGCCTTGAGATGACAGCGTTGTATTTGGCGCTGTAGAAATAAAATTTTTATCACTTTTATCACAAAAACATTATGATAAATCACAACCCTCCATTCTTCTCTATTCATTGCATGCGTCTACCTTTAATTAAAATTCAGATTCAGATTGAACTGTTTAATAGATTCACCAAAAGAATCTTCCAGTTGAATCACCTCCCTTGACCTGTGACCTACATACATGTGAGTGAGTGGCTCGCTGACCTTGATCCATTTTCTCAGCTTGTTATGTGGCGTTTCATGCTCATTGCTCGAGCCTTGAGCAGATAGCTGCAGTCAAAGAACACGTATGCCACGCTCTCTGTGACAACTTTTAAGGTATTACACAACCAAGCCACCATTCTGTTACAGTATTCGAGGCATTGCCGTCTTATGCGTCACCGTTTCAACATTTGTTAAAAAAAAACAAAAAACTGTATGAGCTCAAGCTCCCCCCTTTTGCACTTCAAATGAATTTCCACTCAGATCCGCGCTGGCAAGTTTTCAGCCGACTTTCAGCCTTTCTCCACCTGTGCCTCACAGAGCAGCATTGGTTTCACATTGAAGAATTAACATTCTACAGCAGCTCTCACTCTCGCAGGGTGTTGTTGCTACTGTTTTTAGCAGCTTTCACTCCTACACGCCCCGTTCTAGCCAGCTATGACTCAGGACTACTAATTGTCTTCATGACAAGAAGGAACCCTCAGGGGTATCAGAAAATAACCTTGAGTGATAACTCACGTTCATGCCTCTTTTTTTTTTTTTTTTTTTTTTTTAGACCAGACCTTTGCTTCCAGGTATATCACATAAATTACACTACATGTTTATCGGGTAGTTGTCTCTAGGTGTGTGTTCTCGCAGGTACACATTGTTCTGTACTCAAGTCCTAATGGATTTTGTGCCCTAATGAGCTGTCGGACAGGACAGCTTTGACCTGTCGGAGTTTGGACCCAGTGCGACCTCTGAAAGAACCATGTGGAGTGTGTATTCCTGATTCAGCACAATAATTGCAACACAACTTTATAGTCGTCATTTTCATCCGCTCACTACCGACTGAAAGAAAGACATAAGTTAACTTAATCCAGTTCCTTATTGTTTAACCTTATTTGCTGTTTTCCCAGTGTCTTATTCATTCTTTTCCCAGCGATCAATGCATCAAGTGTTTCTGTGCTTTTATTGCAAACATTGCTGATTTAGTCACGTTTGCTGTCATTATGTCTTCGTTCACTTTTTTTTTTTTCACTTTTTTTTTTAAAGGGGCATTTTAAATCTAATAAAGCCAATGAAGTATTAAGATATTTGAACTATTATCAAAATGACATTTTGTCAATAATAACTTTTTAGAGTTCTTGTTTTCCCATTTTTCTTAGTATTTAGGACCTTGGACAGGTTTTTTTTAAAATGTTATTGGAGACTGAGTTGGGTTTTTTTTTAATTACAAAGCCCACATTTCATTTACCTGTGTCTGCATCTTGGTCATCTTGTCTCAGATTTCCCTCAGATGCTCCAATCACGTCTTTTGGCCATAACCTATCATTAGGGATCTTTGGGAATCACAGTTTCAAGAACTGACTCAGTCAAAACTTGGCATTTTGGCTCACTTGGGCCGTTTTGTTGCTCCTAACCAGCTCATGTGAGGGCAATAAGAAATGAAAACTAGAAAATAGTAAAGCAAGTAGTTACTGTTTTTATTGTACATCATTTGTGGTTATGGGTAATTATTTACCCTCACTTGCAGCATTGCAAGTTCACAGTCATTACTATAGAAGTTGTTTTTTTAATTCTTTATCAAGATGTAGAAATCAAATTTTCTGAGGTCAACGCTAACACATGGCTGAATGTCGGAGCAAAAGATAACCTTGGTCAATAATTCCCAGTTGAATTTCCATTAGCAGACAATAAGTACAGTAAGAGTAACAGTAGTTTTCAAAGATATATAAAATACTGCTCTTACACATTCATGTTGAGCAGAATTGTGTTCAACTTATGGACTTGGCTCTCCACACAAGTCAGTTTTTCATGCTGCCTTTCAATAATATGGTTTCCCCACCCATCAAGTGGTTTGTTGCACCATTGCTGTGTAATACAAAAAATAAAGTTCACCTCATTCATCTGCCGGCGACAGGGCTCCATTTCTATTTGTACCCAAATATGTGTTCAGTGTTTCGTAGAGCTGGCCATATCTTGTATGTGTACACTGGTGTGTGGATGATTGGAGTTGTTGGACAAGATTGTGATGACCTGGCAGTAGTGCGATTTGGCCGAGGAAACACTTCTGGCCCTCTGCAACCCTCCGATGTAGTGATTACTGACTCCTGACTCCTGGCACACTCGAGCCAGCGAAAGGCCAAGGCAGCTCCACCCCATAATCACTATTGATTACTGATAATCTAGTTAGGAAGAGGGTAACTGCCTGCATTTTGGCAATGAGTTGGACCAGCTATCTTGTACAGCTTCGCTAAGCAAATAGTTTTAAAGCCCCTTTCATTAAACCGGAAGCTGGGTGCATTGGTTGGCAATTTAGCAGGTTTGTCTGAGCCAACAAAGTTACTTCTTCATAAAAGTTATTACAACACACCTAATGTAAGGCCTGCAACCTGCAGCTATCGAGCCATGTGGCTCCCCAGCCTCTCCATAGTGGCTCCAGGAAGCTTTCACCAAAGTATAATTGAGTGAATAAACTTGTTTATTTTATTTTCACACCAGAGTATCCTTAATGATGTTTGGACTTATAATGGCTAAAAAAGGTAAAATACTATATATATATATATTAAGTTAAGATGACTAAAGTAGCGAAAACCTCTATATTAAGGTAAAAACTAAATGAGCGAAAAAGGCTTAAAATTTAAACAGAAGCTGTAATAAAATGTGTGCTGCTGTAAATTACACTTTTGAAACTTTAGAACTGTAACCCACAATTTCTGTGTCTCTATTAAAATGTTATATATATATTGTGGCATATTTATACAAGCAGTCATTTAACGAGCATACTCTGTGACAACAGAAAACAAAGACATGTGGTTGATATACTGAGTACTGGCAATAAGGCAATTCATATTGCAAAATAACTCATGATGCATATAATTCTTTAAAAACTTGGATTTTATTTTTCTTTGTTCTTAAAAAAAAGTTAATATCAAACAATTTACTTTTACTATGTTATTCCTGCAAATTGTCTTCTATTTTGGGAAACAACAATTCCTTGAGTTATTAAACACGTCTTTTTGTGTGTTTGGGGAAATATACGCAGAAACATTTAGAAAACAGCCGTGACTGCAGGTCAACCTAGTCTTTAAACGTAGTCTTGCAAACTGTCTGATAAGCATACAAATGTGATACAAATCTCATCAAAAGACTTTGTTTGCATTTTTGAAGTTACTGGGTTTAAACATTTTGTTTTCTTGGAATATAACCGTTTGTATTTTTCTTCTACCTTTGGACCACGATAACATATGTTGACTTTCTCACAGATTTTTATTCAGAGATGCAAGTGGCTGTTCCGGACTTTTTATTTTCCAAAAGGAGAGATGTGCTGTGTGGTGAAGCTGTCTGTTTACCAGTCGCTCTACATCCCAACCTTCACCTTTGTTGGTGAACTTCGGATCATAGCTGAAAGACTGCAATTGCGAATGCAAAGAGCTGAGAAGAGGACCTCCTTTTCGCGGGGTGGTATATTTGACCCTTTGTGTCACAGTGAGGGTTGCAGGGGAGACTCAAACTACAACTACATGGAGAGGAGCAAGTTAAAGTGGTATCTCATTAGGATTTCTCCTGCTGGAGATGCGCTTGGCATGGTCAACCAGGATGAGGTCCTCGTGTTGGCTTTGGATATACTGGAGAGGTTGTTTATTGGATCACACAGGGATATATCAGGGCCATATTGTCACTGTGAGCACATGTGGGCAAATTGAGAATGTGGGTGAATGACTTGATTGACAAAAAGCCTTGATGAGAACGTAACAAAGAAGTCCAATGTTGGCATTCAACCACAGAGAGCATCAATTTCTAATATCCATGACGGTAGCAGTCAAACTTGACTTTAGCCTAACCATATATGTAAAACTGTTATTCACTTATTTTTCCAACACTATTTTGGCCAATCTACTCATCCTCACCACTTAGTCCGATTTGGGGCCACAGAGGTGCTGGAGCAAGCCCCAGCTGAATATGAGTGAAGGCGGGGTACAATCTGGACAGATCGCCAGTAACACACATACATGTGCACCTGCAGGCAATTTTGGAGTCACCAATTTGTCAC
The DNA here is from genome assembly GCF_963383615.2 of Lipophrys pholis. Taxonomy (NCBI): domain Eukaryota; kingdom Metazoa; phylum Chordata; class Actinopteri; order Blenniiformes; family Blenniidae; genus Lipophrys; species Lipophrys pholis. Next base: position 9,379,467 of record NC_137632.1, read on the forward strand.
AAATGCATGTTTTAGGCCCCGTTCACGCCACATCTCAAGTGAAAACACATTGGTTTTTTTTGCGTTTTTATTACAGACAAAGTTTAGTGTTGACATGGCAACGTTTTGAAAACATTGTCCATTTACATGGAAACAGCAGTAATGCTGAAAATTAGGTCGTTTTCATGTTGGGCCACTAGTGGGTGCTGTTTGCTTTGCGGCATATCTTCATCACTCCCTCCTAACTATTTTTTCAGAAGATGTCCAGGTAATTACTAAACACGTGGGCAGTAAAACTAACATACTGTATTTTCGAAAGGCTGAAGAAGTGTGTATATTTCCGAAAGTTAATGTAATGAAAACTTAAAAAAACTGTTATCAAAAACTATAAATTGTACAAACATGAGGTGTAATAGGTGAAATGGTTGTATGCTGTATAAAAAGGTGTCATATTTGTGAGTAACCTGCATCTCAGCAGCAGTCAGCAACACAATATTGTTCAACCTAAAACTTATCAGGAGGTTAAAACTTTAATAATAATAATGTAACTGTTGCGAAGGAAAAGGCGTGTGTGACATGAGAGTGTGAGTTCAGAGTTTCCCTGAGAAGTACCATTGATCAGGAAGATACACCCCCAAAATGTCCTTATACTACCAGACAAATCAAGAAGCAAGTGCGGTTACATCTTTTATGTCTTGAAAGGCCTTATGGGCATGTGCTTTGTGAGGGTTCAAAAGAGCCGTATTCAGTGAAGGCAACTGTTTATGTTTTTCCAGCCTTCCACAAATAAAGGATTTATCAACTTCTCAATAGTGTACATTTATCTCTAGTACATCTTTGAGAGCTGTTACAGAGAATTAGACAAAGAGTGATTCAGAAGACAGACTGCAAAGGTTTCACCAGAAACACCAACAAGGTTAGGAAAAAACAGCTCAAGCCTATATGCAGTATGGCGGATGAAGAAAAACAAAGAGAAGCAGATGAAGAGATAGGTGAAGGGTTAACACAGATGTTATTGGCACAATATTTCTCGCAATATATCTATGGGTTAACAACTGTAAGATTAAATTAAAACAAGTTAAACATATTTGAAAAATTAGCCTTGGACTACTTCATAGATATTCATAAAATGTGATTGAATCACCACATAAGTAACATGTCAACAACAAACCAATTGAATCAATACCACATATACAAAGAAATGCTGTCTTTTTTGCACACAGCTTTAAATCAGATATATAACGGCTTTAAAAAAAAAAAGATTGAAGCCCAGATTGAATCACTAACCGACCTTCCTCTTGCAGCAGTAACCTCAGCCAGCTGCTCATCAGACCTTGACACCGTTCAGGAATTTACTGATCCTATTTTGAGGAAACGTTCACAGCTTGTCTGAATGCGTTTCCAAGTGACCACGTTTAGGGTGAGCCAAAACATTCTAAATCGCTTGTGGAACTGTCAGAACTATAGAAAAAGCAAAAGCTGTTGTGCATTTTAAAGCTGAAATCCATAAATGTCACTGTAGTTCTGTCATTAGTTTAATGCTTGAAATTTGCTTAAAACATTGAGAAAAAAAGAATATTCTATTTTAATTGAATGGGACCTGTGAATCCCTACTGGCAAAGACCTAAATGCCTCTAGATTGGTCCCACTGATGGTTGTCAAACTATTTAGATTTCTTTTAATTGAAATTTTTATCTAAATGTTAATGTGATGGGTTGCATTCACAGACTATCTACATGATTATGTTTTTTTTTTTGCATGTTAAATAATGTTACCTCCAATTCAGTGAAAAGCAACATCTTATAGTTGAACTTACTTTTTTATCCAAGGTTATGAAATCCATACTTGCACAGACTGATAATTTCTCAGTCTTCAGTAGCCTAAAGTTGTTACCCTCTTCGTATAAGTTGCCAATGAAAGCTCAAAACGATGTATTTTTACATAATATTCCCACTTTTGCAGCAGCAGCAGGCCGATGGGAAGTGATACAGCACGGAGCTGTAGCTTTTATTTGTCTCAACAGGTTATGTTGACACATTATATTTTATCTCCTGCCTTTTGTTGGTTCTTTTTGTATCTTGGTGTGACTGTGTGTTATTTATAGCAAGGAAAGACAAACATCCACATTGGGGATGATAAAGGGCCTCTTTTGAGGTCCTTGCGCACCATATTTACAGAACTCGGGCCTGGGACCACTGCAAGAGGTTACGCTATGAGAGATTTATGTCAACATTTAGGGTCATTGTTCTGCTGCATCACCGAGCTCCCACTGAGATGCAACTGGCTGACAGCCACATTGGCATCCGTCCATCTTCCACACCTACTTTATATAAGTTAGGGCCACAGGGGGCTGGAGCCAACACCATGTGACATTGGGGTAGTGACAGGGTACAGCATATTCCCCGATGCACGAGTTCAGGACTGAACTCAGTCGGACTCTCTTTGATGCTAAATTTGGATTTGGAAGGAAACATTAGTTTGTAGATCAGTCCAGTGTAAATAAAGGCAGAACCTGATGGACTGAAAGTTTACAAGAGGACAAATAAATAAAGAACAGCAGACCCAAAGTGTTAGTGGACTGAAGACGTACTAACCATAACATGAAACATTAAATACTGACTTGAAAACCTGACAATTACCTGAACTCTATCACTAGATAAACATAGAGTATCACATGCACACTTACAGGCAAATCTTAGTCACCTTTTAACCTCAAATGCATGTTTTGGACCTGTTGGAGAAAACCGTAGTGCAAAACGCACACTGACTGAACATAACAGAAAGACTAAAAAAACATTAAACTAAACAAGATATAATCAACAATCCTTGACACCTTATCCATCACGGGGTTATCATGGAGACACGGACCAACAGCAACACACAAATCCACACAGACAAGCAATTCAGAACCTTGGATTAAACTAAAAAGTGTCTTTGGATTTTGAGAGGAGAACCTGTCAGGTTCAAACCTTGATCAGCACATCACCGTGCCACCGCACACTGCCATGGGCCATGATGAACTTTTCTAGTCAAAGATAATTTCATCCTCCATTATGGGAATCAGTTCTGACCCAGAGGCAGCAAAGCAGCCTCAAAACATGATGCTTCCTCCGCTGTGCTTTACTGTTAGGTTAATGATCCCATACTGGTACGTTTTTTTCCTTTCAGATAATATTTTATCCCATCATTTTCTCTGTGCTCTAAACTGCAGGTATAGTGTGGTGCTTTATTTCTTCAGGAAATTAGGCCATCCTGCCACACATACAATGCCTGCCCAATGAAAGGTGAACTCCTCAAGAGATTTTAAACTGTTTCAATGATTTGTTCAGGCCTTTAGCTGGTACTCCAGGCTTCCTTTTTTTTTTTTTTTTTTTTGCCTCGCTGAGCATTCCGCAGTATTCCTCTTGAGTCAGCGAGGCTGGGTGTTCACTTTTAGGGCATAGCAATAAATCATCTCCTATTTGAGGACAGCTTGTCCAACTATAGGCTGGTGAATACCCAAAGTCTCGGAGATGTCTTTGTGAACCCATCTGTAGCTCAGTTGGAAGGACAAGTCATCTTTCATTTGCAAGGTCGCAGGTTTGAGCCCGTTCCAGGTGTCCTTGGAAAAGACACTCAACAATCAAATTTGACCACTTTGCAAAGCATTAGTTTGTAAATGTACGGATCGGACTAACAATGTACATGTAGCGTTTAAGCCCTTCTGCAAATCGACAACTCTTCATCAAAAGTCTTTGGGAAGTTATTTCCTTGTGATTCTGTATTCACAACTGCATGGGCTTGTTGCCAACTGCTAAAAAAAAGTTTGTTGTTTTGAAGTCGGCTCGACACCAAGCTGAAGACTCATTTGATTGACTGAACTTTGAGTTCAGTTTGTGAACCCCTGACTCCAATTAGTTTTTGTAAAATCATTAGAATAAGAGTTCACTTCCTCTTTCCAGCAGCTACCTGAATGTTTAATGACCGTGTTCAATGAGGACAAAAAACATCGTAATTACTCGTTCTGGGCTGATGATAATAGAGCCATTTCAATCGAATTCGTGTTTGGTTTTTTTCTTTCCATTTGTGTGTGCGTGTGTGTGTGTGTGTGTGTGTGTGTGTGTGTGTGTGTGTGTGTGTGTGTGTGTGTGTGTGTGTGTGTGTGTGTGTGTGTGTGTGTGTGTGTGTGTGTGTGTGTGTGTGTGTGTGTGTGTGTGTGTGTGTGTATATAAATATAAGTATTTGGCTAACCATTCTCCTCATATGTTCCTCATATGACAGCATTTAGTGTGCGCACTTTCCATAAGTATACTACCCTGACCCTTTATGATATCTAGACCATTAGAGCAGAGAAATAGATCTTTGCACGTGTATATAATCATTACGTTGGTCTTTGAGACTTTTGCAGTGATTGTCCAAAAGCACAAAATATTTGCCATTTGTATCAGGTGCTTCACACTACTGTTGCATGGTGGACAAACCTATAGCTGCAAAATCAAAATAAATCCCTGCCTCTTTGTCACAATGGAAATGACCGAACACTGCACAAATACGCTAAATGTAATCCTACTGCCTGATTAATATTTAATCAAATTCTACGAGAACAGTAGGTACATTTTCCTCCTTTCCGTACGAATCTCTGAGATGTGTTCCTGGTGTTGGTTAAATGTGGAAAAGCCGACATACTGTGCTGTATGGCAATAATCCTGGTCATCAACTCCCACGCGCTCTGCATCTCCACAGCATGGAGCATCCACTGTCTGTCAACACTCTAATAGGAGGCAAACTAAGTACCGCCGAGGGAATGAGACGAGAATATACACAAACTGCAAATAAACGGATATCGGGACAAGAGTTAGTTCACGCAAAGCCGCATTGAGATCTGCACTGATAAGGGACGATGATCGGCACTGGCCAGCTGGAGTGGACGACAAATCGCATTTCAGTGTAATAGTTTTAGTGTAAAGAGCCGGTGTCATTTGTGCTGTAGTGATGCATGGAGCAGGCAGAGCTTATTATTGCAGAGACACCCCCCCAAAATAAAAATCGCAAAAATAAAGTAAATCTTGTCAAGGACAAATCAGGTTAATATGACAGTTAAAAACAATCAGAGATGACATATTGACATAAATATTGAGCCTTATCACCTTGTTTTTTCTACCCTTGTCACAGTACAGTAGATTTAGTGGACCTTGCATAAACCTGAAGGGTGATTAAGAGACTGAACACAAGATAATTGTATTTACTGCAATGCACACATGGGGTCAATAATAGGGATGAATTATGCTGTTGCATAGTGCAGTTAGTGGTATACAGTACAGTGCTGCAGGGCTGGATCATGTCCCTCCTGCTTTCTGAATGTAAGGGTCTCTTTGGAGTGTCAAGACAAAGATGGCAGCTAAGTGGGCTCTGGATTGATGGTCGTCTATCGCAAAGCACTGCAGAGGCCTGACTTTTGCTCCTCTCACACCCCACCTCCACCCCCCTGCAGAACCACTTCCTCAGTCACCTGCATTGCACCAGTTATTTCTCACCTCCAACTTAACATCTCCTTCTGTCCTATAGATTGTGGGCTCTGGAGTCCTCCCGCCTCCCTCCCTCCCTCCCTCCTTCCCTCCCTCTCTCACTCCTTCGCTCCCTCTGTCCCTGTAGCTCTCACTCTCTGTAAACACTGCAGGGTTGATTCACGTGTGCTCAGGTGTGGGCAAAGGAAGCCCCATTAATCCTCCTGTTAGCAACAACTCTGATATATCGACTGTGTGAGGGAACAGCGAGATTTTATACTACAGCGAAGCGGCATTACACATTTTGTTGCTCGCAAGAGCGTCCAAAGAAATTCAACAATTGTAGGAGTAAATCCCGTTACTTTAACCTCTTCAAGAGCTTCCTGCCACCACTTCTTCCTCCAGTTTTGCTTTCTTAACAATTCGGTGTGACCCCATGCATCTGGCGTCTGTTTAATTATCTTCACAGCAGGGGAGATGCAATATATCTCTTCTGCATGATGATTGACGCAAATTGACCGGATGACAAAAAACCAAAAACTAACAAACTGTGAATAAATGTTTTGTGAAGTCTAAGTAAAGTACATCAATACATCAGTCACGAATAAGTAATACATTTGTTTTGTGCGCGTTAGAGGCTCTCTGCGATTGAATAATTTGTGAATCGGTAAAGTATTTCAATTTGTTTGCATTGCACAGCAAATGAACCACAAGACGTTGTGATTAACTTGTAAATCTGAGTTAATCCTTTAGAGGAATTATGAGGCTATATGTTGTTTTTTCTACATTTGCTTTTTAAATGAACCATTATGATGCTTGAAAGTATTACAATGAGGCTAAAATGAAGAGTGAGCGCCCAGCACTGAGGAGACATACTTCAATGTTACTGAATTGCACAAATATATTACACCGTGTAGCTCTACTTTTTTCCTTCTGTAGTTGCAAACAATAGACCAACAACCAATAAGCCTTTCTTCACGAGTAGAAATAGGTTAGAACAGAGCAACACACAACTGTCACTGTCCAACAGTTTCACTGCAAACTGTGTGACTCTGGCAGGTTAGAAACTTGAATTCACACCTGATCCTGAAGATGGATAGGTGTGTGGGAGTAACTCAGGGAGAGGAGAGATTTTCTGAGACACTATAATTTATTTATGACTATTTTGGTGAGAAGACCTTCATGTTCATGGCCGTGCGGTTTAGAAGTGGCTCACTCACCCGCAAAACCAACGCGGCCAATGGCTGTTCAGTTTCTATTTGTTTATGTTCTATTTCATTATAGCTGGAGTTAACATAATTCTTGTCAAAATGCTCAATCACTGCACACAAAATGTAAAGTTTGTATCGACAAAAAAAATTCCTATTCTGAATACAAATATTGCCTTATATGTATTCAAATACATGAATTTGCAGATACCGTCCTTATCAATTTTAACAGTTAATTATAGCTTTGAAAGCAATACACTTCCAGAAATTCTTAACGGTGTATACATTTCTGGATCATTAACTTCCCGGTGTGTTTACCTGACTAAATTGACCTCAGTCCTCACTGCACCAGTAAAACTACATAATCCACACTCCTCTGTAACAGTGGCGATGGGGACAAAGCGCTCTCCTCAGCTGCTGAGCTGTGACGAGGTGCTGACTGCTACTCATGAGCTTTGAAGGGGGACAGCATTCAGCTTCACACCATCAACCCCGACAATTTAAGTTTGAGAAAACACTAAAACAAAGACAAAAAAAACAACTGAGAGACCCAGATGTGCGTCACCATTGGTCATGGTGTGTTTACAGCATTTGCTGGATCTGCAATAAGTCACCCCCTCTTATTTTCCTTTGTCACTATGGCGATGACTTCCTGATCCACTCTGGGCTGATTTAATAGTCCTGGGGGATCTCTAAACACACGCCATGGATGCTCTCTGGGCTCGGCTCAACAGGCTTAGGCTGCTGTAAATTCAATCAGCTGTTGTTCAGAGCACCTGTGTGCGCTGCATGTTTGTCCGTGTGTCGTATGGAAGAAACTGAAGTAATTGAATGAAGCATCGGGGACGTTTCGTTTCACTTCGCCTTCGCTGGGAATCTTATTTCATCCTTTAACTGAAATATTAGGCAAATATAATTCATTTTCAAGCTGATTTAGCTCGTCCATGTCAACGTCTTAGCTGCGGTGAAGGTAAATGAGTGAAACGTGTGAACAGAATGCTCAAAGTCACATGTACCCGCACCTGGAAGCTGGCCAAGTCAAACCTGTGAGAAGAGGACGAGATAAAACTGGGGATACTTTGCACTTGTTTGCTTACCCATTTGCATTTCATTGAGTATTTTCACACATTACCCCTCATTATGTGCCATTGCCTTTTAAGAGCAACATTTGGCGTAATACAGAGGATTCCAAAATTGTAGGAGTGTGAGCCTCACTTGATTCCCATGTTCGAGATGCAGCCTCGCATGGCATTGCGTGTCAGTTTATTGAGTTTAGCTTCATAGTATCACCACTGGCACAAATATCTTCTGCAGCAGGAAGGAGAAAGGATTCACAAAGTTGTGGGGTTTAGTGACCTTGGCCACCTGTTATGAATGTTGCCTCAGTTGTTTCTTCGAGTCCCACGGATTTTTCTTTCTGACTGGAGCTCCTTTAGCTTCCAAAAACTCAATTTGATCCCATTTCTTTTGCAAATCACACACTGGTAGTGAGTCGAAAAGTTCCGTTCTGAAATGTTCAAATGTACCATATTGTAAGTTATGGTTCTTATAATCTTCTTTTAATCTCACTGTACCTTTTAATCTCACTGTACCTGTACATGTGACAATAAAAGGCATTCTATTCTATTCTATTCTATTATAGTGCTGCTTTGATTTGTCTGTTGTTCAAGATTCCTTAGATCCCACGATAAATCTTATGTAAATGTTTTTCTAAACTTTATTTCATTTTGTCCAAATTGTTCAAGCATCTACATAAAGTTTCGTCAAAAATGTAGATCAAAGCTACACAAAAATAGTAAAAAAAAATTATTTTATTAAATGCTGTTTTGTTATTATACGTCTAGTTTGATCCAAGCAGTTTTTCATTGTATCAGCCTATTTCTTTTTGTCTGGGTTGTCAAAGTTTTTACATTATTACCACCATTGTATACGTCTAGATTCACATTTGGCCAGTGGCAGTATTAGTTTTGATCTGTAATGGCAAATGTAATATTAAAAAATGTAGAGAAATACTAGCAATAAGCAAATCAAATTCATTTTGACTATTCAAATTAAGTAATTTTTTAATTTTTGCTGTTGTCTAGACACTAAAGATTATACATATAAACATATAAATTATTATTTTGAAAGCAGTAAAAATCATATAAATATCATAAATTTAATTTGACAATTTCCTCCATAAACATAATATAATAATTAATTTCTAAATTTCTCTAAGGAGTAACCATTTTTGCACCTTGTGCCTGTCAGAATAAATTACAAAGCAAAGTAAATTTAAGATTTGCTATGAATTATTGTGATACATGACTGTAAGTTACTGTTTAATTATTTATAGTAATAACAACTCCAGCAAGACATATTACAGTCCTAATTTACTCTACCAATACTGCAATATGATCGACTGTGTTGTTGCCATCTTGTGTTTATAATGCTACATTTACCTTAGGAAAGTTTATTGGAGTCGATTAGGTTTTATAGTTTTCAATATCAAGTATATTCGAAGGGCCGTTACATGTAATGGTTCCTGATCTGTTGACTGAGAGTAGGAACTTTCCACCCGAGAGACATTATGAAAGGTCCAGGGTCTATTTTCATCAGTCACAAAAGTGGTTGGGACATGAAACAATATCGCAATACATGTGGAATCGGGCAATTATCGGCAAATAATTATTTTGTTTTGCTTTCAGGTTTCTGCGTCAGAAAACAAAAACAGATCGTCTTGAAGCTGATGTGAAATTGTGGCAAGGGCACAACTGCAAATATGTGGGGCTTTATAGTCATCTGCAACTATTCTTCTTCCTATTAACCTTTCTTGCTTTCACCTCCAGACCATGTTCAGGAGACACAGGGAGGCTTCGATTTCCACCATAGGTTTGAAAATGACTTGAGCTACAAGCAACTCAGGGCCCCTTTTGTACCCTTTTGTAGCCTCTTGATATTGATGTATTTGTGTACGCTGGATTGTAGCTGCTTCACGTCTTCCCCCCCAGAACACATTTTTAAGTGCACCTTGTTGAATTGAGAATTTTTTTGTGAAAATGAAAAGTACTCATTTATGAATGAAACATTCCATGACTATCTCACTTAGCAGTAGTGGCCATACATTGCACGTTATGGCAAGCATGTCTATATAGCCGGGCATGATTCCTTTTAAAAAGTGCCACAAGCTTTTAGTTTTTGGATGTTCAATGGCAAAAATGCCTCACTTAGTTTTCCTTTATTCTCCACACATTACGACTGCGGCGGTGGTGCCCTGCTCTTTGAAACGCTTGCATTTAATATGAACTGTATATGAGTACGGCTCAATTAGTGGCTTTCTAGAAACGATTGCTTTGCTCGTCGCTAATGTTGAGTGGCATGTTTTAAGTGAAATGGTGTACATATTTTCTGAAAGGTTAGAGACGTAAATGTTGAATTGTGTGAGTCATTCAAAAGAGAGGTGGAGGATTGGTCTCAGGATTAGTCAGAAAGTTGAATTTCTAAGTTGTGTCAAACACGCATTGTGTGACTGAAGTCCGAAGGATGAAGGCAGTGGAGTTCACACCATTTGAAGCATGTGTTTTAGTGATGGACGCTTTTTCATGATGCTATTGAACAAAATATCAACAACACACATGATCTCAGTTCGGCTTCGGGTTTTGTTATGTTTGTTTGCTCGTTGGTATTTTCCCTCACCATGTTCAAACACAAGAGATGTGCTCCTGAACCGAGACACTATGCTTGCTCATCGCGCCACATGAGCCTTCACGTCAAACTTGTGAGCGTGAGCGGCTGGTAGTGTGAACCCCGGAGCGTTTGCTCTCACACTGAGACCACCTCCTCAAGTTAGTCAGTGCAGCTGTTTTGGTCTGCGAGTATCGCGCTCACACAGGCTCTGCCGTACTGTACTCCATCCCAAGACGCCGCCGAGTCGACCTAAAAACGGTTGGTGTCGAAGAACAAAGGCTATTATTCAGCTCCCTCATAACAATCATGTCATTGTTTCTCATACAACTGAAGGGCAGTTTGATGACTCAGTTCAGTGTCATTGTATGGCGAGACGTCTTGCCGACCTGGCTGCTGTTTCCACCTCTCGTCGTTTCTTTGGGGTCGTTACAACTTCAGGTTTCCCTCTTTGCGTTTTGCCGTAAATTCAGCATGCAATATTAACTGTACACTCTCATCCTCGCTCCTCTAACAATTAAAAGCGAAAGTTTTGCCTTTCACTCACTGACTCAGTTGCTTCCAGTGCCAACGGGCCTGCATGGTGACCGTCGGTGTGAGGGTGTGAATGATCGTGTGTGCAAATAGGGGATTGTGGCTGAGCATGTAAAGCACGTTAATGAGTAAAACCCCGTTAGAATGGGTTTTCTAACCAGAGCCAAGGGGTTTCTTTCCCGGGACAAAAACCTAACCCTGTGCTGGGGTCTGTTCAAAGTTTGTGAGTAAGAGCATCAGCTGCTGTGGAGTAAAAACCTGCAGACGGTGAGCTCTCTGTAGCACATGGCTGGCTTTGTCTTGTTTTCTTGTGAATCTGTTGGAAAATCTTGAGCCGTGAGATCGTTGTTTGTTGTAAAAACTAGGCCAAGTTAGACCTTACTTTTCCTGATCTTTTTCAAACTTCACTCAGATTGCAGGAAGATCCGGGAAGACGGCTGTCATTGAGTATTTGCGCACATATTTAGTTTTCTGCCTTTGAAATGTTCGGGATTTTTCTTGGACCCTGTAGTTACCGCATAGTGTTTACCATGCGCTGCATGATTGCATATTCCAGAGTCTGAGAAAGCTGAATATGCTTTTGCAAAACAATTCCCGGGTTTTAAGTGCAGCATGTGCAAATGTCAAGTTTGATGAACAGCAATAGAAAAGCATCGAGAAAAGGGAGGTTTCCTCATTGAAAAGGAGCTTTTTAGATCTAATTGGAAACTGCAGAAATATGTTAGGAAGATTTTGTGACCATGTTGGGAAACAGCTTTTATTCATTATCGGGTCATTTTGCTCTTGTCTGTTGTGCACGATCTCTTCAACTTTCCTCACGGAAAATATCGACTTTGAGCAGAAGCTAATCTTTGGCTGCAGTTTGGTGGTTTTATGCCGAGCACAGCAAGCTTATAGTCACTTTAAAATGCTGCTATAAACCCTGCATCTTAACCTCACTTATATCAGATTTATTAGTCATTGCACTCATAACAGTGTCATGTTAACTCATTGTAATACACTTAATTTGCACTCACTTTTTTTTTTTTACTGTTTGACCCTGCACCACATCCAGAATAGCAGCTTGTATTGTTCTAAGCGACTGTAATCTTTTACCAATATGTGTTAACAGCCAAAACTATCAATGTATGAATGGACTGATCTGAATGTACTTTTATGAATTAAGAAAAAACCTGTCCAATCATGTGGCGCTCGTGTGTTTTAACAGCTGTTAGCAGGGGCCACACTAAGTTTTAAACCTTGTATACGATACATTGGTCTGCACACTGCCCCAGCTGGACTTTCCTTCGGTAGCTACACTCTTAAGCTCATTGATCATTTTCTTTTCTGCAAAATTGCTTCTGGTTTCATCAAGTGCTCTTTTCGAAACTTTCCATGAGAAGTTATCTATACACTGCATACACATTTCTGTTCTTAGTATATAAATCATTTGGCAAAATATATCAGACAATGATTCTGACTTCTAAACGACCCTGATATGTTTTCTGTTGCACTCTGTCTTCAACCCTTGTACTTCTAGGCTCTGATTTTATTCCTGTTTTCATTTGCCTTTCTCGTTTCTTTTGGTCTTGCTATTGATGCCTGTTTGTTTTGCACTGTTGCTGATATGTGCCTTACAAAAAGAGTTGTACTGAGACCAACTGCTCAAGCCAGTTTCACTGAAGCTGTTTCGCTCCACCACAAACTGCAGAATGTACATTTAGGGGGCTGTGCACTGACAGGAAAGTGTGTGTATGTCTGTGTGCATGTGCTTGTTCAAAATTATTTATTAGTTATCATTTTCATATAACTATTTTTATTCTATTCTATTCTAAACATGGGTGGCTTGGAAGCAGGAGGTACCCTTAGCTAATAAGGAAAAACTGAAATACCCCGAGAAACAAAAAAAACTGTTGAACTTAACAACAATGAATTTAAATCAGACAACCAATAGTTTTATTTAGCATTTTATTGGAATTGAAATGTCCATTGAGCTATAGCCATGTCGACATGTAGTTTCTATGAAAATGATCATAAAAAAGGGGCATTCAGCTTTATACGGCGGGGATGCATTCATGGAGCACATGGTTATACTTTCTAACAGGAGCTGTTTGTGGAATTAGGTCTGCGGTTGTCATGGAACCCACTTAATTCATGCCGGATGATGTATGACTGTTTCCTGTCAGCTATCCCTCTGGACTCTTCAGCTTAATCGCCTGGAAACGGTCCAAAATATGAAAATGGTATGTCTTGTTCAGCCACACGCACTGTAAAACAGCGAGATGTTTGCGGCATGCATGTTTGTTTCCTGCCGTGGCTTTGACGAGCATACGCAGTGAATATGGATGGATGAGATTTAGAGTACAGTAACACTCGCCCTGCTCGTTTCTCTCGGCTTTTTTAGCTCACTCGCTGTCTTTTATCACGGTAGACATGATGTCTCCCCCTCCGCTCACAGTATCTGACCAGCAGCTGTCAGCTCATAATTCTGAAGGTGAGGATCTGTCCGTCCGAGCTCTTAGGCGTAGGCCCGCGGCCAGCGCTTCAAGCTTGGGAAAGTGGCTAGAAATGCCTTTGAGCCTCTAATCAGTCCTCCACGAGCAGCACGAGTGCGACTCCTCTAGCGAGAATGTGAAAACGTGCTACCTATACTTTTAATGCTGCTACCTTTTTTTGTTTTGATCTTTTTATTTGTGTTCATACTATATATATTCAATTTCATTATGTATTGTATGATGGAAATAAAACTATTGTAACTCGGATGCTGAAGGTGTAATTCGCTGTTCACCAGTGTGACGCTCTCAAAACAAACATGGCAGTTTGCTGGAATCTCAAGCGTACCGGGAAAACTGCTGCTAACGCGACACCTTCACCAGTCACTTTTCAACTCATGCCACAGCAGCACAATAACAATACAGCTGGCACAACAGGAATGGGTTTGTGAAATAAAAAAAAGCCACTGTAAAGCTGCTCACACACATAAAATCGAGTAAAGCTCGGCTGCGTCAGTTGTATAGAATTAATAAAAGATGAGTAAATTACATAAATAAACAATCTCTATACCTCTATAGCTTATGCATTTCTTGAACATTTGAATATTTTACAGTGTTTATTATCATGTAAAGTGTTACAGCAACCAATAACTTAATAATGGCCAATAATGTAATATTTGTTACCCTTCTGAAAGTTAGTCCAAAAGTAATAACTTGTTAATAAAGTGTTAAAATATTACATGAGATTTTAAACCATTATTGGGAAAAATGCTGCATGTACGTATGAGTATGAGTATGTATCCTCAATGAATGAATTTGAACATGAACCCATCCACTATGCCTATTATTGATCATCAAAACTTGATGTGCATACTTGTTCACAATTATCTGTACTTGTACTTACATGCAAACTTGAAATAGGAAAAGAAAATACAGAAATGACGAAAAAAAAAAAAAAGTAGTAGTAGTTAATGTTGCTTTCATAAATCAAGCAATTAAGCTTCATTTGAAAACTTGTGAACAGAATTGAGGCCATCTGTAGTCTTCCACCATGACGTATTTCCTCCGGTCTGTGACATCTGACCTTTTCCCATGAGGCTGCACTCCAATCACAGAAAAACAGGATGAACATTGCCTCTGACAGTAGGTGTTACGAGTGGCCTCATGGGAAATGTAGTGTTGGCTATCTAAAGTGGGGTATGAGTCACCATCCGTCTTCCTCACTCGGTCATCACACAAACGTTGCACATGCATGACCTGCTGTGTGTGTGTGCGTGCGTGCGTGCGTGCGTGCGTGCGTGCGTGCGTGCGTGCGTGCGTGCGTGCGTGCGTGCGCGCGTGCGAACATAAACCGTGACTGATCAGCAGTTATTCAATGCGGTTTGTCCTACAGTTTGAATCTATTATAGTTTTGATGACTAGGAAGTTGTAAGTTGACCTTAACAAACTGAGCAAGTCTGAGACGTCACTGCCATCTTGTGTGTACATAGGTGATTTCTGAGTCGGAGGGGGGGGGGTTTTGCACACGACGAGTACAGCCACACACAAACATAACACCTCCAGGTTGAGACTGTCCTGCAGGGTCTCTGCTTGGCAGCACGTTTAGGTATTCCAGGCAGTGCTCACAGGGTGTATTGACATTCCTGTCTCATTGCTTGCTCCATTGTGCATTCTGTGAGAGCCGGCCCTTCATCCCTCCCTCTCCCTCACTCTTGAGCACATCAGACTTATTATCCCCACTCACTCTCCACTTTGGTACACGGCGAGGCGATGCATAAAACAGGCACGCAAACACATACACAGAAAAGTAATTACCTTGCATGGACAACGTTTGAAAGATTTGCTGATTTAATGACCCTTTTTATGTGGCCAGTTGCCTGATTTGTCTGTTTGTCAGGCAGCTCTTCAGCAACACTAATCCAAGGGCTTTATGTCAGTCCTTTTGAGTGAGGTACCAAATATTTTGTTTCTGATTCAACTAGCATGCCCTCACATTAAAAACCTAGTATACACACATTTCCACTCGTTTCCATTGATCCATCCATGCACTTCTATCAAAGTTAGGATAACGGGGGATGGATTCAATCCCAGTTTAACCCTGCATGTGTCACTAGTTTGTGAACAGATTATCACCAACACACACACTTTCACACATATGGTCAATTTAGTGTCACCTGAAGAAAACCCACGCAGAAAGAACATGCAAACTCCAGAATCCGACCCTGCTGTTTTCGTTGTGATATGACATTGCTTGTGTTACTCCATCCTAGGCTTTTGTTTCTCTTTTAGAAAACAAGGAAATGTTTTTCTCAGTTCTCACCTCGGTGAGATGTGGCTAAATAATCTCCATGGGAAATGTCCTGTGGTTCATCTGTCCATCCTCCATTTTCAATCTGATGTAGATTATCATTATTATTTGAATTTTCCTTTCCTGGAACAATTAGTTTTGTTTCATGACGTTGTTACTGTAGATTGTATGATTAACCTACTCTTGTTTTTATCACGTGATAATTTCATGGCAGTAATGCAGTGTTATGGTGGCTTGTACTATTGACAAAGTCAATAGGAATAAGGACTTTTAATTTGGAGTTTTCATGTTCTACCTGTGTATGTTTACGTCCCCAAAACTGCCTGTACATACTGTATGTATATATCAATGTCTCTCTGTTTTTGTCGTAAGATGAATTTAAAAGGTGGACATGGATTGGCTTTGACTTAGCAGGCATTCATGCTCACAATGTTAACATGGTAGAATAAACCGGACATATTATTTTCACTAAGTGGTAACAGAGGAGAACAATGCCATTCCTGTAAGCCTCGCTAATGTGGCAAAAATGTAATACATTGTTATTTGCTATCTGTTTACATGTTAGGGAGACAATATTTCTATACACATACTAAGAAAACATATATGTCCTTAAAAAAAGTTAATGCATTTTTTAGCAGCAAAAATGCTTTTATGAAATGTCATCATAGGTGCCAGAAAAGTATTCGTAACAATCGAAAAGCTTTTGTTGAACAATTTCAATTTTACTATTGAAACGCAGGAATGAAATGATAAAAACTACATTTATTAAAACAGCTTTCTCCCTGCATGCAAACAAAATATTTCATTCTTATTCTTTTTATACATCAGCCATCTACAACAAAGGCATTCACTGGAGGGCTAGCTGTTTTAAAATGAACAGCCATTAAAGGTACAATAGTAATATTTCAGCCTGAGCTAAATTAGTATAACCTGGAATGATAAGCTGAATGAGGTAAAACACTTCTTGCAATGTCATCTCAAAGACAATGTGCTGCTGGAGTGATTACCAAAGTCATCAGTTTATTCAACTTGCCCGGACCCGTCTTGCAATACAAGACTGCACCACAAGAGGGTGTATTGAGTCACTTAAAGAAGTCGGGGGAAAGAAATAGTTAAAGCAATAACAACTGAAAATCTTAGCATCTACAAAGTGGTGCAGGCTGGTATAGACCATTTATCCCGCATAGTCAATATGTAGTACTGCGTTTACAAGCCAAAAATAAGATACAAAGAGCCAAATTAAGGCTGGCGATGGACAAACCTGCGCTACAGTGTTTGTCTCAGATATTCTAACAGATTCAAAATGCCTCGCAATGATGCATGACATATATAATACATATATGTTTTTGTTGTGAAATATATGTATGTCTCAGTTTTCTAATGTGAAATATTTAGAAAATTCAAACATTCAAAAATGATGCGATAATGTGTGTTAGTGTTATGAGTTTAGAGTCAAGTACGCTCCTAAATATGACTAAACTTCAAGAGCACAACAAACCTTACAACCATGATAAAAGGGATACAGTTAGAATTAGGGCCATGAACTCATATTACTGGACCCAAACAATGAGACTAGACAAGTGGCATAGACAAAGACTACACAGAAAAATGCACTTTAATAAATATGTTTCTCTGAGCTTTGATCTCTAAGTGTTTGCTTTACTTTATCGCAGCCTTGAAACAGCTTTGTTCCCTCTACTGCGTGTTTATACAACAGTTACAGAAAGGCAGTGGAAAACGGAGAAATACATTTATTTCACAACAAAAACGCAATTAAAGAGAAGTCTTTTACCCACTACTGACAGGAATTGTATTTGTTAGGCTTGAAATCATTTTAGAGCACTAGAATTTTGTGTATAATATTTATGAAAATATTAAATTAACTTCTGTTTCAACATTTGGCAGGTCTTTAATATTGATGTCATTGAGTCTTGTCTATGATTGGACCATAACACTGGGGAAATCATGGGGTACACTGTAATGTCTAGTTAATGGACAAAAAGCACTTTTTCTCAGCTTTTTGGATTATGCTATTATCAGAAACTGTTTAGGATCTGTGGTTAAGTGATGTAATAATGGTAAATCCTGTCAGTAGTGACAGAGTATTAGGGTTAATATTGTATTGGGTTACTGGGGGGAAAAAAAAACCTCAACAAAGCATTGATAATATAAACACAAATGGAGCGTATAATATGTCACATATAGACTAAAACAGTTGAAAATATGAATGAGAAAGACTTAAATAGAAAGTAAGACACACACACAACATGCACGTTTGCACACCTTCAGGAGCTCGAAGCTGTGCTGCTCGCTTGTATCACGCTGGCCTGCGATGGTGGTTTGTTTATGTGTGCTGAGGGAGTGATAACCAGCTACCGTTGGTAAGATTTCTAAACAGCTCCAGTGGCTGCTGACACTGAATAAAAAAAAAGAAAAGAAAAGAAATGAATGGACAGATATCACCTCAGCCCGGCTGTTTGGCAGGAAGTTGTCTTTTAGGCAGCTGTTTTCTTTGCCTGCTCAAACAAAAAAAAAAAAAAAACACCCAAGGGTTTATTTATCTGGACCATGCTGCCTGTTTATGCTCTTCTCATACACATCATACCTCTCACCATCGTCAAAGTGTATTTTTGCCAGCGGTGTTGAGAAGAGGTAGTTTATTTTTTATTTACTGATCTAGAAACAAGGTAAAAGGGTAACGACACAAGTACCCGACAGCCATAGCTCTGGATGCCGGAGCCAAACATTTGGATGAGAAGAGAAAGGATAGTGGCAATAATTCAGAGAGTCAATTGTGTGGAAAGCCTTGGAAGAGAGGGGCCAACCATAAATGATTTGATGACTAAAAATAATGAAGCCATCAGCTGGAAAAAGACCAGCCACTGCCAAAAAGTCAGAAGCTCCAGTGTCAATTTAAGTGTAAACTATCGTTTGACCATGTGGATTAAATTATGGTGGTTCATTTTCACAGCGCCCTCCTGTGGTTTCAGTCATTATGACAGCAGGAACTGTCTTTTTGGTCAATAGTGTTTTTAGGGCTGGATTACTATTGGAACAACACATCATCAGTAGGGTAAAACTAACCTGTCTCACGATGGTCTAAACCCAGCTCACGTTCCCTATTAGTGGGTGAGCTATCCAATGCTTTGCAGGCTCTGTGGATCCAGGTTATATTACGTACTGTTGGACATCTTTCATGTTTCCGCCAGGAATAATGAGGGGGATTCTTCAGAAAACTGCATTTTAATGTAATGAAATGCAGAGCCAGCCACTTCACTTCTAACCTTAACGATTTCCATGTTCAACAAAAACAACAAATTCTGCCGTACAGAATCATAATGTGGTGGGTTGAAATCCTTGAAGGGCTTCTCTGTGTGGAATTTGCGTGTTATTCCCATATGTGAGTGTTTTTTTTTCACCCCCCCCCCCCCCCCCCCCCCGGCCTTATTTCCTCCTGGTGGTGCCAGATTGCACCTCGGTGTGAATGTGAGTGAGAGTGGTTGTTTGTGTCTCTGTGTTTGCCCTGTGATGGACAGGGAACCAGCATTATAGAAGATGGATAGATATAGAAACAATTACATGCTGCACGCTGTACTACAACAACCCACAACAACGTACAAACTTCTACAATAACTCATACACCTGTGAAAACCGTGAGCACTCATGGTCAGGGACTGCTGGAGCCAAATCCATCGGACTATACACAAAGGCAGTCACACCCTGGACCCGTTGACAGTCCATCACAGCGCAAACACAGAGAGACAGACACTCACTCACTGACTAACAGCTTTGGGCAACGTTAGAGTCACCAATTATCATCACCAAATGTATTTAGAGTGGGAGTAAATCCATGCAAATGCAGAGTGAACATTCAAATTCAGCACGGAAAGATTCCCTGGCGGGATATTCTTACTATAAGGTGTGAGTGCTAACCGCTAAACTGGTCATTTTTTTGTGGTTGTTGAAGAGTTTATATCAGCCTGTACACACTACACATGCGTGCACATGCTATAGACCTGCTGAACTGTGTTAAGCGATACAGCATTGATCAGAACCCCGGGGAGTGCGTCTCATAGCGTTTTATTAATAAGTGATACAGGCCAGCACTGGGGCACTCATCTTTACTTAGCATATTAAGGCAGGAACCTTTTCCTTCCAAGCTTAGAGGCAGAAGCCACTTATGGGAGGTTTGTGGCTACTGCATTGGCATGCTGATGACATTTAGCTAAGCAGGGAGTCAGGGGGCCTTATTTAGATGATGGAGACATTAAGACATGACTGTAAGCCTGCAGACCAAACACCAGCTGAATATGTGGAGAAGTACAGTGAATCCCCAAGAAAGCTTGTTACCTCTACTCTTGTACATATTTGTCATCACAGTAACACAGAGAGCAACAAAAAACTGTGACCCACTTCCTAATTTATTTGTTCATTTACTTTTTAAAATGTGCTTGAGGTGTTTTTTTTATTACTCTTTTTAATTGGTAAACAGTGTGCATTGCTCCAGTGTGTGTTTAGTCAGACGGGTGGAGCTGAAATAGGCTCTTTGTCGTGAGTGTGGATGTTTTCACCCTTTACAGGACACTGTTTAAAAAATAGGCACGGTTGGAAAAATAATTTTACATCGTTTAGGTAATTGAAGTTACTGAGTTTGCAATTCTGAAAACTTTGTTCTCTATCAGTTTAAAAAAAATCTTATGTCATACCTTCTATTGAGGTTTTTGTATCTTGTTTCCCTACTCTTTACACACATATGATCACTTTTAGTTTACTTTTTGTTTGTTTTTGCATCCCGTTTGCCCTGTATTTATATTGTGGAAATTGTTTCACTTTCAAGTTTTCACACACTTTGCTTGCACCAAAACAAAGGTAGCTTTTCTTTTTTTATTTCAGTGTAGACATACTGTGACAAGAAACGATTTGAATCTGATTCTGAATGTTGAGGAAGTTAGGTTTAATTGATAGTTTTAAAATCACTACAATCAAACAATACAATCACATATTTTCAAATCAATTTGTATTTAAACAACCATGTACACCATTATGCACATAATAAAGTCAACAAAAAAATCAAATGAAATAAAATTGAATTAAATACAATTTTATAAAATTTCATTAAACTAAATAAAAAATTCAAAATTAAATAAGATAAAATAAATAAAAGCCAACCTGAAATTGTACATTTCTTCATTTGTAATGTACTAGATGCATTCAATATCTGCTTGAAATACATTTGCACTTGCATAAACGTACATATTTTCATGTGTGGGTGTTTTTTTTTTTTTTTTTAACAAATTCCTGAAAATTATTTACAATTTTCAAACAATATTTTGCAAGACCATTCAATCATGTATTTCTGTCAGTTTGTTATTGTTAGTTTGGAACATTTATTTCTGTTTATCGTGGGGTTTGCTGCATCTGTTGATGTAGAGCAGACATACACATATGTAATGCATTGTCTGTTTCAGCCCTTTGCTGTGCAAAGACACGCTGTGATTTCAAGGGTTTTGCGGTTATATGATAAGACAAGCGAAGCTTTCAGCATACTGCTCAGGGGGCTGTGTGTTTGGTGCTGCCAGGTAGGCAGACAGTGGTGTTGGAGGGATCCAGTCACATAGAGATGACACAATCTGCCGCTATGATGCCACTAAGCTGGCAAGCTGGTAATACACATCCAGACATTGCTGTGTTATGTAACTGCCTCGACACTGTGGGACATTTAAGGCCACACTGCACCTGAGGCAGCAGATGCACATGTTTGCAGAAGATTTTCTGTGTCCCAAGGAGCAATGCAAGATTTATGTCACGTGCAATGGGCAGGCTTATATGCATTTAAGCATTTATTGATTCATTAATCTGTCCATTCACTCAGAGTTGTTATGGGGATATGTTTATTGCACTGGCTTAGATAATATAGTCATATTTGTCTTCAAACAAGAGATTAGAACTCACATTTACAGTAAATAAGTACACATACTTTATTACTGGTTCCTTTGGAAAAAAAGGAAAAGAAGAAAACTTGTTTCAAAAATAAAAGACAGAATAATTTGGGGATGAGTCATACATTACTGGTGATTAAAAAAAAACAGTAGCTGTCAGTAGTTTGCTTGTTTTATTTTTTTTGTTTGATTTCTTTTTTCCACACAGCATAACAGTGTTATGTAAAAACGACGGGGGTTCCTTCCATTTTGGGGGGTTCCTCACACAACACGATGAGGTTTTCACAATAAGGTTGGCACAAAGAAAGCAGAGAGGTTCGCTGGAATTGTTAAGTCCGCAGTAATGAAAGCAGGAATCCTCCGTCAACTCTTATTCAGCTGTGTTCGGTCTGTTTGTGTTCATGTATGTGCGTGTGCACACACGTGCCTATACACCCCCTTGTGCATATATGTGGGAGAGGAAGAGGAGGTGTCAAGCACACAGTGATATCCAGGAAAAGATCGTTCTGTTCTTGTAGATGTGTGTGGGAGGGTGCTGTGGAGTGAGGGGGCTGGGGTCGGGGAGGGGGGTCAACTGGGACTGTGGATACTGAGGGAATTAAGGAATCACTTGTTCTGTTTTTCAATTCAGATAGAGGTTTTTTGGGGGTAATGTGAGCAGCTCGAGGTATGCACACATAGCAGAAAAATGTGGGCTTTGCATGTGTGTGGAAAGATGTTTACAGACCTCAGTGTAATACCCATTATTGACTGTTGTTAGGAGGATCTCCAAGGGCAGAGCCTCACAAGGATCATTACATCTGCTAGACAACGACGTGAAGAAAGTTCAGCATTATGTTTGCACTAACAAGACCATGTGCAGCTTTATTATTACTTGGTTGTCCATTCATGGTAACTCTATTATACTGTAAAACTTCACATCCAGCCTCTGTGGAGGTTACAGCACATGTCCAGACTTTAGAAATCCTCAATCTTTCATAAAGTCTTACCTGTAATTCTAAGAGACTCATTTACATAGTGAAATAGAGGAGACTCATTGGGGATTATAACTATGCAAAATTATGCTCCAAATGTTCAGTTTCATAAAACACATTGTTGTAGCTGAACAAGCCACGTCTCCATACTCAGTCAGGCTCTATCATACTCATCTTGGCTTTTAATAGTAGAACTGAACAGAGTAAAAAAATGAGAGGAGCAAATGAGCAAAAGAAACACTGGAGAACACGAAGGAATGTAAAGTTGGAGTTTGGAATGAGTAGGTCATAGTGATAGTCAAGGACAGAGCAAAAAGACACTAATGACTAAGTAAACCTCAGGAAAATAAGATGCATATGCAATTACAGGTGACGTGCACGTGGACACTGTATTGGTCAAAGATGTCAAATAGCAGAGCGATGGCTGGGAGAATATTCACAGTGTTGTAACCAACAATAATAATCTGTTTTGACTTCGAACATTAAGCTGCTTTGCATGGACACCTTAAAAACAAGTGGCAAGACTCACAGTCTCAAAACCTTCTCAGTTTGATGCTGCAGTACAGACAATGTCATGGTTAATGACAGATCAATCTGCCTCCTCAATTGTGGCAAGTTTTGGAGTTCCTGAGGAAAATCGTAGTCTCAATGGCAATGGGTGAGCGACCACTATTAAGAGCCAGAGAGAGCCAATCCATTGTGTTGTTCAGCATCATACATCAGCAGGACGTCAGACTTTTTTTTTCATATTTTATCCTCACATTGGGACTAGACGCAGTTGCAGCTGAGTCCTGTTGATCTCAAAGTCCACACATCCTGTTTTCTTGGTCTCTTCTATTCTGTCTCCATTCATAGCTAAGTTGTTTGGCTCTGGGTCTTTGCGCGACACTGACAGTTGCATAACTTCTGCAGGAAGCTCATCCATGGAGACGATCAACCTTTCAACCGTGCACAGAAATTAGAGACAACATACAAATCTACTTGGTGCATGGACATGCAACTCACCACACGTTCAATATAAACATTGAGATATGTTTTTGAGTGGTGAGAGGATGTGCCGTCAGTTGTCGATCAATGCACGTGAGGACATGGATACATGAATGTATTTCATGTCATTCTTCTGGCTTTGATGCACATTTTCCTGGTTTCAATACAGTCTTTAAATGTTTATGTCCTCAAGATGAGAGCAATCTTTGAATTGCATTCTTCTTTTAAAGCAAAGATAAATCTGAAGGGAATTTGGTCATATGGGTGAAGCTGTAACTCTGCTTCAGCTTAGCTCAAACCCATTACAAGATTTATGTGAAAGGGCCCTGAGCTGTAATGTCTAGCTGAGCAGACCCCGAACTTCAGTGAGATATAGGCTATCAATTATTGAAGTGAGATATGGGTTATCTATTATTGCTGTGCACAGAAAAGTGTTGTACTTTCATCACTGCAGACAGCTCGTAAGAATGTTCTTCATTAAGCCGCTCCTCCATGAGTGGCTGACTGATTAATGCTGAAGAGGACACATGCACTTGATGAGGCTGAAGTGTAGTATTAACTTTGGTTACATGGAGCATGTGGCTGGAAGTGGAGCAGAGTGCACAAAGAGTTCCTGTGTTCTCTCCTCCTCACAATGGAGGCGACAGAGTGGAAAATCTCTGGATTATGACGAGCCTGACCCAGGGACATGAGCACATGCACACAAGCACACACTGCTGAAAGTATGCTCCACCCACCCCATTTATGTAAAATGCTGCTGTGACCTGTGTACCTGCATTATACACACACAACACGGCGATCATTTCAGGTATTGCAGTGTTACTATTATGGGAAGCTGCAGCTGCCCCTTAGGTGCTCTCCTCCCTTCTGCTCTGGTCTCATCCTCTCATATATCAACTCCCCTAAGTGGTGGTGAGCCGAGCCCTGAGGATAGCTCTTTTTTTTCTAGCCAGTGATGCTATTAGATGGTCTATTTTGTCACCACAGCCCAGCAGAATAACAGTCATGTTCATATTCATGTTCATATTTGTGTGTGTGTGTGAATGTGTGTACACACACACATACACACACATATAGGGCTGCACGTGGCGCAGTGGTTAACGCGCTCGCCTCACAGTGAGAAGGTCTGGGTTAAAATACTGGCAGGGGCCTTTCTGTGTGGAGTTTACATGTTCTCCCAGTGAGTGTGTAGCTTTCCTTCCCACGGTCCAAACACATGCTTGTGAGAGGTTAATTGGTGACCCTAAATTGCCCCCAGGTGTGAATGCGAGTGTGTGGTTGTTTGTCTCTCTATGTCTTTGCCCTATGATGGACTATGCTGCCCTTGGTCATAGTTAGCTGGGATTGGCCTCAACGCCCCGCGACCCTGCACAGGATTAAGCGGTATAGAAGATGAATCGATGGATAGATGGATGGATGGATGGATGGAAGTAAATGAGGATGCTATGAAAGAGCACAGCTGATTGTACCTCTCCCGGTCACACTCTCACAGTATATCTTGGGTCCCCCCCCCCCCCTCATTTAACCCCCGAAATGCAAGGAAGGAACACATGCCCTATTACATGAGATGCCACAGCCCAGATTGAATGTGTGAAATGACAGGCAAGGTGTTTGAGTGGGCCCTTGAGTTGTAATAAGCCAGCATGTACTGCGACACAGCCATGCTGATACACAGCCTGTTGTAATGGGATGTGCTGCGCGGCTGAAGATTAATGGGCCCGTCATCGCCCGATGCAAACATGAAGTGCAAATTTAAAAAGGCGACTTACACAAAGAATTGAGTGAAACTGTTTATTAAACTCTGCATCAGGAAATTCCCATTTCACTTACTGTCCAAATGGTACAAGTGTAGGTAGTCACAACAGAACCGGTGGATCCTCCGAAGAAACAAAATATCCACTGGTTAAGTGCTTTCCAAAAGCTTTGTTTCCATGTATGAAATTTGACAGATAGATTAAAAAAATGTGTTTAATACCAACATGACTACCGCATGATACAATATTCACCTTTTTTTCCCCCAGCTAAATAGTGAGAGGCTGCATTTAAAAGCCTATCTTTTCTGATGAATAGAAGTGTGAAGTGTCAACAGGTGTTTTGAAATACTCGGCAGCCACAGCTGGCGAGCAGCGTCGACATGTTAGGATCTTTTAAAAGAGAAAGCCTTGCTCCCCTGCAAGGTTTTGTCGTGTTTTAAAGGTACAAAAAGCCAGAACACACCGCAGTGTATTCCAATACTTAAAGTCAGTTTGCCAGTTAACTAAAAAGTGACTAAAGATGAACAAGTGACTGCGAATGATACATTTAATCTGGACTGATCAATAAACATCAATTCTTTGAGAATTTATTATCACTTTTTGTTACTCTTGCAACTGTTGGGAGACATCAAATTGTGTTTTGTGCACATTACTGAAACGTAGTCACTTGTTTATTTTTTACGACACTGAAATTTAGAAATCGCATTCTGAAAATTTGTTTTTCTTCTTGTTTTTCTGTACCGCTTCATATGTATGAGATGTCAGGTGGTGGCGGGCTGGAGCCAATCCTAACTGGTTATTGTTGAAATCAGAGAACAGCCAGTCCAAAACACAGACACTTTATCATAATAAGCCGTCTTATTCGTTGGATTAAACCTTACAGTGCAGCCCCAAGTGAGCTGTGTCGGTGGGGGCAGGGGCTTTTCTCAGGGAGAACATAGATGCTCCACATAGAAAGACCCTCACACCCGGACTTGAACTGGGGAGCTTCCATAAATTCCTGGTATTCATTTTTTGGTGCATATTTTGTCAGAACTTGAATGTTTAACTCATGGTAGTATTCTCCCAGCTATCATTATAATTCAGTGTAAACTCTTCTCCCTGCAGTGGGCCTGAAAGCTGTGCGGGGGCTGCTCTGTTCTGCTCTCCTCTGCTTGCTCAAACTCTCATTCTCTCCTTGATATGGGCCTGAAGCTTATTCTGGCAGTGGCAATCAGATTAATAAGTAAACAAGCTCATAATTGGCCTCAATGAAATATTCAAATCATACGGCTGTTTACTAAAAGGATGCTCGTCCCGGAATCTCAAGCATTAGCCACCAATGATGCTATGACATGTCATTACAAGCACCTCGCTCGCTATGCCTCAATCCATCTCTTGCCTCACGCCCCTCCCCTCACATGTCAGTGTACCCTGAGGCAGTCTGTGTAACATGCATGTGCTTTCCCTTCAGTTATGGCAGGTTCAGAGAAACAGGCAGTATTCTGAACTGGCTGAGACATGACTCGTATCTGATTCCGACAATGCACACACACAGGTATACTCTCCCAGTTCACGATATATTGTCATCTCTATTTGTCTCCAGTGTATGCATGTATTACATTGCCTGTGTCGGTCTTTTTATCTCACAGTGTACGTGTGTCCAAGTGCCCATGTATGCCTGTGTGCCTCTGTGATCTTGCTTTCTGTCTAAGCGCAGCATTGAGCATTGCAGAGCACAAGCTGCATACTAACCCAATCATTAGGACATAAATGAGAACATCAGAATCTATCT
Organism: Lipophrys pholis; assembly: GCF_963383615.2. NCBI lineage: Eukaryota > Metazoa > Chordata > Actinopteri > Blenniiformes > Blenniidae > Lipophrys > Lipophrys pholis. Next base: position 9,406,541 of record NC_137632.1, read on the forward strand.
GCAGTCTCGCACACAGGAGTCCTGAGAGAGACGCGGGGGGGTAGGGGGTGTGTGGCTAATTTATCTTCAGTCTCTCCTTCCTCCTCTTCTAATGTTTGCATCTCCCCATTTTGCTCTCCCTCACCCACTTTTTTCTCTCTGACAAGGAGGAGAAAAAACAGCACAGGGGTGAAATGTGGCCTGCTCGAATACATCAGACTCACATTTTTTTGTCTGTATTCTTTAGTGTAATTGGGATCCGCAAGGCGGCTCCCTCTCCCGCTTGGCCCAGCCGATGTGACCCCTTCGCATTCTGCCATTCCTTTTCTAATTCTGTCCCTTATCTCAAACAGCAGCGGTCCTGGCCCACATACCCGTCCGTATGTGTGATAAACAGATAACATCAGAAGGAAACTAGACAAGATTCAAAGCTCTGACTGAGATTTAACAAAATGAAACCCTACTCATGTTTTTGACTTTATACGTGCAATATTTTTGCTGATTCCACACTGTTGCCAGAGAAACTAGTGTAAATGAGACTGTAATAAGTCACGCAAAAGGACTCAAAGGGTTGCGGATCAGGTTAATGAGTCGCCTGGTAAAAACAGGAACTCCTGCCCTGCGTGCTCCATGGAAACCGTGCACCACTGGGAGTGAATCCTGTACAGATGATTACATCCTCTTTTGCAGACTGCGTCTACAGCAAAACAGAGTGCAAGAATATGCTGCAGAATGTTCCACCTTCAGTCACAGCCAATGTGTATAGTCCTACTGTATATGAGCGCGTGCATGTGCACACATAAACACAAAAAATGCATTTTAGCATTGGCCTTGAGTTTGCACCTCCTCGTTTGCGACCTAATGACAAACATTAATCTTCCCACAAGCACTGCTGACACAGCAGATTCTGTTTGACCGGGACAGTAAGTGTAAATACACTGCAGTTTATAGACGGTAAAGCACTTTGCAATTCTCACATTTAGCCATTCACACATCGTTGGCAGCAGAACTGTTGTGCAATGACTTCATCCTCCACTGCAAGCATCTTGCTCAATGACACTTCAGCACGGCGACTGAACTTCCAACCTCGGAGGAGAAGCTGCTCTATCACCTCAGGAAGAACACTTATATTTGAAGATTTTCTTGTCAAGGAGTTGAGAGGTCATTGCTCTCAGACAAGTTTAATTGTTTATCTGAGTTTTCCTCATACTTTCAAAATGTGTTTCTTTGGAAACGTCCTTAATTCCATTGTACAGCATTGTAGTCATTTTCTAAGTTTCTCACCATTCCAGCAACTAATCCAACTGACTAATCCAACAATTTGGTCTTATATATATACATATATATATATATATATGTATATATATAAGACCAAATTGTTGCACAAAATAGAAATGAATTCACAGCAGCTCAGTTTTTTTCTTTCTTTTTGGAAATATGTCACTGGTCCTCTGGCTGTGTTCATTCTAGCAGTTCTTGCTCCTGCAGTTACCTGTTGACTCGTATCTGACTCGTATCCTGCCACCGCTGACAGGAGCATTTAGCATGCGTACTTCTCATAACCACAACCGCTGGACCGTTTATGTAATCTAGGAAATTCCAAAACTGCCAGAAATCAGACAAATAGAGCTTTCTTAAAAAGACTGCACTCATTATTACAGTTGCCGCTTTACAATTGTGCTTTAAAGTGATGATAAGCTTAGAATCAATTTCATGGCCTAATTCTCACCTCCAAGCACTGCAAAGGCAAGAGCAATCGGAGATTTCTGACGTCCGCCAAAATGCTTCCGGATTGCCTCCCAAAATTTAATGGAACCTTCCATGGCCTGAGAGCCATCTGTGGTGAAAGTTTTGTCAAAGTCGGTGTAGTACTTTAGATGGAATCTTGCTAACAGACAAATATACGGCAATGATTTTATTCCAACCTTGGCGAACGTAAAAAAGATCAAATGAATAATAATGATCAAGAATTGGCATATATCAACTGTCAATGTTATCTTTAAACAATGAAGCTGTCGCTCATTAAGTTTTTTTCTTTTTGGGCAGTTCTTGATTTTTGTTTTTTTGGGCTCAATTCTCAACTCTTCCATAACAAAAGGTTGAACTAGTTATACATTCAGACCTGATTAACTTGCTTTCAAGATGCATTGTCGTTGAATTTTGCTTTATTTAAAAGCAATTGTGCATAACGACCAAAACAGGCTCTGTATTAATGCGAACAGCTGAAAGACATAAACTCTATTCATAATGGTGCAGAACTGACTAAAGAACGTCATGTCATGAAGACATATTTATGAAGATATACTTATGATCACTCCCATTATACTGTAGCGTATTTCAAGCCTCTTTCAAAGAAATCAACTTGTTTGAAGATTTTGTTGATGAAATAAATGTCACTTATAGCCAATATAGGCAGTATTAGATCTGCATGATTATTTCTTATCTAAAAAGCATTAAGTTGGACCATCGTTTCAAACACATTGCTATTTCATGTAATTGCATTTAATTTCATTTAACCTTTGTGGTGACAATTTAACCCATTAGAAATTTAATTTACTAGCTTTTAATTGAGCTAGTGTCCCCTTCATAATCAATTATGAATTTAAATTTTTCAACTTAGTTTGAGGTCAAGTTAAGTTAGTTACGTTAATGTCAAACACATAAAGTCTATTTCACGAGCACAATGAATGAAATACAACAAACTAATTTCATTATGGGTATACCACAGAGCCATCACTGCTCAAGCATTTATTATAAACTCACACAGTATTAAATTAAGTCGCTTTCATTGAAACATTTCATTCTAGTCTTACTTCAATTCAATTCAACTCAACTCAACTTTAATCATACAGCACCAAACACAACAAAGTCATTTCAGGGCACTTTTACAGAGAAACCCAACAGATCCACATGAGCAAGTATAAGTGACTATGGACAGAAAAAAATAATATTTTTTATAGGAAGAAACCTTTGCAGAACTAAACTCAGAGGTGGCAGCTTTCTGCTGTTCTGGTTGGGGTGAGGGGATAGAAGAAGAGAAAAGGATAGGACAGACAGACAAGACAGAGATCTACTCACTGCAGACGAATCAGGTCAGGAGGCTTCGGGCCACAAACTTCAGTTCCACTGTCAGAGATCTTGTGGGGAGAGAGAGGGAGAGAGAGAGAGGGAGAGAGAGGGGGGGGGGGAGCACAGACTGGGAGAGAGGCAAATGTTAATGTATTGTAATAGTGACACATGGTGAGTGATAAAGCAAAGAAGCTCTGAAAGAAGCAAAGAAGACACTGATTCCAATAATGTTGACGTAGTAATGTTGTATAGCTTTGGAAGTTTTTGCTAATTATTTCTTCTTTTGCATTACATTTTGTCCTTTTGTCCATTTGATAAAAAACTTCTGAGGGTTTTGCTAACTTTTTCTAATGTTAATTAAAATTAGCTTTTTACAAATATTATGAAGACATCAATCAGTAAAATATTTAAAGCAGGTGCCACAGTTTCATACTGTATATAAGATAAGATAAGATATCCCTTTATTTATCTCGCATGTGGAGAAATTTGCAGTGGTACGACAGGATAGTAAAGAGAAAGAAGCACACACAGCAGGAACTAAAAAAAAAAAAAGCAGATAAAAATACAATATAATAGAAAAATATAAAGGCTAATCAGAGTTACATGAATGAAAGCCTATTTGCGAAGCTTCACTCATTCATCTTTCATCCCTCTTGTGGTTGTGGCAGTCAAGGTACTATCTCAGTGAAGCAGGTGACTGCACACACGCGCACGCACGCGCACACGCACACGCACGCACACACGCACCGATGAGCAATTTAAGAGTCACCAATTGAAATTAAATGCCCGTTTTTGGACTGTGTGATAAAACTGCTGTACATACAAACGCCACACAGAAAACCAGTGAGAAAATTGGATATTCTCACTGTGTGTGTGTGTGTGTGTGTGTGTGTGTGTGTGTGTGTGTGTGTGTGTGTGTGTGTGTGTGTGTGTGTGTGTGTGTGTGTGTGTGTGTGTGTGTGTGTGTGTGTGTGTGTGTGTGTGTGGACACTGGACCAGCCCAGACAAGACCTTCATTATCTCTAACCGCACAGCATTGTGAGCTGTTCACCTGATAATTAAACAGTTGGTAGTTCTGACAGTCCACTGTGTACCAAGAGACTGTGTTTTCAAGTGTGTGTGTGTGTGTGTGTGTGTGTGTGTGTGTGTGTGTGTGTGTGTGTGTGTGTGTGTGTGTGTGTGTGTGTGTGTGTGTGTGTGTGTGTGTGTCTGTGTCAAATGAAAACACACACGGATGTCACTTTTGTTTTTGTGCCCCACATGAGCCAATTACAGCAAATTGTCCTCAAGTTAATTAGAAAAGGTCTTAAATCAGCAGCACCATATTTGCGTGAAAGTATTTTGACTTTCCACTTCCCACTCTTTTTGGTATTTTAATTTGAAATTTAAAAAAAATTGTGTCGTTTTTTCTTTTCAATAGCATTCCCCTAATAACAATTTAAATTTTAAAAACAAAACCTATTCAAAATCCCTGATTTACAGAAGCTTTTAGTGCTTTGCCTATACCATTTAAATTTACAACTATTCTCAGTTTATCCCGTTATATCATCAACATGACAAAGTACATACTTCAAATGTATGTGCTGTAGCCATGTTTGCACTACAGTAAAGTATGTACTGTATGTTGGTGTGAGTGAATACCGAAGTTCCACAGTAAGAAGGTTTGAGGTTTGATCCTAGGGCTTCGGCGCATTTCTGTGTGGGGTTTGCATGTTCTCTCTTTGTGTGCATAGGACTCCTATCTGTAATCTGACCACGGTCCAAAATTAGATCATAGGTGTGCTAATGTGTTCTTGGGTGTGTGTGTTTCTCGCACTGTGATTGACTGGTGACCTTGTCAGCTGGGAGCGGCTTCAGACACTCTGCAACCTTCGGCTGGAAAAAGTAGGCATAGGAGTCGGATTGATGGGTGGATGAGTGACGTGAAGGCTGATACTAATTCATGTCCCATCAAAGCCTAAATATTCAGCACTCTGTATTTCCATGATCATATTGTGCTGTTTGACTTTTATGAGCTTTGCTGTGACTGAAATCTTGCACAAAAAAGACCAAAGTGGAATAATCTATTTGCTTTTTATATTAGCACAGCAACCATTAAAACAAATGAACTATGCTCAAACTAGATTATTGTCGTTTGTGCCTAAATGCCCTGAGAGTTGCTTCATCTTTTAAATTATACTTTCAAGTAGAAGAATCCAGACCACAAAGCTGTGTGTTAGTTCTTGTGCCTCATAGCAAGAAGACTTGACTTTCTGTGTGGCGTTGTATGCTGTTATTCGCCCCTCTTCGCTGGGATCAGTTCCATCTACCTTCATATGGAGAGTGGATAAGATGTGTGGCTCGATTTAACAGTAAATCGGATTTGCTGATCGAAGCTAATCTTGGATACTGCATCGCCTTTTCATTTCACGTTCGACGAAACATGCAACAATTTCAATGTTATTCATTCAGAAATTTGTTGATTTGTTTCTTTCATTTGACAGGTTCGTTAAAAGTTATTTCCCTCCCTTGCTAATGATTTATGTCACCCATCTACAGATTTAATAATGCCACTATACCTGGTCTTTACCGTAGCATTAGCATTCAACTTTTTGCATATACATGTTAGCTGTTACGCTTAACAGCAAGAAGATTGCCATCCATTACCAGCCATTGGGAAAGCAAATGATTAGAAGTATTAGCACCGAAACAAGCTTTTCCCAAAATGTAAATGCCTGACTCGGTGTCTTGTAGCCTGGCGTTGAATGTGAGCCGGCAGAAGTGGAGCGACATAATGAACTGACTCGTTCTACTGGTCATTACAGTCTGTATGGATGTTCCTGTGTTTACCTTCACGGCCAAACACCAAACATCAGATTTTGCTCAGAGTAAATCTTGTGATGAACTGATGAGCTTGACCGTGCTCACAGTGACCAGTGCTTTGCATTCGTATCTCACCGCCTGTTTTTGAGGAGTGTGACTGTAATGGACCCTGACAAAAGTTGTTTAATTATCAATGCAATTTGTACAATCAATTTTAGGAGGGTCTTTTGAAAGATACAAACCAACAGACGCAACCCCTTTCAAGCACTAATCCATGTATGGATTACAAGTTTGTGCCAACTAGCAAACTCAAAACATGTTGTACTTCATCAAATGCTTCACTTTCTCTGATTTTGTCCTACATAACATACCCAGACGAAGTATAACGAATGGGGCTTCAGGTCTCTGAAGGAAATAGACTTTAAGTCCAAGTTCCATGTGATCAGGTTTAGTCTGACATTTGAAAACAGGTACATTAGCATCTTGAAACTCATAGACGCACCCTTGGAAAACAGGAGATTCTTGCCTGCTGGGTGTTTGTGAACAGATTTGGAGCTGCTAATGCTCAAAGCTCAAGTTCCTGGTAAAATAATGAAACAATCTTAATGATGTCTTGGGAAGCTGACTCTTATAAAGCAAAGTTTGAGGTTTAAAAAAAAAGAGTTTTTTTATGAGGATTTGTCTTTTGCATTGTTTTTTTTTTTGAGACTCAGTCATTGAACCTTCAGTTAGTCTATGATTAAGTATGTCTTTTCATCTTTGTTTGAAAGTGAGTTTCACTGTATTTTACAGTATTTCTTGCGCCACACTTTGAACTACTTTTTTTGCTGCACTCCTAGGCAAGCTAAACAGGCTCTTTCATTCTGCAGATTTTGTGCATATAATGGGAGCAAAGTCCTATATGGATTTAGTCAAACAACTGAAGAATAGCTTCTTTTTGACTTGGATAAAGTGAGTGTTTTGCTGCTTGAACTTGGATGTGACTTCTTAATTTTTCAGCAGAGCTGTTGCAGAGAAAAGGCCTGTATTCCCTGCACTAAACCTTTGAAGCCCATCACATCACCTGCATCATTACTTTCTTTTGGTGGAGCCAAACTTCATATTCGATGTAGATTTTTCCTGCTGCGTTGCTTTAAACCAGCCAAACGCATTGATGAACGTCCGCAACACACTCTGATTGGTTTTTATTTTGGTTATTTTGTCACAGATGCAAGAAGCAGATTAACATAAACAGTATGAATGCATTTTCTGATTGAATTATCTATGCAGATTTGTTTGCGTATTTGCAAGAGCACATTCACGCGTTCTCTCTGTCATGTTGCATATATCCCATTTGCATTTGCAATGTAAAATGATAGGATCAGCACACATTTAGGAGGGTGGCCTGGATGGGACCGTTACATCTGCAGGCACTCTATAATAAAAACCTACAGGCTGCTGTAGGTCAGTAATAATGTAAAGACATCAACTTTCCTGCTTATCTGTGTCTAAGTCTGCCGCCCCGTTCGTTTCTTATCCAAACACACGTGCATGTCAGATAAGAACAAGTGGAAAAAAAATAGCGCTCTAAAGCTGAAAAGAGACCTTTCATAGTGTATGGATCTGAAGGTGAGTGTGTATATCTGTTATGTCTCTGCTGGCAACCTTGCACCAGCACCCCCTCCCAGGCCATTTTTCATCCAGCTGCTGCAGTACATACTGCAGAGGGAGACAAAGGGGGGTAGAGTGGAGATGAGGTGGGGTAGGAGGTGGCATGGATATCAGTGAGAGATTACATTGCTGCAAAAAAAAGAGAAATAAATGGGGGGGGGGTGCTGCAAAACTGTGTGGCTGTTGGGAACCGTTTTACAGATTACTTACATTATATCAAAGTTTTTTCACGGGTTGGGACGCTGTGGTGAGAACCCAGAGAGGAAGAGTTGATAACTGAGCCGCAGGTACATGCAGACAAGCATGGTCTGGTAGAGCTAACAGGAGGCTGTATGACTGCAGTGGGTGTTGATTCATCACTCTCACTCACAGTAGGCCCATCTTGTTGATAATTATCATTGTCAAATTAATTATCAGTGTAAGTGTCACCATGGCAGTGCCGATGGATTACATCCAGATAACCCTGATTAATCAACAAAATGAGTTTGGGGGCATTTTTTTGTGCATATGGATGGCCGCTCTGAATAAAATGTCCTCTTCCATATTCATCCATCTTGATCTCCTCACATCCATAATTTCTCATATCTCTCTTCCTGTCTCTACTCATTTTGCTCCCATAAATGAGCTTCTTTTTTTTTTTTTCTTCTCTTATCTTGTCGGTCTGTACACAAAGCTGTCTGCCTACAGTATGTACACCAGACACAACAGCTGAGCTGTGAATGGAAACTTTACTCCAGCCTGATTTATCCAAACAACTATCCAATGGACCACCATAAAAAAATAAAAGATTGCACAGACATCATGGTGCCTAGAATAATCAATCTTCACAGCTCTTGTAATCCTCAGAATTCCCCTCCAACTCCAGTTTGAGGTTTTGTTTAACAGTGACTGAGGTGATCTTGATTCTTTTGGAGTTTTGACATCTTGGCAAATGAATTCAGGGTTTTGGTTTATGATCAAATGACCTGCAACACAAATATTTTCATCAACTTCAGCGGTACTTTGAGATCAGTAGATGTTATCCTGGTATCATCACACTAAACTGCTCAACATCAATATCATATTAAGGCTGTGTTTTTTTTAAATGCAGAGATCTCAGCAGTAAGTCATTCCAACTTCAACTTTAGACTTTAGATTTTATTTACTTTTCACACCAGGTTGCCTTCCTGCCAGGACCAAGGTTCAAATCTGGGTCCCCCATGTGCAAGGCCAAGTTTGGACTCAATGCGCCACCAGGAAATGGACTTTAGCATCAATTACCTGCTGGATTTTAGCCTTTTGGAGCCACTAGTGGTAGACGTACAGTAACATGTTGCATTATAACAGTGATTCCCAACAGTGATTCTGCATGCGATATCTGGCTGATTGTAGTAAAAGTGCAATAAATGCTGGAAAGAAAGGCAGAAGTGACTGAAGCCCAGATTACTTCTTTCCGACAATGCTTGTCAGGCTGCACCACACAGAGAGAGAGAGATAAGGGAACCTGATGCAGTTGTAACCTTAAAAGACTTATTGGGAAAGCGATCACATTTCACTGGTTGTTTTTATAATGTGCTCAAGAAATATTGTCGGTGACATCTTGGCAGAAAGCCACCTCAGGATAGGGGAGCACAGAGCACCACCTGTTGCATGCAGGAGCTTCATATGTTTTTTTTTTAATGCACTTGTGGTAGTTTGTCATACAGCACTTATAAATGATGCTTGTTATATGCTTGCCTATTTCAAGGGAAGCGTCATTCTCGATTCAACTATGCCCTAGAGAGAGAGAGAGAGAGAGAGAGAGAGAGAGAAAGCGAGAGAGGTATTTCTTTTGTTATGTGTGCATGTTTGCTGTACAGTATTTCAGCAGGATGTGGCTCATTTAGGAGATACCAGTCCTTATGTGTCCAAATAGACACCGAAACATTCGCATCAATTTCATTGAATCATTGCACGAGTGGCTACTACTTCATTCTAATCAGTGTGTTGTGATGCGGCTTCAGTCTGCTGCCAGTCTCACTCATGCATTTGTGTCACTATTACACTCTCAATGGCTCCTGTAATCATCTTGGCTAAACCTGTCTGCTCATTTTTACGTCTGTCTTGCTGCCGAGATCATTAGTTACAGTCAAATTTTCTCTATATAATGGCTGCTGACACGGTTTGTAAGCGTGCCAGGTATTGGCGCCCCAGGCGCACAGCCATTAAAGTCACGGTACACACAAGAACATACATGCAGAATCCAATTACATGTTATCTGCCCAAGTTAGCAACATCATATCGCAATGATACTGAAGTCATTATAGATGGACTATCTGTGTGGAGATCTCCGGTTTGCTTTTTATTCCCTTTTGTGTTTGAGTTCACGCTTGAATTCATTCATGAAATTATTGGTGTGCTTAGCCATGCACACTGTGTTTGCCCATGTGAATGCGGGTGTTGTTTTGCTGATTATAGTTGGTGTAACCTTTCCTTTACGACCCTTCTGCTCATTATTTTGGATAAATCTCCACGGAGACATTGCTGCAGGAATTAAGGGGATTTCTTTTAGCAGCCGGTTTCAACTCGAGAACACCCTCTGTTTGACCCCTTGGATCTTCGGTCTTCTTAGTGTCACTGCCGGAATGGGTTGCTTTTACCATTCAGCAGTATGAAGAGCAGGCTGAATGATAATCCAGAACAAGCTCAATATAGGGGTTTTACCCAAAGCAAGCTGTGTACATTTTATAGGGTACATCAGTTTCAATTCAAAGTGTGTCAGAATCATCCTCTTTCTAATCAAAAGGTTAATATTTCTTTCCCGCAGTTTGGGAGAACATAATGCATCTGTATTTTAAAAATATTTTCATCGTTGACTCTAAAGTTCAGTTTGTAGAGAGAAAGACTTTTTAATACACACAAACACAATCTAGAAGATAATCATTTCAAAACCGGGTCAATGTCCTGGAATAAAAACAAAAAACTTTTTATTCTCAAGCAGTGAGTCTTCTTCATTGCCTGCTGTTGTTTTCATCTACTCCCAAACCCCCAGTCTCACAAGGCTTAAGAGCAGTCTAATGCCAGGCCAGTGTGCTGTACACTTGTCCCAGTCGGTTATTTAAGACAGGGATCATTTGAATAAACAGAGCAGAAAAGAGGATAAAACACAGGACAATTGCCTAAATGCATAGATGCTGTCGAACGCTGCTCTTAGTTGTAATTGACAAAATGGCTCTCAAGACCCAGCAAGTTTATGTGCGGGTTATTGTAGGGTAAGTTGAAAAGGAAGCTGTATTTTTTTTTTCTGTGCTTCTGTCAGCGTCTGAGCCACATCCACGAGTCCAGAAGAAAAAAAAGAAAAAAAAAGACATTGAAGATCAGGCACTGACAAGGCAGGGCCATCCGGGGCCACTTAAAACCAATACCGCAGGGCAGGGTATAAGGCCTTCCATCAATTACAACCTTATTAGCCTAATCATAATGAAATAATCCAATTCAGGAGACAGCTGAGTCTCAACTCTGCTGATCACCAGAAGGCAAGCAAACCAGTGGAGAGATGGATGAGAGTGAGTTGTAACAACATTTTGCAGCATGGCGCTTTCGATTACAGAACTGATATCCAGAGAGAGCCCAGGAATAGATTGTCTTTTTCCTTATGTTTTCTCACATTGACCGCTGAAGAGCCAAGAATATTTCTCTTTTTACCCTGAAGCAACCAATAATGTAATAATTGCAGAAAAAATAAGCCTAGTATGTATCCTCAATAAATGAGTGTGACGACTGTCCCATCCTATATCTATTTTTGATACGCAAACTGCACAAAACCTTCAAACAGATCCTTCATTTCCAAGAAATGCAGTCCTATTGATGCATTAGTAAAGTATTGATTCCATTTACTACATGTTGAAAGGTTTTTTTTCAAATGTTTCTCCGAAATGTAATCACTATTTAGATTATTGGCAAAATTTTATTACAGCAATGGCTCAAATATTTTACATTATAGGCTTTATTACATTGAAAAAGGACAAAATTATCACATTATTGGCAGGGATTACATTATTCGTTGTTACTTACACAAAGTGAATTTGTCACTGCCGCCTTCAAATGTTGGTATCATCATTAATCCATCTTCTATACCAAACTTATCCAACTTGATCTGGAGCGAATCCAGCCGAACATGGGTGACGACAGCATGTTCAGACACACACATTCACACCTATTGGCAATTTAGGACTTCTTCATATGATAATTAAAGTTAAAATAGTGAACTGTAAGCATTGGTGTGTGCTTGTTTTACAAAAATATAGCACTGACTATTTGCCTGGCATGCAATCCGTAGCATGTGTGGTCATTTTAATGTGTGTATGACAATAGTTGGTTTTTAAATGTGAAACTTTCCAGGAACTGGTGTTCAGACTCACTTTGGAGACATGCTCACTATGAGACACGAGTACTTATCACTGCACCACCAATGTTCCCCTATCCCAGGTCAAATAGTTAGTTTTGTTGAATCCCAGATGTCCTCATGAGTTTCATTTTGAAAGATGTTGATGTTGGTGATGGTTGGGGTCTATAGATAATAAATCCCATTCACTGACTTGTGCTCTTGGAGGCTTTTTTTAAAAAATGATTTTATATTAAAGTTCTTGCACTAAGGGGTTTTGATTATAGCTTTTTTTTTCTTAAATTTCACAATGATTTTCCTTTCAAAGTTTAAAAATATGGAATTATTTTTAAAGAAAGAATTACAGTAAACCCTCTAAGTTCTCTCTCCATTTTTTTTAACTTTCATTAACACAGTGGCTTTATGGTCCACTAGTAGGTGCAGTTTGCTCCATTTGGAACGTGATTAACTTGGTTGTAGAGGTTCTACCTCGTCTTACCAAACAGAGGTGTTTGGTATGTTTGGAATGAAAACAAGCTCGCAATAACGTTTTTTTCAGAGAATCGAAAGGGTTTGCAGGAATATGCTGTCCGTCACAATTCCTGCGTTTTTGGTCACTTTGTATTCATAAAATGTCTACATTTCACTTTGGATTGTAAATTTCTGGTGGCTAACCACGGCACCAGACACTTAGGAAACATTCAGCTCAGTCATAATATTGGTTCTTTATGCTAATTAGGACATTCCTTTGCTATACATTCCTTCGTTGACATGCATGTCATTTACATACATTTATTTGAAATGGATTGGAATGTAATAAATTCACCTCGGCGTACATTTTCCATATGCATGCAAGGAGGGAACTTCGTCATAAAGTGCCTATGATGAATTAAAAGGACTTTTTCTTTAAGTGTGATTTTTAACATTCAGTTAAAAGATAGTCAAGACATTCCATTCTCCTGTTAAAATGTAACACTTAGCCTTTGAGAAACGCAAGTAAATCTTTACATGTCTTGTCTTGAAGTTTGCTCTGTTCTCACAGTTCTTCCCTGTTAATAGGTTTTGACACTAGTTTGCATTGCGTTTGATATTGTTCATGCCAACACAACAATTCATTTATGTTCACCTGTTCTCCTGAAATACATCAAATACAACACATAATGCAACATTGACGCACACGGATTTAGTTTATTTAGTGTTGTGCTAAATTCAATTGAACTTTATTTATATAGCACCAAATACAACACAGTCATTTCTAGGAGCTTTTTACAGAGAGAAACCCAACGGATCCATTCAGGTTTTTCTTCTTGTTCTTTCATCATATTTTTATTTACGGTCAATTAATGTTACTTTCCTCAAACTTATACGCCGCATATTAATGTTCTCTTCATGGGCTTAAAACAATTGTCATTTATTTAATGAGATAAATACATATGTTCAAAAGCTATTATGCAGTATCAAGAAATAGTGAAAATAATCTCCTTGGAGTGGAGATCCGTTGCAATGGAAGTATGTGATGCGGTCGTGAAAAGTGAAAATTGTCAAATTAAACGTTGATATTTGGATGCTGAAATCGGGTACTGTGAACAGACATTTATTATATGTTGTCATTTTATATGAATTTTATATGGATAGATAAGGTGTTCTTGCTGAACTGACATCAGCCTTTTAAAGGGCGCTCATTGGAATATTCATAATTTAAACACTTAGCATTTACTAGAGAATATTTCGACACCTACGATTTTACGATTGTTACTTTTTGGAGTCGGACCTAAAAAAACGGAATCAAAGTGTTATAATATAGGGATTAAAGTCAGTTGTAAAATGTTGTAAAATTGCCAAAATGACACTGTATTTGAAAATATAACAGTGAGTTTTAAAACAAAATAAGGAAAAAGCTTAAAGCAAACATACTGTATCTGGTCACTTGACTCATACACGGTTAAACAGCGGTAACAAAGTTGGAAGTGAAGCAGTTTGTTCCTTGGCCTCACTGTAAAGGTCAGTTTATTCCACTGACATTAAGCTAAAACCAGGGTGTTAAATTAGTTTGTGATACCATTGTCTCAAATCATGAAAATGCCTTGGTTTGAGATTGAGCCTGGGGTGCCATTCCGTTCTCCCACAGTCCACAAATATTCATTTGAAGTTAATCACTGACTCTAAATTGCATGTGAGTGTGAATGTGAGAGTGTGTGGCTTTCTGTGCTCGCCCTGCGATGAGCTGGGATCAACTCCAACATGAAATCACATTGAAATATGTTGGAATTGTTGCAATCACCTGCCTCAGCCTCACTGTGAGGGGCAGTGTTGAGCCCTGAACACCATGCACACGCTGCACTTTTGACCTGAATGTGGTCTGTGGTCCACATTGTACGACACAAACCCAGAAATAAAAAAGTATATCATTCGGAAAAATATATATTTGAAAATGACACTTGCTTGCAATCCATGAAATTATATTCCTAAACTATAAGCAGTGAAGCGTTGATTCCTCAATTCATCCGAATTACATTGACTCTTGTCAGACTTTAATACGGTGATGTGATCCACTCAGTGGGATAAATGGCACAGTGACAGGTGTTAAGATAGTAAAAGCGAATGAGAGATGTAAAAGGAATTGATGAGAGACCGAGAAAAAAAAAAAAAGAAGCAGGATGAAAAATTGAGAGCCAGCTGGATGACCTCTGATTCAGTGACCGAGGAGCAAGCAAGGTTTTATTCCCTCCCTAAGGGGGCTGAGCAAACACAGGAGTTATATAAAAGGGAGAATGAGCCATACCGCTCTCTTCATGCACACACTCTTTTCCCTGAGTGTTTTGATGGTTGCTTCTTTGTCTCTCTCTGAAAACTGACAGAAGGAGGATAAATTGCCAGTCATGGGTGTACAGTAGGTTGATGGTTGATGGCGAACTGATCTGGTATGCAGCGGCGGCAGCAGCAGCGAGCTTCACTAACCGGGGCTGAGTGCAAAAGGACATGACTGAGTGGCAAAACGCCAAAAAAAGCTGTTGCTTCAAGGCCGCATCTGTCACAGCTCGTGTATTTAAGATGGATGTGCTGCCGACTGACACACTCAGCGTCCCGCTGACAGTCTGTCTGTGAGGTTTTGTGGACTTTCAGTAGTTGACACCCAGATCGAACCTGCTGTAGTGTTTTTGTCTTCCGAAATAGGCTTTAGTGTTATTCATCCATCCATTCATCTTCCTATACAGCGTCATCCAAAGGACAAAGGACTGCAGGGCGCTGGAGCCAATCCCAGGACAGATTAGAGTCAACAGTTAATCCTCAAATGCACAGTGTTGGTATGTTCACTATGAAGCAACAGTGTAAAACCACTAGTATTATAATAGTGAGTATATTATTATTATTATTATTATTATTATTATTATTATTATTATTATTATTATTATTATTATTATTATTATTATTATTACTACCACACAAAAATATCAGCCAAAAAAAACACTTTAACAACAATTTAATTGAGATCAAATACAAATAACAGGAATTGACAGGCTTAGCAGCTTGGTCACCACTGTGGGTCCCTGAGCATGACCCTTGACCCCCCCACCAGCTCCCCTAGCGTCGTAATGTGCCTCCCCACTACATTCTAGAACTAAAATGGGTAAATGTGAAAGAAGGAATTTCCCCAAGGAGTAAAGTATTAAAAAGTAATAAAGTATTAATAATTTAGTTTAGTTTTAGAACTCATAATGAAATACACAATAATAGATTAGACAGGGTAAAAGGTTTGTTGACTAAACTTGAACTAAAAGGAACGAGTTACTATAACAGCAACATGTGGATGTACCCGCATACGAAATCCTTTCAGTGTATTTCGTATTTAAATGTATAAAATTGGCATATATTTCTCTTGAACCAACCACCACCCCCACTTGACCCAGCCCACAGCCTAGTTATCCATCTGTGAGAACCAAAGCAAACGCGTGATATTTAAAATGTAATCCTTGATACAAGTTATCGATTATTTGCTTCTGATTCTCATTCTCCTCATTCTGTTTCTCAGTGCACATGGCCAGACAAACCTAGATGTTCATGTTCCTTTCTGACATTCTGCTGAACACCAACATATCTGATGAATACCAAAACAGACAAATCTTGACAGTGATTCCTGCCAGTGTTGTTAATGTGGCATGATAAGTATCTGAGAGAGGACAGCCTGCGTTTTTCCTCAGTTCGTCTTTATCTTCCCGTCCTGACAGCTACAGCACGCACAGTTACCTGAACAACGCGTTGATAGTGCACGGTGACTCAGAACCATTGATACACGCTCAGATTACAATATCCTTACTGTATTCATCTTGTAGCAATAATCCAGCTTCCATATCTAGTAAATGTTGCATTGTGTTCATCAATTTACCACCACAATAATGCAACAAAGGGTTAAATAAATGTTGGACGTTTCAGGACAATTTCTTCTCATTTTGGAGAAAGTTTTAGTGTGACGTCAATAACACTAATCAAGCCCATTCACTGATACACTGACGCCAGGTAACATGTATGAATGATAATATTCCTTTTTTGTAAAAAGTTAGAGGACATCGTGAGTTCCATTATAGAATAGGGGTTTCGTGAATTCTCATTTACGCGTACGCATGTGTGGGGCAGCACCTTTGATGTTGCTGTCAAGGTGATCCGTGGCTCAGGTGGGAGTGCAGCTTGCCCTCCAATCCCATTACTGCGGGTTCGATCTCCGGCTCGGCCTGTCAATACACTGAAGTGTCCTTGGACAAGACACTGAACCCAGAGTGAGCACCTTGCTTTGCAACAATTAGTGTCGGTGTGTGTGAGTGAGTGTGTAATTGGCGACAATGCAGTGGTGAGTGCTATGAAACTTCTGTGAAATTGCATTTTATAACGTTTATTGTTTGAAAGCTGTTTCTGTGTACTTCGCTCCAAAAGTGAATTGACATTTCCACCATTAAGCTGTATGCACCTCTGTGAGAGTATCTGGCTGGTGTACACACATATCCATACAGTGAAAGTGAAAGTATTAATTGCACATGAATTTTCTTCCAACATCTGTTCTGAATGTCTGTATTAAACCACGTTTTCAGCAGAAGAATAGCCAATAAATGTATGAATGACACTGTACAAAGTCCTTTGAGACCAGTAAAGGGAGAATTTATTTCATAAATCTGAGTATTGGATCTATTTGAACTTTTACAAGCAACCAAATCAAAATGTACAATAAAATAGTACCTTATTTTGCTACTCATAGTAGACTTCATTGACTATACTTCTTATCATACTGCATATTTATATTTGTCACAAGCCTCCATCCTGTTTTCATTAATGTGACTCAATCAATATAATGTCCCTAAAATGTTTTCACTGTACTCTACACACACATAAATATACACAGGGGGTACTGATAATTTAGCAATATTAGCATAACATATGCACGATATGACATTAGGTAATGTAACCACATTCTGCTACCGTGACATTCATGGTGTGATAGCTGATTAGAATGGGTGTGTGTGTGTGTGTGTGTGTGTGTGTGTGTGTGTGTGTGTGTGTGTGTGTGTGTGTGTGTGTGTGTGTGTGTGTGTGTGTGTGTATGTGTGTATGTGTGTATGTGTGTGTGTGTGTGTGTGTGTGCGCGATCCAGCCTTATCTTCAACCTGACATCTAATTATTAGCACCAAGCCATGTCTGTTTGTACAGTGTGTGTAAATGTGTTCTGAGTGAGTGTGTGTGTGTGTGTGTCCAGTCACATGTTCAGTCATGCCTATATAACATGCCTATCAGTGTGTAATATTCGGAACGGATATCACCCACCAGTCCCTCTGTCACTTTCAGGTTTTATATTTGAGGTATTAATCACTGTATTATGCTGGAGATAAAAGACACATGCTACAATAAAGATTTGATCCAGAAGTCTTGATAGAGTGCAATTACTGTTACAGTCCTTCATTTGTACTCGGTTATAACTATTGATTAGTACTCTCCCCAAAACTACTCAAAGTATTTGTTACACCTGAACCACATTTATTACATCGTGTAAAAATAATTGGGAAATTTAGATATTAAGTCAGATTTATTTTTGCTAAAATTAAGAACATTGTTACAATTTATTGGCTACAAAAGATGAAAAGAGGACACGGCGTAAATGATATGGTAATGCATATTCACTCTACCAATAATGCTCTATAATGTCCTAGATAATGGAACATTTTATTATGCGGTCGACATTAATGTTGTAAAACAGTTACCAAGGATAAATCCAAGGCTTTCTACGTTCTAAAAATGTATTTTACTATAATTACGACTGACAACTCAGGTAATGTGTCTCAACAACATGTCCACATTATTAGGACATTATTATATTAGAAACAAGAAATTGTGATATAATACAAATTTTCAGGAACATAATATATTTAAACTGAATGATTAAACTTTTATTTTCAGTATGACTGAAGCTGTTTTTCCTCTTGTATTCATGGATCACCTGAAAGGGTTAATCAGTAAAGCTGAAATATATCCCTGGCATTGTCAGGGATTTTCTGTACTCTCCTGCTACCCTGTATTTCTACAGTTCTGTCATTTTTAGTAACCAGCAGGAACATCTTTCTTTGATTATTTTAGTTTTTGTTGAGATGCTAACTCGCGGCATGTTCTAAAAATAGAGTCCTGTGGTCAGTACAAACAAATTGATTTAAAGTTATAATTACTCAGGATGTGTGGAGTCGCTCTGCTTGTTTCTCAGTCTCTTCTTTCCCCCCCAAAAAACAAACAAAAAAAATGATGATCCCGGTCTGAAACCTTCAGGACCAAAATAGATGTTTTTGACACTTTTCACAAAAAAAAAAAATATATTGTCTGGCGCATATTTAACTTTTGCACTTTTGTTTTTCGCAATTGTTTTTATTTCCCTACTTTTTTTTTTTTTTTTTACATTTTCTAGTGCTTTAAGTTGTTTTATCCAATTCATTCATCTCATCTGTTTTGCGTACAGTACTGCGCATCAGACAAGCCCCCTTCACTGTCACATTTTTAAAACTCATCTTAAGACCCATTTTTAGTCCCTGGCTTTTAACGCAGCTTGAGTTCCGTTGTCATTTTATTGTTTTTTATCGTATTTTATTGTTTGCACTTTCTGCTTTTATATATATTTATGGTCAGCACTTAGGTTCCACTGTAGTTGTTTTTAAGTAGTAGTAGTTCCCCCCCCCACTCTCTCTCTCTCTCTCTCTTATTCATTCATTCATTCATATATATATATATATATATGTGTGTGTGTGTGTGTGTGTGTGTGTGTGTGTGTTTTGATATATTTGTTTTACCCACTTTGATTTTCCATTTTTAGCAACTGTGTTCCTTTACCTGCTGTCCTTTGAACTGTTTTAGACATTTTTGCCATTTAAAAAAGACAAACTATTTTAAGCTTTTCTAGTGGTTTTAGCCATATTAGCTGTTTTAGCCAGGAGATAAAACGTGAGTGAAATTATATGATTGAATGAAAATTAGTCTTTTTTTTTAGTTTTGTTAGTGTTAGTGTTTGTTTTTGTTATTGTCAGCGCTTCAAGAAGCCACTCCAGACGCCTAAAGAAGCCACATGTGGCTCCAGAGCCGTTGGTTGCACTGCCGTGCTGTTAAAAATGAAAATTGCACTGCAGCTGACCTGCAGGCCAGAGTGTGTACACCTCGCGTATGCACTGTGATATCAATGTACACATCTTGTATACACACATGCATATTTACTCAAAACATAAAGCCTCGGGCACACCCACACACACACACACACACACACACACACACACACACACACACACACACACACACACACACACACACACACACACACACAAATGGCGAAGTATAACCGCCCGTCACGGCGGCGCGATATGATCTGTGGTTCGGTGCATTGTTTTTAGTTGTGATGATTAGCTCTGAGCAGGTGCGAGCTCACCTGAAAGTCCCTGGGGGTGTTTAACAGGAAATGCCACTTAATTACTGCAGTTGATAATACCAAACAATGAGGCAAACACCTTATCACACCAGAAGAGAAAAATAAGGTGCTAAGTACATCATTTGTACCCACTCGTGCACTTGCAGAGGTGAGAGAATCGGTGTCACCAAAACGGCGACACGCAAACATCATTGCCACGACAAACCATGACAAAACAACCAAACACTGTATATTTGAATCACTCCTGCATGCACATTAAAGAAAAATTTATAAATAAAAAAAAATGGTGATTTACCATTTATTATGTTTCATCATGAACAGCAGTGTTTGTGTTATTAAGTGTTTATGAGCTAAATTCCATCTGCTGTGTTTTCAAGTGGTTTTGATGCAAACAGGCTTAACAGCAGCTATCGCTGAGCTCCCCAACACCAGCTGACCGGATCGGGTGAATCCAGTTCACTCTCAGTTAAATGGTGAATAAGAAAGGATAAAAAATAAATAAATGAAGCGCAGCAGGAATCATCAATGGAGCTCCAATTTTCACCATGGCAACAAATACAGAGCGCAGCTTCCATTTTAACCCAGCGTAGGTAGAAATGTTGTGTCGAATACACAGTGAATTAACACTGTGACACCGTTTCATTTATTCAGCATTTAGAAGACTGGGAATTCTTTAGTGGACGGTTAAGTGCCAAAGCTTGACAATATACGACACGTGTGACATTTGTTTATCCATAAAGTAGAAGAAAAGCGTACCATAGCAGATACAACACACACAAGTCGGCCAGAACATTATGACCACTGACGGGTGAAGTGAATGAAGTGGCGTCTGTTAGTGGGTGGGATGCATTAGAAACATTATGTCCTCAAAGTTTTTTTGTGCTGGCAAGAGAAACATCATAGCTGGTCAGAGCTGCTCCCATGTGCAGCGATCGGTGCCCATATAAAGTAAAGCAACCAAGGGAGGAGAGGAAGTGAACGGGGCAGGAAAGCCAGACAATGTGATCCTACTATAGCTGACATCCCCGCAGAAGTCAATGTTGTTTCTGACGGAAATGTGTTCAAATATATCACAGTTTGTTTCATATGGAGCTGCCTATATTTAACCCTTCCTTAACGAATGGCCGCAGTAGTGGAGAGATCATGTTGTTCTATCTCCAAGAATAGCAGCCCATGTCAACATTGTGAATTAGTTGGGAGTTTCTTTTTTTGTGGAAATCACAATACAATGTAAACATTAATCATCAAATTGCCTTTATTCAGTTCAGTTTTTTTCTGTTTTCATGGAAAACTTGAGGGTGTTGATAAAATGCATGGCTTTAATTCACCATACAACAAGTATAGACGGCATATGCATGTCTGATCTTATCACATTTACAGCGTTTCAGTGTTTTTACACGTCATTATGTTCTTAAGGTTTATGGCTTAGGCCTCCTTTGTCTCACAGGTGTTCATTCCATCTCCACGAAGAAGAGCCTGCAAGCAATTATTGCATGCGTTAATTATCTAGAGATGATGTGTTATATGGATGCACATGAGCTGAATGAACGACGAGATGTGAGCATGCTGATTTCAAGCTTCTTTTTTTGTTCATGTTAGTGAAACAGTGGATTTTTCACTATTAAAGACAATTGACCCTCTCGACCCATTGTTTACTTAAGTGAGCTCTGCACCGATAAAACAAACTTAATTTGATGTATTACGACAATAGTGTTGATTTTTTTTTTAATTGTTATTATTCCACTGACAGTTGTTAAAGCCAACCCAAATGCAAAATGACTTCAGAAAAAGATATTCCAGCTTGGATTTTGTCCTCTAATTCCAGTTTCTGAATAAATGTGAAAAGATCCATTCTTTAGTTTAATGTTTGTGATTGTAAACTGATACCAGGGTACTGGACTGAATCGTTAAGAGTGTGTGAAGTCAGTCTTTGGAGCTCTGATGCTATTCAAACTTGCTAAATTGTGGAAACATTTATGTCAGATACAATGCAAGGGCCTTAAACAACAAAAGCTACCCTTGTTAAAAAAAAAATTGTGATGAGAAAGAGAGATGGGTTATACTTTAGATGAAACGGTCAAAGCCCAGCAACGGCCACATGTAACAGTGCACATTAGGATCACTTCTGAGAAATCGATAGCTGTAGAGGTCATGATGATGCACGTACATGTGAGAATGTGCATGTGTGTATGCGTATCATCCAATGCACCCTCCCCCCCATCCTAACTCATCAATATCCTCTCACCTCTCTGTCTTCCACCTAGATGGTTTATAAGCCCTGGCTGTGTTCTCAGTACTTCCAGACCACCCAGGAGCACTGCAGCAAGCGAATCCCCTGTGGTCAGTACTGCCTGGAGGTGCAACAGCGGTGCCCCTTCGTTCTGCCCGACAATGATGATCTCATTCACGGAGGCAGCCCCAGTTTTATATGCACAGGTACAAAACCATCGCCCTACAGTGCACCCAATGTTCTGCTTGTATTTTTTTTTCTTTTGTGTTTGTTCCCTGTGAAGGTTGTTTTTCATTCAGGAAAAAAAAAAAAACAACAAAAAAAAAACATTAGTAAAGTAGAGTGAGACTTTGGTGCAGGCTGAAGTGCGTTTAGTAAAAGGCTCCCCTCTTACCTCAGCTGCTCCTTCCAACTTCACTGGCTTGAAATCATCTATTAAGCTTCAGTAACTCACAATACGGGGAGTGAACGAGTTTGTTGCTCAGGGCTGAGGTCTCGGTCAGTAATACTTCACCAGACACGGAGCAAACAGTCGTGACATTCCAGTTGCAGGATGTTCTACTTAATTACGTTCCGCTTAATAATTCCGAGCACTGAGATCAAGCTGCACAATGGAGCATTGCGGTAATAAGTCTAATCTTAGCATGAAAAGCAAGGGTGTTTGATAACATATATTTTGTTGGAACAATGATTATTTTACTGGAAAGCTTCTTTGTTTGTTGTTGGTTTTTTTTGCAGCATAATAGCAACATGTCTAAAGTAATGAAAAAGTATTCTTGAGTATAATTTACTTATGAATACTTTTCCACTGGAGTTTGGAAGTTGATCAATACAATGAAATGGACATCACAGCTGGAACATTGTCACGGATTCCAATCTCTTGGCAAACAAACAAAACAATAGTTGCAAATGTTGATTTTTTTTTTTATTCATCTATCTTTTAGAAATGACATTTGTACAAGTGCAGTATTAGTTTCCAAAATTACACTGGTGGGCATGCCCACTTGCAAAAAACAAGCCTTCAAATAACAAATAAACACACTAAACTGGATTTGCAAAACGTCTTAAATCTAATTCGACAAGGAGAGTACACCAAGCTCCAATTCACTATTAAAGGACATGGTTTACGACAAAAAAATAAAACTAAAACAGCTGTTTGGGACATATTTAGGCATAAAACTGTCTCTCCAAAACTTGATATGTTCACTTTCATCTGCTCTTAGTATCAGTAGTGTGGGTGACTATACACAGGATGGGCTAAATACAGAGAAGTGAATTCTCCAAATGAATCAATAAAGTAAATCTTCCTGGATTGAACACAAACCTGCACAGTTCTGAATCAAAATCAATGATTAGATGTATCAGAATCTGATTCCGATCTTCGCATATACTTTATATTAGGGGTGAATCCCAGCAATTGGACTGTGAAAGCGGTTATACAGGTTGATGCTTCCCTCTGGTGGCCATATTGAGTATCACGCGCCATGGTTATAAACTTCAAAATGAGTTTGAATTTGAGAATTGTTTATTCCTGGTATGTATGTATGTATGTATGTATGTATGTATGTATGTATGTATGTATGTATGTATGTATGTATGTATGTATGTATGTATGTATGTATGTATGTATGTATGTATGTACGCACCGTCATTGTGTGAATCATACATGTAGACTTTGTGAGGTGCACACAGTAATTTACTTGATCTTTCTAGTCACAGTTGAGCTGCTAATCATCAAACTGACTGTAAAAAAAAAAAGTTTACTTCATCACCTGAGCTCGCTCACTGGCTGTGATCACTCATGACAGCACCGGGTTTATCCGTGTGTCGTCAACCTTTCTATTGTTTAACATAGTACAGCAGATTAAAGGAAAGCCATCAGGTGCAGCATCCAAGTTAAAATCTCATCATGCAGCGGCCTCAGAAAACTTTTTTTTTTAAAAAGGTAAAGGAAAAAACTTTTTTGTTGACATTGAATTGTTGTGCTTTGGAATGCTGTAAATATCTAACATCTTTTTGTACATACAGCATAAACAGCTATAACCATACATACATACAATCAAGAATCTATCAACCATGGATATTGTGGTTGGATTGTCTAAATGAATAAGTATTTGTTTGTACAAAATGTATTTTTTTTCTTTTTTATTTCCTGAATATTTCTATGCTCCCTTGTCTCGTCTCTTACTCTTTCATTCTCCACCCCGACTTCTCCAAATCACCCCCAGGGCTGCTGGAGGACCACCCATCAGGCGTGGACCCAGAAGCAAAGTGCTGCGACGTGCGGTGGGACTTGAAAGTGGACAACCGATCCCGGGGGACCCTGAAAAGAACTCACCCGCCATGCCAGCACCGCACCTCCCTCAGCTCCTCGGCAGCCTGCAGACTGTGTAACAGCCGGCTCAAACTCTGCCTGCTCGTCCTTGTCCTCCTACACACTGTTGCCAGCCTCACTGCATCTCACAATGCAACAGGACTGGGTCTCCCCACCATCGCGCCTCTGGAGGAGAGCCCTGCCAATGAGGAGTGATGGCGCTGCCAGGAGGAGGTGAGGTTGTTGAGGTGGGGGAATCCCTCGCCATGGCAACAGTTGTGGAAAATTACAGCCGCAGTTGCGTGAGCGGCTGGAGCTGTGTGCCTGTGGACACTCTGTAACACTCTCTGGCCAACGGGAAATGTGGGAACGCATTGGGATGAAAGACACACAAATCAATCAAAACGAATAAATCACTGAACACGCAGACGTACTGAGGGATCCATCCAGTCCCTCCGGTAGGGAAAAGAGGACAATGCCACAGCCTTTGTTGAGAGGGAAGATCAGCTTTCGTTTGGGCTGAGTTTCTCTCACTACGCTTTTTTACACTGTGTTCCAGTTATTGGTTTCTGTTGCACTGGCTGACTATGGAATAACACAATCATATTCTCTCTTAATGTTCATCCTTTGTCTTTGTTTCCGGGTCTCTCATACAGGAAGAAAGTGTTGTTCTCGAAACAGGATGGAAAAATGTGTCGCAAAAAAAAAAAAACAACAAAAAAACAAACAAACAAAAAAATTGTTGCAAATTTGTGTGTGTGTGCATGCCTGTGAGTGAGCGAGTGAGCGAGCGAGTGAGCGAGCGAGCGAGAACAAGAGACGGCTTCTTTTTCTAGATTAAGTGTGCATGTGCAAACGTGCGTGTTTGAGAGGAGGAATGCGTGATGCTAACTCGTATCCTAAGAGCCTACCTAACACGCTGGTGCAGCTGATGTTTTTATAGAGCCCCCGCCCCCACCCTACCCCCACCCCCAACCCCCAACCCCAACCCCCCTTCAGATGTGACTTTGCTCCGCCATGCTAAGTTCGTTGGCCAAAATCCTTCGAAAGTGCACTGGGTTTTGAATGTGGTTCTGGTGTCTGTAATAAACTCTTGGTCGACGCAGAGTTTATGGCATCCCTCCCTTTGTTTTGTGAGATAATAGTTCATCTATTATAAGACTGTTTCCAGGGATCAAAAGATGTCTGTGACTGGCATCGGTTAAAAAAAAAACAACAACACATGGCTCAACTGTGCATAAACACGATGCATTCCACCCTAATCGCAAATAGAATATATCAGCATTATTATTATTATTAGTCTCACCTCTATTAACCTTCTTAAATAAAGGTTAATTGAGATGCGATGTACCGTCGGTCAGTTTGAATAAACCCAACCAAATCACAGCAACTTTATAGAGTATTTTCTTACTCCCGGTAGTGTATGATTGTAAAACACGAATTCTTCCTGGACTTTTTCATGTTTCTAAGTTTTCTAAGTTAAAACTACAATAGAGCCACATGAACAAACTAACTCTAAAGCAACAAACTGATATTGGAAAGAAAACATGATGGTACTAAGAAAAAATACGTTCCACCTTCCTTTTTAGTTGAATCTGCATGTGCTGAGTCATTGGAGTAATTTTCAGCTGCGCTATGAGAGCTTGATTCATGTTTTGACTGTTTATGAACAAATGAGAAGACCAGAGTACCTCTAGAAAATGTTTACTACGCATATCAACACGAGCAGAAGTGGGACGGTTAGTGAAAAGGCTCGATTTTAATCTACAAGTCTTTTATAATACTTGCTAAAGTACTACATCTGGAATATCTTACAGTTTTAATTTGGGCACAGAAAACACATCCACCCCCCCCCCCCCCCCTCCAAAAAAAAAAGAAAATACAAAAAAAAAAGGCACAGACTGAATAAATTTATCTCACCTAACAAAAGAAAGCTTATTTTGTTTCTCTTTACCAAAACCCCATTCAGGATCTAGTCACAGATGACTCAGTGAGCCTAATTGATGACCAGATGAACATCTTCAATACTGTTACTCCATTTAAGTTAGATTATAAAGGTAGTATCCAGTCATCCATTAGGAAGAAAGAAAAAGAAAATGGTTTCGAAGGTTATTCTGTCTTGTCAGCTTAACGGGGGTGACTTACATTATGTGATTTCCACCTAATCCCATAAACACCGCTTGAAAACACAATTTGCCCCCTGGAGTGAAACTGTCTTAGTTGGATTTTAATCTCAGGCCTTTTGCATTTAAAGAAAACAGGGATGACTGAATGTTACCTTTTAAGACTTGTCAGAATTTGTTTACTATAACTCAATCCCCCCTGCGGCAGATGTAAGAAGGCGAAAATGTCAACTCCTGGCTGCGACTGATCGCCTCCTGGCTGCAGGAATGCAGGTTAATGTGACTCCTGCTCCCCGGCTCATTGCATCGATCCAGTCCCACGTGATAATGCCACTCTGCACCCAGTTTGTTTCTGTTCAGTCCCAATGCGCGATACACCAACTGCATGTGCAAGGCTGTGCAAGGTTTTATTCTCAGCTTCACTTTCTCCTTTATCGGCACCACATCCCCAAATCAGCTGCTGTAGCATGCCCCGCCACCGTCGTCCAGTTTCCTCCTTCCCAGCATCAAATTAATGTCTCATCAAGTAAAGGGCTTATTGAAAATATACAGTACAAACATTGTCATCGACACAGTCAGACACATTCAAGAACATGTATATTCAAAAGGGTAAAAGCATTTTATTACATTTTTTCCCCAGAACGAAGGCATTTCACCGGCAGTTACCGGAGAGCAGGAACAGAAACAAATGTGGAGAGAGGAGTATGTCATTGTATGTGTAAGCGCTGATCGCATTACCCGATAATCGTCAAAAGTCAGCTGACTCCCTGGGTTTATTTTTTAAATGTTGATGTGTGTGAACAGAGAGGAACGGCGTGACCTTAAGGGCTGACTTATTCCTTTTGTTTCAAAGTTGTTATCTTCTGTTGTCTTCGACGGCTGTGAGATCAGGTATCCGATAAAGACAAGCAGGAAATTTGTTCGATGCATTTTCTTCTCCCACTTTCAAGTATGACTATTACTGATATGAGATGTCCGATATCTGATGTCAAGAATTTTACTGTATACCTTATATAAGAATTTCCATTTCATTCTGATTGATACCATGTCTATATTACAGGTATAGGCTATTGACTTTTCTTTTGTTTTTAGCTGTTTAGACCTCCCCCCAGTCTGCACTGTATCTACCCTGTTTGAATGAAACACACACACACACACACACATCTGCTCATGCTCACTTGGCACAGCACACCCATGCCCACTATGGATGACTGCTCTCTGATAGAACAATGCTGCTATACCAATGTCCACCAGTAGATGGGAGCATAATTTGTACATTGACGCTGCTGCTTAAAGGCCTACCACACTGAAACTGTCATTCATGCAGGAATCAGAAAAGCTGACTCTGCAGGAATATGTGAGTCCTGGTAGTTTGTGGGTTAAAGACTGCTGTTGTATGCGTGCCTATTATTACATGCATATTGTTCTGTGTTCATGTCCGATTGCTGCTCTATCACGTCATTGGGGTTGTTGGCCAGGGGTCTGCAACATAAGCTTTTCCATCATTAACTGCAATCACAGTATAAGACAATGCAGTGTAAGAACTGCATAATCACCCCAAGACCCAAAACAGACAAGTGATAATTCATAATCTGCCAAAGTCCTAATAGAAAATATCCTGCAATATATTCAATATGAAATGAAGGGCGATGTCAGCGGGAGAGCAGATAAAGCCGGGGTGAATAATGTGGCCTGACCTAAAACTGGTGCCAAAGCATAGTAGAATGCAACAAATTTCATAATGAATTCATAATTAAACATATTGAATATGTGTAGGAATACAGGGTCTGCCAGCCATGTAGAAATGTGCCATGTCAGCAATATGCAGACGTCACGCAACCTTTTGTAAGCGATCTCACAAAAGAGCAATGGGTGTGAGTCCATCGTCCCCCATCGTGTTCGGACCATCTCGTCTACTGGACATCCATCTAAACGTAATGCAGAGAGCGGTTTGCTTTACATGTAGTGATGCATTCCCACTGTGGTTGCATGGGTGCGAATGCTGTGCATATTTGTTGTCATGTGTTTGTCCACAAAAATGTACGTTTCTCTGTGCAAAAAAAGAAGCTTCTTCCAAAGCAGAAACAGAATTCAATTTGACCGATGTAAGTCTCTGATTTGATATGAATGCAAGGCATGCACACAGCAGTTAATCTGTGTTCATTTAATCATGTACTTTTTGATTTGTCAGAGTTTTGCAGCATTTAACTGAGATGAAAGTGTGTGGAGTCAGTCTAGAATGGTCTGTAGCAGTCATGAGGTACGGTCTGTCACAATCCATCACACACCAACCAAGTTTGTGTTTTCACCCCTGCACAGACTACAAAAATCCCTTGTCCCTACCCAGTGCACCACCACCAAATAGTATGTACACAAATAATCCCCTCTTTCACTCTTTCTAAGCCTCTCTCTGTTTTAACGATAGTTCTGTTTTCTATCCTGTGGATCTATGCAGAAGCCCATTCTTTTTTCTTTTTTTTTGGTTGTAAATACATTCCCTAGGATGCTGAATAATGTATGTCTCTCCTGTGTATTTTCATTTGATGTCATGTTGTTACTTTCTTCTTCTCCCTCTTCTCCTTCTACTCCTTCTTCTACTCCTTTTTTTTCTTTTCTTTTTTTGAGCGTCTGAAATCATTGATGTTAAAAGAGAATGTGGTGAGGTTTACCCAATAGACGTGTCCTCAGCTTCGCAACCTCATTGTGAAAGGTTGCGGTTCTCTGCGTGTGTGCGTGTGTGCGTGTGTGTGTGTGTGTGTGTGTGTGTGTGTGTGTGTGTGTGTGTGTGTGTGTGTGTGTGTGTGTGTGTGTGTGTGTGTGTGTGAGAAAGCGAAAGATTTATGATTATAGAAATGATAAAAGGTTCAAAGGCATATAGAAGTATCATTGCGATTATGATTATTATGATTACTATTATACTACCAGTATATTGTAATATTATAGATGCTTTAGTTCGAGTAACTTCTTTAATTTTTTTACAAACAACTTTGATGAAATGATTTATAAAACAGTCTCACAAGTCATGACCTTTTCGAAAAGTATGAAAACTACTGCTACAATGATTAAAATTGTGTTCTGATGAAAATAAATACAGACATATATAATCTGCTCTTCTATTGTGGTTTTGATTGACGGGATTTTGTTTCAGGTACGATACAAAAAGTCTCCCATGAGAACTAAATAAAATGTGCATGTTTCAGGATAATATAGAGTGAGCATATACAGATAATGTGCTCTGAGAAAAGCCTAGAATAATGATGATAGAAAGGTTACAACATCATGATGACACAAGGTGTAATAATTCATCGCTCAGAGATGCAACAACTTCAAAAGTCCTTAATGAGGCAGTTGAGTGACGTGTAATGACAAG
This sequence comes from Lipophrys pholis, assembly GCF_963383615.2. Taxonomy (NCBI): domain Eukaryota; kingdom Metazoa; phylum Chordata; class Actinopteri; order Blenniiformes; family Blenniidae; genus Lipophrys; species Lipophrys pholis. Next base: position 9,436,359 of record NC_137632.1, read on the forward strand.
AGACGTGTACGTTTCCAGTCTCCTGAGCAAATAAAAGAGAAAGTAAATATTGAAAAATAAGCAAACAAGAAAATAACTGCACATAGCACAGACGGAGAGCACCGCGGTTGAATTATTGTGCCAAGTCAAAGCTTGTACTATTTGTAAATCTTACTGTTGACAGTTTTATTGTCATGTCACTGTCCATAGGTCAGGCGTGTCAAACATAAAGCCTGTGGGCCAAAATCGGCCTGCAAGAGACTTCAATCTGGTTACCTAAACCTCCAAGAGAATTGGAAAAATTTAGAAGTTGAAAAAAACTATTTTCTTTTTTTTTTCAACAAAATTTTGAAGAGTAGTGTATACGACACAACCCTGAGATGTCAGTGATGCTGCCATGAAAGCCGGCTACCTCAAAGCGATGCTGTAAATACATACATAATGCAATAGCTATGGGAGAGGGTATTTTTTGGGGCATTTCTATATGATTTCCCTGAAATTGGATTTATGTTGAGATTGTGGTCATTTTTGATAGTAATTGTTCAATTATCAATATGTTATTTGACAACATACAGACATTCTCATCATGTAAACTGTGCAAAAAAAACCAACAACAACCCTTAAGCACCCATCCTCGGACTAAACCCCTCCAGCCGCGACCCCTGGAGGTCCGTGCCCCTGGTACTCCAAATGTATCTGAAAGTGAATATGCTACTTGGGGTCAGGGTTAGGGTTAGCGCAACCACATGTCAGACACTAATCCTTCTATCTTCTATATCCACTTTATTCATGTTAGGGTTGTGGAAACTGGAGCTGATCCAAACACACATTAAGTGCGGTGATTACAGAGTTCATGTAGGACCGTCCTAGAAAGGGCTAATGCAGATTATTAGCTCCAGCTCCACAATTTGGACAAATACAATGGATGGCAGGACATGCTGTAGAAACCATGCAAAAAAACTTTCATGAAAAAGGACATAGTGAAAGTGCAATGCTACTTACCTCAAGATGGCAGTGAAAACACATTATAGGAAGTATACAACAATCCAGTCTAAAAATAGACTATGTTAGTGGGAAACAGCACACAGGTGCATAACAAGAGCCAGAGCAATCATAAGTGAATGTTATCTGATTCAGCTATGAGCTGAACTCATCATATCTCCCTACGGTGGCCCAGAAGGGCCTACAGGACAACGCACCAGCAAAAGCCACAACACAACAACAAAGAGCCACAACAGCAAAACGCCACAACCGATTCTTTTCTGACGGACTTTGAGTCGGAGAACTGGTTTTGTTTCCAGGGGACAACCTTTTCTGACATTACGGAGAGTTTAATGAGAAGTAAGTAAAGTACTGCTGCATGAAGATTTTGATTAATGTCGTTATGTGTTTTCAGATATCAGCAATGTTGGTCACTGTGTTGAAATTGTGATACTGTTATATATTTGTGCTGCAGTATTTAGCGTTAACTGCAGCATTACTTTGGTAATCTTTGCAAATCAGATGAACATAACCATATTATAGCAGGCACTCAAAATGGTGGACCTTCCAACGTGTATAATTACCAGATCATAGCTATATAGGCAAACATGGATGGTAAGGCGGGCAGGAAAAATACACCTTTGCTGACCCAACATGATTGGAAGTGTATATTGATCAAAATAAAGTATTGTTTACTTGTATGCTATTTATCTTTTATTACGAGGTAGTCAATGGAAGTAATGTAGTTGAATTAACTTGGTTATAATGTAAAGTGAGAGAGCATTGCTCCCGAATAATTCTTTAAATCATTATTAGGGAATCAAAGATTTTTAATATGGAATGTTTTGTAACAGTGACAATAAAATATTTAAATTCAAGTCCATTTACTTACGCTTCATTAAATTCTCCCAATAGTCCGCCCGGAAGAACAGGCCTTGTTTCAGGGGGACAATATTTTCTGACGGAACCAAAACAGAACCAAATGACAGACCGAAGAGCGCACACACAACGTTACGAAAATGTCAAGACAGTGATCAAGATTGCTGATATCTGAGAACATAATGACATCAATCACAATCATCTAGCCGCAGAACTGTATTTACGTCTCATTAAACTCTCCGTAATGTCAGAAAATGTCCCCTGAAACAAAACCTGTTCTCCGACCCCAAGTCCGTCAGAAAATATGGTCCCCTGGAAACTGCGCCTGCTCTCCGACCGCTGCGTCCTTTCATTGTAGCGTTTTGTTGCGGCTCATTTTTGTTGTGTTGTGACTTTTGTTGTTGTATTGTGGCTTTTGTTGTTGCGATGTAGCTCTTTGTTGTTGTGTTGTGACTTTTGTTGGTGTGTTGTGCTGTTGGCCCTTTTGGGCCACCATAAATCTCAGCATCCGCAACACAGAGAACTTATACGTGATATACACTCACCAGCCACTTCAGTATGTTACAATTAACCACTCTAAAGTTATCTCGTGCAACTACTCTACCCTTCTCATTTATGTTAATGGCGCATGCCACAACTGTAACAGCATCTCCCAGTGCAATGAAGATAAACAACCCTAACAACCACAACTTCATAAATTTACCATACAGTTTAATTAAACCCTCTCTAATGACTTCTGGTTAAATATTTTGCAGACTGTGAGTGTACATCATTCTGTTTACAATGTGTCGCCTTCATTAAAACACGACAGGGACAATATTTTCCCATTATACATTTTGAAGCTGGGACCTGCTCAGGCCAGCCAGGCTAGTTGCATGCACACTCAACCTTTCAGTATTTGATGCCACAGCACATACATTCATCCCGCTGTTTCTCGAGCATTGGTCACATTATATCTCCCCTGAGTTTACAGCACAATGTGCTAAAACTCTGAAGGTCAGGTCATGGTTCATCCATTTATTTGGGGCCTGTCAGATATGTCATGATGTGTGGAATAAAATGTTGAGATAGTTTGTCTCAGCTTTTATTTTCACTGGTACATTATAGTCAGTGCTATCATTAATGGTGGATTACAACACTGAAGAAGAGCATATTGCATATTCATGTTTGACTTCCGCTCTGTTCCTGTGGCCCCTCCCTGTCGGATTAAGCCCTCATTTCTATTCCAGCTTGTTGGTGGGGATGAAGTGCTCAACTGACTAATCCTCAACTAGCCCGCCAATAGTCACCATCCAATATTCCAGCTGTCATTCAAACCACAATGTGGATGTGTTTCATTGAAGCACATGTATGGGTAAGTGGATTCCTCTTTATTATTTTTGATTAAAATGTTGTATTTTTTTTGAAAATAGTTCACTGATGTTGATGTTGTTTTAGAGATTAATTAATCTTCATTGGCATAATAAAGAGGTTCCTAATTATTTTAAGTGAGACTCATGGACACATTGGGTTAACGCAGTAATGTGGTGCATTCACCAACAGAGGTCAGTGTCATGCAGTTGATTATAAAATGTGCAATTTCGACTCTGTCTTTCATTTACCACTGTGGTCGCTGCTTCTTTCTCCTCTGTATGCATTGGCAGAAGTCCCATGTAAGCGTTTGAGTGGAAAATAAACACTGCTTTTTCCAAAGAGCACCTTTGCACAATTTTTTTGTTACAACAGGGCATTTTCTGTTTGTCCAAGCAAATGAAGAAATCTAGGCCACCTTGGATTGTTGTATTGCCCATGGCTGCATACAATAGAAGAAAAAGGCTCTAAAAGCTTCCACATGATTGTTAACAGGTGAGTTATTGGCACTAATATTTTTGACTTCTATGGGACCAGGATGGGTGCTATATTCTGCACAAAGCATGTTAATATCATGGAAACAGATTGCACTCTTAGTTTAAAAGAGTTTTGCAGGAAGGAGTACAACATGAGTGGCACACGAGTGCACAAACATGTGCATTAATATGAATCTTCTACATGCATTAGGCCCTCCTTATGAAAGGAGGACCTGTTGGAAGCAGTGTTGCTTTTGGAGAGATTGAATGGAGCAATGAGCCCCCACAAGCACAACATTAAGTTTGATACAGTGGAGATGGACATGTGGGTGGAGGAGGTCATCATATGACAGTAAGTAAAACTGAATTTGGGAAATGACTGGTGACAAAGTATTTTACAGTGTAAAGCGCAGAATTAAAAGTTGGTTGAAAGGCTGAACTGCTTTGCACCTCCTTTTCAAACAGACACAATCGACGCAAGCATTTTCAGATGTCAGAAATCTGTGCCTCGTATACAGATCTATTCATATGACATCATATACTCTCAGTATAACATGTTAAATTGACAGTGTGTGTCACAGTCAGTGTGTCCAAATAGTGGATCGACTTCCCTACATGTTTGGGTGGATATATCACACCCGTGGCCCTTAATATACATGAAAATGTGAATTACTGAGTTAACATCGGATGCTTTTTTGACCCATCCATCTATGTCGACCTCCTTATCTGGCCTTCTATCTCTTCAAAACTTCAGACTCTTGCCAGACTGACAATGACTGCAACAACTATTCAGAGCTGGCACAATTAGGTGTAACAATGAGTTGCAATGAACATGACATTTAATCATCACTGTGTTTTATTAAACATTAGCAACCAGACAATTGTGGTAAACATGCTTGCATTACAGCAGAAGGTTCAGGCCAGGAACAGATTCTCCAGTGTACAGTAGGAACACCTCCTTCTAAAGTTAATTGGTGGTTCTCAATGTGTGTTGATATTTGTCTTTGTGTGCTTGTGTTCCCCACACCCCTAACTTGGATGAAGCAGGTATTGAACAAGATGGATGAACCTTCTATAACTTCTAAACAGGTGTTGCTGTGCATGTATCCCATTGGTAGGCTTCTCTTGAGAGCTGTTGAAAAATGTCAGCCAAGATTAATATTTCAAAGTTAAAGCTTCTGAGGTTATGCAATCGTCCCTCGTAACCGTTTTTAAACCAATTCCTGGCGCATCCTCCCTGTTTTTTTTTTTGTTTTTTTTTGCAGGACAGTCTGTTTACTGTGTCTGTGTCTGTTCAGGTTTAAGAACATGTGGGAGGCTAGGAGAGCAACATCAGAACTAAACGGATTAATGGGGAAGAGGATCATTTTCCTGAGAGTAAATTTAGACACAGAACAGCAGTGCCATTCATACTATTGGGCAACTATGACAAAAAAAGGAAAATTCCAATTGTTTATTTGGTCACTGTAGGTCATCGGGCCTAATGAAACAGGCATAATCAAACAGATGTGTATGCTTAATCAACTCATTGGTGGGATTTGGGCATTAGGCTATTAATGTTGCCACTACAGCATGAGTCATGTGAATTTCATGTGAATTTTTTTTCAATGGCAAATGAAATAAACACTGATTAGGTGATAGTGTTGACGACTGCAGGCCGGGGACACCCCTAAAGAGCTGCGTTCCAGAGATACTCTCTTTTTGTAGCCATCACAATTTTGCCATTTACAAATGGCTAACACAGCCTCTCCCAAATTCAAGAAGCCCACTGAAACATCATTTCTTCAGAGGCCCGCCCAACAGTAAGATCTCAAACCTGATAGAAATACAGCACTATGATTAAATTGCCTGAAACATTCATTCCAGAAGCACATCATTGAATACAAACATGGACTGATGGTAATAAAGTGCATCTTAATTATGCATCAGGATGAATAGAAAATGTACTTAGCAAAACCATCCAGTTAAACTGTTGAAATGAATCTCGGAGCAAAAAACAGAAAGCAAAAAAAACACACTGTCTTGTCTACATTTATGCAACTCTTATTTAAGCAATGCGTGGAAATAAAATGATATGCAAACCGTTAATTTTTCATTAAAAAAAACACTTTATTGCAGGCCAGCATTCTTCAAAAGTCTGGCAAAATATATGACTGGAATAGATTAAAAAAGAAAAACGTGTTACTCCCTGTGACTGTGCCTTTCAATGATTATGTTTAGAGACTCTCATTAAGCTTTCAAATCTACATTCCAGTGTTGTGTTAGAGTCCGTTTTGAGAGTCTAATATAAATATGTATCTCTGTGCAGGTTTAGAATACCAAACTCAATTATATAATCGAATGATGAAAAATGTATATGTACATATTGTAAATGACCTTTCACAGCCTGCAGTACCTTAGGAAAGGTGACAGGATGGAGATATTAGTAATATTCTTTTCACTTTGATATTTTGATATCAGTAATCAATGTATGGCATTGGGAAATCATGACCTCCATTTGAAGCATATAGAGTATTATTATGGGTTTCTTTGTTTTGTGTGTCTAGACTGAAATGTGATATAAAACAGAAGTGTACACGCCTTACTGTTCTCCTGCATGAGTCCACAGCAATATTTCTCAGTATTTCGCAATGACTTTACAGCATCTTTAATCCTCAGCGGATCTGCAGAGAAGACATTTCAAGTACTGTTTCATATGGGGCTCGCAAGAGTGAGCAGATAAACACATAGATAACAAAGTTGGACTTAAAACACTTTAAACACACAGTACAAACTTCTAAAAACTAGTTGACTTCCAATGAGAATGATGACATTGTGAATCTATTCCTGCTTTCCCGAGCTTTAATTGACTTGTCAGTGTGAAGATTACGAGGTATGACTCACACAGGGCATACGGTTGCCAGGCAAGAGCACACTCTCAAACATGTGTTCTCTGGAAGTTTCAAACACTCTATGGTACGTAAATACCTTATATCTAATACGTACATGCTGTATAGTCACACGCCCACTCAACACATATCTGTTGGCATCCCGGGACAAATTATGACGTACTCCAGTTGAGATATGAATGCATGGATTAGTCGGGTTTTTTGGTCTGCTGATACTCTTATCTACAGATAATCTCGATACATAATCATTCTGAGATTATGATGCAAGGCGGCTACTCTCCCGATGAACTCTTGGTGGAAATGTTACTTTGTTGCTTTGCTTCCTACACTTCATAGTGAAGACAATATTATGAGCGTACATCGGTGTGCTGAGCTGCCTTTGGCTGTAATTATCAGTCAGAACACATAAAAGTAAACAATGTGAGTGGTCGAGCGTGTTAGCAAGTAAGCGCCACATGTCCAATGCATTTGCTCGACCATGTGCACAATGAGAGCGAGTGAGAGAGCCAATAGTTGCAATAGTTTCACATATCCGTTTTTGATTCTGCTAAAACAACTTAAGAGACCCCCCCCAAAATGCAATTTCTGTGTTTGTCTGCTCTTAAATCTTCCGATAAGGTGATATTTCGGTCCCTCATCCCAAGCCTCACCCATCAGCAGTCGGCCCGTCCACCATTAGGATGGGCACCACCTTTCACTATGTATTTAAAAACAAAGAATCAAGTAACATTTTTTTAAGTGTAATCATAGCAATAATTAAATAATGTGACTGTTTTCATCATTGCCATAGTTACAGTTGCAACGTATTACATTGTTCATAGGCTGCACTCACAACAAGTTGGACAGAAAAGAAATGAATTATGTACTGCTGTTTTCAGTGGTGCATTAGTCACAAGGTTACTAGGAAAAAGAGGATGCTTGCATGGATGGTTCTGATGTCTGTGTTGTTCTCTCTCCACTGGATTGATGACAGGATTGATGGACAGGATAGAGACAGAGAAGATTTTAACAAAAGTCCCACCTGAAATCTCTGAAGCCTCAGTGAGCAGCAATTGGTTGTTCTTTGGAAGCACCTGACAGCAGCTGGAGTAAACAAAATTAATGATTATGAAATCTTTTGGGCAACAAAATTCTTGAAAATGAGACTCAAGTGCGTATATGTAACTATGTAAGTAAAAGAAGAGTGAGCTTTAATAAAATGCTCAAACTTTAATGCAATTGATCTGAAAATGTGGTTTCCTCAACCACTAACATATCACATGGTAATATGAATGGCTTGAGCTCCTGGCCAGCTGTTTAGAAACAAGGTGCTTCTCCACCAGAGATATAGGCTGTGGAGACCTTTGATCTAATCCAACCGGTTCAAAGGAATAAAGCCATTACTGGGAGAGACCTTCAAATGGTCTTTTTTCTTATTGATAATAATATTTTTACACACATCATGTAGTTTTATGAATGCGGCCATAGAATAATAAGTTTAGAAGTTTGTATGTTTGACTCAAACAGCTGACGGGTCACCCCTATGGCTCCCGGAGCAAGACTTGTGAACCCCTGTCAGCTCCCTGTGTGCCACACTGTGGCAGCCCACTGCTGCTAGCATTTGCGGTTAAGGTTCACTATATGAATGAACTGCATCTCCCTAAGGTGTTGAATAAAGTCTGCTTTCATTCTTCTTGCAACAAAGCGCTGTCATAAAAAGCACAATTTGAATTGCATCCATATTTACTGTCTTTGAAATGAGGATCCTTGCCGCTCCATAGCTTTTTATAGCAATGTTGTATGAGTTCCACAGCCCAGACGACAAGTACGTAGATTTACATTCATTGCTTTTCTCTACGTCATCAGCCTGATTGGCGCAGTAATCCATAGGACCTCCTTGAGGTCTCGTTGTTGCACTGTTCAATCCAGCAACTCCGACTCACATCAACATATCACTGAAACAATGAGGGGCACTCAGGTATATAAAGTAAGATGTTGACAGGAGGCAATGAGTTCATGTTTGTTTTTTTTCCTCTTTGTTGGTCGTATGAAAAGTAAAAGCAATATGATATGGGTTTGTCAATATAATGTATGTTTTTTTGTTTTTTTTTTTAACTGGCAGAAGGACGACAATGCATTAAAGCTTCAACTTGGCAGTATTGAGTTAACAAAAGTGTACCCATATGCAGCAATTACTTCATGCACTCAGAACATCCACTACAATACACAAACAGACATTGTGCTTCTGCAGTCTGCTATGGATGAGTGTGGCCTATTCTCTGTCTATCTGAGACATGTTGACATGAGGCAATTAGACAAACAGAGCAATTTTACATTCACAGCTCTTATTTTACCGACTGCTGTTGCTCTGAGTAACAACAAGATTAAACACAAAAATGTCCGCAAGAATAATGACATAATTGTGATTTTATTTTTTCTGTCTCACCCACTTTTGCCATCACAGCTATTCCCATGATTTACAGATGTTTAATGCGCTCAAACATTTCAGCAACCGGAAGCAGAGGGCGTCTCAGCTGGCCGTCTGTTTAATCTCGATATTTTTTAATGTTGCATTGTAACGTAGCAAGCAGCTGATGCGCACAATGAGCTGAGCCTGTATGGAGGACCATACGTCCAAAGAGCAGGCTAATAAATCCTTTTTCCCAAGTACTAACCCGTGGGAACACATCAGGAACATTATATTGTAAATTCAAGGACTCACTATTCTCTTCTATTTATTGTCTGGCCTCAGGTGGCCATTGGGATTGGAATCTATTTCATATTGTTCAGTTCAGCTAATGGGATCATTGGACGATGTCATAGACTCAGTATTGTCAGTGGCATTGGTAATGAACCAAAATGTCATGTTAGGAATCAAATAATAAAGAGCCAGAAGAAACATTATACAGAATAAATATCAAAAGGAGCTCAGGGAGCAGAGATCAACTTTGCAGAGCAGTTCAATTATGCCTTTAGTGTTCTGCCATCTTTCTCAGAAATATGACATTTCTGATCACGACCACACTGGAAACATGTCAAAGGTGTGTTTTAAAAACCTACTTGTCCCAAAAAAAGACAGTAAAATAGTTTTAGAAAAGCACTGGCTGAAAGTTAATCTGCCTTTATGAGGCAGCTAAAGCTTCCACCCAATGGTGATTTGTGTCCAGCCTCAAGTGAATTTCGAGTTTGAGTTTTGACCTGCTGGGTCGCCGTAGTTAAGTTTGTCATCCATTTTGTTTCACTGCAGCAGCAGCACGAGCTACCTGTGTTAGCTGCACCTGCCCGTTTGTAGTGCACATTTGTCTGTAAGTACATCATTTGTGTTGTTCAAATGAAAGTAAATGAGGTGCACAAACAAACAATTTGATGTGCAGCGTGTAATATTTATTTTTCTTTGTTTAGTTTTACAGTGCCTTCAAGTGGGAAAATAAAAAGGTAAACTTGGAAGCTTTTGTCTGTAATTTAGAACTGTTAGCGATCTGCCAAAAATACATCTTGTGAAAGGAGATCAGAATATTTGTTGGTGTTTTAAGTACCTGTGTCGAACTGCTAATATGTTCCGTGTATGGGTTCATATGAACATATTTAAAAGCTGCTTGGTGGTGTTGTGGTGACCACTCACACTCAGCGGACATTCAAATGTTGCACGAATAGCTGCATTTTTGAATTTGTGCTTCGTTGCCTATTTGTGTGGAGTTTACATGATTTATTTATTTTTAGGCCAGTTTGTAAGTGACTGTCTGTCCCCCTGTGTTTGCTTTGTGATTGACTGGTTGACCTGGTATGCTCTATGTAACATGAAGTGTTTCTGACACAATAACTTGCAGATTATGTTGAATCCTGGAAGAGTGAGGTTAAAGTGAAGAAGCTGAAGAATGTTCATTGGATAAAATAAAACAGCTTTGCATTTGTTTGCAGCAAGCATTTTTGGTGCTTTCAATTCGCACCACAAGTCCTTTTGTTGGCAGTCTAACTAAAGAAAGACACATGAGTCAGGTTTCTTAAAGATTGACCATCAAATTATATTGAAGTGCGATAAGCAAGCAATATTCTCAATTTACAGAATTCTGGGTCTTGGTTCCTACTCTAAACCGAGCGACGTGAACTGCGAGCAGTTCACGGGAAGAATGACGTGTCTGCCTAGGCGACATTTGTATTTATGCGTTTTCATCTGCTCTCCAAATGGTGAGTCACGGGGTCTCCGCAGGTTTAGCTGAGGTTTGCAGGATGTCACGAAGCCAGCCTGGGGTCAAGGGGTACTTGAGCGAGGTCATCAAAAGGGACCAGCTGTGACGGGTTTCCACCGATTGTAGTCTAGGTTTTCGTTCCCCCAACTTAAGATGTTGTGTCTCAGGCTTTGTCTCCTACAAACACTTGAGATAACCACATGTTACAGGTCACGTCCTGCAACCATAAAATAGAGGTGTTTTTCATTAGTGCAGACCTCAGCAAATTGTTAGTCAAGCGGTCAGCAAATTTCTCAGTGCACGTTAGTATCTTTCACACAGCTTTTAAGAATAGAATCTCTTAACACATTTCAGCTGGAGACAAATGCAGCCAATAGGTCAGATATTGGACTAATTTTATCATTAATGCCATCGGTTTTTGATAATGTCACATTTAAGTAATGCAGAGGTAAAGTCTTTTGATTTATTTGAAAAATGTTTTCTTGACATATACAATGTCAAATTCTTCTTCCTAGTGTGTGGCTACTGAGGGTTAAAGTCTTCAAAGTTCAGGTAGAAATCTCTATTCAATTATTGAGATTTTATCCACAATCTTTTCCAATATCTTATCATTTAATTTTTTGTCACTTTTTGCATAAAAAATGAATGCATAAATGTGAAAAAAGAGACAACAAAACCACATAGTCAAATTTTGTCGTGCTTTTCTGAACTTTTCCTTCACCTTTATTGCTTTCTCTGACATGAGAAATGGTCTAAATCCCACCATAAAAAAACATGTGAAGTCCTGCTTGGTTTCAGGAAGACGTCTCTATAGTACATCAGTGCAGAGGAGGTGGATAAGGTGCTTCAAAGTTCTCATACATGTTACAGAGGACCTTTTCTTGAAATACAAATACCACAGGACTCAAGTGTGGCTATGCTTAATGCAACAGTTCCCATATAGTGTTATTGCACCACTTCTCCATTAAAAGTGTCCTCACACGTGTGATGTAGCAGCTCTGCAGATGATGAAAAGGCCCTGCATAATGATAAAAACTACACACGCCATAACAAACCACCTAGCCATCCTCACTTTCTGTTCCCAGCAAAAGACACACAACATGCTAAAGGGCCCCATTATCACCTCCAGTCTTCTGGAGGAAGATGGGTGGACGCTATTCCCTAAAGCCATTATCATGGGGAAGTCTGAAGTGAAAGCACCCACAGTGTCACAGATTACAGTCTTCAAATGGTGAATATTGTATTAGTATGAGCAGTCATTTCAACTGCTTTGGCAAATATGAGTACATCCAGGGTGCAGTTTGCATGGGGGATGGGGGATTTACTTCCTCCCCTCATCTACATATTCTCAATCATCTTACCCCTTCATAGCACTTAAAACAACTTTACCATCATTCTGAAACACTGCTGTAAACTGCGTATAGTGCGACGGGCCTGATATCATACATTCATGAAGATAAATTACTCTTTTCATGGGTTTGCAAGTATCTTCTACCATAGTTTCACACATCTACGTCTCCCATTTTTATTGAATGCTTCTATCACAAATCACATCCATATTTCTTTTGTGCATATTTGTATTTTAGTGCCCGAGTCAAATAAAACGGATTGACTGTGATACTGTGTGCTGCACCCATTTGCCCACCAAACTCTAAAGATGCCTTAACAATGAAGTCTAGCCGCAGTTCATTTAATAATTACAGCGAGAGCAAAGCAGGTGCATGAGTGAGTGTGTGTCGCAGCAGCAGAGGAGGTCACAGGCCACACAGATGGGACGGAGAGGAGATTTGAAAAGGGAGAGGATAACGGGGTAAAAATGTCGGTGTCTGTCATGCTGTCGACTTTGGTTTGGGACGGCTACTTTTAGATATTACTAATCCTGCACGCGCGTGCACATACACACACACAGTAACTATGTTCTCCATAACATGAGCTGTTGATGTTTTCAGCAAAAGATTCTAACTTAAAACCTCTCTCTCTCTCTCTCTCTCTCTCTCTCTATCTCGTACACACACATCATGTGCATGCCCACGCACGCACAGGTCACAAAGAGCATTGGTGATTAGACCCAAATGGAACTAAACCTTGACTGATAGCATCTGTTTCTAATGCCATCTGCCACAGACATCAGTCTGATGATTTGATTCTGACTAAAACAAACAGACCAGCAGTGAACACAGCTAGACTGACATCAGATTGTTTCATAGTGGAAGCAAATGAATGCATAATGTTTTGTCTTTATTAATCAAGATGAAGTATGTTAAAGTGATACATGTACAGAAATTGACAGCATACGCTCCGTCATGTTTGTTTAAAGGCTAGAAAAATGCCAATCCATAGGTGAATTTTCAACTCAAGTAATGTTGAATAAAAATCCCATCCATGAACTAGAAATGAGCAAATTGCTTATCTTTGTTGGGCTATGCTGCATTTAACAATTCTAGGTAGTAAGTCAAATCTGTGAACCGCGTTTATCTTGAACAGCAGAGCGAGATCACGTTCAAAACAGTATAATCGTACAAAAATCCGAATTGAGCCGAAATATATTTACGATAGTATATTAACATGGATAGATAGAATGTTTGACGGTGTGGCGAAACCACATTCATAATTACATGTACCACGTGTCAATAAATAAAACCTCAAAATTTCAATTGTAATCTTTTAACTTTCAAGTTTACTATCTACTAGTAAAGAAAAGAGGGATGCAAGGAAGAGAAAGTATATTTTCAAATTTCGGGACTAAAAGTACAAAATTCATAGAAAGATAAATTCTCAAGTACAGTGACAAAATACGAATGCATTGTTCCTTGGTACGTCTGTTGGTATGTACTTCACTCTTCTTTCACGTGTTGCGTCTCCTTATAATACTGATTTTATCTTTCCCACTCCAGCAGTTATTAAAGATCCCCGTTGTTCTAATTTAGTCCTGCATTTCGGTCCTTTTCTGCCCTCACTTTGACAAGTTAGGACCAAATCACTGTTAACCTTACCTCTTTAAAGCCAAGGATAAAAGTTGTAATGAGTATTCAGAGCGGACTAATGAGTTTGTTGGACAGTTTTTTTTTTTTTTTTTTTGGACGCGATCGACCTTTTTCTCTGAGACACGACACAGGTGTGCTTAACTGGTTTTCTCCTTTATTAACACCATCATGACTCACCGCTTACTGAAAGTTACTATGATATTTTCAAAGCAGGGTGAAACCACGGTACGCTTCTCCAATGAGGCTCCAAACTCGAGATTAATTAGGCAACCTACATACCTCACGCAGCGTACACAATTGTGTGTTGGCCCTCTATTTGGTGTAACACCTTCTGTCATACAGAAACTGGTTTTAGCTTGAAATGATCTGGACGGAGCGTAAAAGACAACGCCTTCCAATCACTAAATGAATCTGAAGATTGCTCTGCCATGAACATTTACAATGATGTCTATCTCTGCCTGCTATGAGGCCTACATCCAGGATACCCCCCCCCCACCCCCCCACCCCACCCCACCCCACCCCACAAGCCTTCGCACACATACGCAGTCGCAAATTAATTCACTCGTTAGACTCGCCGACTCCAGAAAGTTGATAACAGGATATTATATTAATCATAGTGGTGGTATGACTGATTCTGATCAGCTCATTAGTGGAGAGTGAACCTTCACCTTGAATTAACAATCAAACAGTCTGCAGGAAAGAAAGGGCATGACACGGAATATGATCCAGTGTATAGAGTAAAATAACACACTAAACTGTTTCTGCACGGGGTGGTCACAACTTATTTATACACAATTTGTATCCTAAAGCAGGTTGTGTTTGATGCAAATGTCACAGTGTGCACATGTATTTGACATACTCTTTATAAGATGTTGGGTCATAAATATTGTCTCATGTTTTTATGACAGAACATGACGAGCAAGCCATTCTTTCTTGGTTTCTTTCAATTTCAGAAATGCATGGTTTCCACGTTCATTAATATCACTGGAGAGCTTTCAAGTTTAGCTAAAAAAAAAAGATAAACGGATAAACTACAAAGGAAACATGCACCACAGAGCTGTGCAGCTGCCAGCCCATGCGGTATGACAATGTGTGTGTGTGTGTGTGTGAAAGGCTCATCTGACCACCAGTGGCAGAACCATGCAAGCACAAACATATAAATTGCATTAAACAGAGACATGGATTTAACAAATCCAGTTATTCTGCTTGACTTCTGCCTTAAAAAGTCAAGTAGAATGGCAGTGGAGCATTAGTAATGTCTTAATGCAAAAAAAAAATGTAATAAAGAGAATGTGGATCTCATGAATTCAAGAGCTTTCATTGTTTTGATCAGTTTGATTTGTTTTGTTTCTTCTTTTGTTCCCAATTGCTACAGATGGCGTCATTTTTGCTCCACCTATTTTGATACGGTTCAAACAAAGCCAGTTCTATTGTGGAGTGATATTAAACAACACCACCATCATACAGTAAATGTAAAAGCAAATATCAACCCTTGTGCACAATGTCTTGCTTTGTAGTTCACACAAGACAAACAAGAGAAATCGTCCTTCTTGCTTTAAAGTCGAAGCTTTATTTACATCAGGTCAGCTCTGTTGTCAGGTGCTTCATAAAACGCTGTCGGGCTCGAACAACATGACAGGATTCCATATGGTGGCAGGAAGCGTTGATGAAAGGGAGGTCAGCCGTGTATTCAGCGTTCACGGAGTTCATCAGTCACTGGTCTACATTAGACAGTTAAGTGCACGTCTCCGTGCAGCTCGTCACTCACATTGGTTAAATTATCCTGCGCTGCACATTTTCAGTGCTGAGTGACTTAAGTGTTAATGCATGTGCCTGTGAATTATCCGTTAAAGCAAAAAGCCATTAAATAATTGTTTTAATAAATCAGGTCGCCTTTGCGATCAGCCTGTATCAGGAGGTGCCGTTCCAACACATCGAGTCTATTTAAGTTGTCCCCAGAAAGTCTCATTTTGAGCCTCCCATTACATTTCAAGCAGGTAGACAATGAATTGTGACCATCCAGTAGCCTGATAGAACTAGGAAGGCCCTCCTCTGCTGGATAAATTTTCACAATATACATTTGAAGCGCCTCATGACACTTGCTTTTATTTTATTACAAAACATCCAGTTGTAACATCCATCCACGCTATTGGCAATTGAGGATAATTACCTCACATGCATGTATTTTGGAAACTGGAGTAAATCCGTGCATGCACAGGAAGAACATGCAAACTCCACACGGGTATTTGAGCCCATGACCTTATCAATTGCAGCTATGAGGCGAGAGCACTAACCACTGCACCTAAAATTGACACGAATGATATTACACTCTTAATTCAGGATCTTAATCTGCCTTGTTGTTTTTAATTGGGATGTGCAACACCAAAGATTTCACTCCAGATCAAATACCAAATAAAACCAGCACCAGTATCACTTATACCAATCTCATACCAATTTATTTGGGCCTCCAAGTAAACACCAGGCACAGCATACAATGAAACTGTTACACTTATCATTAATCTATGTGTCTTGTGTTTTACAGGAACTGTTTTTAAGAGGGGCATAATTAATTTGTGACATCTTCGCGTGAAGCCTGGATGATTGTGAATAGTTGCACAGAAAACAGTGTGCCACAGAGTGTGGCTGAAACCTAGTGGAAATATGTGCAATATAACTCTGCTGACTGACAAATATTGCACACAGTGTTGCTGTTTTCACAGCTGAAAAAGCTTCAAGTTTGACTACATTTGGGATTAACCGATGTCAGCACCAGTAAGAACAGTCACACATGCACATGGCAGGCTGGGGTATTTGTCCAGTAGATATTCCAATAACAGGCAGAAGAAGTTGTCCCAACAAGCAGTGAGAAATGTCATTCCAAATATTAAAATCCCACAGGGACTCACAGGTTTTTTTTAGATTTGAATTAATACGGTCTCAAAAATGGATTTTTTAGCACGGGGTAAGTTGCAAAGAATTGCTGTGGCAACACCTTTAAAAAAAAGAGCAGCCAAATCGACACGGCTATTGTGTTGGTACGGATTTCTTTATGTTCTGTTCCTGCCTGACTGTCATCACCTTTTAAGAGTTAACTTTAAGTCAGTGTGTCTACTGCCTTTAAGTCAGTTACTTACACCCAGCAGGCAGGTACCAGCACCATTGCCTACATGTCATAATCCATTGTCATTATGACACTCATCCATGAAAAGCTATATTTAACTTGTAGTTGTTGTTTTGTTTTTTTAACAAATGTACGTACTCGAAGTACTTACCACTAACACATGCTGCTGTTCAGATGGTGGCACTAATGAGCCCTGAAGTGTTTGAAAACAAACAATAAACACAAGAATGAAATAGAATAAAACCAATTAATGTTATTCTGACATGCATTTTTCCAATTTTTATATAAGCCAGAAAAGGCTTTACCCTCCTTTTGCTTTCATATGTTCACATACAAACTGTCTCTTATGTAAATGAAAGCTTACACAATCTCCATCTCTTACAATCAGAAAATGTGCAGCTCGGCAACAACAGAAATAGGAATGGGGAGATTTTCCTTGGAATGAACGATCCTTGTCTGTGTGCAGAACACATCCACCTCAGGTCGCACTGGAGACCTCAATTCATCAACAAATGAGTGTTTGGATCTGGAGCAAGCAAACGAGAAAAAGACAAAACAAAGGAAAGTTGGGCTTCACTCAGAGGTGGGTCGAAATATCACAAATAAGTTTGTCCATATTGTTGACTTTGCCTGCAATTAATGACACGATTAAGAGCTGCTGCTGCAGTGTGTTTATGCTTTCAGTTATTTCCAGCAGCAGTTGTTACCGGTCTTTAAATGCCCTGTTAAGGCAATGTGTGTGTAAAGTTGCTTTGCCATCACAGGAGCGCGTGCCCTAGAGTGTGTGCGGTCGACAATATCAGATTATAATCATGACTGTGGGGGCTTCATTGTTTATTTTTTTTCCCACTTAGGGCCTCCAAGTGGCCAGGAGCAAGACTGATTTAAACTAGAAGTTTGCTTGTTGGGAGAAATGATCAGCTGATGATGTATGAATTACAATTAAATATTTTAAATTTCAAACAAATGTGCTGGCAATTATGTCTGCTCCTCTTTGTGGGGCACGTTGCATCGCAGGTTTTCTTTTACGAGCAAATGTGGTCCAATCTTGTTTTGATACGACATTCCCCTGCACAAGAAATGCTTTTGCCCCGAGCTATTTTCAAAGTGTGTGTACACGTCAAATAAATAACAAGATTTTGACTGGAGAAAACAGATCTATTATCCTACTTCAGTTATGATTGATTTCCAGCAATTGAACTATTCCCAGGTTGAAACCGAACAACTTTGCAGGTGCAGAAATGGAAACGTAATAACATTTTAAAAATGGTGTGAATGACCACCATCACTATAGGGTGTGCTCATTGTAAATAAGCACACACGTTCACTTTATCAATAAATAGGTAATATTCAGAACAAAACATTTCAGGTAATTTTATTTGTGTAAGAGCAGAAATGAGTTTTCCATCTGTAAAAGGCTTTACTCATAATGCGTGTGCCTATTATATTAAAAACCTTTCTCCGAGAAGGAATAAATATTGTATTTTCATTTTTTGTCTGATGTTATGACGACACGTGTACGTTTAACATTTGGAAACACTGTAAAAAAAACAACTGTAAAAAAGCAATTCTCTTTTGCAGTTCCTGAAGTGATAGGTATTTATGGCACACACGAGGATGTTAAAAATTAGTTGTTTGAAGAAATGCTGACAAAGGAAACTGCATCTGCTTGTGGACTTTGATTTTGAGTGAGTTTTCTATATACCACACATGGGCGTAATACGACCCAAAGGAACATATGCACCTTCACGACTGTCCTGAGGTGTGACGACTGAACAAGAAATGAAGAATCAGATGAAAGCTAGTATACAATCTGCATGTAATCCAATTACATTGCTTCTATTTTGAAGGTGGTAGCCTTATTTTTTTTTTTGATAGTGTTCATAGTTCATGCTTGTTAAAGGGTTTGAAATATTCAAGTTGTTCTTTTCTACTGTCGCAGTCCCAGCTTCCTGCGACCCTAACTTGGATAGAGTAGGTATATAAAATGAATGAAAGAGACCTAAAAACAAGAAAGCTCAAATAGAAGTTGATCGACTTCTTATCATGGCACACCTTTATCTCTGACAAAAGCTGCTTTTGCCATTCAACCGAACCTAATCCAAGCACACCAGTTTCTTTAGTACTGTTGTCTATCAGTATTCGTTTTTGAGCTCAATGTCAAGATTTACAGTTTCTCTATTTCATATAAACAGTAGTTATTATATTTTTATATCCCCCCCACTCCACTATTTCTTCATGTTTGTGAGCAACCACTTTAATGTTGGTATGGGAACAGAGGACACAGCGGATAAAGCCTCCTCAACATGTTCCTCCATTTTCTGTTGGCCGTATTGAGTCACCAGCTAAGCCGTGGCAGATCAGTGTGTCAACAGGGGGATTCCAGTTGTTAATCTGCTGTGGGTGGACTCCCACCCAAATAGGCCGAGCATTGTCTGTGATAGGCACTTCTCCATCTAGAAGTGGAAACTCTATCACTTACCCAAGTTCTATCACAGAATCTGTTACCCCACAATCAATGTTTTCCATCACCACGACTGAAAGGTGCCAAGGCCGGACTATTGTTATGTGTAAACAGAAGGACGTGTCCATGAGGATATTTTAGATCACAGTGGACACCACAGTGCACAGCAACATCAGAAGAGAAATCAATTTAATGAGAAACTGAAGAGCAGCACTAACATTAATGCACATCTACTCGAGATCCTGCTTTCTCCCCTGTCAGATTGAACCTATTTTCATGTTTCAAATCATGTAGTCAGTTTACGCCACTGGTATGCATCGGCTGCACAGTGGTGTCATGCTTATTGGATATATATGGAACGTGGTTCTTATGTAAAGAACCTCCAACAGTGCTGTGTTCAAAATTACATTCGATGTGTATGGACATATTTAAGGTTTAGTTTGACATGGTTTATAACTCAGTTGAGTTAACATCTGCACTCCTGGGAAATGGGCCTGGCTGATTGCATTTCAGAGTAATGACTATGGATTTCCTGAATATCAAGACCCATGAGATGAAAGTCATGGGACAAAGACATCTGAAGGTTTCAGCAAGGAAATCATTAGTTTGCTAATTCATCTAGTTGTACTGTCAGGAGGGAATCCGTGATAAACCCCTTTACAAATCTCTTCTGGAAAGTTACAGTCACATTAAATAATGGATCTGCATGCTGAGGAAAAAGAATATCCAACATATGTCTTATGTGCGAGCAACTTTTAATATCCTGTAATTACATTTCAGCATTGGATCTCCAGCAGCCATTATAATTATGTCCAAGGGAGCAAGTAGGATGAGGTTGTATAACCATGTAATCCAGGCGGAGGTCAGGTTGGATCAATGGATTTTAACACAATACAACCATGTTCTCTAATTTCAAGATGATAAGCAGCAATCGCCTTCATAATCAGAAGGGATTAATAAGCTCATCTTCAAGTTCATTACTGTAATCATAAGCATCATCTACATCAACTGAAACCATGGCACTTCCCTATTATATTAGATTCTTGACCGAGACAGTGGCTAATCTTAGCTCGCAATCACCCCCCCCCCCCCCCCCCCCCCCCCAAAGTAGAAACATTAATAACATAAATTGGCTTGAAATCAGCCAAACCTGTTAACACCCGGGTTAAAAGGACAAATATAGTTGTGGGTTTTTTTTTAATACCGACTGTGATACAAGTAATCTAGTAGAAAATCGCACAAAAAAAAGGAAAACAGGATTAGTCAATGAATTCAATTCAACTTTATTTATACAGTGCCAAATACAACAGTCATTTCAAGGCAGTTTTACAGAGACAACCCAACAATTCCACTTGAACAAGCATAGACTGGAAGAGAAAAATAATAAAATGGGGGGGAAGAGGAAAATTGCTCAGTACAAAGTGTGTTGAGGCCCAAATATGCTTCCTTTACACACACGTTTTGCTTCATGCATTTGAAACATTGTCATACCTCCCTTACATCAGTTTGCTTGTTAATCATACCTCCAATAGAAAGCAGTGCACATTTTTGTTTTCACATGAGACGTTTCTAAACCAAATATCCATTAAACGGCTAAAATAAGTATTTCTGCCTGTAGTGGTATTTAAAATTTGGCCTCTGGTGATAATTTGTTGCCATATTGTTTTTATATTTTTAAATTTTCTAGTAAAGACGTTTGTAAGCTGCTCACACAAGTCATCTGAAGGATTTTTGTCCCGATGTCCAATGTTGTCGATTTGCTCGTATCCACGCACACATTCATCTTTCATCGTCGTCATTTCTGTTGTTTTCCAAGCTATGTTGTCGTCTTTGTGTCTTTCACTAGTCGCACAAGAACTGTACTGCACAACATTACCTCTACATGTAATCAGTGGCAAGGCAAGGTAAAAGAATATTAAGTGATTATGGGTAAAAAAAATACTTTAAAACTAGTACTATCCAATTTGCTGCACATCCACAAGCATCCTGGGTTTTTGAAATTACACACGTAGTGAACCACGAAGTTGGACAAAAGGCTCCATCTATATCTGTTTATATATTTAGTGTTCAGCATATTTGGGCCTGTAGTCCCCATTTAATGGCAGCCAAGGCATTGCATGAAGAGACCGAACTATTCTACACCCCAAGCACCTATTATATAACCCAGTTGGTAAATTCTCATTTCGAAGCTGGGAACATGGCAGGAACCTTTAACAGCTAACAATTTAGCACAAGAAAACTCTGCAGATAGATGACCACTTCCCAATGAGCCTGTCATCATTTACACTGAAAATAAGAATACAAAGACCGTGGGTAAAAAAACTAAAACAAAAAAACTAATGGAATAACTAAGAAACAAACAAACTAGTTTTCCCATGGAACTGAAAAAAAAGAAAATGCAAATAGCTGCTGTACAATAGGTGGCATGTTGAAATATTAACAATTTTACAACGTTGCCCTTTATGCTGTATAGTCCGGCACTGAGCAATCTCAAGATGTGAAGGAGCCACATGTTGATCTGATTTGCATTTTCAGCTTTTCACAAGAATGGCCACAGCTGTTTTTCTCAAAGCAAAATGAGCCGTAAATGCAGTGTGCAGACCTACTTACAGATGTCTATTTATTTTCTGATCCATCAGAAATTTTACCGGTGCACTGATAATCGTTCTGCGTTGGAATAAATGTGAAATTCTCCAGGAATCAATGAATTGAAAATAATGTTAAAGTCCCAGTCCTAAGTGGCCTTTTTAGGGTGGGACTTTGTGTCACACTGTAGTCTAGTCTTTATCCTGCTGATGATCATGGTATACTTATGTACAAGATCATATCAAACTGGCACTCTGTGTTAAAAAGGTCGTCGCCCTTGCTGAAGTCCATTCTGTTACATAATTGAATCACTGATCATCAAGCAATAGAGACTTTGCTAATGATGCTATGTAAAAAAGAAAATATATATATATACAGTATATATTATATAGAAATAAAAAGCATTAAATCGGCAGTCATACCATCATGAATGAATCATGGTCTGTCTTTACATCTTTCTTTTTTTTTCTTTTGTTGTGTTTTTCCAAACACCTATTGGGATCTGGTTTGAGTGGCACTTAGGGGAAGCCAGCAATTTGTACAGATAAATCTGATTTCTTAGATTGTAAACACCACCATGCAACTGTCAACAGCCTCCACTCACCCACACCTATGGCACGAGAGGAATGAGGGAGAGGGGATGAAGTGCCACAAGGTTAATTGAAGGTTGATGAGACATTTCATGCCTGACTATAAAGGCACATTAATATTTCATAAAACACGACACGTCGGCTCAGTCGCCATGCCTTAAACAATCATGGCTTATCTTTGCTGTACATAAAGACTGAGGTAATTTGAGAGTCAACAGGTTTGTTAGTAAAACACTCCATTTATATGGACGCATATACGGTGGGTTTTTTTTTTTGAGGGGGGGGGTCGAGGCGTTAAACCCTGGTCTCGGAGAACCGACATGCCTGCTTGTTTTCTCCTTGTAACCACATGAATGTAATAGGTGCCTTTTTGTAATGCTCTCTGCAGAGTTTAATGCCGACATTTTCAATAGATTTAGGTGCAATTGAGCTGGGAAACTGAAAACTTGCAGAGCAGTAGCCCTCGTTGTCTGAGATGCATCATTTATGTACAATATCTTTTTGCCTGTTTTTTGTCACGCCTGGGTTCACGACTGACTTATCTTTTGTCCAAACAGTCTCACTCTGTTGAAATTCAGCTCTGTTTTTGGAATTTATCAATAGCCCACAGGCAGACAGACAAAATGTTCAACATGCACCAATGGGCAATGGGCACAAGCTTACTCTTTCCATTTCCTGTATTTGCCATCTCTCTTTTAGACTCCATCCATCATCATTAGGCGAAGGGGGGGCAGGTGATTTTATTAATTGCCTTTAACTATTTATGGGATGAGATTAGTTCCTTACAGTACACGTAGCGCATGTGCCCAAACATTTGCTGTGTGTAGCTCTGTGGAAACTAATTTCCTCATCATCCCCTCAGCTGGTTGGTATTCGCTTCATATAATCGAATAATCCAGATGAGGGGTCAAAGTTCCACATGTCGTCTCTAATCTCGTGTCCTAATGCTTGACCTCATAAATATGGAGCTGGACCGTGACCTGAGTGTTCTAGTACAGGCTCTGGAAATGAAATGGGAAATTCAGCTGCCTTCAGTCAAACCTGATTTATGTATCCCCATCCTCAATTTGCCCATTTTACTTCCGAGAAAATAGCAAATTGCCTCTTGTGCATGAATAACTTTTTTATTGCTATTTTTCATTTTCATATATTATATAATACTTAAGTGATCATTTTACAAGAGGAAGGAAGCAATAACTCTGAGCAGCCTGAGCACATTTGAGTCATTGTAGTCTCATGTGTGCAGTTTTAACTCTTACTGAACCGGTAAGGTACAGTGTGCAGTGGCCAGACATTTCAACCACAGAGCAACCTCTTTCCCCGACTTCATTTAAAGTGGGTACAGAAGATGGATGAATAGATATTTAAACAAACAATTAATCTTTTTTAATATATTTATCAGAACACATTTCTTACTAAACAAGTTTAGCATCTATATTGTTGAATATTTATGCAAAGGTGTATGTGGTGTTTACAACCAATATATTGTAGAAACAGATTTGCTGATTATAATAAAATTTGCCTCAAAGACTTCCATGTGCTTAATTCATAAGTGTGCAGCAGTTACTATATGATACAAAAGAAGAGTTTAAAAAAAAACATTTACCAACCAAAACTGATGGCCTGATGTCTTGTTTTGATACAGACTGATATTAGAATATATGTCTTATAAAGGTTTTACCTTGTGAATGTGAATTCATCTTCTGTATCAAACTAAGAACTTAAGCAAGCGTTGATTCCGGTTCACACTCGGTGGAGGCAGGGGACATTATCGACAGGACTCCCAGCCATCACAGGACCAACACAAAGGGAAAATCACACATGTCGACTATTTACAGCAAATGTACACTATTAAAAGTATTTTGGGACTGTGGGAGGAAACCAGAGTACTCAGCAAATACTTGGAAGAACCTTTAAAACTGAAAACTTCACATTGCATTAACCACCACACCACAGCTTTAAATGTGAACATTAATTGCTGCTGAGGGACAGTTGGTAGAGAGTCATCTTATAATGTATAGTGTTGTGTATGACAAATACATGTCCTTGCACTTTATCTATTGTGTTGTGTGTTTTAACAGGTCTGTGTCTCAATGAATTTACTTGTATAAAAGAAATCTATGAATAAAGGTGGGACAGTGGTTCGTGCTCCCGCCTCACAGGGGGAAGTTCATGCCTTTAAATATCAGCCGGCCTTTTTTGTGTGGAGTTTGCATGTTCTTTCCGTGTTGGTGGATGGCTTACCTCCGGGTACTCGGTTTCTTCTGACCTTCTAAAAACATGCATGTGAGGTTAATTGGTGACCCTAAATTGTGCCTATGTGTGAATCTAAGTGTGTGGTTGCATAGAGAAGAATATAATAGAAATACTGTATTAATACCAAATATTAATTTTTTTGCATAGCTCCACATGGAAAAACACAAAATAAATATCAATTAAGTTAGTATGAAGAATAAAGATAAATAATGATATCTGTAGCAGTCTTTGGTGTTGATTGTGAAGAGAAAGGGAGAGGGCACAGTCCCCTGAGGGGCCCTGGTGTTGCTGACCACTGCCCCTGACCCACAGTCCTGCAGGAGCACTGCGGCCTGTTAATCAGGTAGTCAACAATCCAGGACACGAGGAGGGTCAGCTTGTCATCGACCACAGCCGGCCTCATGGTGTTGAAGGCACTGGAGAAGTCGAAGAACATGACTCTCACAGTGCTGACTCGTCTGTCCAGGTGGGCGTGGAATGTGGTTGAGCAGGAAGATGATGGCGTCCTCTGTCCCGAGTCACGGCTGGTAGACCGGTGGTTCGATCCACCATCTTGCCCTGTCCAGATGCCAGAGTGTGCTTGGGCAAGATGAATGGAAGTCAAACGCCTTTCATGGTGTCAGCATTGGTGAGTGAATGGTTAAATGTGACAGTTTGGAGTGCCTTGAGAGTGCTGAAGCTGGTCATATACTGCTTTTTACTTTATTGATTCCGCCACTGTAAAATGCCCTTTTGTTGCTTGTTTGTTCAAATTCAATTTTTCCACCGTTTTGCTATTAAACTCAAAATAAGTGAATATATTTAAGAAGTTTGAAAAATCTGTCACTTTCAAAATGTTATTTGTTGTCTATGTACAATTGCGGATAAAATATGGTTTTATGTGACTTGCAAGTAACCACTCTTTTAGTTATACTAATGCTCCCGTCTCCATTTTAATTCCTGCTTATCAGCTTTTCACGCACATCATGCCTTTAATGATGTAAGCCCTGACTCGAATGTGCTCTACCCTTCTCCCCGTAGAGATTGTGGAAGCGACCTAAAGGTCACCTGTCTGTCTACTGGCGGGTTTGCTCCTCCACCACTGGATCTCTTCACGTTAGGAGCCCAAAGTAAGACAGCCGCCACCTCTTAAGGTATATTCTGTGTCACACAAGATATGAAATTCAGATATATTGGGTCAAAAGTCGTATTTGCAATTTTAATCCATGACTCTAATTGGTTCTGCAGTGTGCCCAGTTCTTTTCCAGTGGTGTCTTTGTTCCCGGAGTGTCCTCAGCACACAGTAAAATCGGCTTTTCTACACAACTTTATCTAATATTATATTCACTTTATATATTATTATGTATTACTACAAGTGGGGCCACATAGCGAAGCAATGGTCTGGGTTCTTCCTGCCCGACCTGCCCAGGGTGTATCCTGCCCTTGCCAATAGTCAGCTGGGATTTGCTCCAGCGCCCCACGACCCTGCACAAGATTAAACAGTATAGAAGATGGATGGATAGTCTACAAGTCAAATTAAAAAGTAAACTGTTTGCAGTGTACTATAATCATTTATTGGCATTAAGGAAACAACCACAGGTCTCATGCGGCTCTGGTGCCAGATTCAATTGTCTAACCCACGAGACTCAGGGCTGATCAATGTGCCTGCTATAAGGTAGAAATACTTTGTTAATGTTTGTTTGTTAATGGGAGAAATAATTGACTTTATTAATGTGGTTTTGTTAGTGGCTGTTAAACAAGGAGGGAAGCAATTAGAACAAGGTGCAGTGAACAACTGCAGTAATGTAATTAATGTAGAAGAATTAGAGCAAAGCAGCTGATTTCGGTGAACATGAAACTCCATTCTTTTACCTGAACCCAAACCTACTCAATTGTTATTTGAATCTTTTAAAAAAAACTGCACAGATATACAGTATAATTCAATTCAATTCAACTTTATTCATAAAATGCCAAATACAACAAAGTCCTTTCAGGGCAATCTTCCTGAAAAGCCCAACAAATCTACATGAGCAAGCGTAAGCGACGGCGTAAAGGAACGTCTATAAGTCAAATATTTATACTTTAATTTAAACTAATCTGCCATAGCATTATGACCACCTGCCTATTCTTATGTTTGTCATTTGTGCAGCACCTATTCTACAAAGTGTAATGCTCCGTGTGTAAATTTAGTAAGAATTCCTGAAGCAATCTGAAGCTACATTGGTTCATCTGTTGCATCGAACTCCTTACATGCATCAACGAGGTGCCATTGGCTCTGTCGTCAGCTCACTGATCCTTTCTTCCTTCAATCACACGGGACAGATGGTGACTGGTGCAGATTTGGAACAACCAACGTGAGCTTCAGTATTTAAGATGGTCCCACCGAGGAGTCCAGCCATGACAACTTGGTCGCTGTCAAACGCATTCAAATCCTCACCCATGTCCATTTTCTCTTTCCAAAACACAAATTAAGAGGACAACATGCTCACGTGGTATCTAATTCATCCTACCCATTAGCAGGTGTTATGATAAAGACGTGTTATTCACTCCACCTGTCAAAGTCACAATGTTATCAATGTTATCACTATCATCTCTTAAGCCACCTTTCCATAAGGCTTTACTATTCAATTCAATTCAGTTCAACTTTATTTATATGGCACCCAATACTACACAGTCATTTCTTGGTGCCTTTAACAGAGAGAAATCCAACAATCAAATACTAGAAGAAACATTCTCAAATTTAGTTTAAATCCATCCTCATTTGAAATTTTGATGCAGCAATCTTACTAACTCAACAAAGGTCAACAATATTTGCTTCAGTTTTTATAAGAACTGCAATACTCACTGAGCAGCAGTTCATTATAAAACAACTTGAAAAATCGTTCAATATTCAGTCCCAAATTTGGCTGGGAGTTCAAGGACTAAAAAGTCCATTTCTGACTTTCAAGTTTAATTCATTTAATGAGCATAGCATTACAGAGTCACTTAACACTTGTTTCAAAAAGTTGCCATTTTGAATGGGAAGTTGTCAAATTCCTCTAGTGCTGGAATATAGTAAATTCACTCGAGCCATTATTGGAGTATATCTATTTTCCAGGCAGGAAGCGCAGCGGCTCCGTAATGGACTTTAAAGTAGAGGTTCGGAAAATGAGGGAGCGCTCCGTCTTCACTGTGGCTCGCTTTTAGCTGCGTGGTAATACTATCTACGCTGAGCGCCATCGGGTCTCTGAAAATGCTGTACAGTACATTAAAACTCACTGTGGTCTCTGCCCACTTTCCCATTCGTTCTTTTAGTGTGACAGTTAAGAAAAGGAAAATCTCCGACCACTTGCGAACACAAGCCCTTTCTTTCCTTTTTGAGGGCCCTGCTGTTCTTTTACTGCTTGTAAAGACTTTTCTGCTTTTCATATTTTTATTGATGACACAACACAATGATAACTTTTTTCATGAGCACCATCCTAACTTAACATGGAGCCATTTAAGTATTTAACACTTTTACTAACTGGTTAAAGAACGACTTAAAGAAGTAAATACGCCCTCTCACAATGATTTCAGCTGCTTCATTAGCCTTTTTGATGTGGGATTCCTAGGGGACGTTTGTAAAAAAAAAAACAGAAATCTTGTTTCATGACCAGATTTATAATCCCAGGATGTATCTTTCCATGAAGTAATATCAGATTAGATTGGGTCCAGCTCCCCATCACTTGATTTGGGATAAAGACAGTATGGATGCATTTTCCCTACAAGAAGAATGTCAAAAATACATGAATGTCCTTTTATAGCAGCCGTATATCAGTGGGGCCTGGATTTTCACTTAGCACCCTTTTTTAAAAATCTCACGCAAACTACTAATATTTGGTTGAAATATAAGTGTAGTGTGTCTGACACAAAAAGTACAAAGCAGTAATGGAGCCTGTTGGACAGTTGACAACTGTTGTTTTGAGATAATCAATTCATTTAGTCGACTTAAGAAAAAATGAAGGAACCTTGCAAAAGTGGAAGACTTTGTTCTCATTCATTCATAAGACGTAGTAATGATGGTGAGAGTGGTGGTAGATTGTAGCAGGTGACAACCATGATGGAGGAGGTGAGTAATTACTACGGACCAAATGAACTAATGGATTTGACAGATAAAAACTAGTGCAAAAATGTGGAAGCTACTACTAAATATAGAATATTTATTAAAGGGACACACTGAGAAATGAGAGCATACGTCGTGCACATTTTCCTTCATGAATAGAAAATAATAGAATACTTTTTCAATCGCATAAGGAAATTCTTTAAATTGCGGGCCAGCCTCCTTGATTGCTAAAAAAAACCCAAAAAACTATGGGGAATGAATGCTAATTGATTGAAGTATAATGTACAATGTCATTTGAAAACCTCAGAAATGTTTGCATTGTTTTATTACTGTGTCAGTTTTTGCCACATTTGAAAAGGTGGTGGAATTGGATTAAGGACTTTCTCTCCAACCGGCCCCAGACAGTGAGACTCGGCCCCCACCTCTCCTCCACCCGCACGCTGAGTACCGGCTCCCCACAAGGCTGTGTGCTGAGCCCTCTCCTGTACTGCCTCTACACCTACGACTGCAGTCCGACCCACAACAACAACCTCATAGTGAAGTTTGCGGATGACACTACGGTGGTCGGACTCATCTCGAAGGGGGACGAGGCAGCCTACAGAGAGGAGGTCCAGAAGCTGGCAGACTGGTGCTCAGAGAACAACCTTGCTCTGAACACCAAGAAATCTAAAGAGATCATCGTCGACTTCAGGAAACACAGCACCGACCCAGCCCCCCTCTACATCAACGGCGAGTGTGTGGAAAGGGTCCACTCCTTCCGGTTCCTTGGCGTCCTCATCTCCAACAACATCTCCTGGACAGAGAACATCACTGCAATCACCAAGAAGGCTCAGCAGCGGCTGCACTTCCTGAGAGTTCTCGGGAAGTACAACCAATACATTCTATGACTACAGTATGTTTGATCACTTCATCCACTGACACTTAGAACTCCACATGTGTTTGCAGGGGGTCTGTACTCCATTCAATCACCCATGAAGTGCATGCAGACTCAAAGCAATGTGTTTGTGTGAACATGCAATTTTGCCCCCCTTGCCCACAGTAAGCTGGGATTGACTCCAGCGACCCTGCACAGGACTCGGCGAGATAGACGATGGATGGATGGCAATTTAGCACCCTTGGTAAGTCAGGCAATGATAGTAGATCTGGTTCACTTCCACATTGAGAGACACTAAGGATACAGATGTTTCTGATTGCTGCTTATATCCAATAGGTGTACATGGCCTGGCCAAGTGGGACTGGACCCTGAAGTTGGCTCAGGATCCAATCCTCTCGACCGGCCTGGAAATGACTCGGGGTCCCTCATGACAAGCTGGACAAAGATGAGTCGACAGGTAAGGCTTGGCTGTTCTTCTCTCCATATTTACACCACAACCCCTTCGTTGTTTGTACTTTGAGGAGCACTCTAGAGGTGCCTGTGATATTTTCCTCTGACAAATGTTAAAACACAACCAAGGGCAGTTGTTAAGCATGCAATTTTGCTCTAACAAGCCCTCTGCAGACGTCGCGGTGGCTGCGGCTTGGCTGGAAGAGCTGTTTTTCTTCCATTCAAGATGGCTGGATGTTCAATCCCCATCTCGCTCTATCTGGGTGTTGTAGCATCAATGTGCAAGAAAATGAATTTGCTCCAAATACACTCTGGATGGCAATTAGAACTATTAGTAGATTCATTTGGGTGTGAAATGGGTGAAAGACTACTGTAGCTTTTAAAATGTGCTACAGAAACGATTTTCAGTTGCCATTTACATCACATTGCAATCAGAAACATCTTCATTTCAAATAACCATCAGCATACAAAGCTGCTGGGGAGATGTACAGATATAGGTTGACCTCAATATACTTGCCTTTCGTTCATACATTTTAACACATGTACGTTACCAACGAACAATCAACAATTAAGTGGCTTAAGGTGGGGACAGATATTCACATAGTAATGTTTTTTGTGCTTTGCCCTGTATTCATGTTTCCTGATCTCTGGTTTTACACTGCTTGTTTGTGTTTATTGCCTATTTGCTTCCTCTCCTCCCCTGATTACCCTTGACCGTTGTCCGCCGTGCCTATGTTGTGCACATAGGTGCCCTCTCCTCAGATCTGTTCCCTTGTCAGTAGTTTCCTGTGCTCCCCGGTCCAGTTTTCATCTTTGAGGCTCTGTTATTAAAGAGTTTCTTTTGAGTTCACCCCTGCAGTCTGGCTCCAAAAAACTAAGAGCACTAAGATGTCTCCAACAAAAAGACATGTTTCTATGGCTTCCTGACATATCAGGAGTCACGACTTTATACCCAGTGTCAACATATCCACATTCCGGCACGCTTAGAGGAGATGAAGTTCATTCATTAAATCTAATTACAACAGTTCATCGTGCAATAACTTTGAAGTGAGTGACAGAGATAATACTTGTGCTGTTTTCTTCACATGTGTGGTGACGCTTCTCTCTCACCACTGTGAGACAAACAAAGGATGTCTTTTTCCATTTTTTTTCCCACCAGAGTTTGTTGCTAAGTTACTGAGTTGCAGTACTGAAATGTTTCGAGCCTGGCGAACAGAAACTCGCCAAAATGCTAGTAT
Organism: Lipophrys pholis; assembly: GCF_963383615.2. NCBI lineage: Eukaryota > Metazoa > Chordata > Actinopteri > Blenniiformes > Blenniidae > Lipophrys > Lipophrys pholis. The sequence goes on from NC_137632.1 coordinate 9,467,701, forward strand.
TTTGTGTATGTATATGTGTGTATATATATATATATATATATATATACTTTTGAAGCCTTTCTATGTGAGGTTTGTATATTCTCCAAGTGTGTGCATGATTTTTTTTCATGTTTGTTCCAACAGAGCAATATCATGTCTTTGAGGTTAATCTATAGATACAAATTCATATTTATTTGTATTTATCTTGCAAAGCAGATGACTAATATTGTGGTAACTGAGGGGTAGACAGGAAATGTAAAAGTCCTCAAACTTCAGCCAACAAAAGCAGTTTGTCACATGTTCTTAAAGCACAGAGCACCAACAATTGGTCTGAATGTTCTCAAAGGAGTTGTTGTTGTTGGTTTTTTTTCAAGCTAAAATGTCACTTCACAGCAAGAGTAAGAAAGCCTGTAGCATTTCGTCCCTCTACTGAGTTGCTTTATTGCCTTTTCTTCGGCACACAGGAGCACAATGACATTTTCTAAAAACACAAAGACTTCACCCAAAATTGTAAAGAAAGACTTTCAGTTCCTGGAGTAGTTTATTGTATTTAAATGAGAAGCAAAATGGGTTTGTTCATCTATTTATTTATTTTAATCCTTCTTGTGTTTCACTTACATATACTGTACATACCTTTTATTCCCGTGGCTTTGCTTCTATACAGTAATTGACATCCCAACATTACTAAAGCAGTGGTTTGACGTTGACCTGCTCTCCTGACCAGGACAGTATGCGTTGTCAAAAATGTAGTAACTAAAAAAAAAAAACGTATATGCTCAAAATGAATTTGAGGGGCAAATATAGATAAATAAAAATTAGCATTGATCCTGAAACAAACTAATTTGTTCTCAAGTGAATCAATGTGTTTTATTGATTGACACACGGCTGCTCATTAGTGTTGACTCCTGAGAATGAGCCACTCATTGCTCAGTTACACACTATTTCATATCAATAAATCCAATTAAAGAAAACCAGAGACTTCAGACAAATATTTCTTTTAGATCTTTGAATCTTCCAACAAAACAATCACAACGTCGCTCCTCTGTTTCAGAAGATGGCACAAACAGATGTAATGCTGTAAGAACAGGAAAAAAACCCCAACATTGTACTCCTGATGTTTGTAATCCACCAAGCTGCTCTATAAAATTCAGTAAAACTATCCTGTTTTAAGTGAATATTTGTAGCTACATCTAAGACTTTAGTCCCCTTCACTCTGACACACTTCCACTGATCCACAGATAAAAGAAATAGAATGTTATTGGCCAACAAGCTATCTCTTTTTTGTTTATAGTCTAAGATCACAGAAAGTACATTCCTCAAATCATTACTGCGAGCGCAAGTTATCTGTTCTGTCAAGGTTCTGGCCCTCAATTTCTCAGATATTTAGTAAATAAATATCCTCTTGTACTGTGCTTAATGTCACTTGACCTTATTATCTCTTTTAGTTTGAATTGATTCATGTGATTATTCTGTATTTAAAAAATTTTTTTTAACAATTGTTGGCAAATATTTCTGTTCTCATAAGAAAAATGTATTGTTCCTAAATATGACTTGTTTTTGGTGTTTCTTTCCTATATTAGAGAATGACTTAAGGTATATTGGAAATTATAACCTACAACAATGGTGTTGTATTCACTTTGATTTAGCAACATTTGATTATTTTATTAATTGTGTAATTTGACCACACTATTTTAGATAAAAAAAATGATGTTGAAATATTTTTTTAAACAATATTTTTATTGGACTTTTTTTGAACATTATTTTATGCAAACAAGTATTCAAACAAAAACAAATCTAGAAACAAAAACACAAAAATTACACAAACGGTTAAAACGAAATGCTCAAAACAGAAACATATCTTAGAACATCCTGTTGCTCAAGAAAATCCAATAATTGTTTCCGTACACATTCAAATTCCTCTGACAATGTGAGTTTCTCCAACACAGTTCAAGATGCCGTCTCATACACTTATTGGAGGTATGTATGTTGTTGAAATGATTATAAAAAATAATATTTTATACAGAGACCTGCATTATAAACACTGTAACTCTCCTTGGGCATAAAATCAAATATGTTAATTAAATGTAACTAGCATCTCTTGTGTGTCACGTGTAATATTTATGTTGTTGGTCTTTTCTGCTGAAAGGTTTAACGCCTTGCTGTCTTCGTTAATGTGTTCTGCTTCAATGGAGTTCAGACCATAATTTTTCTTGGTTTGTTTGTATCCATATTTTTTGTATTGCTTGTTATTCTTGCCCCTGTACACATTTCATTCCAGCGAGGAAACGGCAAAATCCCCATTCAATTCACAGTTTATGCAATATAGGACATGAAAGGTTACGGGGCGTCAGAACACGCCCTGTGGGATATCTACACCTCGAACACAAACCCATGGACTGTTTACTTACTGGAAGACAAATAAGTGTTTCTGTGGGCATGTCGCCACAGATTAAAACATGAAGAGGAAATCCAATCTTCAGTTGGATTTGTACACACCTCGGTAAAGAAATGCTCTCTCCGAATATTTGCAAAAACAAAAATTTGCCTACAATACTTTATCTGTCCTTCGCCTGAACCTCCCCTCTATCGTCTCCAAATTCCTTATTCTGGCGCATAATAAACTATAAAGCATCATCCAAATGAATTTAACAAACTGTACACACTGCATGAGGTTTAGGAGATATTTTGTTGCTAGAACATCCAACTGGACTTTAGAAGACCAATGTGAAGTGGGGTTATTAGTCTGATAGATATGACTGGTTTTGTTCCAGTCATTATAAGATATTACGGCTCTATACTTTCAATAGTTCAAAGCGAATCATGCAAATAGCATCAATGGACGGTAAACCTCAATCAAATAGCAGAAAAAAGCTTTAGAATAGAGGCAAGATCAAATGTGTGGACAGTTGTGTGTCTGTACGAGTTTGTGGTTGCATATTGATTTTTGCATGTGCGTATTGATATATGGACATTTGCAATGACATTTACATGGGTACTTTAGATTTGTGTGTACACAATGCTCTATGTGTGTAACAACCTTGTCAATGTGTAATATGTCTCGTGAATGTGATTGTGATACACAACAAGAAGCTGCAAGCATGTGCCTTCCACATCCGCTTTTATTAGACCACTTCCTGTAATGTTATGTTTGATATTATTGAACGCTATTACAGTGTTGCTTAGGGTTATGAAGTCTGCTTATATAGCTGAAGATACAATACAGACCAAGAGTGAGCCTCTCAGTCTTTAACGAAAACAAATGATATCCCTGAGTCACACACAAAAAAAAAAAATCACTTCCAGAAATCCAACAAACGAAGAAACCTACTTTAAGTGGACCTTTGGAAATATACAAGTCCTTGTCGACACACAAAACGTATTTTACAAGTATATAAATTGAAATATCCTCGTAAAAATGTCCTTACACGCACATCTTGACACGTACACGCAAATATCATTATGCCTATATAAACCAGAATTCACTGACCTCACCACATGTACACCCTTTGTTAGCCACGCGGCGTGCAGAAGGGTGCCTTGCCTCCAATTGGTCGATTTCAGGACACTCTTGGAGGAAGCGGCCGCACAATAGTACGGAAGCGTGAACATTTCTGCCGTATTAGCAATAAAACTCTTACAGACAGTATTAATGCATTTCAGTCGACCCTCCTACCAAGTTCAGTCTTTGCTGACATCCTCCTCTAGTCACTTTCTGATGAGGCTTTTAATTGAGGGATGTAATCACCAAAACTTTATGAATTATGTGTATTTGTTCTACATTGAGCGTGCATTGTTTAAATTTTGCACTTTGGCATTCGGGTTTCCCCTTACAAGTATCTTCAGAGTGTTGAAGCATCTTGTGACATCCATGACCCCAGCATGTGGACTCTGTTGAAGCGTCGATTGGAGCGTCCACGGCAGAGAGTTAATGGCTGTTGCTGGAAGTTACTCCTTGAAATTGATGAGCTTGCAGTCGCTATAGGACCCTTCATCAGTTTGACAATATGTGCAGTTCGAAATTGAATGAGATGTCAACAGTTAACTTTTTCTGTGGAAATAAGAACCTACCCACCTCCTGAACGATGAAGTCATTTAATCTTTGCCTCTATTTTCCCTGTATCCCTGGAGTTTATTGTTTTTTTTTCCAAGAAATAATTGACTCAAGACCAGTGTGTCAATGAGCTCATCAGAGGAGTTAGGACAATCAGACAAACAACAAAACAAATCCCCAATGGATTTTTCTTGGGCTGTATGCTGCTCTGTTTGTAAATTAGTATGGCAGTGCTAATTCAAATAATAATAAGCACTTCTACACTGGAACTCACATACTTTACGTCTTTAGTCTCTGTGTCAAGCCTGATCCTCTTGGAGGTGTGTGTTACAGTAAGAGGAAGCACGTGAGGCTGTTTTCAAGACAGATGTGTGCAATTACAGTTGTAGTCTGTTATTAGGCTGCCAGCAACAGCAAAATATGTGTGAAGGTGCATCAGGGCTTACATCTGTAGGAAAATGAGGCTGTGTTTGCACTGGTGTTGTGGTTACTCAATACAGATCAAAGTGAGAATAAAAAATGGGAAACATCTAACAGTAAAAGTTAGTACTCTCACCTCACAGCGAGAATACTTCTAGTTCATCGTCTCCCTGTTGTGTGTGAACGCCCGTTCATACTTTCCACGTCCACGGACGTCTCTAGTATAGAGAGAGAAACGGCGGCGCGCTCTGTCTTGTTCGCAGTAAGTGGCATTGATGTCGGTAACACGTTAATTAGTAATGCGTTACTCTCATATGACCACTTTTGTCAATAACGAGTAATCTCATGCGTTAGTATTTCTAAACCAGCAATCAGATTAAAGTTTCTTATCCACGTCAATGTGTGTTTGTAGCGTCCCGCAGGACGTTGGAAAGGAAGACGAGCTTTTTGTCTGTAAAGCCGCTTTATGACTGAACAGAACCGGCCCCCACTCCATTCTCCTGCACACACACACACACACACACACACACACACACACACACACACACACACACACACACACACACACACACACACACACACACACACACACACACACACACACACACACACACACACACACACACACACACACACACGTGCAGTCTCTGCACGCTCACCGTACTGAATGTCAGTCGTAAATCGTTGTTGAACACAGTGTATAAACCATTACATTGTAACTCTGGATGTATGTTCAGCGTCATTTTCCTGTTGGAAGGTGAACCTCCGCCTCAGTCTCAAGTCTTCTGAAAGATTAACAGGTTTTCCTCCAACAATGTCCTGTATTTGGCTCCATCCATCTTCCCATCAACTCTGGTCAGCCTCCCTGTCCCTCCTGAAGAAAAGCCTCCCCACGGCATGATGCTGCTGCAACTATATAGGCCGATGTCACATATTTCTAGAATATGGCTCTGCACAGTAATGGATGAACTTTATAGAACTTGTTGGATGATTTTTCCCTCTTTATTTTCCTTGGCTTCTCAGACCCTGAGGGCTCCTCAGAAGAGTTGCCCTCTGCTGACGAGGAGCCGGCCCTATCTTCTGCTGCAATGGACGAAAGCGAGGCCTCTGCTGAACCCTCGCAGAACGCTGAGGAGAACAGTGAGGAGAACGCCAGCTAAGGAGCCGCAGGAGAGAAGATGGAAGGTGATGGAGCGGAGAAGAAGAAGTGAGTGTCACCAGAGAGATGCTCTGCAGTGTAAACACGGTGATATTTCACTCTATAATAGCTTTCCCATACGATCCTCACCTCTGCTGGTTGGCGGCAGGCTGCTCCTCTCATGGATGCAGCGTTGCTTTGCCGAACAATCTGACCTGTCACACCCACATTCATCCCCTGTGTCATCGTTATCAGACAGATGTGTAAGTCCATGAGCCCGCGGTCACGGAGGCTGGGAGGTGAGGAATTTGGTATTGCTACAATTTGATGATTCATTTTACTCCTAAATCTGGTTTTGAATCTCCCAAGAGAGTAGCATCCACTGCTTGAACCTTTTCCTCAGAACATTGTTTTCAGGAGAAATCCATGAGAAGGAAAGTTGGAAATTCCCCCTGAGCTGTTCCTCCTCATAGCTTTAGACCTCCTTTCCTTTTAACACTCCTTACTGAGGCAAAAAAATCATGTAGGAGGAGGTATTATAACACGAGTCTTTGAAATCCAACTGGACAACGTCGGGTTGGAAATCCACTCTGTCTTAGTGGGTTTAAACCCCGACACCCACCTGCATCCCGCTTTACCTTCACGGCAGCTTTGTGGAATGTTTCTGGCCCTCATTTATTATTGAGATGGATGGAAATCATGTTGTGTTCAAAACACATAGTGTAACGAACAGGCAGTTCGTTCCTCTTTTAAGCATTCACAGCACTTTATTCCAGCACTTTAAATGCTCACCAGCACTTTGAGCAGCACACAGCACTTTAAAATGACGCTATTTGCACATATAAAGGAAATTTGCACAAAATTGTTGTTTTTAACTTATTTATTGAAGCTTCTGTTGTCGTCCGTCGATCCGGCCGTCTGTGGAGGCAACACAACAATTAATTGATAAATTGAAAATTGTGCAATAGGTGTATTTAAAACTAGTTGATGTGTGTGCTGTGAATGTTTGAAGATGTGGGTGAGAGTGTTGTGTGGTGTGTGTGAGAGGAGAGTTTTCACTTACCTTCTTCTCTTGTGTTCAGGCCGGTGTCTGGGTAAAAGATTCCCCCTGGAAAAGGTCTGGGCTGAACCAAGAGGAGGAGCAAGCTGGGGTGTTTATTATTTAGGTGTTTGGTTTTTAGATATATTTGTTAATATGGGTTTTCTTTCCTTAACTTAAAGTTGGGGTTTTGGTTAAGAGGATTTTAACTTAGTTTTAAGACACTAATGTTAACTTTTATCACCTATGGAGTTTTAAATGGTTTCATCCAGTTGAGTGGACTGTATTTAAGGCACCTTTTAACATCATTCATGGTTCTGCTGCTGGAGAAGCCACACTCCTGAATCCTCCAATGCACTTTTTGTTGTGCACCTTTGTAAATTAAAAAAAAAGAAGAAAAAAAAAAAAAGATGTGGACCACCCAAAAAGCGGACTCTGTCATCTCTTATTTACTCACTGTTTAAGCCGCTCTCCGGCCAGTCTGAGGCCATATCGGGGATCTGAAGTTACACATAGTTTGTCATTTTTGTTTTCTGAAACTGTTGCTATAAGTGGCAACACTTCACTGGACCAACTCAGCCGCTCCAGAGATTCTGTCCCTCCTTCATTCAACTCAATCAGTTTAATCCAATTCAGTCCGTCTATTGATTTCACACTTTTTCTGATGGACTGTGCTTCACTTATAATTCAGAAACCTACATCCATCCATTCATCTTTTGTGTTGCTATAATTGTTTAATTCAGGGCTTCTGGGGGCTAAAGGCAGGGTGCACTCTGGGTAATCACCATCAATACACCACTCTAGAGTCAGCTGTTGTTCTTGAACTTGTGTTTTTGGAGAAGAAATTAGAAACTCCCCACAGCCATGAGGCAGACGAACAAACTCCACACAGAAAGGATAGAAAAGAGGAATATGTGTCTGAGGCGAGTGCGCTAATCACTACTCCCCTGTGCAGCCTTGAGTTAGAAACAATTGTGCATCAGACCAACTCTACAGTCTAATATAGTGTTTCCTAAAATACTTTGACATGAAACCTGAAAATGTAGGGTCATGTTGCCCAAATCCTTACATTGGTCCAGGGCACTGCTCCACTTCTAAAAAAGAAAAGTCTTAAGTTTTTCTTATTGATTATGTGGCGCTGATGCAACAACTCAGTGAGGTTAATGCTCCATACATCCAGAAACACATCAGCCTCCGTGCATGAAACTACAGGTGTTTTCTTTTTTAAATCAGAACTCAAAACTACTGAGATACTCAGAAAACAAAATGCTGAAGTTAGAAATGTTTGCAGGTTCAGAAATCTTGTTTGATGCAGCAACATCCCAAAATCTAACAAATGTTGAGATTATTACATGGAGTAGAAAATGAGTTTCCTAATAACAGCTCCCTCAAGCTATACATGTTTTTACATCTTGCTTTTAAACTAAACTTTTATATAGACAGAATTCTGTGTATTTATCTTGATATGAACCTCATGTCTTTAGTTTAAAGGCCTTTGGTCCATTCAGACCTCAAATTGATGCTCACCTGAGCTCAGACCTCCTGTTTGGTCTCAGTTTGCTCCTTTAGTGATTATCAGGGTTCCAATGGCAGCGTCAGAGATTTGCTCAGCCTTGATTTGCTTCTTACATGTTTAGTTTCTTCCTAAACCTTGGTTATAAAATAGTAGTTAATTCAGGTATAAAATGATTGCTGAGGTAGGACTCAGAAATTGGATAGAGCATCAATGGATCAGTGGCCCACTTGGTGACAAGGCTGTGATCAAGAGACACACTTATTGTTTAATCTGCTTCATGTGAACAATTCTTAATGGAACAATAATTTATTATTGTTTATGAAATTAATACTGGAGGAGGGTCAAATAAGCCCCCTGTGTTGTTTTACCTTGTGTGATTAATAGAAGGGATTAGTACGTTCTTGGGTTGTAATCTGAAGTCTCCTCAATGCAAATCTACTAAAACATAGTCCTGTTTACTGTTTGTGTATTTATGGTCAAATCCAGTTTTTAAAGGTTGGTTTGCTTGCTGACATTTGACACGATTTTGGGATGTTGCTGATCGATCAAACAAGATTTCTGCACATGCAAACATTTCTAACTTGAGGGTTTATTTTTCTGTGAGTATCTGAGTAGTTTTGAGTTCTGAAAAAGGAACACCTGTAGTTTCATGCATGGAGGCTGATGTGTTTCTGGATGTATGTAGCATTAATATCACTGAGTAGTTGCATCAGTGCCAGATCATCAATGAGAAAGACTTGGATTTTCAAGATTAGAAGAGCTGAAAAGCCCGCAGAAAAAGATGACGACAGATCACAAAGTAAGGTGCTTTATTTTGTGGACCATACAGTGCTGATTCAGCACCTGTGGACTTTCAGGCCACAGTTTTAGATGTCGTAAAGTCATTCATCACAAACAAAATTGAAGAAATTGTATATATTTTTACAGTTGATGGCAGCCATGAAAGGCCCAAGGGGGCGGAGCTTAAGTCCTTTCATCATTGTTATGTCACACTGAGCCTTTGTGACATCACCCAACAGAGTTTACAAACCGGGGTGGCTTGTCAAATATCTCTTATTCTCACGAGCGACCAGTCCGTGAACATTTTTCACCAGAACTTCAACTATTTTCAAACTACCAGTACATTAACTTCATTCTATCAGTCGTATAACTGGAGAAGTGAGTATATTGATTGTTTTTTTGCTAAAATAGGTAAAGATGAAGTTGAATTATCTGTTGATGGAGTTAGTATTGAGAAGGTATCAGAGATTAGGGTTGTGGAAATCATATTGGATGACAATTTGACATGGAAATCACATTATCATATGTTTTAAAAAAGCTGTCAAAGAACATTTTTAATTTGAACAAAGGTAAATATGTTGTTGAATGCTGTATTGTTCACTTATATCGCCTTACTTGAGTTATTGCCCACACGTGTGGGGTTATACATATATGAGCAATTTATTGCCTTAGTTTTTAGTGCAGAAAAGAGAAAATTGAATCTTCCACAGATTTCAGTTTAAAGAACATACCAATAGTTTATTTGATAAATCAGGGTCATTTAAATTTACAGAGATGATAGAACTACAAATTAGTTATTACAGGTGATGGCAGTCATGAAAAGCCCAAGGGGGCGGGGCTTAAGTCCTTTTATCAGTGTTATGTTACACTGAGCCTTTGTGACATCACCAAACAGAGTTTACAGACCCAGGTGGCTTGTCAAATATCTCTTATTCTCACAAGCGACCAGTCCGTGAACATTTTTCACCAGAACTTCAACTATTTTTAAACTACCAGTACATTAACTTCATTCTATCAGTCCTTTAACTGGAGAAGTGAGTATATTGATTGTGTTTTTGCTAAAATAGGTAAAGATGAAGTTGCATTATCTATTGATGGAGTTAGTATTGAGAAGGTATCAGAGTTTAAGGTTCTGGGAATCATATTGGATGACAGTTTGACATGGAAATCACATTATATGTTTTAAAAAAGCTGTCAAAGAATATTTTTAATTTAAACAAATGTAAATATGTTGTTGAATGTTGTATTGTTCACTTATATCTCCTTACTTACTTAACTTTTTCAGCATTATATTTTTGTATTTTCAGCTCCAGCATTGTATTTGCATTTTTCTAATGTCTTTTGTCATTTATCTTCAGTTTTTTTCAGAGGAGACAAGTAAACACTGCGAGGACAGCTATTACGACAAACAGACACTCTATAGAGCCTAGTTCACATTCTCACAGTCGACAAATCAACAACCATGACAACCACGGTACCCATGTCTTTCCCCTACGTACAGCCTGCATACTGCTACGGCCCACAGGCTGCGCAGTACTGCATCCCACTTTACTATGTCCCGGTGTACTACGTCCCGGTGTACTACGTCCCACAAAACAACGTCCCACAGCCTCACCAGGACGGCATCCCACAATCCCAACAGTGCGGGGTCCCACAAGATGCTGTCCCACAACGCCAACAGTACGGGGTCCCACAAAATGGTGTCCCACAACCTCACCAGTACGGCGTTCCACAATATGGCGTCCCACATCCTTTCCAGTACTGCGTCCCACAATTTGGCGTCCTACAACCTCACCAGTACGGCGTTCCACAATATGGCGTCCCACAATATGGCGTCCCACAACCTTACCCGTACGGCGTCCCACAGGCTCCACAGGCTCCACAGTTCCACGTCCCACAGGTGAGTGTCTTCAATTATTAAAATTAGAATAATTAGATTTGAATAATCACCTACAAATACAACGTAAAACTGGTACGTTAGGTCAAGGCAGGATCTAGACCAGTATTATGAATGCCCTCATACTTCAAGCTTCAACATTTTATACCACCTTAAATAAATCAGGGTATTTCTTAACTCCTGCTGCAACAGTGCCATCTGCTTTTACAGTACGTTTACCTCGACGACTCCTACAGAATCCATTCAGCTGCTCTGATTTGACTGAACAAAAGAAATTAAATTTATTTGGTGCACTCCAGACTTTAGTCCAAAAACTAACACTGACATTGTATCTATGAAGTGAAGTACCATGTTTTTGTCAAAAGAATATGAAGCCAAAATCTGCTGTGCTAACTCGAACTTTTAAAAAATGAAACAAAGACGCCCAAAGTAGACCTTTCCTGGTTTCTGAAGAAGGGCATTGTGACGTCTTCCTCCCTGTGTCCTTCTGTGGATGTTCAACATGTATTTTCCCTGTTTGTGCCATCTTGTAGCAGTCACCACAGAGTGGACAGCAACAGCAGCCTGAGATGCCTCAGACTCATGAGATGTCTGAGGAGGCTGAGGAGGGACAGCAGCCTGAGAAGGAACAGCAGCAGGAACAGGAACAGGAGCCTCAGAAGGAACAACAACTGCAGCAGCGAGAACAGAAACAGCTGACTGAGGGGCATGAAGAGGCACCACTTCCTGAGAAGGAACAGCAGCAGGAGCAGGAACAGGTGGGGCAGGAGCCTTCTCAGGAACAGCAGCAGGAACATGGACATCAGCCTGAGGAACCTGAAGAGGGACAGCATTCTGAGAGGGAGCAGCCAGAACAGGTACAGCAGTGTGAAGAGCCTGAACTGGAAGAGAGCCATGAGCAGCCAGAACTGGTACCGCAGTGTGAAGAGCCTGAACTGGAAGAGAGCCATGAGCAGCCAGAACAGGTACACCAGTGTGAAGAGCCTGAACTGGAGGAGAGCCATGAGCAGCCAGAACTGGTACCGCAGTGTGAAGAGCCTGAACTGGAAGAGAGCCATGAGCAGCCAGAACAGGTACCGCAGCATGAGGAGGTACAGCAGCATGAGGAGGTACAGCTGCATGAGGAGGTACAGCAGCATGAGGAGGTACAGCTGCATGAGGAGGTACAGCAGCATGAGGAGCCTCAGAAATGTGAGAGCCTACAGCAACATGACCAGCCAGAACAGGGAGAGAATTCTCAGCATCAACAGACATCAGAACAGCCTGAACTGCAACCGGAGCCTGAGAAGAAACCACTGAACGTCCTGAACGTGTCAGCGAACAGCGATGTTCAGCTGAATAAATGTGCGACTGCTTGGAGGCCCGGCTTTCAGAGAAGGAGCACTGTGAAGGATCCTGAGGCACAGGAAACAGAGGTACAGACTAACACACTACCTACACTACGCTAATATTCCTAAATAAACTCTGTTTAGTTAATGAGCTTCAAGCTAACATAAACTAACAGAATCCATCATAACTTAATTCTGCATAGATTAGAGGAGCAAAACGAGTCGCTCTGAATGAAAAAATTACATGAAGATATTTTTGAGTGGTTCATCAACAATGACCCAGAAAGATTGACTGAGACTGTTTACTTGTTCAGAGAAATGACATGACCAGGAGTAACAAGATAATTGTAATAATCGGTTCTGACAAGCTTACAAGCACTTCAGAAATGTCATTAGTTCATTTCAGTTCAGTTAATTATTGGATTTGTTTGCATGTGTGCATGTAAATGGGCCAATTGATTGATGATCTCAGTGATTAACCACATCTTCTAATTGGTTCCTCCCAGGAGCTCTTGAGGAAATTCCGGAGTATCCTCAACAAGCTGACTCCGGAAAAGTTCGACCGGCTGATCAAGCAAGTGACTGAGCTGCCAATCGACACTGAGGAGCGGCTCAGAGGGGTCGTTGAGCTCATCTATGAGAAGGCTATCAACGAGCTCAACTTTGCCACAACTTATGGGAAGATGTGCTGCTGCCTGGCAACTGTAAGTGTGCTTTATTATTTATTAGAATATAGAGAAACATCAGAGTGGACATTTTAAAACCAAGGACATTGGCTTCTAGTTGTTAATTTGTTTGCTCGGAAGATGTTGGTGGAATTCCTGAATCCAAACTGAATGCAATGTAATTTTCTACCACTGTGAATGATCCTGTCAGAAGAACTGTTGTCTTAAGAGTACCTAGAAATGATGGATGGATGTAGAAATCTCTGCTTTGTGCCACATTGTGGAGCGTTTGTAGTGGTTTGCTTCTTCTCCTAACCTCAACCTGTCTGTGGTTCACAGTTGAAGGTGCAGATGCCCGGCAAACCCAACAGCACCGTCAGCTTTCAGAAGCTGCTGTTGAACTGCTGCCAGAAAGAGTTCGACAAAGACAGAGTGGATGATGCAACGTTTGAGAGGAAGCAGAAGGAAGTAGACTCTGCTGCATCGGTATGCATTGATTATAATTCTTACAAAAATATGTCTGAATACCTCACCAAGGCTGATCTTCATATTTGCTATTTGCACAGTGCTAATCTTTGTTTGTCTTGTTTTCTCTAGTCGACGGAGCGCCGACGGCTTCAGGAAGAGCTAGAAGAAGCCAAGTGCAAGGCCCGAAGACGCTCCATTGGAAACATCAAATTCATTGGCGAGCTGTACAATCTGAAGATGCTGACCGGCTCCATCATGCATGAGTGTGTGGGGAAGCTTTTCAAGATCAACAGTGAAGAGTCACTGGAGTGCTTATGTAGGCTGCTCACCACCTCCGGCCAGACTCTCGACCTGACGAAGTCCAAGGTGAGACTGACAAAGCCGATTCATCGATTCTATGTTAATGTTTGAGCAGAAGTTACTGGTTTGATATTTGAGAAAAATACACTTATTAGCTCTCTTATTGAAAATTACAAAAATATATTTATGTTGGATTCAAACTTGCATGGAGTGAATGATGGTAGAGCACAAACAAGGGGGGTAACTTAGCTCATCTGCAGAAGGTGAGAATACATAAACAACCAAATGCATGAAGGTTTCCTGTTGGGAATTTATCCTAAACCAGCTGTACTGTACTGCTGAGATGCTTGGAGAGACACAAATGACCCAAAGACCATCAGGCTACATTTGTACTGTACTGCCGTCGCTTTCACAACAACAAACAGGGAAAATGCTATGAATCAAACCAGTCGAGTGAAATAAGTTGTAAATCCTCCAAAACTGCTATTTATTGTTGTGAAACAGAGAAACACAAATATAACACTGTGTCACCTTCTCCATGTTTTTTCCATCAGTCCCGAATGGACCAACATTTCACCCAAATCGAATCAATCATCAAGGAGCGTAAAACGTCATCCAGGATCCGCTTTATGCTTCAGGACGTGGTGGACTTGAGACTGGTGAGTGTTTGGTTTAGAGGTTTGTTTGGTTTTTTTTGTTTGGACACCCCCCCCCCCCCCCCCCCCCCCCCACCCCCCCGACAACTGATAGATTGTCCTATAAGTTGAAAGTGATTTTCTGGTAACACATGTGCATCTCAACAGTGAATTTTTATCGATTACGAACATTTGTTTTGTTTTTAATTCTCTGTGCTGTTTGTGAATTAGTGAAACAAAAAAAACTGAAGAATATGCTTTGGTCATGAAATTGCAGAATGAATAATGAAATACATTTGTTTTTCTCAGAACAACTGGGTCCCAAGGAGAGCCATCCAGGGCCCAAAGACCATCAGTCAGCTCCACATGGAGGCTGAAATGGAACATGTTGAAGAGCAGAGGAAAGTTCTTCAGCATATGGACTTCAAGAGACAGACAGGTGAGACCCACGGTCCAAATCCTCTTTAAGTCTTAGAATGACATCGGCACAACCCCAGTGACTCAGGAAGCCTGCATACAGGCAGACTTCCTGTCCCTCGGCCTGCAGAGATGCTATTGTGTCCAACGGCAGACAGGAAGAGTCCTTACTTCCATCCGTCTTGTAGCTGACGTATAATATGGCGTCATGTATAGCAGAAATAGTGAAACATGAATAATTCAATATAATATGAAAAACTAACAGTTACGCTTACAGTTAGCAGGAGCTGTAGCTACTTGGTAGGAACTGTAACAAGACATACAACCAAACTTAGTAAAATATTCAGACACACAATATTTTAAACTAGAGACACTTTTAGACAAGCTGAAATTCAGGACCAAGCCTGGATTTGGGGAAATACACTTTAAATACAATGTTGCTGGACCTCTGACGCCTGCGTAAAATTGTTGAAAAACTGTATAATATGGGACCTTTGATAAGTACACTTCTGTGGTTGTGTGTTCCCTCCTAGATCTTCGCAGCCAGAGAGAGCTGGACTATCAGCCAGAAGAAACTGTGCGTGAGACAATCTATAGAGATCTCATCGACCCCAACAAGATCCTAAAGTTCTTGAAGGTGAGACTCACTACAGTCAGGGCTGAGCTTCACCTCTCAGTAACATCACCAGCAGCTGGATGGAAACTCTAAACTTTTCTTCCTGCTGTTTTAACACAGGCTCCAGTAGGTGAGGAGACCCAGCTGCATATGCCGGATCACCACGCCTGGAAGCTTGGCGGCAGAGGATGGGGAAAATCCAGTGACTCAGGTAAGATCTCCTCCTGAGCTGCAGCTTCAATACATGGGAATGTCAATTGGGTAGAAAGCCGCCCAATCTGGCAGCACTGATCTTCTCCCCGACATTGGCCGGAAGTAGACACAGAAACAGCATGTTCTCATGGCTGAAATTCAAGACCAAGGCTGGGTTTGGAGAAATACACTTTGAATACAATGTTGTTGGACTTCTCACACCTGTGTGAAATTGTTGAAAAACTGTTTAACATTTGACCTTTAAAAAGTACATTTCTCATTGTGTGGTGGTGTGTTCCAGATATCCTCTTATGTCCTCAAGTGCAGCGACAGCAGCCACTGCAGAGCATGCAGGAAGCTCCTCAAACAGAGAAGAAGAAGATCCAGGAGACACCTCAGAATAAGACCAAACAGAGGAAAGGCTGCAGGGGACGGAGAAGAGCTCAGTGCTAATTCCTCCCAAAGGGCTTTTCCACCAAAAAGAACCAGGAGCGAGTTCAGGGCCGGTGCCAGAGCCAGTTCTTAAATGAGCACCGCCATAGAACCGGTTCTTTTTCCACCGTTAACGGAGCCAAGTGAGAGCCACGTCATTGCGTCACTGCAAAACGTCGTACGTCACTGATTTCACCAATGTAGCCCTGACAGCGCTCATATAAGAACCAGGAGACGGACTGTAACATCGGTTTAGTTCGGATTGCTCCATCTAGTTTGGTCTGCACCCGAGACCAAACTAGATGTTTGGTCTCGGGAGCCTCGGGTGCAGACCAAACTAGATGGAGCAATCCGGACTAAACCAATGTTACAGTCCGTCTCCTGGTTCTTGTATGAGCGCTGTCAGGGCTACTTTGGTGAAATCAGTGACTTGTCACGTTTTGCAGTGACACAATGACGTGGCTCTCACTTGGCTCCGTTAACGGTAGAAAAAGAACCGGTTCTATGGCGGTGCTCATTTAAGAACTAGCTCTGGCAGCGGCCCTGAACTAGGCCCTGGTTCTTTTTGGGGGAAAAACCCTCCCTGCGACTAACCCGGGAGGCCGAGGAGGAGTCGGAGGACAATTAACGAGGGAGACTCCCGGGAGACGTGTCGTAGTTGGACTGCATCCTTTCAGCAGAGCAAACTTTCTCGATGGATGCGTGAGCAGGACAAGGCTTTTACTGCTGGAAGTGTTTCTTCTTCTTCATTGTTTGAAGTCCATGATTGGAACTTTGGATTAAAGTTTGTGGACAAAAAAGTCATAATTCTCAGGATTCTTTCTTTTGATCAGTGGAGAAGAGGGTTGAAGGACACTTTTTCTTCTCTCTGGTCTCATGTGTGACATCAGAGCCTGGTAACATGAGGTGGTTTTTGTGATTTGGATCAAGAGAAGTTGGTTGAAGTGACCGGTATGA
Source organism: Lipophrys pholis (assembly GCF_963383615.2). Lineage (NCBI taxonomy): Eukaryota > Metazoa > Chordata > Actinopteri > Blenniiformes > Blenniidae > Lipophrys > Lipophrys pholis. The sequence continues at coordinate 9,484,531 of NC_137632.1, forward strand.
AGAATCACATGAAGCCACCTCACAAACCACACATTCACACACACACACACACACACACACACACACACACACACACACACACACACACACACACACACACACACACACACACACACACACACACACACACACTTCCACTCTTCACGCAAGGTGCTTCTGAAGTTGCTTGTTCTCTGTCATCATTTGCTTAAACTCTAAAAATCATGTTCCTCTTTTGTTGTTGCCTCTTTGTTAATTCATGTTCCTGCTTCACGTTACTGTCTAGATAGAGCTGCTCAGGCTGGTTTAATCCAATAAACAGTTGTAAAGTATTTGGATCAGTGTGATAACTGCAAATAATATATGTAGCACAACAAGGGTATTGTATGTTATCCCCCCCACCCCCCACTCCTCCCCCTCAACTTCTCCTCTCCCTCTTCTCTTCTCTCTCTCTTTGTGCGTTACCCCCCCGGTCGTGTACGGCAGCCATGCCAACTTCTGATGGAGGAGGCAACAGGAGGAGACCCCAGGTCTCTCCCTGTTGCAAGACCAAAAACTGTTCTGACTCCGAAGGCTCTCAATCACATCATATTGTTGGCCCAAGCTGCCGAACAGGACAAGGGCAAAAAAATAAAAAAGAATCACATGAAGCCGTGAAAACGCTCTGATGCTTGTGTGCATGTCACAACTTCTGTCAGTCCCATGCTTGTGATTCAAATAGTCTTATCTCAACTTGGACAAATTGCACATGAGGTGCATATTTCTCATGAGGCAAAAATAATTGTATTAATCCAGAAATTATTTTCCTCAGAGATTTAAAAAGTGCCTGTAATGGCCTCTAAAACTAGCAAAGGTACAAAATGAGACTGAAGGATTACTAAAAGTGAAAATCACAGGACTATAAGAGGAAAGTAAAGAAAATGACACTGTAGAGTAAATCTTTCTCATGATGGACATCAGAGGGAAATGTGACATTAATTAGTAGTTACATGTAAAGTTGGACCACACAACAGCCATTGAGAGATTAAAAATGGTGTACATTGTTGAAGAGATACAAAATGACCTCATAGAGATGCAAACAACCCAAATGTGTCTTCAGTCTCAATGTTTTGTGTCCTGTGAGACATCTGTCACAAATCTTTGTTTTGGAGCTGGTGATTTCTGACGTGTCCGTTGACTCACCAAACACAACAAGAACGCAGAAGAAGACGGAGCACATATAAATTTAGAAGTAGACTCCTGCTTATAGACGCCATTATAACTCGGAGTTGTTTAGGTCTATGGCTCTGCTCCACCGCCAGCTCGCGTCAGTAGCTTCTGCAGCTCGACTGGAGCATGTCATCCGTCATTGTTGTGGTTATTAGGTGACATCGCGGACCGGGGGTGAGGGGTGTTGATGACGTCATCGTTTTACCACAGATGATCGTCTTTGTCGTCCACACGTCACAGCCGAGCCGGGGTTTCAAAATGTCCCCACTCTGGGACCCGTGTTCAAAAAAAACCCAGTTTTCGGGTTAGTCTTTCCTTGTCTCTTCTCATCTGCTCCACTTCTTTCCAGCTATTAACGCAGAGATTAAAGCAACAGCATATACATACAACAACACACAAGTATCGTCAGAGTGTTGAGGCATCTTGTGACATCCATGACCCCAGCATGTGGACTCTGATGAAGCGTCGATTGGAGCGTCCACGGCAGAGAGTTAATGTCTGTTGCTGGAAATTACTCCTTGAAATTGACGAGCTTGCAGTCACTATAGGACCCTTCATCAGTTTGACAATGTGTGCAGTTAAAGATTGAATGAGATGTCCACAGTTAACTTTTTCTGTGGAAATAAGAACCGACACACAACCTGAATGACGAAGTCATTTATTCTTTGCCTGTATTTTCCCTGTATCCCTGGAGTTTAGAATCTTTTTCAAGAAATAATTGACTCGAGACCAGCGTGTCAATGAGCGCATCAGAGGAGTTAGGACACAAATCTCCAATTGATTTTTTTTGGGCTGTAATCTCGTAGGGCAGTGCTAATCCTCATCACTGCTGCAATATTGATTACGTGTACTGTCCCAATCAATAATCATCCATTACTCGGAACTTCACTATATAAATCATATTCATATAATAGTGAGCACTTCTTCACTGAAACACTTATCCAATACAAATAAAGTCCGGCGTTGCATCATGACTGGAAGGGTTTACTTTGTAGGCTGAATCACCGCATTGCTGTTCTGCTTCCAAGCATCAAGTATTTTGTGTCGATGAAGGGATGCTGTTGGTGCAATAGCTCATGGTCCCGATGGCGGAAGTGTTTTTGTGATATGGATTTATTTATATCTAATGGCATAATGTTTGTAGTTCAAGAAGGTAAATGGGGTCACTGGAAGGAGTTGCCCTTCCACCACTACATTTGATTTTAAATCCATTAAGACTACTCTGAGCAGAACATCCAAGTACACAAGGAAAATGAATCCGAAACAACTTGTGTGCACTCTACTTTGGGAAGTTTCGAGAATGACTGTGGTGAGGCCAGATTGCATCACAATCATAATCGCTCTAATCATTAATATAAGAAAATATTAAGCAATAACAAATAGTGCAAATCAGAACAAAGACGTTTATGAGAGATTCTGCGTGCTTCAATCTTAAATGGAGAGTTTGTGTGGCTGCTTGGGGGTAGAAGCAGTTTTTGAATTCTATTTGTCAAGGATTTTAAAGAGTGTGTATAAACTTCTGAAAGGAGCCTTGAGAACAGATAGATGGCATCATAAATGGAGGGAATGGTCTGTTCATGATGCGCTTCGCCACCCACACCACCCACTGCAGGTTCCTCCTGGAATCCACTGAAGAATGACGCACTGCAGCAGTAAGTCAGGAGGCTTGTTATGGCTTCTTCACCTGATGGGAGGTATTTGTATGCCAACTGCGGTTTTCTGAAGTCTAGAGCCTTTTTCTGGGTACGAGAGTGGTGTCATCCGCAGGTTTTGTGTTTCTGGTGTGGATGGGTGAACAGTCATGGGGGGAGGGGCTGATGAGATGACGTGTGATGTCTCCTCCTGATGTTTAGTGGTTGGTTCCCCGCCATTTCCCATATCGACACACAAAAACAATCACAGAAGAAGTTCAAATTCATCATCAGCCAAAATAGCCTTATGAACAATTTCATATAGACTTTATTAGAATTAAATAACAATGCACATAATTGTAAAACAAAAGACTACAGGAACAATCCATTGCTACGTACAGATTTTACAGTGTATGCGTCTCAGGAAGAAAAGAAAAATCTGAGACAGGCACTGAAGCGTTTGAGTGTGTTAAGTGAGCTACAACAACAAGAGTAAAACAAAATCTCATACTTGGGATATACAAATAAATGCAAACCATATGATTTTTATTCTGAGATAAAATCTACAGCATCTGCCAAGTCACACACAATGAGTAGTGGCCATAACAACAGTCAGAGCAACCACATATAAACGCGCCCATAAAATGGAGGCATGACTGTAGGGCTACACTGATCAGCTAAAAGATCATGACCGCCAAGTTGGGATTAGTAAATAACCCTGATTATGGGTGGAATATATCAAGGAATAAGTGAACATTTTGATGTGTCAGAAGTCAAATAAATGGCAAGAAAAAGGAGTTAAGTGAGTTAGACGAGAGCCAAGTTGTGAAGGCAAGACGAGTGGGTCAGAGCCTCGCTCTGCAGTGCTCAATGTAAGAAAAGGGGGGAAGAGGTGGAAAAGCAGTGATGAGGGTCATGAGACTCATTGAGGCACATGGTTCCATGGAGGCAACTCCTTGTGACTTGCAGGACCAGAAAGGACCTGGAATTTTTATGTGCTTTTTTAGTTTCTGCTATGTGTGCTTCTTTCTCTTTACTATCCTGTTGTACCACTGCAAATTTCTCCACATGTGAGCTAAATAAAGGAGATCTTATCTTATCTTATCTTATCTTAACATATTGGTGATAGAGACCACATGATGCCTTCAATGTAGTCACTGCTTCTGTAAGTCAGCGCTGTCTTCTCATCATAAGGGAAACCTCCACAAAATGCAGGTAATCACGATAATATGGCTCCTCGGTGTAGCTCAGATAATACGAACTCTCAAACGCAGAGAAAACACCTAAGGCCTCACAATGTTATAACGGCACTGACATACTACAACAGCCAAGAAAGCCACAACAAATATTTTCACAGATCATCGTCTCAATGTTGTGACTGATTTTATTCACTCACAGGCAGCCGACAATATCAAGCCAACACTGAATTGTCCAGTCTTGACTGTGCTCATCATCAGCCATATTTTCTTTCCCCCTCTTGGCTGGAGAAACTCATGCAACAAATGCCATTTCGCCTCAAACTGCAGTGACTCATGTCTACACGTGTGCGTTGTACGAATGACCCCCACATATGTACACAAACTTACACATGTGCACTCATAACACACTTAAGGCAACGGTGGCCTGGCAACAGTGACTATTCGAGTACATCTAAATGTGCCCTTGCACGCTTCTCTAACTCTGTTCATCCCAGAGACGCCTACGACAAGAAAAGAAAAAAAAAAAAAAAAAACAGTTAGAAACGTGACACACTACGAGACACACCATCCGATCTTTCATTTAAAAACGGATCGAATCAAAAATACAACAGGATCTTTACATTTTCTAAGTTAAACGCTTATTTCAGTACAGTCTCACGGCGTCGGCGCGGATAAATAGGCGACAGATGAGCACGTACAGAGACAGTTATTGAGTGATTTATCATGTGCAATTTGTGACTGCCTTCAAATAGCTTTTCTCACACTCAGAAGGATGGCTGCGCCAAACCAAAGCCTGCCTTGAATACAGTGGACACTAATTAAACAATATCCATATACTTAATTCTCAGACGATACAGCATTTGATCCTCATCATTACGTTCCACAATATGATTTCCACATGGATCATCGTAATACAATGACGACTGACTGATAAATCCTTAATACAACACTGAAGACTATATTAAAATGTAAATCAGAATGTAGAAGAACCAGAGGCTGCAAACTCAGTGTCGCTTTTTGTAATTTAATTAATTCTGAAGTTATTTGGGGATTTACAGTTATAAGAGAAACAAACCAAAGGTCTGAAAGATTTTTCCACCCTGTGTCTTAATATTTTCACACCCATCAAGATACAGTATGTAATCATTTATATTTTCTTAAATGTACTTTACCCATTGTGGTGTTCCACAGAGATCAATTCTTGGACCACTAGAGGTTATACTCACTGTAAAGGCTGTTGATGTAGCTGTCAACTACCAAATCTGTAAATGGATCCTAATTCTTGCTTTTATTAAAATCTAAGTCTAAAATAAATTACCCTGGACATCTTCATACTTGGAGATTGAGTCTACTGATATTTAGTGTATTTTCTATTGTGTCCCAACACAGAATGTGTTTGCAGTGATATTAGGCTTCCGTTGATAGTTGTTTCCACACATTCTTGACGTAAGGATCTAATTTGATGCAGAATAAATCCAGTGACTTGAGACATAACAGGTTTAATTCTACAAAAAACTACAATACTCCCCTAATTATAACCAACATGTCAGTTTCACTGACGTCAGAGTCCTGCGACTGAATCTTCCTCCACCAGCTGTGCTTTAGCAGTGATTCTGATGTGGTGCATGTCATCATCCACATTTTTGTTTACAATATTGTTTTTCTTTCAGTCAAGAAAATTCCTGCTTCATATACATTTCTTTATAAAACATCCACATCAGGGGAGTTTTATTAACGTCATTATTTTTTGGGGGGAAATTTGCTTCTGTTGATGCAATTAACACAACTCAACACAATCTCTTGGAATGGTACTTTTGCTGATGGGTAGGAAATAATCAATGTTAGAGTAGTTATACGCGTTTATTTAAACACACCTTTTTATCGCCACGTGTGGGCCTCGAAAGAATCCAGAGGTAATTTCTGGGGAATGACATTTGCTTATTTAGTCATTTTAATTAAATCCTTGCAAATAAAGCTGTCCTCAAATATTTATCTGTGCATGCGGCCACTTGCTCTGTAAGCTACTTAGCAGGCAGTAGGCAGTGTGTAAGCAAGTTTTTTATTTTCCGTGCTGTCAGTCCTCCTAAATAGAATTATCCAACCATGAAGATGGGGGAAATTAACATGACAGCATTATCACTCCATAAAATCACCTTCTCTGTGTGCATAATGTATCTACTACTATGCATGCCAGTTTACACAAGTTTCATTTACTATTCACATAACCTTTCTTTTTTTTTTTGTAATGAATTTGCTGGTCTTGCTGCCCACGTCAGGCCAATTTGCTCTTCAAATATCGGCTTGCATTAAAAAAAAAAAATAGATAAAATACAACCCCACTCAAACTGCCACCCCCTGTGCTCTAGAGATTCCCTCTGCTTCACCTGTGTGCTTATCAGTCAACAGCAGCATCCCCCCCCCCCCCCCCCCCCCCCCCCCCCCCCCCCCCCCCCCCCCTGAGCCCTGCTGCACAGTTTGTCTGTTAGTGCCAAAGGACTTTTTGTAATAAATGGCCACACTATATTGGGAGACCATTCCACTCACTCTCTAAGCCAAGCAGCCGCCAGAGGCTCAATCAGAGGATCCGATATCACATGTTGTCGGAATATGAACACACACAATCTCATGCAGTTCAAACGAAGAGATGCCATGATCAAGTATGCTAATGAGAAGCCACAGGAATGTTGGGGGTGGTAGAGGCAGAAATCAATTAACACAACAAGGACCTGTTCCTGCAGTTATTATGGAAATGAGACGGGCAGCAGCAGGAGCATAATAATCAGAGAATGGGGTGAACGTTTGTCACTTCATAAAGGCCACTTCATTGTCTTGACTTAACATGATTGATTACCCAGTAAAGGTGGGCTTGTTAAAGTGATCCGCACCCAGCATGCTCTGACACCCCTCTGTCAGCTAAAGCTTAAACAATTACACTAACCTAATTCCAACTTTCCATACTAATTGATCCATCACAGGATCGTGAAACGCGAGAGCCAATCACACCTGAGCACAGACAGACAGTGGCATTCACATTTCGAATAATCAATTAACCTCAACACACATGTTTATAGGCTGTAACATCAGTAAACTCTACCCAGGAATTGTCCCAGGATTCAAACCGAAAATCTATTTGCTATGAGATTAGTGAATTAACTGCTAAAACACTTTGCAGCCCATCAATAGAAATCATGTAGAAATGATTTATTTTTTTCTTTTAACACAATATTTGGAGGTAGTGTGATGGTTGACAATGTCACCTCACAGCGAGGAAACCCAGATTTGATTCCCTAGTCTGGGATTTGTATTTGTGTGTAGTCTTTCTCCTACAATCCAAAGTCGTGTGTGTGTGTGTGTGTGTGTGTGTGTGTGTGTGTGTGTGTGTGTGTGTGTGTGTGTGTGTGTGTGTGTGTGTGTGTGTGTGTGTGTGTGTGTGTGTGTGTGTGTGTGTGTGTGTCTGGTAAGAGCTATCAGGGACTTCAAACTGAGTAAGGTGCCCTTTCAGTTATTGTTGGTAGAAATCAGCTTCAGCTTCCAAACGTAGGAAAGGTAGGCATAGGAAATGGAGCAAAGACAGCTAAAAAAGAATTTGGTATTTGTCTTCTTGATTTGTTTTTTTTAACCACTTCTCATCCTTTCAATTTTGATATTTACATATACATTTGAATATCCATCTTTGTTCTCTTATGTTGTCCTTATTCCAGTGAAGCACTTTGCATGGAATGTACATTATAGATGAAGATTAGAATGATTCAAAACTGTTTTATTTTAATTAAAACAGCATGTGAATAAATGAAAAAGGCAAATAATAGAATGCTTGTTCATAATAAAAACTATTTTCACTGTCACAGTACTGGATTAATCTAAAAAATCTTGATTTTGTCTATTTTATGGTTCCTCCACAGGTCAGCAAACGTTTATTAGTAAGAAACATTAAGGGTTTGTGATCTGGAAGATTGAAATATATATATATATATATATATATATATATATATATATATATATATGATCAATCTCTGTATTAATTGCAAACTCAACCCCTTTTCAAAATAACACTTAATCCTTTAATTCATTGTCAATATGAAAACACAATGACTGCTGCTCCTTTAAGGCCTGAAGATGGTATCTTTGTGCAGATCTTCTCTGTAATTAGATCACCTAATGGACTTGTGAGGGAGAGATCAGAGTAACCTTCAGCACTATTGTTCACAGTGACATTTAACTATACATAAGTGAAATATGCTCATTAGAGATCCAATTGCTACCTTTTCCTCACATATTTTCATAATGAGATTCGATTTTTCCGAAGAGCATTCATTTTTGTGACGCGGGAAAGAATTAATTACTGCAATCTGTCTGTAATTGGCTTTGAGCTGGTACATTTAAGGCATAGTACTGTGTGTGTGTGTGTGTGTGGGTGTAGGTGTGTGTGTGTGTGTGTGTGTGTGTGTGTGTGTGTGTGTGTGTGTGTGTGTGTGTGTGTGTGTGTGTGTGTGTGTGTGTGTGTGTGTGTGTGTGTGTGTGCGTGTGCGTGCCTGGATTAGGTGAAGGAGCAAAACATAACAGTCTCTGTCACACCACAGGGAAATCAATCTCTTCTAGCTCTCTTGGACAGGGAAAAACACTTCCCGTTATCACTCTATCACTCATAAACACTCATAAACAACAGAGGCAGCTGTATGACAGTATTCCACTTATGGTGGAAATGATACACCACATGTCTGCAGTTCTCTTCTGCAGGAGAACGTCACCCACAGAGAAACATTACTGATTTTGAAACCAAATAACTGTGGGACAATAACCTAATTTTTAAGGCCACAACTTCAGCTTTATGAGCATATATTCGACCTCCGTGTATAGAGCCATACATCAGAAACCATGATGGCCCTGGGGTAACATACAAAGCTTCTTCGTACAAAAATATCACAGAAATATCACCAGCTGCTCGAGTGTCCGCTTCTATTGTAAGCTGATGGGGCTGAAGTCTGCACAGGGACGTGAGAAGAAGGTCGGCAATCTTCCGGTTGTCCTCTGTGAGTTGTCTCAATGTAGAAGATAGAACATCGATTATCATATAAACAGGTCTTGGTGTGTCAACAGCACCCTTGTTCTGGAATATGTTTAGATTTTAGCTGATAAAAGTGAATGTCGAAAACGTGTTTGGTAAATTGTCTGATGTAGCAATCTTATGCTCTTATATATATATATTCTCTTTTAAATTACATCAATTTGTTGCCAATATGTTGTTAATTCAATTCAGCAAAGATTTGCCAAAATGCTCACAAGAGTCTTTGGCTACCAGTTTTTCCATAAGAATAGATCAACCTGGAGTATTGGGTACGATGTTATCATAGCACCGTTCATCACTCTTTAGGCTGATTGCACTTTCAGCTTGCATGCTTTCTGAAGCAGCCTGTCCAGTGAGGGCTTTCTTTTCAAACAGAAACCTCTTTAGTTGTTGTAAACCACATTGCACATTGGGATACGTGCACTCTTATTGTGTGTGTTATTCTGTGTTTGTCAGACGCAATGCTTAGCGGCGTATCCGCCCATTTTCATATGTGGAAATCCTCAGTGGATCATGAACGTGCTGAACTTAAAACTCTTCTATTTGATGACGTTGGAGCCGGCTTGGGTCATCCTGGACCGTTTTCCTAGTGAGAGGTGCTCAAGGTTTATGTTGCTAGAAAGTCTCATTCAGTCCAGGGAGTTCTCACTCCTCCATGTATTTGTTGAAAAGCCAATAACTTTGGTGTTTTGTGTTGTTGTGCCTTCTGCAGGTAACTCTAGCTGGAATATCCCATGATCTGTAGTCTCTATTGTGGTTGCACAGTAGTGTAGTGATTAATGATTGATATCCCCCGTTCAAGTAAGAGAGCAGGTGACTTAAAATTGCTTGTGTGTGTGTGTGTGTGTGTGTGCGTGTGTGTGTGTGTGTGTGTGTGTGTGTGTGTGTGTGTGTGTGTGTGTGTGTGTGTGTGTGTGTGTGTGTGTGTGTGTGTGTGTGTGTGTGTGTGTGTGTGTGTGTGACTGTCTGTTTATCCCGCCATGGTGTACACTCCCATCAGTCATACTTGATAGTATTCCAGAGGGATCATTACAACCCCTCGCAACTCTAACTTGGATGAGACGGTCTAGTTGAGAAATTGATGAATGGTTTCTACCATTGGTCTGCAGCGTATTGTTTGTCTTGCTGTCTATTACCAATGTGCACATTCAACCTCTTCTTTTGTTCTCTTACTGTCCTTTAACCTCACGCAGTCCAACCAGATGACCCTTGAGTCTGGTTATGCTGAAGGTTTTCTGCGGATCCTTTCCAGAATAGTATATGCTTGCCATCTACTCATCGACTGCTCACCTTCCAAATGCATGTTTCCTGCAAATGTGGCCTCATTTCGGAGCAAATTAAACACGATTTTAAACAGTATGCATTTTATTGCCAAAAAGCACTGTTACAACACATAAATGATCTCAAAGCACTAATGTTTTTTCCTTTTTGCTGCAATGGATAGGCTACACGTTGGTTCTCCCACTATAGGGCAGTAACTATGCTTTATGTTGAGACCACATAGCAGAATAGTTCACAGAAGAACCCACACAAGCTGCAGACCTACCAATATTCTTAAAAACTGCCCACAAAAGCGGCTCATACATCTATTAGCTGCGAGACTGACAGCATTGTGCTTTGGTGCACTCAGTGAAATATGCTCAGCGATTCAGCCTGGCAGGGCTGAGGTTGTAACGCAATTAGTGTGAGGTGAGTAGAGGAGCCACAGTCAGGCACACAACAGTGACCTGACAAAGAGCGAGCTTTAGAAGCCTGACTTCCACTTGAAATCATGCAGGTGGGCTCAAATGGGGACAGGCAGCCAGGAACTTTCATTAATAAATCCAGCCGGTAAGGCTGCCATGAGCGCATTGTTCACTCCACTTATCGACTCAAAAGACTGGTTCGTGAAATCGCCTCTGCAGAAGAAGGAGAATTTTGGACTTTGAAGCTCCGAGCAACAATCTGATAGTGCAGAAAGACAATTCTGTTGCAGCATCGCATAGATATTTCAGATTTTATTACACATGCCGGTTGCTTCGATATTGGTAAACTTTAATGACACAAATGCACTTAAAACGTGTCTGGAATGAAACACCCATAATGTTTCTTTAATGGCTTTTTAGATTTTACCACAACATTTTACTTTAAAAACACACGACACATTTTCTCTTTCTCTTTGTGAGGCTTTGTGCCAAATACATCACTTTCTGTTGTGCGCACTGTATTTATTTATTTATTTTTTTTAAATGTCAAAATTCTTTCAGGATGCTCTCTTGAAACTACAGGTCCTACCGTCAGGAACTCGTTTTTTTGTATTCCGTTGCAATACAAAGCTGAAAGCACAAGTATGACTGATGATACAATTTAAAATCACAGCTGCAATACATTACATATTTGTTTTGTTGTTTGGACTATAGATACTGTAGATAACCAACTCATCATCATTTTCCATGTATGTGAATTTCTACACAAAAGTGATCTCACAAACCTTTGGAACATGAACAGTAAGAAGAAGCCAACGATTAATGACACAAATCAAGAATATACCAACATAACACTGTAAAGAGAAGCAGGCACTTAGTCAACAAGGCAAATGCATGAATCATAAAAAAAAAAAAGGCAGCAAAATATAAAACAATCAAAAGTACTGAGCAAACAGTATTGTAATTTCTATATTTTTTTTGAACTACGTTACAAAACTGCCTGTGTCACTACTAATGCTGTATGTATCCTATATATTTTACACACCATTGATATTTTCTCACCCTTTGGGCCATTGCATTGATTTACATTCATTTCTGTATGCTTATTCAGAACCTTTAATTCTTCAATTTAATCTTCACCTAATCTTAAACTTTGTCTGACCATGAAACTCAAAATGTATTAAGTTTTCCTTCTGGGCATCCAGTGCTCATCATGGAAATGTGTAAAGGGAATCATCCCCACCAAACTCGTAGAGCTGTTTTGACTCGGGTTTCCCATATGACTCCATGCATTTCATAGCCCCTTCCTTTAACTTTAATCTTCACGGGAATCTTAACCAAACTATAAACTCACCCATAAAAGCCTATAATAACATATATAAACCAGCATGGGGTCCTCCATTTTGGGGCCTAAAAAGGAGGTCAGATTCACATGTCGCTTTTAGTTTTAGGACCCCATTAAGAGATAAACGACAAACAGTACCGAGAGTCACACACACGCACACACACTTCTCAGGGACATTACATAGACTTGCATTCATCTCCTGCAGCCAGACTTTGCCATATTTACTATTTGCTTAACTGTGACTTTCACCTTTGCAGGACCACAGCCGCCCAATAAATCCAGTCTTTACCAGTAATCTTATGGTTTCTCTCTATGGGTCCCGACAGGGATGACGAGTTCCCCGATGCCAGTGTGTAAACACATTTCGTTCTTCACAACAGAAATAAAGGCAACACACACACACACACACACACACACACACACACACACACACACACACACACACACACACACACACTTGCGCACACGCACAATGCACTGTAAACATCTAAGTTGTCTTAGTCCATTGGGACGACAGACAACAGTTTACTCTGATTTATTTATTTATTTTTGTCTTGTTTTTCAAAAAGTTATATTCACACTGACGGACTGGGTAGCAATACTTAATTTTTTTAAGCTTCTACACTGCTACATTACATCGTCTGCTTTTAGAATTCACATTACTGTCCCTATGAGCTTAGTGCTGGCCTAAAAATGAAGAAAATAGCGCGCTGCGTTGCTGTTGCATCAGCCTCCCTCAGCAAGTTCCCATAGTGCTGACTGTAGTATAACTGAACTTGGACATGGACGCCCCCGTTGCCATGACATCCTCCTCATTGTCCCGTAGCCCACGGCGACGATGGCGGCGGAAAGGAGCAGCGCAGCACGAGAAAGTGGTAAGCAGACCTTTGCGGAAGCGCGTGTTCATGAAGCAGTAAATAATGGGGTTGACACAAGCAGAAGTGTAGCTCAATAAATGAATAAAAGCGATGGGCGCCCCCGAGAGGGCGTGTTTGGCGGAGACGTCATCGAACGCCCGCCACGTGTTGACGCAGTACAGCGGCATCCAGCAGATGAAAAACAGAACAACAATGACCACCAGCATACGAATGACCCGCTTCTTTGCCTTCAGCTTGGCCTCTGATGTGTTGCTGCGAGGTCTCTCCGCCTTGCTCGCCTTGCTCGACGCCGCCGCCATGGCGGACATCTCCATCGAGTGCGGCCGTTGGACCACGTTCACGTAACAACCGTCTCCATCATCGCTACCAGCAGACGCAGCGGAGGTCAGGCCATTCTTCACATCTGCAAAGGAGAGCAGGATGAAAAAAAAAAAACCCAGTCAAAGCTGAATATCCACATACAGACTTGAATTTATGTGTTTGGAAATCATATAACATATAAGTGGAACTTTAGAATATAAAGGTCATTAGAATCATCTGAAACAAATATCAATGATAGAATGAGTCTGATTACTGTGTAACAAAATGTATTGAACTGAAAAATAAAATGTCTTGTTGATTTGAAAAATTCAACCTCAAGACTTATGAATTTTTTTAATTTATAGAATGTGAACAAAAAACTAATTTTTAGGTGAAATTGAAGGAAAAAACGAAAAAAGCCTTCAAAGAATTAGCCGTACAATCACTCGCTGAGAAGTGAAACACATTGCAGCTGCTGCAGCGTTTGAGTTCCTCTATTAAGTCTTATGTATCAGGATTTTAAATACAGAGTCCTATGTCTTTATTTTACTCTCAAAGCAGACCGTATGACTGCTAAAGAACACGTAAGCTCCATCCTTTGCACACATAAAAAACCTCGTATCAATCGTACAGTATCGTTACTGTTCAAGCTGAGCCATCAAAACCAACTTTCTACTCTTCTCAGGAGAAATGGTGTCGAACGTTGTGGCTGTCTTCGAGTAGTGTTGAACAGAGTTTTCATTTAATCCAAAACAAACATTGGGGAATTGTTATTTTTTTGGAAAGATTTTCTTCACACTTTTGTGATGATCTGCTGCAATGTGATGCATTCATTACATTAAAGTTGATGTAATGAATAGAGGGAACCAATGCTTGGATGTGGAGAAACGGCAAGCATCTACAAATTCAGATTATTACAGTAAATTATTGTAATGACAGCATTGCCATTGCCTGTAAATACTAATTATGTTTGTAATTATTATGTAAATATATGTAAGTTATTTATTAAATAACATATCTTGGAAATGACTTCCCAATACTAGTTGAATGAAACAAAGCCTTTCCCTGTGCTTCCTGTTATAATGATCATCCCAAATGATTTTTTATTTTATTGCACCATTTTTCATAAAGTATTTTTGCCAAGGAAATGGTCAAGGAAATTGAGCTGGTCCTGTGTCCAGCTGATTGATTTCTAACACGCACTGATTGGGAGGATTCATTTTGTAGGAACCGCACCGTGCACAAGTAACCAGCTCGCACCACCACACAGAGATGGAACAAGATAAAAAAACCTGTCCAAATAATTATCCATAGAGGGAAACTATTATTGAAGTGAACACTGTATTAAAAACTTACAAGTTAAACAGAATGTACACAGTCTCTCTGTCAGCTTTTTTTTTTATCACTCGTATCTCTTGCCCTCGCCTCTAATTTCAGGTTTTTATGTTATTTTTGGGTTGTTATCTATTAATTTGGATAACATCTTTCTCTGTGAGAGCAAGCAGATGGTGATGCCCAGACCTGCAGCTGCAGGCCGATTCCTCCCTCCGCTCCACACAGCCACCATCCCGGTCACGCACGGACATGCCCACAAAAGGTTATGTTTTACTTAACCTGCACACATTATCATGATTGTAGATCTAATGAAAATGTTGCGATTAAAATGCAAAAAAACCCTCGTCATTTATGAAAAACTGTGAATGTCAGAAGTGGTTGGGGGATTTAAGGTTGAATGGTATTCGTTATGAGACAACCGAATGATAATGCAATCAAAATAGCATTATAGGGAAGGATTTATAACTTCCTCCGGGGGGGGGGGTAATTAATTTCCCAAGAGGTGTGCATGAAAAAAACGAGGACAACTATGGAGTTCTACTCAAATCTGTCCAATGTAATAATTTCTGTTTTTTTAAAAATCAGCTTTCATATGGTTTATACATCAGTCAAGTTTTTATTTTTATTTGTTCAGGTTGGCCTGATGATGGTGATTTGAATTTGTGTTTTCAACACAGCAAAGGGAGGTGACAGCACGCCGACAAGCATGATCTATGTAACCTTTAAAAAAAAAAGAATTCCAATCATCAAACTGAAAACAAAGACGTATTTTATGTGAGTATTAATTCCTCACAATGTCCAGGTCTGAGCCAAAATACAAAACTCATTTTCAAATGATATGAAATGATCAATAGTGTAGTTAAAAAGACACAATTTAGCATTTTTGTCCCCAAACGACCTGCAACCTCTTGTGAATGCGAAGTATGAATGTATTCAAACAAAATACTAGCAGTAGAAAGTACTAGGTTCTGACAACTCCTACTTGGAACCCAAAAGGTTTACCCTCACCCTGACACAGAGTGTGATTACTCTCTGCAGAGCTCTTTACTCTCTAGAACACAGATGAAGTGTTGAACTGAAGCCATAACATCACAGAACAGGACAATCACACATTGCAACATGACATCGGTCAATAGATATCCCACCAGATCCACTTGATAACGAATATTCATGCCAGCAGCAATTCGTCTGTCCTCATGCCACTCAGATAATATTGATAATTACTTTTCATTTATAATGAATCTCACACCAAAGTGTGGTCAGTACTTAGTCAGTGACGTGTGATAATCCTGGTCTCAGAGGAGTGACAGCGAGTTGAAGAGTAGAGCTGCTGGTGCTGAATGTTCGAATGACACCGTCACGAGGAGTGTTGTTGATATTAGGTATTTATAGAAACCCCTGTCTTCGTCGGGAGTTAGAACTGGGTTGTGCTTCCCATATGCTTTGTCCGTGGCCTCACCAGTCGAGTCTTTTTTGTTGCCCATCTCAAACTGGATGCCTCGGTAGAGTTCCCTGGAGATCAGTCCGTAGGCCACAATCATGACCACACCTGGAATAGCAAACAGCACCACCAAGAGCAGACTATACCTAGGAGAGAAACACAACAGGTGCAAAAAGCTCATTGTTTGTAGATCACATGCGTTCATGCAAAGCCCCAGATTGAATACCCCATGTAATTAATTACCATTACTATGATTCATCAAACATCTGTTTAAGACAATTCCTCGCAGTATTGGAGGAAAAAACGCAGGTCGTAAAACAAAACCTTCGACTGAGGTCATTTTAAGATTCTCCTTTTTTGTTTTTTTTGTTTTTTTAAGCCAAAAGATCAAATTTCATTGTTGCAAGAACGAGCAAACCTTGAGCAATTTCCTCATCACAGATTAATTCCACTCGCATGCCGAAACACACGTATGCATGCACATTACCAACCGTTCTATGTCAAGTATCATTCAAGGGAATTATTACTTCAGAGTAGGAGCTTTTAATTTGTGCAGCTTCCCCCAAACACTGTTTCTTGTCAAACAAATCAGCTATTCTTGTAAAGTTATAACCCAGTATTGACAGACCAGATCAGATGTTAATAACAGAGACAAAATAATTTGCCTTTTATCCAAATACAAATAAGAATAAATACATTCGCCATCCATAGTTGTTTGCCATCTTGTCTCATAGCTTGAAATAAGGCTTGGGGCCTTTTTGTATTAGGTTTGCATTTTCTACTTCTGAGTACATCGTTATCCTGTTTCCTCCAGAATTAAAGTGGTCACTCTAAATTGCCTGTCAATCTGAGTGTGTGCTTCATACTCCATTCTGTTCTGTTTGTCTCAGCGTTGTCTCTGTGAGGGATGCAAGGCCGGACGATGCCTTCCTTCAGTGTCAGCTTGGATTGGCTTCAATTACACTCGCGCACACACACACACACACACACACACACACACACACACACACACACACACACACACACACACACACACACACACACACACACACACACACACACACACACACACACACACACACACACACACACACACACACACACACACACACACACTTCCACTAAAGTTGCTCAAAAACACAGCAAAGTATAAAAATAAGAAAGCAAGGAGCAACACATCAATTAATGAAGGTAGCTAAGACCACATCTTTCAACGTAAAAGCTTAACAATATGCACACATACAAAATAATAAAACGTCTTCTCTGTATGAAAACACAGATACAGTGCCTCTGCTGGACTGAAATTACCCCGAGGCCTGTTCCCTCTTGAGTCCCGAAAAAAACAACCCACAAACACCGTCTGTTCTCTTCATCTGTTCCAATGTTAAAACCAAAAAAATTCAAAAGAGCTACACAAAGAGCTGCTACAAAACAGACTCCAGGCCCGAATATGGAAGTGGATGAGATGTTTCAGTGTAGCGTGTCTTCTTGAAAGTACACAGAGCCCCACACACCCCTCAGACACAGACAAAGTTCATCTCAGGTTTATTTGATACAAAACCGGCACGCTGTCCAGTGCGGCCGGGAGTAAAGCTGTGTGAGTGAAAGTAATGTACGACCTGGCAGACGATTTTATGATAAGCTGCATTTTACAAGCCGGTGTGCTTCTTATTACCCTGGAAATGTGACCGATGATGTTGACCAGATAAAAGAAAAGCATGCGTAACCCATTTTTAAGTTATAGCTCTGCTAAACTAAAGATATCCCAAGTGCTTAAACTGAACTGCATCATCAGGTATTGATGGAAGTGTTGTTACAAGAGGTAACTTGGTATTTCCTCCTAAATGTAGTTAAAGTGTAAAAACGAAGCTGTGGTGTAGCACAGTCTCCTGACAACAAAAGATATTCCTGGATCAAGTCCCATTTTGATGGCCTTACGGTGCAGAGTTTCTTTAGGGCAAACCCACAGTATAAAGCTAATTGGTGGCTCCAGAATTGCCTGTATCTGCTATTACCTTAAATTGGATTAAGCCTTATAGAACTACCGGCTTTGATGTAAAATCTCATTTGTTCTACTGTTGGTTTTCTTCCTGTTTGATTTGCTAATGAAATGTACAGAGCAGTGCATGCTTTTATAAGGCTTCAGTGGAACCTTCATTAAAGAGAATTGTCGGAGGAATCCTTTGTCTGAGCAAACAGTCATCCAGATTTTAAAATTAGCATCAGCTGCAGGAAGTGAATTTATTTATTTAGATAAAGACCATGTGACATAGGTGACTGGACTTTGACATTATTTAACATAATGTGATTGGACCTTGAGATGATCCTCACTGTGGATTGCTTTGTTTCCTGCTGAAATAAAACCCGTCGCAGCTCATCAAAGGGGGGAGTAACTGTCACTCACAACAAAGACTAAGTGCCATGATCCCGCCTGTTAATCTTAATTAGTTGATTAGTTCGATTTTCGGAGATTTACAGAGAGACAATCGCACGCATGCATGCTTATGCATGCTTATGCATGCTTATGCATGCACGCACACCTACTGGCAGTATAGTGTGAGTCACCATTTAACGTATCAAGCATGTCCTTGGATTCCAGGAGGGAGAAAAACAGGGAGAAAAGCCACTCAGGCGCAGGAAGTGCATGCAAAGTGCAGACAGTGAAAGGACCTCTCAAGCTGGAACATTTGAATCGTCTCGTTTGGAGCTGGCAGTCTGATCCACTGACTCAAAAAAGGTGGAAAATAAATTAGTCAAGTTAAATCGAAGGGCCGCGTAGTGGTTAATGTGGTTTGTCTCATGGCGACAATGTTATGGAAATAAAATCTCAGTTTGCATGTGTGGGTTATATTCCAGGTATGCCAGTTTCCTCCCGTACTCCAAAACGTTCATGTGAGGTGAATGTAGGATGTATATGGCTGTCTTCTGTGTCGGACTGGCAACCTTCAAAGGGTGTAATTAGTGAAGACTGGCAACAAGTCCAGTCAAATCAAACTCTGGATTGATTTATGCTTTATGGTAGTTTATTTCTGACGCTCTAAATGTATCCCATGTACACCAAAAAAAAAACAACAATGCCAAAACTGTTTAAAAATTAGGTCTAAGATCATTTGCAGACAAGCTATTAGACTGAAGTTTGATTGAGGTCAGAAATTTGATGTTATAGAATATATACAATATCTATCGTTCAGTCTGGACTAAAAGGCCAAATCAGACCAGACCCAAGTACAAACTTTCATTTCATTCAAACTCAACCAACTAACTTATCATAGCAAGAAAGAATGCATCGAGTTATGTCTGTATCCATTTTGTCTTATCTCGCTCAAGCCTTTATCATGCAACATTTCATCATCCTGAATTTCACCTTCGCCCATCTGCCTTGATTACTGTCACTTTTTCAAAACCTGTGGTATAAAATTGCTCGTCCGACCAAGAGATTAATAAAAAGCACATACTGCATAATTGACAGTTATGCAGTATTGTCAACAGTTTATTTCATAAATGCTGCATTAATGGAGTTTACTGCTGCAGGTTCACTGCATTTCTGGTATCTACAGTACCTCAAACATACAGGCATGCAAATGCAATAAAGTCACATGCAGAAATAAACAGCTCCGAACTATGAAAATAATAGACTGATGCATGTTAAGACAGACTTTAAGATGGTAATTTATGCCAGTGTTCGTAGGGAGAACTTCTCTGTTAAAAGCACCTAGAAATGACTGTGTTGTATTTGGTGTTATATAAATCCGTTGAATTGAATGGAAATTCGACTTGTGCATCGACTGCACACATTTTTGCATGTCGTGGAGCTTGGAATATGAACGTGAAATTAATATTTTTAGCCTTTATAAATGACCACGCAGGAAAGCGTTACGCCTTTAAAAAACTGAAAGGCGGATGGAAAGCTCATTAGAAACAGCTGAAAACAATTCACGAATTATGTGAAAATATAGTGACGTTATGTATTTGAATCAAACAGGAGGACCTTGTGCCCAAATCCATCCTGGAGCAAATTCGAGCAAGTCAAAGGCAAATGATTGATTGATTCATCTATTAATTGAAATAGTTCCAAATAGCAGCTTTACTTTGTTTATTTCAAACTGTATATATTATAAAACACCTGAAGGTTGGTTGAATATTAGGCAAACAATCTTTCCTTTTGCTTATAATAGTAGTTTTCCTTAAACCAATGTGTCAGATGTGCTTGGTCACAATGTAGCTTTACAGATGATGAGAATATGGATATCAGAGGGTTCCAATCATTTTTGGAATGGCAAGGAATTGTTATATTTACTGAAAGGTTCAACAAGCTTTTCTCTACATTCCACAGCAGCAACACTTGGGAGATGTTCGAGGGTCTCGGCTGTAAACACTCACCATGTCTGTTCCGCCGTAGCGGTGGGCAACTTGTGGCGACACTTGTGTGCTGTGGTGTTGTCATTACGCTGAAAAGACTCCAGGTGACTGATGATTGGGTAGGGAGTCATGATGATGAAGGCCAGCACCCATGTGGCGGCAATCACCCGATAGGCGTGGGAGCGGGTCTGCCACACCCTGGACTTTAAAGGGTTACAGATGGCGCTGTAGCGCTCGATCGCTATGGCAACCAGGCTAAATGTAGAGATGCTGACTGATATACCTGCAGGGCAGAACATTTGGAGAGGGAAAAAAAAAATTTAAAAATCAAGTAAGCATATGCAGTCCTGTCTGTCCTTGGGTACTCTTTATTTTCATGAATGAAAAATTATTTCCGCTCAGCGCTCAGAATATAATTTAGGTTCATAATAAAAACAAGTCTGTGGATGTGAAAGTGATATCTGCAATCACAACAAAGCACAGTGCTCTGCTGAGACCGTCTCAGGAATATAGTGCAAGGTGGAGGGGGCTGAGATGGTTATCCGAATCTTGTGGTGGAGGAAATCATGTTGGCCTTGGCCACTGATGAGATCTGGCAAGTCCCTGCTGACAGGGGAAGACGGGAAATTACTCTTTACCTGCCTCATCCATATCCTCAATGAAAATCAAACTGTGTGAGTGTGTGAGAGAGGAAGAGAGGAAGAGGCAGCACCCAGGAGAGTACTATCCTGCCTCAGACCTATGAAGGCAGCTTTAGGGCAGAGCCCAGTGGAGCAAAGGACAATCAGGAGACAGTCTCACGAGGTCAGTCCACTCTCTCTCAATGCACCCTAATGATTTCCTGCATTCACAAGTGATGTACTTTAATTTATAAACCTTTACAGTTCAACTCTCAGGTGCCTCTATTCTCAAGGGCAGCACAGCCCTCTTTGATTTAATGCTTTTTAAAAAAAAAAAGATATTTCTAATGCCAATCCTTTCAGTGTAATTGTCTCCCCCTCGAGTTCAGTGACCAGGGATGACAACACGAAACAAATGACTTACAGTTGTGGGGGTCTTGGGGGGCCATAGACCTGCCTGAAGTTGAAGGTTTTAAAGCAATATCGACCCATTTTAAAGCAATTTGATCTATATTTCATACAAAAACTAGATAATAAGTAGACCTGGAACACATCTTACACAATAAAAGAAAATCAACTTGCACAGTCGTCCGCTACAGAGTCAGATTATGAAGTCCCACCACATTTCTGGACAAACTGTCCAAGCGTCTTGTTGATTTCATCGATTTTTCCCCACCAATTTTAACCCTCACCATGACTTCTCATTGTCACCATTCCAAGCAAACTTTGTTGTGGCATCTTTGCCAATATCTGATGCCGATGCTTCTTGGTCTCATAATAAAAACTTCATATTTCTGTGGAAAATATTGCTAGCAATCTCAAATCGCCCTGTGCAATGCGGCTGACTCAGCGCGAAATGAAATTGTTCATGCTCAGCCAATTACTGATCTGTTTACTACTTCATTGTCTGAGATACAATTCATTTCCTGTTGTTAGCGAGACAGACAATTCGATGCCAACCTGAACTTATCCTTGATCATAGCAATGAAATATAGGTGCCCCCCCCCGAAAATATTTTCAATGGACTTAAACGTTTCACAAATTTAACCAATTTGAAATTTCAAATCAGCAGAAATCCACCGATCTGAAGAAAGTGAGTGACTTCCATTCAATGTACATATTTACTAATATTTTCTTTAATTCCACTTTATAGACAAGCGCATGTAAAATATATTAATGATAATATTTCTTTGTCTTCTTGCAGGTTTTGAAGTGTGTCCCTAATTGGTTCTTAAATTTTTATATATCGTGACGAGTTTAATCTTTCAGCATCTATTTGTCTGATAAAGACGCTGGGATTCTGTGATTAGTGCCACCAAAACTACTTTTTTAAACACGACAACATCGACATCACAGGCAAGAAATTGTTGAATATTAAGTTGACATTACTGTAGTATTTTCTTTTCTATATTACAAATCACAATGCATATATCTGATTTTTTTTGTTTTACCTGATGCCAAAAATCACAATATGATTCTGAAGAACACAACTCAAGACACTTTTGCACTTTTTTCTCAAACAAAATCAAAATTGAAGAAATGGACTTGATATTTTTAGTGCATGTTCACCTCTTTGTAATTCTCAAATCACTTGTGCATTCTGGGGTTCAATATCGTGTCCAAGGGTCAGCGCCATTAAATGGACGCAGTTAGATGGGGGCAACTGAAACGCCAGCCTTTATATTGAAAAATGACCCAGACCAACTGAACTACAGCTGCCCTTTGAAATGTTAAATGTGTAATTATGTTTTGACCATGGAGAATTGAATTTCTTTTTCTAATTTTAGATATCTCTGAGTAAAATAATGAGTAGTTATAATTACAATATAGATTTATCCCCAACATGCCTAAATGTCCCTTCTGGCTTTTAAATGACCTGACAAAGAACTCATTAAACAGAAGCATGAATACTTCCTCAACTTGGTGAATTACCAATGAAGAGCCTTGAGTATTAATCAGAAGTCAGTAGTATAAGCACATCCAAGACCAAAGCACCTCGTGACACTGTGAATAATTAAAATGGTATCCAACATCCATTTTTCAGCAACTTTCTCATTACATTAAGTTCACAACACTCAATGAGTACATAAATGAATAGATTTGAGATTGTATGTTGCCCTCTGGGCTTTTTTTTTCCTTCTCATTTCTCCCAGACTGCCTCCTTGTTGTGCATTTCTGTCTCCTTTGTTTTGAGCTTTGCTACAGGATCCCTGTTTCCTGGTTCAATCTCTCCATCGTCAGTCTCAAGCTTCCTCCTTTGTAATAAGACTGAGTTTTGTTAGGAGTTGCAATCGCTGCACCCATCTTCCCCTCTTCGACAGATCAGTGATTTTCTAAATCCTCCGTGGAATCTAAGAGGGTTTGCTCACAAAAAACCGATGGTCTCTCTCAGTTGTTTCTTCTCTGGCTCAAGCTGAATTTTAAAGTCTGAGCTTTCAGCCTGTTGATCCTGCAGTTTATTCTTCGAGTTGGTGATCTCCTGTGTAAGCTGATTCACTTTCTATCCCAGGTGTTCACAGAGTGTTTTCAGTTGTTTCGTTCAGGGTTCATTTCTTTCAGCCTTTGTTTTATTTTTATTTTCTTATGTCTCCCTGTCTTATTAGGTTCCTTCTCTTTTTTTATTTAGGTGTACCGAGAGCTGTGCAGTCTTACTCTCTTGAGCTCTTTCAGGTTAGTTACCTCTGAACTGAGCTGGTTGACTCTTTGCTTGTCATCTTTTTGCAACTCCTCTCTGTATTCCCATTGTTTTTGCCATCGTTCATTGACATCAGCCATTGTTTTCTCACTATAGTCTCACTTTTCTTCTGCAGTTGTCTCTTGTTATCTGTTGTACCTCTACAAGATGCCCACTCTAAATTATTCTGACAAGTAACTGACATGTTTAATCAACATTTCTAACTGCACAGAGTGTTAAAATATCTCAATTTATCTTTTCTCTTCTTGGTCTCCTGATTATGACTGTCAAGATAATGTCTTTCTTGTTGTTTTGAATATTGTATCGACCCCTCTTGGGAAAATTTGCATTTCACCCATATTCATGGGTAACCTTAACCACACATGCGGGGAGCAGAGGGCTGTCACAGTGCAGCACCGTGGGGAGCTGGTGGGGGTCATGGGTCTGGCTCAGTGATCGACAGCGGTGACCTCTCAGAGGTGGGATATGTAGAGCATTTGTAATCGTTTTCCTAAGCATTATATTTGTTTTCACAAAATCACTTATAACATCAAGCTGCATTTATCTGTAGTGCCAGACAATAAACATGTCAATCCAGTATTGGAGAAGCAGTCCCTCCTGTTCCCTCACCTCAGCAGCTTCTCTTACCCATGAGGTAGGACACGATCTTGCACATCGCCGCTCCAAAGATGAAGTCCTTGAGGATGCTGGGGATCAGTGTGAAGGGCATGCAGAAGATGGCCATCATCAGGTCACTGACAGCGAGCGACAGCAGGAAGGTGTTGGTCACAGTGCGCATGCGCTTGTTGACTGTAAGAACCACAATGATCAGCATGTTTCCAAAGACGCTCAGGAAGAAGATGACTGAGTAGAGTAGGATCCGCAGTGTGTGGTCCTCGTCTGTTAAAGGCAGAAGAAAAGGAAATGTTACACGTTTTCAGTGGCTCCGAGCACTGTCGTTCGGGGCCTGACTCTGCAGCTTAGTTACTGACTTATGGACCCCCCCACCCCACCACCACCAAACATCCCTTATACCGTTTGATTTTAATCTATTCTAATTTATTGCTTCCACATTTGACAAAAAAATTTAACATAAAAAAAATCTAAAAGATAAGGCTTCTCTCTTGGCATGAAACACCATGCAGACAAAGTTCATTTGCCCAGATGATTCGAATAATCAAAGGTAGCATCTGTGCCACTCAATCTTGTCCAAGCACAACAAAAGCACGGAAGAAAAGAGGCAAAACCTCATCCATCAACTCATGACATATAGTGTTTACGGATGTGTGTGAAAGCATAGCCATGCTATAAAGGAGCAGTCTTCCTAATTAAAAACAGTCTTTTATGCATTCCTTCCTGTTTATTCAGAGTTAAAGGTCTGGTTGTACTGCTCATGGCATGATGATGGATCAAATGCCATTTTGCTGAAAATGAAACACATTGATCTGAATGTGGAAAAATGAGGGTCGCCCTGTTTTGGATGTCTAATGTTCTGGTTCTGGTGTTATGCCCAGTTCTACATCAGACACAAAGAAAAAAAATATGTGGAATGTAGTCAATCGAAACCTCACTGAGCCAGTGAAACATCAGGTGCACACAATGAGCTGCGACGGGATGAAAGCTGGTGAAAGGCTGGAAAAAGCTTTGGACGGAAATCTATGGGAGGAGCAGGCTGAACCTGAGCGTGACGATCGCTGAAAACAAGCGAGACAGGAGATCAGCTTGAGGAATAGTCCTGAAAACACTCAGGAGTGCCGACCAGGGGTGTCCGACATGACCTTGGAGGGCAATTGCAAGGCTCCATATTGGGATTGTTGAGATTATTGATGATGTGGTAGAATGACGTAGAGCAGTGGTTGTCAAACTTTCCACAGTGTGTGCCACTAGAGAGAATATGGAGCTCTCCATCGTTATGGCTGACCTGAACATACAGTAGTGGTGGCTTACCTCATTAGCTATGGACTTATTCCATATACACTTATATGACATATACATTTCATATGTTTTATATTTTCTATTCAAAGTTTCATACTATTTTTAATATATTTTGCCCCAAAATGATGGTTTGCCCCTACGTACCACTAGAGGGAGCTTGCATTCGGGTGCCACAGTGTGAGAATCCCAAATTTAAGGGATGTGAAGGCAAGTTCAATTAAGCCACAACACCGCATGGTGTCAGGAGCGCTGTGAGCACATGGATCAATCTGAACGTTCGAAATTTTCCATCTGGCAAATGATTTAAAAATGAGCTCAGAAGAGAACCAGATCAACAGAATGATTTACTGCATTGGAGACGATTCAGACGATATGCTGCAGGGGTTAACGATTCTCGCAACAACAAAAGGAATCTATGGCAGGTCACACTGAGAGGGTCCACTTTTGTTGTTGTTGTTGTTTTTTATATAAAGTCAACTATTATTCAAATACAAATATTTTCAACATGTTTACACGGACCATTGAACGTTTGTAAAACCCACAAATCCTGTTTTCTGATGTAAAATGTTCTCGTTTGCAGAGAGACTCCTCTAGTAATCTTGGACTACATACCAACCTTTGTAGACTATTTTATACTGTTTACTGTTTATACCTTTTTACAAATATGAGTCTTGTCTTGGCAGAGGAATGGTTTGCTGGATAAAAACACTCCTCTGCTATTTGAGGCTGAGATTTCTTCAGTTTATGATATGGATTTTCAGAAAATGTAGAATATTACTGTTCCCTGTAAGGAGGTAAAGGCTTTCCACACAGAAAGAAGGAGACTCGTTTCCATCATTTAAGAGGATATTGTGCTGAAGTACATTCATTTCCTGGTGGCCCTGACCCTGACCGTAAGACTATCCACAGCTACCTCCAATGATTGATTTAAATTATGGGAATGTTTTTGTTATTATTACTATTATCCCAGGGGTCAGTAGGCTTCCACTATGTGAGGCAGTGTCCTGGGCCGTCTGATAGGAACAACAAGTAACACAGAGGGTCCTTTCCAACACGACACAATACAGTATATTTATCACATTAACGTCAGCATCCTTCTTTCTGTTCTCTTTAGTTTATGGTGCGTCACAACTGCATCACAAGTGATCTCCACTTTATCAAGAAAATAGCTATGAGTCATGTGCCCTGAAAGAAAAGGAAAAGAATGAATAAAATGCTATGTGTACATTTATTGGCCACACAGACGCAAGTTGCAGACCTCTGAACTACACTATCATATGCTGGTCTGTCCTATGATCATATGAAGAACACTAAACTGACTATATGAGAGTTACTGCAATACTTTTTTAAAGTATAAATTACAGTTAGATCTGGCATGTTGTTGTTTGTGACTCTTAGTGTCTCTTTTTTGTTAATTTAGGGCCAATTTCCAGCAGTCATACACTGTATTGATGTCATATGGTTTTGTACTGTGATTTGCAATGCATTATGGGGTTTTTCAATGCGAACCAGAAGTAATCAGGGCTTCAAGAGTATGGTAATGTGATAAATAACACTAATCTACAGTATTTCTTTAAAATGCGAGGCTTGTCTAACTTGTGAGGGACAATTCTCCAGCTGGATTATTGGGATGAAGAAGACCGACTTCCTCTGCATCGGCAAATATCTATAACTAAAAAAATAACTTGTCTTTGTTTCTCGACCAGGAGATGCAACTGAAGTGATGTTGAAGAGCAAGCGAGTGTGTGATTGTCAATGCCACTCATCAGAGAGGCTGAGATTTGAATGATAATAATAGTAATATTTTTCTGGGTTATTTTTGTCTTGGTCTTAGTTTTATGTTCCTTTTTTAGCCGTCATTTGTTGTTATTCCTGTCTCTCTTATGTCTCCCCCACAGGGGTCCTTGTGTTTCTGGTAACTGGTGTTATATTTATTGTTTGTGGTTCTGGTGTCATTTCCTATTTTACTATTCCTTGTCACATCTACAGTACATTCTAAGTATTTTATTAATGGTTTTGTTCTACATTAGGTGATTTATATGCAAATACATCAACTCTCAATGCCAATATTTCTTCTGTACAGTACAACATACTGTCTGCGCCTTCAATCATTAGCAGCTCGGCTGGATAATATCCTGTTAAATCCATGGTGTTTACTTTCGCTCTCATCTTCACCTTACTCCCCTGCTTGGATGCAAAACTCTTTAATCATGTTTCCTGCTGTGTTTGTATCCTGATAATTAAAAAAAGACCCTTGTGTTGCACATCTGCAGGAGACAATAGGCAAATCATATCACACATGAGTCTGTCTTTTACGGACACAGTTGTGGAGCTGCAACCAAACACACTAATGTTCTGAAAATAGACCACCAACAGTTGCACAGAGACACTGACAACAGCCTGCAAATACATGTTAGAAAAGGTTTGTTCTCTCGAAGATGGTTCTGCTACACAGCTTTATCGTTTTACTTTCATTTGTACTTTCTGCAGTTCACTCTGAGTGCAAACGTTTTGGGTTTTTGTTCACTGTATTTTTTTATTCTCTTTTTTCTTGCTTTGATCTGTACTGTTTTCTATCTTTGGGGGTCAACTGCAGTTTGCCCTCTTTGCTTTATATTGCAAGCCAGGTCTTCTGGTTTCACTTTCAATTAAAAGTGAAAAGATTTTACCCAAATATACTCTAAAAAATAGCTACACGGGGGAAAAGCAGGTCAGGCAGTGACTCATCTGTTATTTGTTCGAATAAAACTGTTGCGTTGAGTTCCGACTGTCACATTTTATTCAACAGAAAGCAAGGTATAACGCCACTAACATGGATTCCCTGATCGGAAAACCTCAGTTCACTCAATTACAAAGAGAACTGAATCACAAAACAAAGCACCTGAATTTCCCTTGGTCATTGCTCCATCTATTGAAACCAATCATCAACCTAAATCAGATTAAATTGGAGTAATCCACCTGAGATGTAAGTATGTATAATGCGCACAGCTGGTTGGGGCCGCTTAATCCGAGATCTAATTATCAGCCTGCTTATCAGGAGGCAGCAGAATGTGCAGAAAATCTGGCAAAAGAGTCAGCACATGTAGTTACAGAAGCACATCTGAATGTGCACATAGGAAAACCTGCCAGGGTTTACGGATGATATACTGTCAGTGTGTTGCAGGAGCTATTCTGCGTGCTGAGACGTACTATGATCCACAACCGAGGCCAAATGAACCCAAACAGTAGACTGGTGATCACTTGTAATACTCACGGACTCCACTTGTAAATCCAGAATAAATTCAGTATTTTTTTGTTTAAGCTTTTAATGACAATTGAGGATTTTCAAATGACAAAAAAAACAATGAAACCAGTTGTGGGCAAAGGATTATGGCGGGTCTCTAAGACAGAGGCTTGGATGAAGGTGGGACTAACCCTAACCCCTAAATGATGGTCCCAAAAACAACATAACAGCTGTGTACAAAACACAAAAGCACCAAATCATTTCCCCCAATATACATTTTGCGTGGCTCACACTACCATCATTAAGAAATAGTCTTAAACTGGCTAAAGCGAAATTACAGCAACATAACCATCAAATAGTTATCAAGGTAAATGGGAAGTGAAAGACAAACTTATTTACAACATGACATTGTGACTTATTGGATGGTTGATGATGAAGTTGAACTTTTGTTGAGTGCATTCTCATTTCACCCTTTTCCCTTTCTTTTGTCTTCACTTAAACAACAGTAATAGCGATTAGCAGGACGAACACATTTCGGCACCTCAGGCAAAATGCAAAGATTCTGTCATAGACAGGAGGTCAGTCTGTTAAAAAACAGAATGATTCATCAAATAAATTAAATTAAAGATAAAAGACAGCAGAATGGTAAGAAAAATACACAAAATGCAGGAAAAATATTTAGAAAAATACAAAGAATTACAGCAAAATATATAATGCACTGTGATGTTAGCCACGATAGTGAAAAATCAGCAGTGACTCCTGTTGCAAAAAACTCACAATCTATGAGTAAATGATTTGTTTTACACCCATCTGTTGTCCTACAACACAGTTCTCTCTGAAGAAGTGCAAAGTGGCCACTTTCCTATTTTAACAGAATTCCTCCTTGAAAAGAAGTAGTAGGCTCAAACAAAATGAGCATCTGCTGTTTTCGTTCACACATTTGTGATCCATATTATTATCATCATCACCATCATCATCATCATCATTATTATTATTTCTTCGTTTTGTGTTTTGACACGCTTCTCTTTCTCTTACAATCTGTTTTGAATAGCTACTGTTATTTCCTAATCGTTACTCTTATCTCTCCCCGTGCCTTAACATTTGACCTTAAAACATGTCAAATGATGCCTGATTTTTCTCGACAGAGGCTTAATTTTTTTTTTTCTCTACGAGGACATAAAGCCTCCATAATGGGAACTTGTCCACAGATTTGAGCACAGGAAGCACAGGTTGTTTCTGTGTGAGGCAACTGACGCACCTGGAGAAAACCATACAGGGAGAACATGCAAAGTCCATACTGATGGACTCCCAACCACAACCTGGAGGGTTCAACAACACTACACCACTGTGCAACCCAATGTCCAGCTTGCACGAAATGAATAGATACACAAACATCATTATCATGAAGTTTCTAACGCCTCACCAGCAAATCAATAAAGAGCTGAAACATCGGTTTGTGAGCAGCCAGACGTCACTGCGTCTCCGCCGACAAAGGAATGCAAATAGCAGCATCTGAAGTTGTTTGATTCGGTATGTGTACAAGCATTGCAAGTGCACGTGCTTCCACATGAGAGTAGTGGAAATGTGCAGACACATGATTGGCAAGAGGCTGCAGGAAGCCGCTCCTTTGTTTGTGACTGACTCTCACTCGCTCCGTGAAAAATGTTACTCTGGCTTCTGCCTAATCGGAGCCAATTAGTTTCCCTGTGAGCTCGCTGATAACTCCCCGAGCACACTTCCAAGTTCCTTCGGGCAGGCCATTTCCATTTTGCTTTTTCAATGCGTTACCTGCATTCACAAGCAAACGTGCAGCTCCAATATGTCAGTCTCGTGTTTCTCAGCCTCGATAGGGTGTTTGTTACTGTAGAATGAAATTGTGTGCCTGTTGAATGGGATTGAAATGGATGTTTTCCGCTATGCAGACCTGTAGCGTCAGTTTGATGAAGACAGAAAAGTCTGCGACTTCTCTGAACGCTTTTACTTTTATATAGAGATATGTTGCTCGTCATATAAATTTTTTTACGGCTTCTTGAATCTGCTAACGCAATCTCTTGAGTAATTTCAGGCCAGGATAGGTTGTGAGCCAACAGTAAACAATAGGCATCAATTTGACAAATGTGATGATTAAGTGGTTAACTTCACAGAGCAATGATGTCTTTTATTTGGAGTTTTGTTTGGAGAAAATGTTCGTTTAACTTTATTTCTAATCCCTACTAACTCCTCCAGTCTCCACTGCTGTGAGGAAACAAGTTTCCCTGCCTGCTGTCTGGCGCTGCAAAGATGGAGAACGTACCGTTGCCTGCTGGCAGATTAATATTGTTTAACCAAAACAATAAGGTTACAGGCTGAGTGTAGAAAGCTACAGATTTAAATCATGTCTTTTCTGCACAACTCATTTCCTCTTCTTATTTTAATGCTGCAATTTCTATTTATTTGTAAATGACTAACAATTGTGTCATTTACTTTTAAAGTGACAAGGACGATTGACAAGGGAAACTGTGGAAAAAATAGGAACTAAACTACTTAACAATACCATTTGGTTTACAACAATTGTGAAAAAAAAGTGCTTTTCAATTATTTTTTTAAGTGAGTTTACACAGCAGCAGTTTCCTGGAAAAACGGCAGCTTAGAAATTTTAAGAACGCACGTTTAATAGCAAATCTCTCTCTTTTTTAAAATCTATATACTTTGCTTGTCTTGCACTCTGATGGCCCCTGATGAGTCAAACTCCTCTTGCATGACTAATATTCCATTTCACAAAAAAAAAAACCCAACCATTATCATGACCGTGAAATTGTCCTTATACTGCACTGATCATAACTCCCTATTTCGGGTGGTTCCCAGGAAAACATGTACTTTTCTTTGAAAAACGAATTCACATGAACTCACCTGTCTCCTTAGAAAAAGACTCTGTGTTTTTCAGTTGTCTCTGTATGCTCTCATGCTGTATGCGCCAACTCCTTTCTGCAAGAAAAAAATTCAACTAGACACCCATACTGGTGTTGTCTCTGTTCATCTCTTTGAAAAAGCCCCCTGGCCATCAACGCTCCTATACTAATTCTTAGAACAAAAAGTTCCAAGTTACTGTCTCTCACTGTGCCATGTCCAACTCATGTGGAAATACACGCTTGTATTATCGCAGCTGCGCTGTCTGGATCAGTCTGACTCACTAATTAAGTTCAGAAGTTAGAATCAAATATTAGAAAGTCAAATGATAAGCAAACACAAATTTGTTTTGGTCTGTGTGAGTTAATCAGGTAAAACATTAGTTTTTTTTAAACTGCACATGCTCCCGTGAGAACATTAGAATTTTCTGTCGTCAACACCTTAAGAGGACATTTCAGGACCGGTAACATCTGCTGCTGAACTTCAGGAGTGTTATTGCTCACAGATAAAGTGAACAACACTGATAAATGTGAACATTACATCTTGCCCGTGTTAATTTAGACTTTTCCTTTCATGATTACTCCAGACACAACTTTTGGTCGACCTGGCCTCAACGGCACAGCGCCCTGTTCTGCACACTGATTGGTCACATGTTAGCTGTCAATCATTAGAGTAATGGAGTCTGCGGCTGACATATTTTCTCACCTCACTGACTCGTGTCTGTGTGTGTGTCTGTGTGTGTGTGTGTGTGTGTGTGTGTGTGTGTGTGTGTGTGTGTGTGTGTGTGTGTGTGTGTGTGTGTGTGTGTGTGTGTGTGTGTGTGTGTGTGTGTGTGTGTGTGTGCTTTGTGAGAAGCCTCTCTGAATTCTGTAACAGTACGCAACTGCGTTTGTGAATAAAGTGAGGCCACCAACGTGAAGCGGGGCGATACATTCTGCCTGACATTAGTTTATATTGTATTTAAGTGATAGCGAAGACTGAGAGTACTCTCGTATTGAGACACTTAAGCTTTGCAGTGGTTGTATATAACTTTTTCAGCCTATGAAGAGGTCTCCAAAAAAATCTTAACATTTAAGTGTGTAACCGTCCTTCACGTTGCTGCCGCCATAATCTATTTTACATTGCAGTTAAGAGGGTCTACATTCGTTTTTCTAAAACCAATTTTCATTTTAAACTATAAACAATGTCTCTCTTTAAAAGAAACTGTTCCAATCTTTTTTGATGCAGGTAACGTTTCAATGCTTTGAGATGATTGCGTCACAAGTCTACAACAAACCATCAAATGATGACTCATTGATTAATGAACTGCAAAGAGAGTTACAGTTGCAGCTACTGTCACTGAGGGAAAGTGGTCAACAGTTCCTATGGAAACCAGAGGATCAAAAATATTGGTTCTGTCACATCTCTGTAACACGCCTGTACTGTTTACATGTCACGTCCAAAACCTTGCGGCGCAGCCAGTTGCACAAAAGTCCCTCAAAACATTTGTTTCTGACACCTTTAAGGACTTTCACCACACGTGTTGTTTCTTGCGTTTGAGGCCCCATTATCACAACATTATATAGTGAAAATTTTACATTTTTGTTGCAGCATTTTGAAAACAGCTCCCAATGTGGAACTTTTTGGAAAAACTCACACAAAGAACATTGCTGCTACTGCGCATGCGCACCACTGCCGCAGAAAATAGTTCTTCTGCACCTGCACGTGTAGATGGACAATAACGACGATGGTGGCCTCCAGAGTGTCATGACTCCCAGCACATATTCTCTTGGTGGTTTCAGAGTTGAGAAACACCCGGAATAGCAATACAACTTCCTCACCTGTCCATACGAATGTCCGTGTACTCGCGATTGTTAATGTTTATATGCATGTGTGTGTGGCTTCATTCCAAAAAACAACTTACTACATCAACTCACTACATCATTTTCAGCATTTCTACACACAAATCCTTTATGACGCTAAAGCGCAAAAACGATGTGTTTTCACTTGAAACGTTGTCGTTTAGGAGAGTAAAGATCTGAAACAGGCTGTTCCGACTGTTCCTGGCAACAGGCTGCGGATTCCAAAACTTGGACAGCAAAACTATTAATGAGATACTATCAATCAAAGAACCATGAATCATCTGGTAATAATCAATCCATAAATATCTGTGAGAGATTACACTGATCCCAGGGTTTGACTAATTAATCAGCACCTGTCGCAGACTGCTGGCCAACTGGCGGAGAGATTTCTTATTTGGAGAGCCTTTAAACCAGATGCGCACGCTGGCAGATGTGTGACTGTGGTTGTATGATACAGGATCACTTTTTGATTACACTGAAATTCATTTTGCATCGCTGGGCCTATCCAAGAGATTTCCATAGTTACAAAGGTGGCGTGTTCCGCAAAACCATAAAACAACAACAACAACAACTCTGCAGCCTAAAGTTGCTCAGTTGGGAAAAGTCCTGGGGTATATTTTGCTCAAGTTAATAGAAATGCAATGTAAGCTTTTCAGGATCTTAGCATTTCCCATAAACCTCGACAGGATTATTTTAAAATATTCAAATTATGAACTTACCCTGAAGCCAATAAACCCTACAAGATATATGCTAAGTAGGTGTGACATTATAATAACATGTAAGGGATCTATAAGGGAATTAATGCTGTTGGAGTTTCAGAAATGCTTCGGCACTTTTTGAGCAAAAAAAGTGCTGAAGTGTCTTCCCCCATGTATCATGTTTATTGTAAAAAAATAAAAATTTATTATTAATATCCTAAATACAATGATCACAAGTGTTTTATGTGCTAAAGGATGAGAGAGGGTGAAACTTGTTTTTGCTCTACATTTTTGTTTAAAACTATTTTCTCCTGAATTGTGATGTTTTTCACTTAACACCCTAACCCATCTTCTTTATTCTTTTATCCACTTGAAGAGGGGCGGGTCAATTTAGAGTCTTAAACGCTAAAGAAATGTGTTTGGACTGATTCAGCAATAATGCACACATGGGGGGAACACAAACTCTCCACAGAAAGACCTGGTCAACATACAGCGGCTTCATTTTTAGTCAAGAGGCTCTGGCAACTCAGAAACAATGATAACATGACATTTGGCCGCTAAGGAAGAAGTATAAGAGGATAAAATAATAAATAAAATAAAAAAAGCTGGGTTAACTTGATAACCATTTATTTCATAGTAATACAATCTTATTGACATTTACTTTAGATGCTGATGTGGCCACAGCATGTATTATTTAATTGGAGAAAGTATGAGATGAACCAAACTAAACTAGCATTATGTCCCCTGCTATATTTATAATTTAATGCCGGCACTGTTGGCGTCTGCCACAGCATTCTTCGTAATTCCAATCAAATGTAAATGCAAAATAAATTAATTCTAAAGTGCATGCATTTTGGTCCACTGCAAGGACTTTCAGACATATGGTCCAAAAAAAGATTTGTTTAACAACAATAACAATCTTTCAGAATCATGCATAGCAAACAATAATTCTCTTTAGATATTAATAGAATGTTTAGAAGATCATTATCATTTTCAAATGCATGCAAAGTGCTGCTTGCTGAGGAAAACTCTTCCTCTCTTTAACTGCTGTACACCAAAATACTGTGCGCTGTGGTTGTTTTGGATTACTGGTGGGAATCATAAGAGGGTGAAAAACAACCCCAAAAAAGTCAAAATAATAATTTCAGAACATAACTATCAATAGCTAATGTTATATTATGAATTCACCATAATATAAGTAATGCATGTCCCCCACTTAAGGGAGACGCAGCAGCCTGACCCGGAGGTCAGGGCTAATCGATTGCACTTTCAGTTCACGTGCATCGTGCAGGTGATGAACTGGGAATAATAATAATTTATGATTGACATCATGCACTAACAGGAGTATTCAAATAAGGGTTTTGCATGCATTATTTATTGTCTTCACCGTGGAGCGATGCAGCGCAGTCATAGATCTAAAGTCCACATATAAAAGTTGCAGAGAGCCCGCTGAGGAAAAAAAACTTCACGACTTCGCTAAAGTCTGAGCTGCATCAAACATGTGAAGAGGACACACAATCATGAACAATGCAAATGTGTTAAGATGTTGCAAATCGCATGCATTGTACATTAATTTATCAGCACGTACTCCTCGCAGAGCTTTAAGTTGGATAAAGCCTGAATAACGATAGATTCATAGCTGGACATTCAGTAGCTTATTGCACTTCCCTCAGCCTGCTCTTGCAAAAGTGTACTGCGGCCATGAAAACACACACGGAGAGGATTCTGTGGTAACATGGCAGCGGGACATGATCCACTACCTGGGAAAAGAACCTCGGTCCACTTCAATATGAAGGCCTCATTTCAGCATCCAACAGAGATAATTATCGATGCATCGTGCTGTCACACAGTGCAATTTCGAAAGACATGAGAGAAACTATTCTCTAAAAGAGCGAAGCCATTTCTCACACGATATGAATTCTTCTTAACTAATCATTTAAGGACCTGTTTTCAGTCAGAAGAGCCAAATGAGGAAAAACGGAGTCTGCAGCATGGCTACGTCTCACCACTTATTCTGGGTGATTAGGTCTTCTCTCTGAGCATGTAAACAGGATGAATTACTCACTTAAAATTCCTTTATTGGCACAATCAGATGTTTTCCACCTGCAATCATCTGAAACAGAATAGAAGGCTTGGGTTCACACCGTCTCATCCACATTTCATTAAGCCTCATTGCCTCCACATACCACATTGATGATGTTTGCGGTTTTGTACTCTTGTGTTTACAATTTGTCCCACTTTGGCTTCATTTCTAAAAGACCGTAAGTATTAATATAGCAGCAAGTTGGGTGTCAGTGAAAGACGGGCCGGAGGATTTTCTCACAAATTAGGCGTCGTAGTGATTCATGCAAAAAGTTAATAGCAGTGGAAGAGGATATTATTAGTTATTCAGTGAAATTGTTAATAAATTAATAATGAGGTTCATATTACATCCTTTAATATTTAAAGGTTGATCTGCCCCCCCCCCCCCCCCCCCCCCCCCCCCCCCCCCCATTCAGCAGTAGCTATAGAGGACATTATATGGACCAGGCGGCACCACACACCCTCGAATACGTATGCTGTGTGTGTGTCACTTTCCGTCCCCGGGGGTCCGGGTGTCACCGCGCCTATCAGACAAAAGCGCGCAACGCTTCTGTAAGACCCAGGTATGGGTAAATGTCACAGCTAGTGGCTAATCCAGCATGGTAAATGTCATCTAAGCCTTGTCGCTAAGCCAAATGCTCCCCCGAACCGTCGATGGAGGCAACGGGGGAAAGGGGTTTCTGTTGATTGACACCAGGCGACTCATGGGAGGCCCTGGCCACACTGGTCGGAACACAAAACAACAGGCTTCTTGCTCAGCCCACCGTGTATTAAACACCTCACCTCCCAATAGGTAAAATATGCAGTTATGTGTCCTGGAGCTCAGAAGGATTTTAAAAGCCATCTCAGCCTTTTTATCACAAATGATGGTGCGATTCTCAAAGTGGCCTTTAAAATGTGTTTTGTTTATCATGAGCCATGTCACAGGACAAAATCAACCACTGTCTGCTTCGCTAACATTTACTAATTTACCGTCCCTGCTTCTTGTACGGTCAACAGAGATATTGGACGGCCATCACCGGGTATCAAGCCGTGAAGTCCTCCAAAAGATTGTAGGTGTTTGAAATCTTACAGACGCCATGACAGCGACCCACGTGAAAACAGAGGTGTTTTCTGGCTGACGTCAACACAAGTTACAGAAAAAGTACTCGAGCGGGTATTCAACAGTGATATAATCTCAACGTGCAGCAAAACACAGAAACCATGTGATGGACAGCGGGAGAGGAGATGACAAGAATGAGTGACTGTGGTGGAGATGCAATCAATTTTGATGTGACAGGGGGAGTAATGACGGTGTCAGCAGACGGTATGGTTCAGATGTCTTTTTTATTTCTCATTAGATGGGTGTGACGCCTTGTCAGAAGATACAGTGAGATCGCTAAAGATGGAAAAATAATAGTCAGTGCTTGAGAGGAAATGATAGATACATCGCCCGGGCAAAATAGTTAAATGTTTCCCCATAAAAAAAAATGAATTAAGATGTAAACTTAACTGCTGCTGCAAGTCTGAGTCGATCTAATTGTCACTCTAAAAGCTGAGTACTTCTAATTATTGATCACTGGAAGGTGAAGCTGTCTCTCCATGATGGGCATTTCTAAAGCCTGAATGATCATACATGGTATTGAGCAAGTTCCATTCACTCTCTCATACCTGTGTATCAAAGGTCGTTTTCATTGTCGGCACATGCAGCACAAACAGCTCATCAACACATGGGAACAGTGATGAAGAGCTTTAACAGTGTCGAGATGGGTGAAAATAGCATGTGTTGATTGTGTGGCGGGAGGAACAGGCACTGGGAGGAAATTGGAAGAGTGGCAACACGTTTTTTTTCATTGCTTGTTCAAGGTGAATTCAAATCATTTCAGTTGTATTACTATTGCAGAGAATCAGTGACCAATGTTCCATCCTTGGACTTTCAATTTTGATAAAGTGCTTGAAAATGTTTTGAAAATACACAGATACAGCAGAGTGGAGCCCGGTGACCAGGAGGGAAGGGCTTTTATGAACAAATCCCCTCCAGCATTGCAAGGATTAAACGTGATTCTC
This sequence comes from Lipophrys pholis, assembly GCF_963383615.2. Lineage (NCBI taxonomy): Eukaryota > Metazoa > Chordata > Actinopteri > Blenniiformes > Blenniidae > Lipophrys > Lipophrys pholis. The sequence goes on from NC_137632.1 coordinate 9,522,962, forward strand.
TCTCCCTCTCTCTCTCTCTCTCTCTCTCTCTCTCTCTCTCTCTCTCTCTCTCTCTCTCTGTCTCTCTCTCTTTTCACTTCACTGATTCTGTCTCAAAATAGACCAAAACAAGACCAAACTTATAAATCTCAATGAAGTGAATTGCTGAAGCCAACTTTTCCTCTTGGTCAATTTGAGCTTCAGATTTCACTTGAAGCAATAAATATCAATTAACTGATCTGACAGGCAGAAATAATCGGTTTTGCATAGGTGGAAATCGGGTTGGGGGAGGGGGGGGGGTGATCACCCCCTTTTACCCACTCACTACTCCACGCTGACAAAAAAAATCCCACCGTTTCAGTTCATTTCAATCACATAGAACCACCTTATTATAGCTTATTTAATAAACCTTGCAAGTTAAATTTGGATTGTAGAAAAAACAAACAAAAAAAACACTCTTTTGGAGGAATCCAAATACTCAAACTCCTTCATGGTTGCCTCTTTGATGATGAAGTGGTGGCTGAGTGGTGTGTGTGTGTGTGTGTGTGTGTGTGTGTGTGTGTGTGTGTGTGTGTGTGTGTGTGTGTGTGTGTGTGTGTGTGTGTGTGTGTGTGTGTGTGTGTGTGTGCGCGCGCGTGTGTGTGTGTGTCCGCTCACCTCGCTGCCTCACACGTTGCTGTGTGAGGAATGTGGATGAGTTGTTGCAGGCGATGCTTGCGCTCTCCAGGCTCTCGTTCCTGGTCCCGTTCTGGAGCGCCTCAGCCTGCGCTCCGACGCACAACCACGTCTCATTCCGGGCATAGAAATCCATGTCCTCTTAAATATTGTTTCTTTGCCAAATTAAAGTAACGTCGGCAATTGTTAGAAAAGAAAAAAAAAGAAATCCTCTCAATATCTGCCCCAGCTTTTTAAGGAGTAAAATCAGACCTTGAATCTATATTCCATCACATCTGACTAATGAGGTTAAGTTGATTAATGTCTTCGTGAAGAAAAAAGAAAAAAAAAAGTTTATTTCCTTTTGGTTTTCCGGCTCTCATGTTAATGAAGACGCACTCAGACGTTTGCGTCACGCGTGTTAATTAAAAGAGTCGCGCGTCCCGCACCGCACCGCACCGCACGAGGGTGAGAAGGAGCGGCGGACCACTGCGCTCTCCTGCTAAATGAACCGCGCGTGCATGGAGAGCGACTGACCGCGGGATGGAGGGCTAATGTTATAGTACTGAGTTTATGTTAGTGAGAGAGAGAGAGAGAGAGAGAGAGAGAGAGAGAGAGAGAGAGAGAGAGAGAGAGAGAGAGAGAGAGAGAGCGGTCCAGTTGCAGTCAGTCGGGATCCACCACCACATAACACATTTATCCTTACGCACAGATTTAAGGAAGGAAAAAAAACTAAACAAAACCTTGAAACAAGGCTTTTCTCAACCACGAAGGCTATAAGTCTTTCCAAAAGTAAGAAAGCTGTAAGCATCACTTGTTCTTACTTTTCCACTGTTTGCCACATCCCATTATATCCGACTACAAATCTCCCTGACATAAGATGCACACCCGTTGGGACTTCTACACTCAATTTTACATAATCCAGGGATTTTTTTATTGATTTATTTATTTATTTACAAAAACTGTTGAGGAATTTAAGGAAAATTCACGGAGTGGAAATACTTTCTCTTCCGTGGTTGCGATGTCTTTAGTCTAACCAGTCGCCACAAGTCGGCAGTAAATATTTTTTTAGTCTTGTAATGTCACTCTCAAATTTAATCACAATCACAAGTGTTTCTGCTGTGTGCAATCTGATGACGGGAAGCGTTTGAAGCTGGCTTGCACGTGCGCCTGTGCCCTCTAGTGGTGATTTGACGAGTAAAGGTCTGCACGAAACATATTGAGGTTGGACGTTTTTGTGAATTTAAACTCATCTGAAGCGAAGTTCTAAAGAAACCCCAGGATATAACAGGGCTGGTAATGATTATTTCTATAGCATTATTTGGATTTTTGTTCCCTGCCATCTCGCTGTGACCATGGACTAAAATAGTCACTATATTATTCACTTATTTCCGCCATCAGAAATAATTATACACAATGCAAAGCCCTATGCAAAGTTTAAAACGTGCACTGATCAGCCCTGAGACTATGATCACCTGTCTCCACTGTTTCTCCTGCGCAGACCCTGACCCACAGAGACACGGACTGCTCCTCAGAAGGTGAGACGTCTGACACCAAGGTTTTAGCTGCAGGATGTAATGGTTAAATAATGTTTGGGTGCTGGTTCACTGATTTTTCTTCTGTCCGACCACTGCAGACCAAACACAGCTGAAAAGAGCGTGTTTTGGAGATTATCCTAAACCACCAAGACTAAATATAATGTGTTTTGTGTTTTGGATGAATGATGATGGTTTTATTTGGCTGCAGGTTGTCTCACAATGGAAATGTCACAGGTTGGATCCCCCTTGTGTCAAAGTGTCCTTGAGCAAGATGCTGAACCCTAAACTGCTCCCAATAGATGAACTGAGCGCTTTGCACGGCAGCCGCCTCCATTGATGTGCGCGAATGGGTGATTATAAAGTGCTCTGGGTGCTGCTGAATCAGTGGAAAAGCACTGTAATGTCATTCCTTTAACACTGCATAGATCCATCCACCATCCTTAATGCTTCATCCAACTGACGGCTGTAGTGGGCTGGAGCCATCCCAGATGATTATGATGGGAAGCCGGGAACCCTCCTAAAAGCTCTAAACAGCCTGGTTGTGATCCTTCACACACCCAGCCACTGTGCGAATCTTGATTTAATCATCGGCGGTTATGACGATCAGCGCTAGATCCTCTCCTCCGCAACAATTACTGAAACGCACTAAAAAGTCCCCAAAAATAAGAAAGTTCTCAAGTGTGGAAGCCTGACACCGCTGAGATGCAGAAGGAGAGGAGAGCTGGAAAACCTGAAGAAAAACAGCACGCCGGAAACAAAACAAAGCCGTGAACAGATATTTTCTTTTTGGAAAGACGAGATAAAAAGGCATCACCTGATATCAGGGTGGAAAACACCTGCATGGTTCATTTTGCAAGGTAACAACCCGTTTCAGGTTGTGATATCCTTCATTTCTACCGCAACCATTAGGGCCTTTAGTACTCTCGACACCCGTACCGATACCGACTTAGTACAGCCTCTTCTTCACTTTTATGATTAGCTGTCGATTCCAAAATGCCTTTGAGCAAATGAAAAAAATATAGTTAGGGATTAATGGTTTTGGTAACAAAAGTCAAAATAATTGTTCTAATCATTTACTGAAGGTTCATCAGGTTTTACTCGAAGATATCTGTCTTGGGCCAGGACAGGCCGCATGCTTGTTTTTTTTTGTTTTTTTTTAAAGAAGGCAACAGAGAAAGTCTCTCTTCCATGCCACCTGTGCATTTGGGAGGTTAAAATGTCACTGCTTTCTGAGGCGTGTTATTGCTGCGGAGAGCAGGGAGCATCTGCTCGGCCTCGGAACATTCAGACACACAGGAGGAGGGAAGGGAGGCCATTATTTCAAGCAGCCCCATCTTTAATCTTCCTGCTCGTCTAATTAGCTGGCTTGGGCAGGTCATATGTGCCAAGCCACTTTCCCCAAATAAACAAGCCTGGCGAGGATGCCAATCAAGAAGGAGAGAGCGAGAGAGAGAGAGAGAGAGAGAGAGAGAGACTCGGGCTCCCTGTTGAGTGTGGTGAGTGCAAAGTGGCATGACGTGTTGATTACTGATGCTCCACTGCTGATGAAGGCAGGCTGGAGATAATCACTCTTCAGGTGGAAATTTACAGCTCATGCCGGCAACTTGTGACGCTACAGTGGCGGCAGAGTCTTCTGCGGCTTCTGTAAACACCACTGAGATTACGTTCAAGGCTGAAGAAACAACTACACAATCGGACGACACGTCGATGCAACCGTCGGCATCATGGAAAGATTTTTTTTTTTTTTACTCTGGCAAACACAAGGTGATGTCTGAGGGTAATGGATAGCGAATGCATCCGTGCTCAGGCAGGCTGAAGAGGATTTCTGTCTCCTTCCACTCAGCTCTCCACTGGTTGTAGCTCCCGGAGCCCTGCGATCGATTATTTAAACACAGCCTCTGTGTGTGTTTTAATGGGGAAGCTCAAAAGACGAGCCCATCAGCGGTTGGGGTGCCTCGGCTGAATGTGCACACATCTGTACGAGCTGCTTTGGTCTGGGAGCGCCACACTATCCCTCACGCCCTAGCCGAAATCTCCACGCAGCTCTCCTCCCTCCCGGCTCCGGGCGAGGTCGCAGTGAAGGGGAACTTGAGCTCATACATCAATGGGTCGTGTACAGAGTTCTGTAAAAGAACATGATGCCTGTTTCCCAGGAAAAAAACATTGTCTTATATTCTCACCAACATGGTGATTTATTTATTTATGTGACTTTCCAGTGCTCATCTTCAAAATGTTAAGAGTAAAAATGACCAAAATTACATTTCACAACTTGTTAAAAGAAACAACCCTCAAAGTAGACTTAAGTTGTCTTAAAATTAATTTCATGATCCTGTTGTGTAAAATAGCACTAGTGTCTTGAAAAAAAAATTATAATAATTTTTTTAAGAGAAAAGCATTATGTTCTGTTATGTTTTGTTAAAAGCCATTGAGCACATATCATAGTTAAAAGAATTCCAATAATAAAGCAACAATTTTACTGAGCTGGCAGTAGCCAGTTTGGCGAGCCGCAGCAAAGCATAGACTAAATCTTAGGGCCGGTAACTCTCATGTATTTGATGGTAAAATGACACTTTCATGCCACACAGGACTTTTTTCCCCCCACTCAGCTGCAGTTTTCAGCTCTGAACTTCCTTTCTTTCACAACCAATATTGAATCAGGACAAAGCAAAAGACCAGCGTGTAGCAGGGAATGTTATTTCTGGATTTATGCGTCCTTCAGTTGAACTAAGCCTCTTCCCTTCTGCTCTCTTTCAGATGTAGTTCCTGTCTGAGGTGACAGATTGATGTGGAAGGTATGCGTCAATGCAGCCAAGCTCTAATTGTTGATTATCTCTTCCAGTAAATAGTACATAGGGGTAGATAGTAAGCATTTTTGGGTTCTAGTCATAATGTTAATCATTCACTGAATTCTCTTGGTTGATGCCTCAGGCAACTTGCCCAATGCTGTTTATGCATAATCCAGCAGGGGGGCTGATGCCCTTAGGCCTGCAAAGGCTCCGCAGTTTAAAAAAAATACATGCATAGTTTCTAACTTTTAACATTCAGTACAAGCACACTGATGAAAGTATGTGTATTTTATCATTAACATTGGATTTTAGCGTGTGCACAGACACTCAGTATCTACTTTGTTGCTCCAAGAGTCAGAAGATAATGATTAGAGACAGATTGTGCTTGGTAAGTGCTGCAGAGTAATATTTAATGAGGTGGCACTCCTATCGTTTCTATCACCACTTCGACATGAACAGCAAGATACACATTTCTGCTGACTGTTGAGGGACGGTAATGGACATCAGTACATCTTTCCACCGATACTCGTTTATGTCGATATGCATTACTGCTGCTGGAGGAAATGTGCTGTGAAAGGCAGCATTGTGCCAAAAAAAAAAAAAAAAAACAGGAGGAAGAATGGCGGGTCATTGAAATACAGTTTAAAGGAACCAAAAGGAGTTTGCGAAAGAAAAAAAAATGTCTGATAAAGTTTTTGCGATTGAAATATTTATATCGGAGAAGCATTTTCAATGTGGAAGTGTTAATAATGCGTAAAAACTCATTACTTGTCAAGGGTGTTTTCATCCAACTCGATACATCATTATTTGATGCTTGTTTATGAAGGCGGAGAGTCGCATTTCTCATATCTTCCTTCTTCTGTTGGTTAATAAATGGCTCCCGTGGCGGCATTGGCAGAGGGAGTTCTCACCTTGACCGTGCCGAATCCTGGCAGCAGCAGAAAAGGCCTCCAGCATGAAAACTAAAGAAGTGCAGCTTTTAGTCATTTTCAGCGGCAACTTTTTCATTATATCATAATGTTTTGATTGGCTGAAGCACGGAGCGCATATGAGCATTTTGAGTACAGAACCACTACAATACCATCACGAGCTACACAAAACATTTACTTTGTACTAATCAAACACATTGTGGTGCAGAATTGTCTTCGAAGAGATTGCTGTTGATGTAAACAATAGTCAAATCGCTATTCTATAAAGTCATATCGATCAAATCTACTTTACAGCCTCTCTGAAGAACACCAGAGGTAAAACGTCAAACTAAATACTAACAGCATGATTCAACAACAACTCTTTCTGTGTACATCGGCTTAGCAATGAATTGTCAGGCTTTGCTTGGCTTTGCTTTATTCTTATCGCCTTTGTCCCAATCCGAGGACTCTTGTACCATCATAATGGTTTTATGAGTGAAGGGCTCTCCACAAACCTGCAAGCAAAAACTACACCCAAGCTTATCCTGGCCACCATAAACCTTCAAATCTGCTCTCAGTGTGCAAAGGTTTATTATTATTCTATGGACATGTGCTTTTTAGAACCACAAGAGGACCCAAACTGATTGACATCAATTCTACGTTCTTAAATGGTTACAAGAGCGACACTCTTGTGACTTCGCTCCTTTAAACTGGATTTACGGGTTTAGGAATTCCACGTTGGACGCATCCACTCTGACATATTGTTGACCTGTGACGTGAAACCTTACTTTTCTCATTTACATCGAGCACCTCTGACCCAATACATTACTATACACCTCTGGAAGGACAGATTGAACATGGCTGACGTCTCCCTGGACAGTGGTGACATGAGACACTGTTAAATAACTCATCTTTTATTCCCACCTTTGGCCTGTCAAAGTCCATGCAGGGTGCAGGAAAGGGGGGCGGAGAAGGAGGAAACAAGGAGGGAGACAGGTTGCAAAGAAAAGAAATAACAGGTAATCAGTGGCAGGTGAGCTCTCTCTTGGGAATCGGACGCTGAGCGGACAAGAGCCGGTGAGTTCACCTTTAAAACATGCAGCTGTACTGTACATAGTATTGCTTTCTCCCCTGATAAATCAAATAAATATTTATAATTCTAAACAAAAACTGTATTCAATGGTCCATTTCAGATTCTCACACAGAGTAGCAGTTGGTGACCGAGGATCAGGAGGAATTTATATGCAACATGAAAATCATGAAACGTAAAATAGTAACTTTTTTTTAATGAAGTTAGGGACTGTTATTTCACCAGTTAATTATTGACATCAGATATTTCTTTATTACACTTCTGACACATAAAATAAAAAATTGTTCTCACTAACCATTTCTGAAATGCAACAATGTTTCAAATGTGCTGTTCAAACCACCCGAACTTTATGGGATTTATGTGAATTCAAAGGGGTTTTTGTCCCACAAACTGTTTAAGTAGTATATTATGTGTTACTGTGTTTTGTATACAAAGTGGTTTTGAAATGCACTGATGTAAAATCTTGTGGAGAGATTTTATTTTTCAGATATAGCGGAATAACAATATTCAAAATTCAAGTGCTTTTAAGGGTGAAATGAAGTGACAATTTAGAAATTTAAAACAGCTCATAATCACTTTTAAAAACAGACGAACCAACAAAGGATCAAGCGTTCAGTTTGGTTTAAAGTGTTTCTGAGTATTGTTACGTAGAGTTACTGCAACAACGGACACGCCTGTCAACATTTCACCTTGCACACGATTCATCACCTTCCTGTGTAGAAATAACAGAGACAAGAGTAACATGCTTCACGGGGTATTCAAAGTCCAAGCTGTCCTATATTTTTTATAGTGTTGACTATGCTGTCAGCTGTGCCTCCTATCAACCATTAACTTCCACCAAAGAGCTGACACAGAAGATTAACTTCTCGTCTGACCCCACCAACACCCTGCAGTTCAAATACCTGCTGGAAGAACCGTGTTGAGAGGGAAGCCGTTAAGGCCACCAAAGAGGAAAACACTGCAGATTTAATACCTGGTCAGATTCGTACGAATACCGTCAGATTGTTTGGCTGCTCCTATCCTTTACCGCTTCTGCTGAACACCAGGCGTTCCTCTTCTTCTCCTGCCTGGCAACTTGATCTCCAACATCCTTTGTCCCATTACTTCAACATCTTTCTGAGTCACTGAGGTGCTCAACCTTTACTGTCCCTCTCATCTGTTCCTATTTATTCCTGCCCATGCTTCTTGCTCTCAATTCATCTTTGGCAATTACAGCTCCACCTCCTGACTTTTAGACAGTCGCACTGCTTCCAAACTTCACAAGTTTCATTAAACATCAGGAGTTATAACCACATATGTATATTTAAAGTTTGCAGAGTCAGCAATTTTGTGGCATGATGTTATTTAATTGTTTCTCCCTGCACTGACAAAAGATCTTGAGATATATCCCATCAGTACATTTACTTGTGATGCTTCACTTTCTCCTACATCAGGACATGGACAGCTACAAGCCAAAGGTGATTTCTCTCACCAAGAGACAAGGGCAGACATTTGGTTTCTACCTGAGAGTGGAGCAGGGTGAGGAGGGTCACCTGATCCGCTGCCTGGAAATGGGAGGCCCGGCTGAACTGGCTGGCATGAAGGATGGAGACCGCATCCTCCGGGTCAATGGGACCTTCACTGATTCGATGCCCCATTCTGAGGTATGTGGGATGCATACCTACAACAATACATCAATAAAAGAGTTTTTAAGTACCCTTGCCCTAGAGGATAGAAACAATTTGCAGCTCTTATTACAGGATTCATTTTCTGCAATGCATAAGTTCCCATGAGTGGCATTTTCTGAGCTAATGCTTATAATGAAGTCAATTCCTGAACAAAACAGGGTGAAATGATCCATAAATCACAACACTGCAAGTCAGACAATAGTGTTGATGGATAAAAAAGAAAACGTTGCTCCAAGCATAAACAAAAATGATTACACAAAACCTTTAATCCACTCTAGTAGAACTGATTCTACAAGCCATCAGAACAGGTGAAAAGCTTCCACATGTTGTAAAAAGTCAATGCAGGAGCCATCTTCAAAACAAAAGTTAAGGTCCTCAAAGCTACTCTGGATTTATTCTCCAAATTTTGACTCAAAGACTCAAACCTGCTCTTTTTAATGCCAAAAAAACTGATCAGAAAAACAAGGTCTGAGCCAGCTGGAAAAATGCATTTGATATTTAGTTCCTTGTTTCCTAGAAAAAGGTCTGAAAAAGTTGCCCTATATTCAAGGTTTAATATTCAACTCATGTTTTCATGTTCAGTTGTGCGTAACAGTATGAGGGGTTCAGAAATTAAAGGAACATCCTGCATGTGATCAGGAGACACCAGACAGTCAGTTGTCGAATTAATTTGTGTGAAGTGTTGCATCTCGAAAGTCAGGTGGCAGCGAGGGTGACGTGCTCTGGGAGGAGCAGGCCCCACCGGAGCACGAGAGCAATGATGGCAAACCAGTGAAGCAGGCGGTCTGTGCAAAGAAGAAGCTGTAGACACTGGCGATTGTATTTAAAACTATTTGTAACCAGGAATGCAGCTGAGAAGTTTGACAAAGTTGCAATCTTTAGCTGATGGATGATTAAGTATCCTTACATGCTTATCCTATTACCGGCATTCCTCAACAGTGCAATTCAATGTGTTTTATTTGGTGTGACTTGTCTCAGGGGACATTGAGAACTGCTGCTTTAGACTGTGGGAATACTTCTTTCACAAGCCGTGTGCTTTAGACCCTTCTCTGTCTCGTGGGGACAGGTGGTGGACCTGGTGAGAACCAGTGGGGCATCCGTCGCGTTCCACATCCTGGGTGAATCATCCTACAAGCAAGCAAAAAGACAAGGGGTCAACCTGTCCGACCCCAGCAGCACACCAGTCGTCAACGGCGAAGCCAAACAGAGTCCAAAGCCCAAACTCTGCTACATGGTGAAGTCCAGCTCAGGGTTTGAATTTTCCATCCGCTCAGTCAAATGTGAGTCACAAAGAAATGAAAATGATGATTTTAAATTTTATTTTTAATTTTATTTGGATGATTAACGGTAATAATATACGAGAAACAGTATTTTTGGTTTTCATGACTTTAATAGAAACAAAAATTAAAAGAGCAAAACTGCTTGAATGCAATTATTGGAAACATTTTCCATTGTATTTACTAAAGCCATGCAAAACCTCTGGGTTTAAATCCTTCACAACACTCTCTTGTGTTTTTATTCTAAACAAATGAGCTTTCTTCACCACGTTCCTTTGGAATAAACTTTACAAAGAACCTTTATTGATCATGTTTTCCTTATCAAACAGTGTAAAATCCCGGCGTATCTTAGCGCAAGGTTATAATAGTGCTGGGTGTCACACATATAACAGCAGCCATCACTGATATACACACTGGGTGTGGGTTGATGTGTTACATAGCTGAAGTAGCCACACCCGAGAGTCGTATCATAGCAATAAACAACAGCATTTTCCCAAAGACCCTGAGAAACCTCATTTTGTTTGCCCCGCCGCAATGTAATACCTGTATGCGCCATTGCAGTGTGGCTGTTAAACTTGGGACCACTGGTAAATACACATCACCATCAAAGTAAAAAAAACAAAAAACAGACTAGATTTTTTACTATCTTATAAATACAGAGACGTTCTAACACTTTATGCTGCAGGTGCTCCTTGCTTATCTTCCAAAGATCATACCAAACCTCGGAGAGGAAAGAAAAACCACTGGTTTTCCATTTAGTTTTGCATTGGTTTAACCAACTCTTCACTCCAATCCTCTGTAGACGAGCCTGGTCTGTTCATGACGGACGTGATCAAAGGAGGTGTTGCGGACAGAGCGGGCGTCAAACTGCACGACCGTCTCGTGGAGGTCAACGGGGACAACGTTGAGAACCGCACTCATGAAGAGGTGGTGGAGAAGGTTATGATGGCGGGCAGCAGCGTCATGTTCCTGCTGGTTGACGACGAAACAGACAGGTTCTACCAGAGCAAGCACACAAAGGTCGGAACGTGGGACGCCACAACAAAGTACCTCCCTCACAAACCACGCATCATCGATATGACCAGAGACTCTGATGGATACGGCTTCATACTCAGAGAGGAGCCCAACAAAACCGGCAAGAAATCATTATATTGGCACGATGCACCTTTTAGTTGTAAGAGAATGCTGTTCCTATAATGTCATTCTTGGCTCCCCGCAGGACACTTCATCAAAAACATTGATAGAGGCAGCCCAGCGGCAAGAAATGGCATCAAGGAAATGGACCAACTGGTGGCTGTGAACGGAAAGGAGGTGGAGAACGTCAGCCATGACATAGTGGTGGACTTAATCAGGCAAAGTGGCCACAAATGCTGCCTCCTCGTGGTGGACAAAGAAACAGACCAGATGTACCAGCTGGTAAGCCAGTGTGCCACTGTTCATCTTCAGTTCGGCCAGCAGATATAATCATGTCCTGTTCCTCACAGGGGAATGTGTCTCCTATGCTCTACTGGGAGGAAAATAAGGATGCCAATTCACCACCAAGTTACAATGAGGCCATCAATTTCCCCAGTCTGACCAAATCATCCACATCTTTTCAAGCGTGTGATGAGGAACTTAAGCCTAAATTGTGTAAAATGGAGAAAACCGCTCATGGATTTGGCTTTCACCTGAATGGCATCCAGGGGGTGCACGGCCAGTACATCAAAAACGTAAGAATACGAAGTTATTGCAATTGTTTTTTCCACGACTATTTTTCAAACCACAGTGGGGAGACAGTTTATTTTGCACACAGGTGGTGAGGGGGGGAGCGGCTGACAGGGCCGGCATGGAGGAAGAAGACATCGTGGTGGAAGTAAACGGGGTGAATGTGGAGCAGTGCAACCACGAGGAGGCGGTGGAGCTGATCCGCAGCAGTGGAGACACTCTGGAGATGCTGGTGGCTAAAAAGAGCGTCTACGACCAGCTGAAAGATAAAGGGGTGGCCATCACGAGCCTGCTTCTCAGGGAAACGCTATACGCTCAGGTCCACAAGGCCAACAGTCCCGAGAGCAGGAAGACAGAGAGACAAGAGGAACCCAGAGCAGAAACCCCAACTGAACCAGAGAGACAGAGGGTCAGTAATACTCAAAAAATCTTCACTTTTTAGCAAGAAAAAATTTTAATACTTCTGATCAATCTGATTTAGGAAGTTATGTCGTATTTAGTATAGATCTCTATGGTCACAGAGAATAAATGCAAATGACCCTGGTGGTGCCCCGACTCATCAGGTTCCAAACAACTGCTCTGATATTCACTTTATCAGGGTAACTTGAATTGTTTGTGTTTGCTATTTATATGTGGTTATGTCTTTAACATAAGCACTTTGAGATTTTTAAATAAAAAGAGCATGAGACATCAAATGTATTAGTATTAATAACATCAGCTTAAATCGTGCCGTCTGTCGTCCAAAACTGGCCCACAACAGGTATTCAATCATGGCGTTTGATGCAAAACATAAAAGTAAAAAGAATAAGTTCCGTGCAAATTTTCAATTAGGGGAAATACAAATAGAAGAAAAAATAAAGAAAATACAGCCAAGTCTAAGAAAACATAAGGAAAAAAAACAAAACAGTGCTAAATAATTCATGGTAAGAGATATGATAGTTACCTTATTGTAAACAAAACAACATTAATACCAAAGCTATACCGTAAGGTGAGTTTATGAAAACATACAAAAAGTTTCTGAAATGTTTTGGGATGTGCAAGAGAAAAACTGCAGCTCGTGGTATTTCCGATTCCGATTTTTCTTTTTTCCTTCATCAAACCTGAGGAAGAACTTTGTAATTCTGAGTATATATCAGTTTGTGGTTCCCCACCAGCTCTATGTGGATCCTGAGCTAAAATGAGTTAAGACACACATGGCTTAAATGGTAAATGGACTTTTACTTATATTGCACATTTTACTGCTTGAGCAGTCTCAACGCACTTTTATATGATCGGTCACATTCTCCCATTCACTCGCACACCAATGGTGATGGCTCAGTGTCCTCCGGCACCCTCAGATTGGAAGATAATCCACATCAGACTGAGTCACAGCTGCTTTACAGCAAAACTGGCAAGAGGCTAAACCATTTGATTGTTTGTTCTCTCTTTCAGACTTCATCCGTGTCATCAAATTCGTCTGTTGACAGTGTTGACGAGAGATTCTGAGAAGCCACCAGAAGGAAACCTGTCCTGATTTGGCCTTAATCGAATGTTTGATCTGTTTTTGTCGATGAACAACTTCTCGGGAATCACACATCTTTAATATCCCACGAAGAACAAATAATAAGTTAACAATAATGAAAGCAATGTACAGAATTTATAAATGTGTGGTCAATATCTGTATTTATAGCAGCTGCATTATTTGGAAAAAACAAAAAAAGGGTTTTGTTTCAGGAACATTTTGCAGTAAAGACATTCATCTTTTCCCATACCTGAGATTACCAATGTTACCGAGAATAAAAAACAAGGTTAATATTGAAAGTTAATACTGGTTTCCATGTATTTTACCTTATGCACATGCTGCTGCCTTTATTTAATGTTCTTGAAAGACAAGATTTGCTGTTCCCATTTCTAAAATGAAAAACACAACATTTAAGAAAAATAAATCAACAAGTGATGTCTAAAATAACCTGGCTTTCTGTGGTATCTATCCCCCCAACCCACCCACCCCCCACCCCCACCCCCCCATTCTTAATCAATGAACACGCTACGCTGTGAATTACAGTATGTGAATCACAACAGGCTCGCTTCATTTTTTCATTACAATTGTACCTCAGGCTCCAGTGTGTTAAACTAATAGTATCTAAACTCTAATGTCTGCAAAAACAATTAAAAAAAAAGAAGAAATAATGTGTATTTGCAAGAGAAGTTTAAACCCTAACAATTATTTTTCTGGAAATACTTTTAATTTCAAGAGAGTCCACATTCAAAGTTGCTGCATTATGTGCTCCAACATCCCCCACCCCCCCACCCCCACCCCCCGCCCCGAAACTTTGCAAGAGAAATCAACAGCTCCTGATTCAGAAACAGGCAGTCCAGATAATCCCAAACAACAGAAACATGTTTGAAGAGACACTCTGGCGGAGTCCAAAACCCAGTGAGAGGAAATCAAAGGGCCATGTGTTTCTCTGGCGCCTGCTTGTGGGCAAGGTAAAGAAAGAGGATGCTGGACAGGGCGCTGACCAGGAAGATGACATCGAACCAGCGGTGGTAGAAGTTGAACTGCAGCTCTCCCAGAACCTCGGTCACGATGGAGCGGTACTCCAGCGGCATGCTCATGCGCATCAGCAGCACGGACGACACAAAGTACATCCCCTGTTTGATTGGAAGAGCCAGTCAATCTGTTGCACGTGTTCTGAGCGTTGGCGTTAAAACACGACTGCGACGCAAACGCACTCACCATGATCTGAGCGAGGACGAGCACGATGACATTGGAGGACTTGCTGCTTGATATCGCGTAGAAGAACTGAAATAAAGCAGCATGTAAGAGTGGGAATGAAAGGAATCCTCTCATTTAGTCCGTTTAAAAAAAGGTTGCCTTATCAATATGTGCAAGGGGATTACTTTACCTTCGTGAGAGTGATCAGCAAGCCTCGTATGGACGTAACGATTATTATGCCTACTAATATGAAAGAGATGTGTTGGGACCAAAACTTGACCTGAGACAAAAAAAGGATGAGAACAAGATCATTTAGAAAAAGGAAAAAAAACAAAAAATGCAGAACAACACAGACAAAAATGTCAGTAAGCCGTCATTCGTTCACTCAAATTGAAATGAAATGATCTTTGACTGGGAACCGTGAAAAACCCCAATCTAATAATTGCCTGCGTGGGATAAGATTAAAAGAGAGCATGACCGGGTTTATTGCACAGACAGATGATAATGGGCTGGAAATGATCGTTACGAGAGATCACGCCGTTTCCCACGTGACTTTGTTACTGTAGGTGTGCCTGTGTGTGTGTGTGTGTGTGTGTGTGTGTGTGTGTGTGTGTGTGTGTGTGTGTGTGTGTGTTTGGGCTCCATTTTCTATACTCGTGGAGACACAAGACCTGCGGAGACCTGACGACACGTGAACCGATGACGACTCGGGTTACCAGCGGGACAAAAATGGAGGTTAGATAAGAAGTATTTATAGCTGAGTTGAGAGTAAGCCAACATATGGCATAGAAATCTGTGCGAGTGTGTGTGTGTATGTGTGTGTGTGCATTTCTCACATCAAACTGGATGCCCAAGTAGTTGACAGTGATTTCGATGCCCCTTGTCACTGGATCCGTCTTTCCAACCCGATCAAAAACTATGTTTATTGTGGCCTACGAAATACAAAATGTAGAGAAACTATTAAAACATTGAAAAATTCCTTTTCAAGTGAATGTGAGAATAGTGCGGAGACACAATATCAGAGAGCGGGATGACAGCATTCTTACCATGAATATTTTCCAAACGCAATAAATGGAAAAGAAGTAACCAAGGAAGTTGAAATATTTCCCCTGGAATGTCCTTGAGTACTCAATCCGCTCCTGCAGACAAAGACAGGCGGCGTTAAACAATGTATGTGAATATGACGTGTATGTCAGTACTGAAGGCAACTTCTTTCTCATCATCATGTCAAAGTCATCCTGGTCTTTATCACTACTTCATAAGAAGGCATAATTGTATGCAGTTAGTTGGGTCTTCACCCTGGATATATCCATAAAAATGACCTAAACAGAAGTGATAGAATGTATGGAAAATTCTAAAAACTATTTTTAAGTGGTTTAGATTGACAATGAGCCTGGCTTGAGTGGAAGGCAAACGTATAAAGTAAAGCTTGCATTATCTGACAAAGTGGAATGATGATTACATGATAATAAGCGTGTAAAAGTAGATAACGAAGGTGAGGTGGCCCCTTAATGACATTTCAAGCAGTCAGATTCAAAAGATTATATCAATGTAAGGTCATCTATAGGGGCTCCGAATCTACTACAAGATTAGACTCCACTGGTTTACTTTCAGTCATGCTGACTCAGTCTGTCACGTTCAACGCATCTAAAAAGTATGCGTGTGTGTGTGTGTGTGTGTGTGTGTGTGTGTGTGTGTGTGTGTGTGTGTGTGTGTGTGTGTGTGTGTGTGTGTGTGTGTGTGTGTGTGTGTGTGTGTGTGTGTGTGTGTGTGTGTGTGTGTGTGTGTGTGTGTGTGTGTGTGTGTGTGTGTGACCTTAGTGGCTTGTAGGTCGACTGTCTCTAGAAAGAGTTGTCGACTCAATTCCTCCAGAGCATCAACCTCCTGCTGGATCAGAGAAAGGTCTGGAACAAGAAGTTAAGGCTGGAATCCTCTTTAAATACTTTAGTTAAACATTCTGAGTATAAGTACAAAGGATACTTTCGCTGCCTGTTTGTGTGGACGTTACGCTCTTGATCATTCCCCAGAATCCAGTCTGTTTGTTCTGGTCTTCCCCTCGTTGGTACATCTGCCTCCGTGTCATGGCAATTCTTAAATAGAAAAAAATTGCTTTTTTTTTAAAAAATGCAGTAGTAACAGTATACCACAAGTTTAACTGCTTGAGCACTCTCATATTGATTACTCATACACTCGTACAAAAAATGGTCCAATGTGCTCGCACATCTTTGGAAGCGATGACCCGCTGTACTAACTGAGGCACAGCCGCACGCGAAGTACAAAAATATTGTTTCGAAGTGAAATTGAAAACTAAAAAAAAACTTGTCCTGTCTCACCGTTTCTTTTTGCTGACAATCATGTCCATAGTTTGGAGAAGTCGCCTCTCCAATGCGAGGATGTCGCTGTCAGTCACATTTCTGTGAACACGACGACGACATATTCTGTTTGAGCGCCAATACTAATACTAAACACTAACACACTGTGTGATCAACCAGGAAAACGCAGCCTCTTACCGGAGGAAGTAGGACATGTACGTGTAGGGACAGTTGACGGCACCAAACCCAGACAGCAGAGCCATGAGAGTGACGCCGATCACCCCGACGCGGCTGATGAGCTGCTCGATGGAAAGGATCCCTGGACAAAAGATGTTAGCAACATCGTCCGTTCACTGGCCTTTCAACATACTTTCCAGAGAAACGACGGTCACTTTGTCAGAGAAAAGACATCCGGGATGGATGAAATGCAGAGTTACAAGAAGGACACACTCACCATGTTTTGGACTCAAGATGGGAAACGGATCTCCCAGCTTCCAGAAGAAATACATGAAGGTGAACCACACCATACAGGCGAAGAGAAGCCTTTGTCTGTGCACTGAACAGACACACAGCAGCTTATCAACACGTGCAAATTGAGCGTTCACCCGTATTTTCTCTTCAGGAACAAATGTGGTTACACTTACACAGGCGTATGTTGCTGACAACAAAGTAGCCAATGTAGAAAGGCACCACAAAGATTAGAACCAGTAGAATCACATACAGATTCAGCTTCCAGTGGAAATACCTGGAACTGCAATCAAAACACCAGTTAATATCCTTGTGATGAGAAATAAACACTGACACGTTAAAAAGGGAAAACAAACTGACCTGCTGCTTAAGGCACCCAGAATCTCAAAGATAATGAGCTCAAACATGGTACATGAAAAAGCAAAGGTGACGGAGAAAACCACCTGGACAACATACTGTCGCACCTGGTGACAAACAAAACCGTCAACAGTCAAAACCTCAATATGGCTACTAGTAATCATGAGGTGATGCATGGGTTGAATGCTTCACTTTGATATCTTTGATTAATGCATTGCAATCACACTGTACCTCATAATCTTTGAACAGCTTCCGCATAAAGAATAACCAGCCAAATCCAAAGAACAGCACCTGGGTGGAGTTAAGAGGAAGGTTTTAGAGTGAAAAGAAAGCAGCAGGAGGAGGGGGGTGAAGAAGAAGAAGAAGAAGAAGAAGAAGAAGAAGGTTTTTCTTGAATATCATCAATTCAACAATTATGAGTTAACTGGGAAAATTAACTGTGTCGATTTGAAGGGACTTATCCGCCTAACTTAACTGCCATTATCTGCTAATAAACGTTCAATAGTTTACCTTCAATAGTCGAATCAATGCTTGACACTTTAGATCCAGTTCTGTTTACGAAACAACACTTTCTACACAAACATATTACAACATTCAAAACAAACCAGAGTGAATAATTCAAAGTCCAATTTTTGACCCATTCTGATCGAACAAATTATATCTGCCACCATACAAGGAAACGTAACTTTCAACTTCATGAGTACCCTGCCAAACATAGAAAATGCTGGTATACAATAAGAACAAAAAAATCAGGTCTTAATAGATTTGTAAATCACAAAGCAAGGATAGAATGAATCACTTCTACTATGTATTTCTAAAATAACAGAAAGAATGCTTAAAATAATCCAATAAACCAGCATGACTACAACTCACAATGCCTTTCATATACATATAGAACGCCGTGCTGCTCCATCTTATTAATGTAAGTGGCAATAAATTGGTCTGAAGTAAATATTTCTCACATCCACAATGTCAACTTCAGTGTAGAAGACTGACTGTAAACATCTGAATAATAAACATGTTTTATCAAATACCCGGAAGGCGAGGAAATCTCCCTAAATTACACATATTTCTAAGTTTATTTTACATAATGATGATAATACCATCAACAAACTAAAGAAACCAGTGTAATGCAGTGTGTATTTTACCTGCGAGGTGAACATGATCACCGAGTCCACCAGGAACGACATGTCTGTAAAAACCTACTTTCAGTCCGCATCAACGTGGCTCTGCAGGTGTACCACGACCAGGGTGGTCTCAGTTCATCACTGATATGATGAAAACTATTCGGCCTACAAAAGAACTGTTAGTTATGTTGCTAATAAACTCATTTTTAGGAGAACTTTTGCAGTAAAGTAGCTGTCAAGAAGGGACGGCGCGCGACACGTCATCAAAGTCCGACATAACAAAATGCACTTCCGTCGCACAAACTGTGACGTCATGAAAGAAAACATTTTAAACAAATTATTAATAACTTAATAATGTAATAACACATTTTCGGTGTTTGTGGTGTGTACAATTTCAGTCCATAACATTTTGTGGAATGCTGCGCTGTATTTATTGTTTAAATGTAATAAAACACAAGTTTTTTTTTTTTTTTTATCTTCTTATGATATTTTTTTAGTTTTTCTTACTGTTTTTATTTGGTAAAACCATAAAATATCTATTTTCTTAAATATAGCCATCCAAACGCTATCACTTATATGACGGTGTTACGTTTTTCCCCCTCATAATTATATAGTTGGGTATTACTGTCATCTTTAGTTAAAAGACAGATCTTGTCTCAAGCTTGCAAAAAATAAAACACTTGTTTTCTGAGGCTCACTCTTATTCAGTCATCAATTTGATAATATTATAAATAAATAGATCTATAAATAAATAAATAAATAAATAAATAAATAAATAAATAAATAAATAAATAAATAAATAAACAAATCTGTCTGGTTCATGTACCACTGTGGATTGTCTTATTAATGGCCGAGAGACATAGATCTGCAAATGTGTTCCATTAATAATAAACTTGATCAAACAATAAATGTTTTATTAACCATTTTTAATTGATTGATAATTAATCGAATGCACACCACCTTTCCATTAATCTTATTTGTTATAGTGTCAATAAAAATGAATTGCTAAAACTTTTACGTTTTTTGCATTTACTGAAGAAAATACAAGTGTGAATGCTGGAGCTGAAAAACAGCTCAACTGTAATGCTGAAGAAGAAGCTTAAGAAGAATAAGGACGAGGGTTGAAGAAAAAAACGGAAGAAGTAAAAGTACCAGTAGTATAATAATAATAATAATAATAATAATATTAATAATAATAATAATAATAATAATAATAATAATAATAATAATAATAATAATAATAATAATAATAATAATAATAATAATAATAACGCATTTTAAAAAGACACTAAAGTGACTCTTGTGACCTCTACAATTGTACAAAAATAATTTCTTCAAGTAAAAAAAATAAATGAAAGACTTGCTGAGGCTGAGCACATGTAGTTCCTGGAGGGGGCGCTGTGGTCACAGTAACATGGGGCTTTCTCTAGGGGGCGCTGTGCTCGCTGCTGCTCAGCCTGGTCTCAGGAGGTCTCCTGCAGTCTGCTGCTGCCGCTGGCTGGTGCACATCAGTCCATGGTGCGCGCAGCAGAAAACATTTGGATGAGTTAAAAGAGTTTGTCTTCTGTTCTGGGGTGATGTTCCCAAACACTGCTGGATGATGAGGATGAAAAGGAGATGTTGCAGAGGTAGAGCGTCTTAAACTTGCTCTAGCATTTGTTTAGTGACATAAGAGGTAAGTGTCTCAGTTTCTTACAGGCAACCTTTATAAAAAGAAGCGGAAAAAAAAAGTACTTGTCTTCTTCTCATTAATAACTGCAGATGATTTATTTTTGTCAGAATTTAAAATGTAACCTTAATTGTTTCTATCTCGAACAGCCACTTGTGATTGTTCTTAGGTTGAATACAATTACATTTAATATACTTTATCAGGTGAATTGGGAGGAAAAACATTTAAGTCTTTGTATACTACGAGTTAGTTTGATTATTTTCAGGTGAGATTTGTATTGTAACTCTCTAGTAAATAGATTTGAACGTGAGTTGCGCTGGTTTCATTTTTTTTTTTTCTTGAATCATAAGTTTAAAGATGCTGCACAGATGTTGATAAAGAATGTAGACCTTCTTTTTTTCATCCTTTGAAGAAACAGTGGAGAAGATGATGGTCCAGGCTTCTTGTGGCTTCCGTCTGCAGGTGTGTTTGTTCTTCCTGATGTTGGGACAAGCACAAGGTGAGTTTGACCTTGAAAGAAAGTGCAACTGAGGCATCATGGTACCATTTCAATATTTTCATCTCTTTTTTTTTTTTTCAGGGAAAGTCACAGCCCCAGAGCGTCTTGAAGCGCCGGTGGAGAAGCCCTTCACTCTGACCTGCAGTGTTTCCAGGGAGCGGGGGGAGACCCTGAGGCAGGTGCGCTGGCTGGATGTTCAGAACCAGACCCTCCTGACCTACCAGCCCAGCAACAGAGACAGCGTGAGCGGACAGCAGCACGTGGAGCTGGTCTCCTCCCCGAGGGACACCTCGGCCATCACCATCCGCAGGGTGGGCTTCCGAGATGAAGGCTGTTACACCTGCATCTTTGACATGCAACCCTCCGGTTCAAAGGAGGGACGGACGTGTCTCACTGTGCACTGTGAGTGGGACACTGTTTTATGTCATGATCTCAGGTTGAATCTAGATTTCCTAAAAAGTAATAGCAATAAGTTAATAAGAGTGATCCAGTGCATCATTTATGTATTTTACCCGCTCTTATAAAAGTTAAACCTGGTTATTTAGAAACATTTTTTTGTGTCAAATACTTTTTTTAAATGGGAAATTACGTCATTTTGGTTTGATTTGAATGCTTTCCCACAGATTCCATGACACACATATGACTGGTGTTCCATGTTATTGACTTTGAAAAGGATAAAACCTATAATGGTCACTCTTTTAAAATGTCAAGTATTCTAAGTAGCACCCAATGAAGGCTAGATTCATTTACATGCAGCTTGTAAAGACCACAAGGCCCAGCATCTTTGTGTTTTAGGGTTAGGGTTAGCCACCATTGGCGGCAGTGGTAGCATAGAGGTTGCTGGTTCGAATCCCTCTGCTGAAGGGTCACCACTGTGATAGTCTGAGCAAGGCCATCAACACCCGTTGTGTCAGGTTACAGCTGTCAGGCCATTTTCTTTGAAACATGTTAAATTCGAAGCTTTTGTAAGAACTAGAATTAGTCCTTCATTTGTCATATCAACACAGTGAGGTCTGTTTTTAATCCATCCCTCACAAAAGCCACCGTGTGACGCCCTATTAGGAGTTCAGGGGCCATGCTCAAGGGCCTACAGCTCTGGTGATTAAGACATCTTATGGCTTTCATTTGTGACTTTTGGAGGTTACAAGCTCACTTCTCGAGGCTTTCATATGCTTTTAAGACAGATGCAGGGGTTTTCAGCAAAGCAATAATACATGTGTGGTATCAACCACAGAGTGAGAGCCACACACACCTATGCTATATTTAAAGCATTAATTGCACGTCATTGGACTGTGTGAAGAAATTGGAGTACCTGTAGAAACAAGAAAGAAAAGGTTCCCCAGCTTTGACTCAAGTGGAGGATTTTCTCACTTATGAGGGGGGAGAACTAATTGGACCTTCAGTATGGCTAAAAGTGCTGCTCACTGACTGCAGTGTTGACAGTCAAGGTCCTTCTGTTGATCATTAGTCACTGTTTCAAATCCCTGAACCACTCAAAATGCCTGAAACATCACTAAAGTAAGCAAATCTGCTCTGACGTCAGGTACTAACCCAAAATGACGTGAAGATAAGCAGAGAAAATGTACAAAAAAATGTCGAAAAGATAGCTCCAGTGATGAGAAAAGGGCTATAATAGTCTTGATGTTAAAGCTTGCCTGAGCGAGGTGGGTGACAGAAAAGATCAGGAATCAGATGCTTTCCTTCAGAGGCCTGTCCTCTGGGTGATACTGCCTCCTAACCATTCACATCTGCTTCTGCTTTTTGAGTCTGGCAAGTCACTTGAAGAATTAATCCCTCAGGTTGGCTGTAGCTGTTGATATAGTAGCCATCGGTGTAACAGAGACGTATCACACCTTAACGCAGAGAGGCGTACCAGTGAATCACAAAAGACAGTTCTCATGCTTCAGTTTCTTTTTTCTCTGTTTCAAAGTCTAATTTTGGACGCTGGCATATTGAACATTTAATAGTGAAAGTATGGGATTGCAGATGTGCCGTCCAAACGCAAACATGTGAACACAAGCTGATGAGTCTGCGGAGGCTCAGCCGGTCATGTTAATAAAGAGCTGTGGCGTAGAGGGAGAACGAGGGCTCAGCTTACTAACCAGAAACAGCTGCGCTAGATTCCAGCGACTGGTTTCTGTTTGGGCGCCTCACATTTCTGGATATTAGCGTTGTCTTGGTTGCACCCTCTTTCCCCCTGGTCCATTTCTGTATCTTCCCCCTCTCATCCGTCATCCCCTCACTGACTGGCGTTGCTTTGTTCACCCCAGCGCAAGTCACCGGTGACAGGAACAAAACCGCGGTGAGCGGGAAGAAGGCCTCCCTGTCCTGCTCCTACGGCCTGCCCGAGAAGGTGCAGCAGGTCGTTTGGAAACACACGTCCCCCCAGGGGGACGCCACAGAGGTGGCCTCCTTCGCAAAGCGGAGCGACCCCATGATCGAGCCCACGTACCAGGGGAGGGTGTGGCTCGCCGCCTCGCTGTCTGACACTCAGCTCACCATCCAGCCAGTCGCCATCCAGGATGAGGGCTGCTACACCTGCCTGTATGAGACGTACCTCGAAGGGGTGAAGAGCTCCGTGGTTTGCCTCTCGACCTTCGGTAAATATCTCTTCCTCCCATTGAGCTGTTACACATCTAGTGTGGGCAGTTGGTGTACAATATGTGTAAGTACTACTGTACTGTATGTAAGTGCCTGCCTGTGCCAGTGTGACCTTCACTGATCTCCTGCGTCTCGTTATGTTTTGAATTTTTACGCCGGCAGGCCGACTGCCATCCGCAAACCGTTTGACAGAATTAATAAAAAAAAAAAGGTTTGTATCTGATTTTGATTACTTGTAATTGTTACCTAACACAAGTAAACCTGAGTATGGGAATGAAGGTACACCTTTCTTGAAATTAAAATTTGATTATATATTTTAGATTATTTCATGCTCTCTATATATGAATTACAGAGAGGGCAGAATCATGGAAGATGACATTTTCAAACGAGGCTTCAGCACAAAATATATGCTGTAAATTCTAAAGCCATGATCAGTTCTGCTTCTCATGGTGCTGTAGATTATTGATACCACTCTCATATCTTCAGATAAAGCAAGCAGGGATGGCTCAAAGCATGGCGTCATACTCAAAATTTTTGATTCTCTGAAAAGTCATCATGTAATTCAAAGAGTGGATTTTAGAATTAACGCACATATTTCGAGAGCTGGATGTAACGGTTACATTAGGTAATTAAGAAATTGCCAAAATTAGAAAAATGGTACGTTGTAAAACCATAGGTGAAATGATAAGATGTGTGCAATATATATATGCTTTGCATGTGAAAGTGAAGTCGCCCTTCTTCACCAGATGCATGAAGTCTTTTTGCATATATCCAATCATATTGCTATTGTGATACTTGACAACATTGTCACATGTTGCATGTTCATCTGAAAAGCCTGTGTTTCAAAATCCTCTGGAAGACAGCTGAGCGTGTCTATCTGCAGGTTTGATCCCATCAGTTCCTCCACATGGAGCCCACAGGACAACCCACTGCTGCAACTCAGCAAAGATCCACTGAAACATACATAAATGTCTTTAATACCCACCGTCACCCCTCACAGAGCCCAAACAGCAAACATTATAAACTCATTGAATTCAAATAGTTTGAACATGAGACAGTCAGATTGAATATTACAATATGCTAAATTCAGTGATAAATGAAAAAGATTACCTGCCAGTTGAGGTGTAAAGATAAATATTTCCTTATTTTGTGCTCGATTAGCTGCAATTAACTACAAAAACAAAATTTCACTACGGTATCGTCACCAGTTTTTGAGAGTCTCAACTCTGTAATCATGCACATATTTTTTTTAATTTAATTAATTTTTACTTTTAAACTGTATCACTCAATTGTTATGGGTTCATCCCGCAACATGCCAGCACCTTGCTGGACGTCTTTTTTTTACATCTCTCATATTCTGTGTCATTCATACCTGTGGTTCTACATGCTCGCTGTGGATATTCAACCATGAGAAAATTGTGGTCACCAACTCTTTTAAAGACGTGACCGCAATGCTGTGTTCATTTGTATCCCACGCGCGGATGTTTCTGTGCTTAACATGATGAAAGTCACACTTCTAGTTCTGTGTCGTACCTTTGTGTTGCTCAGTGAGCTCTGAAAACAAACTCTCTGGGTCTTCTTCTACCATGTGAAGTGAAATGGTTTGTCAGGACACTTTACAAGAAACATAAAGTAGATTGTGTACTTAC
Organism: Lipophrys pholis; assembly: GCF_963383615.2. Lineage (NCBI taxonomy): Eukaryota > Metazoa > Chordata > Actinopteri > Blenniiformes > Blenniidae > Lipophrys > Lipophrys pholis. The sequence goes on from NC_137632.1 coordinate 9,547,945, forward strand.
TTACTTACTTACTTACTTACTTACTTACTTACTTACTTACTTACTTACTTACTTATTTATTTATTTATTTATTTATTTATTTATTTATTTATTTATTTATTTATTTATTTATTTATTTATTTATTTATTTTTAGAGCCGCTGAAATCGATTCACTTTTGGGCCATTACCCACCAGTTCAGAATTATTAGGCTGGACCAGAGTTTCTCTTGAAGGTGTCAGATGGTAGAGTGAAATTCTCTCTCTTTCTCTTTCTCTCTCTCTCTCTCTCTCTCTCTCTCTCTCTCTCTCTCTCTCTCTCTCTCTCTCTCTCTCTCTCTCTCTAATTTCAATGTGGTTTACTGCACCCTCACCTTACTTAACTCTTAACAGATTCCACATTATTTGTGATTCGTGGTTTCCTGTCATCTTTCTGCCGTTTTGGTTTTGCTGAGTGTTAGAAAAGTTTGTTGTGTGATGTTGTTACTTGTTAAAGATGGTGGGTTTTTCTTCTTCTTGGACCCTCAGATGAGGTGGGACCAGAGGAAATGATGGGAGGATTAGGATTTTTTACGATTGTCTTATTTTTGCCTAAGCGGAGGTTCCCTTTGCAACTGTCCTGTGTCTGCACACAGATTAACCTGCGGATAAATTTGGGGCCTAACGTGACTTCTGAAAATACTTTTTCGATTTAGTTAACTAATTTTAATAACTTTTTTCTATCCTAATTGTTTAGTTTTTATACTCTATTGTTAACTTGTTTTCTTTCTTTTTTTTATTAAATACTGTACAATTTCAAAACTTAATCAGCGGATTCACTCTCCTGCCATGAATGTCCGAATCTTAATACTCATCAGATTTCAATCAGGACAGTCAATTAAATATCTAGTTTAGTTTAAGCCGCATGTCCATCATGCTGTGAATGGATAGAGAAGCTGGCAGGACAGTAGAAAAGTGGAGTGGGAGGTTAAAAAAAAAGAAGAAAAAAGAAGCTTATCCTGGACTTTGCCTGCAGGAGAGACAGGTACTCCTGGGATTTAGACAGGAATGTTGATCTTTTCTTGCTTCCTCCATGTTTTCATGCTACGGCAGCGGGGCCAGGCTGGTGGCTGATTTGTTAACACGGAAACACAGAACAAGTGTGTTTACGCGATGAATGGAGCGTTCGAAAGAATGATGGAGGCAGGGAGCGAGGTCCTGACGCATGACTGTGTTAGTGTTTGCGCGAGACAGTGATTCCCTCTATGCTTTGTCTCTCTTTCTCTCTTTGTGCTGCTTTGCTTTTCCACTTTATCTCCCATCGCCTTTCTCTCACAGTCGTTTCAAGAAACAGATGTGCTTTTGTTTGATATTGAACTGTACAGTACAGTAGGTGTTCCCAGTGCTGGAGCACCATTAATATTAATGTTTTCCCTTCTCCTAGCAGTCCAACATTGGATGACATGATGGTTTCTTGTTCCCACTATTAAACATGCTGTCCAGGAACAATGACCAGTAAATCATGCAGTGGGTCAGTGATGGGCAACGTCACTCAAAAATCATCCTGACTACCAGAAGCCCAAATTATGACCAACCACATCGATGATTTATTAGAAGTACGGCAGCTAATTTAAAAAATAGACTTATAGTATTTTGTAATTTTAATCAACATACATGCATATTTTGCCTTAAAATGAACCCAATAATTTAATTTGGACAATTTTCATTTGATTTGTGGTTCAAATTCTCTTAAAATCACCACTATCTTGCCATTAACTGAAGCAATTCAATTTTCAATTTTCACCGCAAAATATGGGACTCAGTACCGGACGTGGCCCATGTCTAGGCTCATGTGACTGCACTCTTTCTTTAAAATAACACGCTATTTTATTGTGTTTTTGCTATTAAAAAGCACTCCCAGCTACACATTTTTTTCAGCTAATTTGGTTTCATTCTGTGTCATTAGATTATTTTATCGCAGTGTTTAAAAACAAATAGCCACTGGTAGAATTGTAAGTGACATGGATATGTAATGCAATTTCAGCGCAAAAGCAAGCGTCACACTATGAGCGGCCACAGGGGTCAAATATGTCCGGTATGAAATGACATGTGATTTTATACATTTTATATCCTTCGTGTTGACGCTGAAACATACTTTCAATGATATGTTATCAGTCTAGGTATTCAAAGTAGAACAATATATTAATTTAAAAAGAGCATTATTAGTATTTTTACCCTAACCCCAAGACAAATAGCAGAGGAGTCAAACACCACTACTGGTTGACAGAACAGACAGAGCAACCTGTGCACTGCTTGGAATGATTACAAGAAGACCCATGACTCAGGGCCACACACACATGAATACTGGAATCTCTGGCGCTGTACAAGATAATTATTGAGTCTTCTTGAAGAACTAAACGGAATTGCGAAAGACGACCCTGGACGCCAACTCAAAGCCGATCGCCCAAGATAACATCAAGTGCAGCATACTGCTGTTCTGCACAGACCTGAACCCCCTAAATCAGATCATCACAAAGACGGGCGATGGATACCGATTCCGAAGTGGAGCAACAATCAGCCAAATGCGCAACATGGAGGATATCAAGTTGTACATCTATAATAAAATCAACTTACTGATCTACACCACCTGGGCCCACAGCACTGACACAGGGATGTCATTTTAATAAAACAAGTATGATGGGACCGTGTTTGATACAGAGGGCAGGATGATCAGGACTGAAGGACCGACGTGGCTTTATCTGAGACTTTCCTGCTCATTTCATTAATTTTGTTTGACATAATTCGGGTTTGTCTCTTGCTGTTTGTGCCAAGGCTTTCAGTTACTGGACCACTATTTTTAACGGGTGATGATAAATGAAAAATCAACTGATGCCAGTAGAAAAATTGTTAATCATATTTGTAAGATATGATCACAGTTGCTGCTTTTCGTCTGACTTTATGCTCTGATCCGCCCCAATATTGTCTCCCTGCACATACTGATATCGTCATCACCACAAAGCCTTGAGAAAATGTGAAAACTGTACACGCCAGATATCTGTGGCTAAATGTGTTCAAGCCAACAAAAATGTTCTCTATTCCAGTGCATCACATTCCTCACTCAGCCCAGAGAACAGAGGACTGAGAGCAGCCAAACATTTACTAAGTGCAGGACTTCCAGGATCACGGCTGATCCCAGATATTATTTTAACAATTTAACCGAAGACTCTTGCAATATAAACACCTCCAAACTGAACAAAACAATCCAATTCGTGGGTTAAAACAATGTGTTTTATAGGCCCGCCTTACCAAAGCATACCTGACATTATTTCAGTAGGGATTTTTATTACATTTAAACTTCTTTTGACTTTTTTTTTTTTTTTTACTTTTTTTTTGACTTTTCTTTTTTTCACATGTCGAGCAACATGAGTTCATATCTGTTTCTTTTCCTCCCAGTGCTGCCCAAACCTCAGGTGAGCTACAAGACCACCTCCCCAGGTGTGATAGAAGCCAACTGCACCTCTGTGTCGCGCCCGCCGGCGGAGATTGTGTGGAATGTGGAGCGGGACAACCGCACCATGGGCCCGCCTGTGACCACTCAGCTCCCGCAGGCCGATGGAACCACGCTGGTCATCAGTACGCTGACGGTCCAATCGGGCCTGCTGAAGGACGTGTCCATCAAGTGCTTGGTTCACCACAAAGGGCTTGAGTCACCGATCGCCGTGTCTATGAACACAAAGAGTGAGTCGCTGTCGGCGATCAGTCCAAACCTCCGTCTCTATCACGAGATATCCTGGCACATTCACTGATCAGCCATGATGTTGTGCCTCTATGTCCCGTCTTTACAGCCCCATAATTCGCGTGGACAGCGTATTCTGACAAATTTGGATTTTTGCAGTGGTTTGTCTTGCAGTAGTTGGATTGGAGCCTTCACCACCTGCGTCAATCCAGAAAATTGTAATTCTAATACAAAGCTGGGAAATATAGCTTTGCATTCATGTTCTGATAACTACATTAGTCTCGAGGATTTCTGTGGAAGGGTCGGCCAGTCACAGAAAAAGTTTCCCCAGCATGTCACACTTTTGTAATCTGAGCTTCTCAGCGCAGTCAAAAACAAACGGTAATAATGAAAATCTGCCTGATAACAAAAGTTCATGTTGGTAGAAATTGTGGATATAAGAGGGTTGAAGTCTCTTCTTTCATTGCCACTGTGAAGCTTTTTGTAAAATAATTTGGGGTTTCAGGCGTAGCTCAACGTTTCAGAAAATGTACTTCTTGGATTTCTGTGAAAGTTTAAGATGTCGCTTTCAATTTCTGTCAAAGTATAACTACTGATAGACGACCGACTGAGTTTGGCACAGAAACCATGAATGTTTTAAAGAAGTGCTTCAAAGTTAAATCACATTTGCTTTAACATTGAGGAAATGTGTGTTTGGTGGGTTATTTTGCTTATTTTCATTACAAATATAACACTTTAAATGGAAATAAGAGCATTGTCACAACAAGAAGAGAATCCTAATCTTCTTGAATTTTTGTTTTATTACACAGAAAATACCCAGGAGTCCATAAAGTATGCAACACATGGAGTCCTGTCATGACTTCAGCTTGCTGGACATCTTTAGTCAAAAAACAACAACTTTTAATTGGACACATATACATATACAGTACATAACAGTAATTTTACACTGACAGAGCAATGTTAAATGCTAAACTTGATTAATAGAGACGTCATGGTCTGACTGATGAAGCTGCACAATATACCACTATCTGATATCTGTAACCCTTGAGGTTGAACAGGTTTCTCTCTCTCTCTCTCTCTCTCTCTCTCTCTCTCTCTCTCTCTCTCTCTCTCTCTCTTGCTTGTTTTTAGTTGGAACAGCTCTCACCATCCTGATCTCAGTCACCACAGTAGCTGCCCTGCTGGTTATGTCTCTGTGTTTCTGCCTCTGGAAGTGTTTCTTGCGCAAAGAAGGTGAGTGGGCACAAATCTTTTTGATGATCTATTCAAGAATTTATGACAAAGTGTGTATCTGACTTTTCCAACATGAAACAAAGTCCACATTTTAGACTTGGTCATTTCTGAGTTCGTGCTGAAGGATGTTGCTGGCTCCGATCATGACTTTGTTTCATTTAAAGTCTCAGTCTCAGCTGACTGCAGCAGAAGTAAAACAGAGCTGATCAGAAGACGTCACATTGATGAAAAGTGGCGTACCTTGTAGATAGATTCAGCCCTGAAGTTATAAACACCATTGATGCCATAGACCCAGTCAGAGCTAAATCTGTCTGTGGCAAAAGAAGAACCCCACTGAGGAATGATGCTCTGGAAAAAGCTCAAAGAAAAAAGTGCAGACAGGGAGAATGCAGGGGGTGAAAATCCATGTCATGTATATGCACAATATCACTCCAGCACCCATTTGAACACCCCCCGTGTTTATTATATCAGGCCCATAATCTTCTATTATTAAGTTCATTTCTTAAAATATTGTTTGTTTCTTTTCAGCTGATTGATTTTTCAGATCGGACCAGAGAGTGAGAAGAAGAGGTCCTGCTGTTCAGATTAAGGCTCGCAGAATTCTCTACTTGCTGCATCATCATCATCTCTGTCCAAAAGGAAGATGTTCTGACACACCGCCGTAGGATTTCCAATACAATCCCATCCATGAGAACCAACTGAAAAATGACATTCAACTCTGCTGCCTCTGAATCTTATTTAATCTCCAGGCTGTCCTCACATGGAGTTTAAGACGAACTCTCGAGTGGATCACGTTTTTCCTCAAACAACATCAATCGATTGAGTTAACGTCTCCGTACTCCACCACTCACAGCTGTATTATAATTCTGCAGCATGTCACATAGTGTTTTACAATACTTTCCTCTGTCTACCTGTGTCTTTTATGTGGTGCTTAAAGAAAACCCGTGGTGATATTATATATTTTTCTTACTCAGCACGTGCGCCATCGACATGCTTTGCAGTTCAGATGCAATACACAAAATATGTCTTCTTCCACAGCTCAAAACGATAAATTCAGAAAGTGATTATTTTCCATTTTCAGTAACACCATAGCTACAGCGTCCGATTTTATTTCAAGAAATCATTTAACCGTTTCCTTTAATGAAACAAATACTTGCATTATTCTTAAAGACAGCGGTTTCCATCCTTTTCACTCCAACCAGAAACCCCCTAGATTGCCTCGAAGTAAAAGGATGTGGACCCCTTTTACATGGCTAAAACATCACCAGGTTTCCCAGGTCTACTGTAAAGTCTATACCATGTTTCATTTTGGGGTTTTTTGACCTGTGAAAATCTAATAACGTCCACCACACAGCAGGCAAAGCCTCATGCCTGACCCATCCTGTGTTCTCTGGCGGGGTCCTGAACGGCAGGTTGGGAACCACTACTTTAAGTAACCAATCTTCTTGAGCTGTCATTTACATTTTCTTTCTCCTTATTATACCTCAGATGAAGACCTTTCCCACTCCAGTAGAGCATAAGGTGGAGTTCTGAATAGTATTTGACTAAAAGGGCGTTGTACCTAAGTCCGGTTTGTGTTGATATCTTTCTGTATATTTTCTTCACGTTTTGAGGTTTGTTGTATATTTCTATTGGAGGCTACATTCCATGGTCAGATGGGTTAAATCAACTGCCCGATGAAGCAGCACTAAACCTTTTGGGCGCCTCCAGAAAGGAATGCGTGTCTCGTGGCCCGTCGAGCACGATGTGTTGTGAAGCTACTTGATAGACTAAAGGTTAAACATCTCGGTCGGTTTGGAAGTGCTAAATACATTGCAATGATGCTTGTTGGTCATGCATGTGCACAGAGGCATTTTAAAGTGCAAGTTGGAGTAATACGAGATATCAAAGCATATGATTTGCATCAGTTAGAAATTACTTTTATGTGTTAGGTTTGTCATCATTAGTTTACAGTACACATGTGTTATAATACAAGAATAGAGCTGCATCCAGTTCTTTATAGAGAAGTTGTTGTCCATCGAACAAAACAATAATAGGACCTTCTCCATTTGGATTGTTGTTGTGATGAATACAACACGCAGAAATAAAGACAAATATAAATGTCCGGTTGTTTTCTTCGCGAAAGACTCATGTAACAATTTCAACAATTGAGCTCTGCTTTGGACAGCTCACACTGAATTCACTAAAAACACATTAAATTCCTTTCTGTTGTTCCAAACCTGGATCCCAGATGCTCTTTTTTTAGATCCTGATTCTTTCATTCCAACTCATGCAGCTTATGAAGAACCTTTCGAATTCTCACAAACCCTCCTGCGTAAAAAGCCCCGCTCTGATTCAGACATTGTGTATTGACCTTTGCATTTGAAGAAAAATACAATGCAAATTTACATCTTAAGTTCCTGGAATAGAGAAAGATGAGACCAGCGCCGAATAGATACCCACTTAGTTAATGGACTGAAATATGTTTAAAATTGCTTGAAAATGCGCATCTGATTTTTTTAGTTGTCCTACACGTCTCGGTGAAGATCTTAACGATATCTGCATTTGAAGTTACTCTACCAGAATAAAATCTTTAAAATGTACTTCCCATAAAAGGTGTCACTTCTGCACAGAGAAACCTGCTGCAGGGGTTTCTGGTATATGAAAGATGGCGTTGCAGCAGCTCAATCCAAAATATGAACATATTTTAACAGATCATTGACAGATAATAACTAATAATGACAGAAATATTGACAGATTCAGCCCCCCCCCCCCCCCCCCCCCCCCCCCCCGCAAAAAAAAAAGCCAGACTTTCTCAAAGAAAGAGTATTCAAGCTCTGAGAATAGTCTTAAATGTTGTTGAACTGATCGTTGATCATTTTCGTTGATCAAGATCTCGCGAGATCGGGTGTAAAAACGGGATCGTGAGACACTGTGCCTTTGGAAAAGTTTGGGAGTTTCCGTGACGCCAAGATGTCAACAAGCTGGGGATGTTCCGTGAAATTTAAATGCTGGAAATAAGAGTTTGTATGACGAATTTTCTTCAGCAAGGTACTGACAACGTATAAGAGATGTAATTAGGTCCTAAACTTTGTCATTTTTCCCTTGTGGACTCTGGCGGAGGAACTTTAAATAAGCTGCAACGCATATATTTTAGCCTGCCTTCACACACAAGAGTTATACTTTTCTTTTTGTTTATCTACCAAATAGCTTCAGCTCCCTGGTTGTTATATGTTTCCTCTGGCCAAAAACCTTATGTCTTATTCTCTAAAGTTTCCATGTTGGATACTTTTTTTTTTCATTCCCATTAAAAGCATTCAGGTCTGCATGGATGTGTACTTTGGGATTAAGCGACTGTGTTTTAGGAGGGCTGGTATGCAGACGGCGCTGTGGTGAGGGGCTGAGAGACTTAGTTTTCAATTTCAATACAGAACAAATCCCTAAAATATTAGCCCGAGGTCATTTTAAGTGTGAAGACATTTTACAGCAGGAGAACGAAGGCATCCTCGATCAGAACCTAAAATCTCACCTTCTTACTAAACGGCTGCTTTGGGTCAGTTGAAGAATTTATCAGAATTATTACAGGTCATTTTATATGAAAAGTGTTTTTCCACTTGAAATAAACTCATTTGGAGTTCTCTCAATTGAAACCTGCTTCCTATGTACTTAGAATGATCATTTGTAATTTATTCGTTTTTGATTCAAACTCCGATCAGGTCTGAAAATACAAGCGAGCGAGCAAGTGAGGGTTTTGCTGGTTTAGAGGTTAGAGAAGTGGATTTGCAGGTTCAGATTCCACGGCCGACAGGTCAACGGGTCGCCGGGAGGTGCGGACATAAAGGGACTTCCCCAAGGGGAATAAATAAAGTTTAGTTTAGTTTACAGTGTGAGATGAATTGCGAGCGAGAAAGAGAGTGAGTGAGCGAGACTGAACGTGTGAGCGAGAGAAAGCGGCAGAGCGAGTGGGAGTAGAACTGTAAAATCACTAACCGTGTGTGTGTGTGTGTGCGTGTGCGTGTGCGTGTGCGTGTGCGTGTGCGCGTGCGTGTGTGTGTGGTGACCTCAAGTTTCCACTCATACTCACTGCTCATGAAACGTCGACTTTTTCACCTTCCCCTGCTCCTCTGAATCTAACGTGACAAATTTAGTCTGAACATTTCAACATGGTTTAAACGGCAGATTAGAGCCGCTTTTCCCTGGTTAACCTCAAAAGAAAACGGAAAAATCTAATATGTTAGTCTGTGTGTCTTTTCAGCGAGACGAGCCTGCTCGTTGCAGGTTGCATAAGGTGAGCAGGAGAACATGGGAGCAGCATTTTTATCTGTTCAGGCTGTTTTCATCTGCCCTTACAGATTCTGTTCCACGTTGTTCAGGCTCCCTGTTTATTTCTCGTTAACGTTTCTGTAAATGCTGCTTATTGGGACATTTTGCTCACCTTGCTGACTAAACAGCTCCAACCTATCAGGACACCATGTTACTGTGGTATCTATAACCAAGATACAGCAGACCCTTTGAGTCCTGAAAGTGACTTGAGTCTGTCACCAATTTACCACTTCACCCTAAAACCAACCCAGAAAATCAGCTTTTTTTTTCTGGGATGGTCTTACCCAGGTTGTACCATTTTGCCTTTGTAAAACTCCCTTTTAGTACTCCTGCTGACTATTTTACTATATCTAAAACATCAACTTTGAGGACAAGATGCAGACTTCAGCAGCACAAACTTTCTCTGTCATACTAGTGGCCGTAACGTTCCGGACAATCAGTTGAGGCAGATCATTTCCGGGCACAAATTATGTCCATGTCAGAATTATTTCCCAAAGATTCTGAACTAAACTACTCTGCAGAGACCGTTTATTACATGTGACAAGTGACGATGGTACAAAGGGTGAAACATTCAAGTAGCAGAACCCATAGAAACAACATCAGGCAAGAGTTTGACCTTTTGGAACTTTTTAATAAAGATACAAAAATAAACAGTCAAGGGGTCAGTACAGGATAAAAACTGATTCACTGACTTTTTTTTTCGGTGACCCTTCCATAGTTTTTGGAGGCAGAGGAAAACATGCCAACAAAGCTATCCAAGTCACGTACATGCAATAACTGGAAGAAAAACAAGTATAAAATCAGAAATGACAGACCCCATAATGAGAGCACATCAGCGTTGGCTGGAACCAACCTGAGCGTGAGAGAATGAAGTTCTTGTCGCCTCGGGTTGACTGAAAACAACGCTGTGCACAGTGACCTGACCACAGACCATCTCCAGTCACCTCTACTGCAGTGGTTGATGGTTTCACCTCTGTCGGCTCCATCTCGACACACCACCACATAACATAGCTTTTCTTAATTCCGTTCCATATCTGTATGTGTCCACGGCAAGTCGATGAAACGTCAGGGGAAAATGATTGCAGCATATTCTCCCTCTGGTTTAGCAGTTGCATGCCGTCCACTGGTTTGATTCCCAGGTTTGCGGTGGTTGATGACAGCATACAGTGGAGAGCAGGACACTTGACTTCCATGTGCTGCGTTTGCAGCGGCAGGCTGAGTTCCGGCGGGCGTCAGAGTTGGATGTGGTCTGGGAGTTTCTGCAACACTCACTACGGCGGGTCTGGGAGGTGACGGAACGCTGCACTCAGCAAGTTCTGCTGTTCCATGGGTGAATGGGTCCTGTGACATGAAACACCAGAACGAGAATGCACAGGACAGTAATTTACTAATGATGCCAAATGGTTAATATAAGTTTTTAATTTAAAATGGTCTCTTCGTGCCCTAAATTGCCCCCAGAAAAACCCAAATCTGACCTGTCCACAATGTACCCCCGCTTAAACCCATTGTGAAACGTGATGGGCTGCCATGCCAAGCTCGCTTCAACTGGATAAAGCGTCATACAAGATAGATGTATGGATGCTAAAGTCATGGGAAAATACGCCTGCAGAAAGAAGCAACTGGCATTAAAGTCCTCATGAGAATCTAAAATAACATCCACATGTATTTTTCCAAAACGTCTCAACGTCTCCACTGGCTCTGATGTTCACATGCTCACTGTTCAGAACCTTCTCCGATCAGACCCGTACAGAACACATTTTATGTGAGGATTTCAGCAGCCTTCAATCAGGTACAGCAGCTTCTCTGTTCCATCAGAACACATGAGCCAGCCTTCACTCCACACGGCCATCAGTGGAAACACTTTTGATAAAAACTGACCACTGCAGAGCAGGAAAGCACTAAACGAGCTGCAGTTTTGGAGATGCTCCAGTTGTCTATCTTTCACAGTTTGGTCCTTGTCAAATTCTTTAAAATCCTCATCATTTTTCCTACTTTGAAGACATGATGTTCCCTTGCTGCGTAATACATCTGACCAACTAACGTCTGCTACATTATATTCATTAGTGTCACGTCCTTTATCTCTCATTACTGAATGATATACATGTCATTACCTGTCTCTTTGAGCAGTTGTGAGTCTCTGTGTCTGCAAAAAAAAGACACAAAAAACAATGACAAAGCTTTTTCATCTGATAGAATAGACACATTTTCTTACAATAATCCAAAATTCATAATGATGATCTTACAATGGCGGCAACGGAAAGTCTGAAGAGTTAATACGGTCAAAAGGACGACTGGAAGAGCGATGCTGAAAAAGATGGCGAGATACGGCAGCCACAACCTCACCCCATTATGGTCTGTTTTCAGTGACTCTGCTGCACAGAGGAAAAATAAGGTTAGTGGAGCGAACCTGCCTTCTTTACACGCAGGAGAAATAAAGAAAAGTAGTTCTCACCTGCATAATCATCAGAATCTTCAACTCCCTGATTCAAGTCTTTGTGGAATAATGAATGGGGGGGGGGGGGGGGGGGGGGGGGGGGGGTTAGAATACTAATTATTTTAGTTGCGGGGAGTGTAAAATAAAAGTGCTTACCTGAGACTGAGATGTTGATGGCATGACTCACCAGACCCGTCAACTCACACCTGTACAGGCCGTCCTCATGCACAGAAACCTTCGTAAAGCTCAAAAAAAAAATCAGTTGATCCTCGGAAATGTGCTTCTGTGTTATCCCCACGTTCTCTGATTCATTGATCCGCTCACAGTGGTCTGGTTCCAGTATTTTACACCAGGTGATATTAAGAGGCTGTCCGCAGTGTTTGAGGGTACAGCTGACCGTCACTGTTTGTTGTGGGACGGCTCTCCGTGTCGTGCCCCTTCGGACAATAAGCGCAGCTTCGCATGCGGCAAACACATCTGGAATCAAGGAAATTATTTCAGTAAGATATGTCTTTTTTTTTTTTTTTTTTAAAGATATTGTATGAATATATCATATGTTTCTGAGTTTAACTCACTTTTATGCGTGAATTTTATGAAAACTCCAAAACAAATTTCTATTATATTCATACGGCATGTTTCACAGATAAAAACACACAAAGTGCTTCACAATGAGACAAAAGATAAAATGAAATGCAAAACATCCAAAGCTTCTATGTATAAAAATGATCTTCAGCTGTTTTTAATAGAGTCAATGTAGTCTGTGATGAGCAGAGACGGTGGGGGAGAAGTGGCTGGAGCCCCTGATCCCTACCAAGTGTGTGGGATAAACAGCAAATTCTGACCTCTTGACCTCAGTAAAAGGTGCTTTCAGCAGATCAGAGGTGAACTGATGCAGTTAAGACTATAATTTTAAAATTAATCCTACAACTTTTTTTTTTTTTTTTTTTTTACACCTGCAGCATTTCGCACCCTGAAAACAGCCAAAAGCTCATTTGTTTTATACAAGTAAAAAAGACTGTTACAAGAATCCAAATCAGAAGAGATAAAAGCATGGATACTCATCTCTATTTCAGTTTTTGACACCAGCAGTTTGAGCTTTGAGACGTTTCTCAAATGATAATAACATAATAAAAAAAAACATCAAACTGGCACATCTCCTACCATTTACAAAAAATCTCAAAAATAGTTAATTATTACCAAATAGTTTCAAAATATCTTTTGCATTTCTGTGGTTTTAGTTTTAATTCGCTACATCGTTTTACTGTGCAGCAAAAAAAAAATATATATATATATTTTTTAGAAATGTTGTGCTCTGAAATTGTTTTAAATTGTAATGTTTACTTTTAAAGAAACAAAAAAAAAAAAAAAAAACTTGAACTGACCACATAAATTAAAGGTCACCTGTACAGTAACATTGTATTTACAGAAAGTAAACTAAATATGACTTATGTTTGAAATAAAATACAATAATCTGCAGTACAGTGGTGATGTCCAAGCACAGTTTTTCCCACATCTTTTTTTTTTTTAGGATGAATCAATAAATCAGGTGCAGCAACTGGTCAGGAGATGCTTTGCTAAAGCAAACAGGTCAAACACTATTGTGTTCATGCCATTATTAGAAGTTTAATAAACATACCTCAATAATCACCATAAAGTTTTTGTTTTTTTTCTCAACTATTCATCTTGTTTTTCTACAATTTACCATCATCAGTTTAGAGGAATACATGAAGGGAGGTCCAGGTTTCCAAATATGAACGCTTCCATTATACACAGCAAATGCAAAAAAGTCCAAGTGAAGTCTACGAAAAATGGAAAAACTAATACATCAATTAAAAAAAAAAGTTAGTTGCATTACTATAAGTTTCTTTCCCCCTTGTTATCACCTTCTTACCTTTTCACTTTAATTCAGTTGGTACCCATCCATATACATATAATTTAATAGATAAAGATCCTCTCTCTAAAGTCGCACGACAAATGAAAGTAGGCCACACTTCACCTTCAGCTCCTCCACACATGCAGACAAAAGCAGAGCAGAAAAGCATCACGACAATGTTGAGTCTCTCCTCGAGGCTCAGCATGTTCATGTCTGGAAACTTGTGTGGCCACTGTGAGTGCTTCACCTATTATGTCTGACAAGTGCACCACTTCCTGACCACCCACATACGTTTTAAAAAGCCCCCCCCCCTGCACAAGTACATATCGCAGAGTTTCCTGAAATGACAAAAGTGCTTGTACGCGTGTCGAAAAACCTCAAGTCTTACCTTACCGAGCAGTTTGACTACATAAAAGCTTTTGGGTTTTGTTCAGTATAGAAGCAAAAACAGGGCATTGTTTTCCTTGGAAGAAGTATATGGATCATAAGAAACATCTAACCCCCTCTATTTTAAAGACATTTGTGAAAAAGAGAAGAAGAAAAATCCATTATTTGGATCATATAGATCAACCTTTCTCAACTGGTTTGGCTTCAGGACCCACGCTCGCTCTAAAATGACAGGCCTGTGACCCAAATGAACAAACTGAAGGAATCACATTTTCATGGAATTAAAATACGGTGCAATTTGAACTTGAGGTAGTTGAACCAAACATGCACCTACAAGAAAAAATCAAAACTAGTTTAATAATAAAAGGCAAAATAACCAGCAAATGGAGATGTAGACATGAAACAGTATTAGCCGCATTGCTGCTAAAAACAAAAAAACAAAACTAGTATTCAGCAAATTCGACAGTCTTTTTTTTAAAGACTCAAATCTGTTTTCATGCATAAATATCAAATAAAGTTGAGTCTGCAAAACAGCTGCAGTTGATCTGAAGTCTTGTGTTTTCTCTGAGAGGTGTTTAACACGTCTCTTTCATAAAGGACACAAATACTGTGTTTGATTACAGTTGTTGGTGGTCGCTGTATGTGGATTCATGGTAGGAATGTTGAATGTTTTTATTTTAAATGTCTTTCCATGCAAAACAAGATATGGTGTCGGCGGTTTCCTTTAAATGTGTGCACGTTGCAGCTCCGAGGGTTTTCCAGCTTTTCCCACAGCACCATCTTGTGTTGATAAGTTATACTGCACGTGAATGACTGTTACTTTTGACTGTATATTTTTTCTTTTATTATTCTTTCTTGATAACTGTGTGCACAGCAAACCTAAAAGGTATCAATAATAAACACAATCATTAACCGCTCACTTAAAATACCTTTTCGAAGGACAGTTCTACGTGACACTTTATGGTGACAAAATATAACTAACTACCATCATTATGTGCCAAATATTTTTCAAAAAACTTTGGCAAGTCGTTATGTTTTTGGTTTCATTACAAAGAAAAATTCCCAAATTATTCCATTATTGGCATTCGTTATGTTATTGGCTTTTATCGCGGGTATTGGTTGTTCCAATGTGCACTATCTCTGCTGAGTTTGCACGTTTCGCATGAGTAAACAATGACTCTAAATTGGCTGTTTGTCTTTCTGTGTTGTGATGGACTGACAACCTCCCACCGCTATGCTGCCGATACTCAACTCTGCATAAACAAAGTCAGGCTCATCCATCTTCTCATCTTCACTCTCTCTACACTCCTGAGCTGTCTGGAGGAGAGAATGGACGAAGCAGAACTTTCTCTAACTAAAAAGCAAAAAAACAAAACAAAACAAAAAAAAAGCAGAAACAGCCCCACCTCCATGATATGTTAACATGTTCTCACAAATCATTAAACATAAATAAAAACAATACTGAAATGAAAATGAAGCGAAACTCTGCACACAGCACCATCTAGTGTGCGATGCAGTAATGTCCACTTAGTGTGTATTATTACCTCGTATCGAGCCCATTACTTCTCTAAGGCCTGGGATCAAGTCGGTTTGAGTCTTCCGAACTCTCCACATTCTTTAATGTCAGCTTGATTCTAACCATAAATCGATTAAAGTGGTGCTGCATACTGAGAAACCTACAGATTGTGCAGAATATCTAGCAATTTATCAATGATGAAAATTGACTAAACTTCTCCCTTAATTTCTCGTAGTGATATGAACTTGGGGATTTTTAATTTTTTTATTTATTTTATGCCTTTTCTGCCCAATGCATACAACAAGTTTTAGGTGACTGTTTGTTTGCTAAAAAACATTATATTGTTGGATAAAAACACTCAGTAAGGTTTCGGATGTGGTGGGATAGCATAAGCTGTTATAGGAGGGACGTTTCCATTTAGAGATATTTTTTAGGAATAAGAAATTAAATCTGTGTGTTTTTGGTGAACACTTTTAAAAAAAATGAATACAAGTGGTATTTTTTTTTTTCTGACTCGTCACTTCATTGCTCACCACTGGATTTTAATATTATACAATAGCACATGATGACATTTCCCAGTATTACCATAAGTATTCTAGAAACTGTTAACTCGCTAGTAGATGGATAGATTGTTTTAGAATTCCTGATGAATACCCAGCCAGCATTATAATTCATTTAGGGGCAAAACAATGCTGAAACCTTCGGTTGAGTTTAACACTTTCATTTGAAGATGGTACTTACTGTGTGTATCAAAGATATACCATGACACTGACATCTGTAAAGAATGACCTTTCCGACCGACTCTGAGCTGTTCGATGAAGACGTCTTTGACTTCCTCAAATTGCACGGCAAGAAAATCTGCACAATCATGTGAATGGGGCAATGCCAACATCCCAGTCAGCATGAACCTGTTGCTGCATATGACTGTAGATACTTCCTGTAGGTTTGAGATATAAGCTATGAACATTTTTGTTATAGGCTGGAAAGCACATCAGCTTGTGCTACCCTGTTGCACTAGAGGGACCAAATTCTTTATTATGAAATTACTG
Source organism: Lipophrys pholis (assembly GCF_963383615.2). Lineage (NCBI taxonomy): Eukaryota > Metazoa > Chordata > Actinopteri > Blenniiformes > Blenniidae > Lipophrys > Lipophrys pholis. Next base: position 9,564,431 of record NC_137632.1, read on the forward strand.
GCGACCGTGTGCAGTCACTGTGTGCTTTGTGTGAAATGCAGTGCGATACATTTATACAAGTGAAGTGCGATGCACGTGAAACACCTTTAATAATTATTAACTTTGCCTCCATGCATCTGTGCTTGTGTTTGTTTCTGTGTGTGCAGCAGGTACATGTGATGTAGCTGCGGTTGGGTTGAACAGGAAATCAGAATGGCAAATAATTCCGCACAGATAGGTTGACAGCCCCCCCCCCCCCCCCATGACCCAGAAGAGGAGACGTCAGTCTCTGAGGCATCAGCCTTTGAAAGTCACAGTCAGGTAACCTGTCGGCTCATCATGGGAAACTGCACGTCAGTGTAAGTAATCGCATTCAGAAACAAAGTAGTCATTCATAAGATATTTATGATATAACGTGTTCATTCATATGTTGCTTATACAATTTAAAAGAAAAGTATTTTTCAGACAAGCATGGTCACACAGGAACTAGATCTACAAGAAACTAGTTCAAACTATAAGATAAGTAGAATTAAGTTGCGTTCTTTTCTTCTGTAAGCAGCTCTGAACTTCTTTCATGTTAAAAGCAGACTCAGTTTCAGCCTGTTATACAGTTTTTTTAACCCGGTAGACACTGACAAAGAATTCAGTTGTGAGCTGATGCTTCCTGTTGCAGCACACGCTGTCGTCCGTGAAGCTGTCAAGGAAATACCGACAGACTAGAAAAAAACAAAAAACTTTCAAAAATTATTTGATAGTCTTTAACTTGTTCAGAATTTGCTGTGGTGTCACAAGACTGTAGTCGATGTTCGAGAAATTAAATGTGGGGCAAAAATAAATGAGTAACACCAGATACGGTAACTACTATAAAGCCCGGTTCTGCATTAGGATCAGACCTGAAGCTCATATACCGACCCTCTTAATGAACGGACATTATGACATTATAGAGACTTGTTTAGTCTTAGAAATAAAGCCATCCAACTGTGTTTATGTTAAGATGTTTAAATTCTATCTTCCTTGTTTACAGGCTGAAGATGAAAAGACAAGGTAAAAAAAAAAAAACATCATTAATTACGAGTATTCAGTATTTTTACATTTCATTAATATTACCATTATTCTTTCAGGCGACCCTGCAGTGGATGATAGACACAAAAAGGTAGACGTCCACACAGCAGCACCGAGTCTGTTTGTGTTGTGTTTCATCTTTACACTCATCAGCAGTTTTCCTACCTCTATAAAAGCGTAGTCTGACCTTTGATTTGCATGCTGGATGAACAGATGCTTAGTTTTTATAGACAATAAGCACAATGTCCGCTGGTTGCAGAGGAGATGAATAAACCACATTGAGGACAAGTGCGTCATTTTGTGCTTTTTATCCCCCGACAGCCAAATGAGGATGTGACTTATGCCACCATCAACCACGACAATTTCCAAAGACCGCAGAGAGCGAGGGCCGAGTCTTTCGGCGACTGTGACTACACCCTGGTTAAAGTCCCGGCGCCAAAGCATCGACAGCCAAAGTCCTCAGCCAGAGACGAGTGTGACGATGATTATGTTCTTATGAGCTGAACAAGAACGAGAAGAAAACACTCATTTGACAAGACAACTACGCAACGTCAACAACGAGAGGAAATGTCTGTGGTCTTGTGGCAGCAGGCGAAGCATTGCTGGAAAGTTGATTTGTCGACAGCAAATCAAGATCAGGACTGTTTTTACCTCCCTTCAACTCTTTCCACGTTTGAGAAAACCTGAAAGATACAATAAATAGTATCAGGATTGATGATAAAGTCAATGTAACGCCAAATAAAGGGGAATTTAGAGACAAAAGAAGTTATAATATCATCTCTAAGACAAAAAAATATGGTTTGTGTTACTGGGCTGTGTTGCTGGTATGTTTACTGCACTCAGCAACGTCTCCCAGCTTTAGTTTAGTCTCGCAATAAAAGTTTACACCACAAGCTGTTGTATTGAGCCAAAAGAAGCAGCTGGATGAACAGTTAATACAGACTGTTAAACCGAAACTGCATTTCTTACTTGGTAAACAACATAGTCTAAATTAAGGATATTAAAGAGTTCAGTCATGCCAATGAGAAGACGTCTAACCTGGACGCCTGCCCTGTCTGATCTGCGGCAGGAAATCTGCAACATGGAGCGGCATTTTATCAAAGCAACGTCTCCTAGGACTTACCAATTCACTTCATCAATCATTGAAGAAACTGCGGCCGAGGTGCTGCCCGTTGTTTCGCTGTCTGGGACGCTTTAAGGCCCCCGGGTCGTCACCAGACCGCTTGGCTCCCAAACATCTTAATGACCTTCACCTAGATACCCGCTTCAACTGGGACACTCTACTAGAAGTGATGAGTTTCACTGCGGGGCAGTTGTGCCACGGACCACTTGGAAAACTTTCAAGTTACAATTTCTTGAGACGCCTCCTCCCTGGACCAATGACAACATGCATGTTAATGGATGTGTGTCTGCAGGTTTCTGTTCGCACCCTCGCCGAGCTCGCACGGCACAGCTGCCTGTCTGCTTCCATTAATGAAGTCGCCGGGTTTACCAAGGAGCACTTCTAAAACTGGGCCCAAAAAAAACTGACCCGTTAATCACTCAGGATTTGTTGCTTCGTAAAATGTCTGAGCAGCATTGCATCGTTCACCAACAAGCTATTTGTGCAAAATGTCCTGGATTTGTTCAGGTCACAACACCTTGAGGGATCTGTCTTTTGAAAAAGTGAACCAGCTGAACCAGCAGTTGTAAGGTGGGGACAAAAGACTGTGGGACAAATTTAGCGTTGTAAAGTCACTTAAGGCAAAACTCTCATTTGTCTAAAGATTTCATTCGAGTTTCTAAAGTACATGAAACTCAAGCTTGGGCAGGGAGGTTTCAGACAGATCCTGAGATTTTGGGAAGACATTTACGGACAACACTTTAATGGATGTGGACATTAATGACAGACTGAACTTTTCCATGTTGATCCTGTGGAGATGATGGTCCTAAACTTCCAAAGCGATACCCTGCTAAAACCACCAGCACCAATCACAACACTGTGGTAGTTTCATCAAATTCACCAGGTAGCTAAAAAAAATAAATAAATGGTTTTATTGTTTGGTCAACATTTTTGCGTGAATTTGCCTTTTTTGTCATTGGATCCCAGTTCAGATGTGATAGCGTGAGCCCTGACGCTGAATACAGTTCTCTGGTTGAATCCATTCAGTTCGGCCTTTCTCACTTCAACACGATGAGTTGATGGTAGATTTATTTGCTGGAAAAGCTGTTAAGATTCTCACTGATGCTTTTTGAGCGCATGCATGAATTTAGACAAGGGTCAAATCATTTGGAAATACAGATTTCGAATGCAGATAAGTCATTTCGTATATTTCTATAGGTTTTCTACAAGGTTTGTTGGACAGTCCAGACAAATACGAAGATCTCTAAAATGTCAGGAGGTCTTATTGTGAGAGTGTGTGTGAGTGTCTGTCTCTCTTTGTTTGCCCTGTGATGTACTGACGACCCGTCCAAAGTGTTTCCCTGTGTTCACAGCTGGGCTTGGCTTCAGCGCCTCACAGTAATTGTTTGAATAAAGCGATATAAAAGACACTGGATTTGCACTCTATGATTGAAATATTGAAAATAATTGAAGATTTCTAGGAATTTATGTTTTAGATTTTCTTTAATATACAGCATTGTACATTTCATAGTTCTTCTCATACCCGGCGTTTTGGAAGACAACATGCAGTTATTTGTTATATTAAGAAAGTATTTATAATATGCAGCTTGATCATTATACAGATTGGCCATGTCAATAATTGTTACTAAACATACAAAAGCTCTATTTTCATTGTGGAAGGTTGGTCACAGTTGATTAAAGTTGATTAAACAATGGGTCAAGCTCGGGGTTATTATACGGCGCTGTAGTCTATGTGATAAACAGCTTGATGCCATGTGCCCAATGGACCAAATCTGGACCACTGAATCTACCAAACCTGTGAAGAAAAACAAAAAACAACTGGTGCCAAATGACTCAACACCACCACTCAATGTGCAACAGAGGCATGACTTCCTCAAAGGGGGTGGACATGTTTTATTTAGATAATTTTTTTTTTTACTGAGGAAACTCGCTCTGACAGAAATCATTTCTGCACCACAATTCTGGTAGTAACGCCACTGAACTGTAAAGACGTACAGCTTGCATCTGATTAAACATGAGCATGAATTATTATTATTTCATTGCAAGCTACGACATGCAATAGAAAAGGCCTAAATGAATAAAATGTAAATGAGTTTTACATAGGGCTTTTCTTTGAGATGACTGAGATTAACTCCATATCAATAAAACACAGAGCATAGTGTGTCTTGGTCTTGAATTGAGTTGCAGGTTTAGCACAAATTTGTTATTTTTTTTTTATATTTGTTGTAGCATTTAAAACTCATATATTGTTTCACCTTTATGGACTGAATTGGCTTCTTCCTGTTTCAATATTTTCAGGATATTTTTCCGAATTTCACTGAATAACAAGCTTTTGCATTGTTTGCACAAATGATCACGATGCTGATGAGTCTTTCAGGAAGTCACATTTTCAGAGCCTGGTGTTTGTACTGAACAATATATTTAGCCCAGTCACCAAGTTTTGTAGTTTCACACATGATTTGTCAGAAAAGGTATCGACACATTTCTACATTTGTCTTTTTGCTTTTTTTAGCAGCACTGCGCTCAGTTTATCCACCACACATGATCCAAATATACTTTTCTAACATGCATTTATGACCTGTTGAATGCATATAATTTGTTACTTTAAACAAAAATCGTAAACTTATTCTACGCATTGTTGAATCTTACGACAAAACTATACATTTGAATGAATTGATGTTAAATGGATGGAGAAGCAACATTGTTTAATAATGATTTTTTTTTAAGAAAAATGTATATTTGCATTTACCAATGACATCTCTGCATATATTTAAAAACTGTACGATTTATGAGGTGAAAACATTGCTGATTACTGGGGTGTAGAAATGATGTTGATGTGTTCAGAGTCCACACGAGTCAGGCCATGACAGAAATATATTTGTGAGGCCGACTTAACTTCCTATTTCTTGCTGCAGGCGGCCACAATAACCCATGAGTGCATTAATCACAAAGTTCATCCACTGTGTCTCAGCACAAATACAGAGGCAGGCTCTTCATCGGACCTTTAGGTATAAATTTATCCTAAAACACATGACAGACCCAACAGCGGTGCTTCTTTTGGAAGATGCTATCCTATTTGAAATTGCCTGGGAGGGTGCTAATGGAAGTTGGAGGCATGTTCACGGTCATCCAGACCAAAGTCCATCTGACTGCAAGGGAATTTGAGGGAAAACTATTCCCTGATAGGCTCCTATGATGAAAACATCATGCATGTGCAGGTGGCGCTGGTCGAGCTTGCCCTACGTTGAGAAGGGCATAAACTTTACTTTAGCCACTGGTTTATTGAAGGCTTGTACCCGAGAGCGGCGCCTCAGTAGGAAATGGTGGAAAACACTGAAAAGTTTTCCATTTACAAAAATGCAAATGTGTGTGTCATTCCAAAAATAGAACATATTTTATTATTGCTTATAGGTCACGAGATGAAAATGAGATATTTGATATTGAAGACATTGGATAAACTGCATTGAATCAAAATGTACCACACGCAGTGACGCTGGTGAGTCAAACAAGTGAGTTTAGAGTTAATTGCGTGAGGAGTTCTGCTTTAGTCTGGTCGCCATAGGGGAGATCTCATTTCACTAATTTCGATGACTAAAGTCGAGGGAGGAGTAACTTTTTAATACGTGTAAACAAATTATATATTAGTTTTCCGTGTCACAAATCATTCATGTAGATCTTGATTTGTTCTTTTCAGACATGTTGACTCATTGCGGTCGTGCAATACTTTATGATCAGTGCATCAAGAACCACAGGGCAAATGTACTCCTGTTTCCTGTTTCTGTTTCTTGAGAAATGTTTTTATATTCATCGTGAAAGCAGCCCACAACCCTCATTCATAGTATGAGGGTTAATGTCTAATAAAACTGGCAGAAAGCAGTGAATTTCACTCTAGGTTCCTGTATATTCATGAACCAGCTGTTAAAGAAGTGAAAAACATTGTATTTTCAATAGTTTTTTATTGTATAAACATCTAATAACACAGATTGAACCACATTAATCACAAAAAGTAGTTCTTTTTGGTTGAATGATGATCTCATTGTTAAAAGCTTTTTAGATCTACTGTAATAAGAAAGAAAAAAAAAACTTCTTGTGCTCATTGATTAAAGTCTTTATTTATATATATATACACTATCTAAACTTGCTTATTTAATTATTTGAGACAATCTCTTGTACACATACAGTAGAGTAAAATCACTTTCAATATCATATATTTTAATTAAATGAGTAATAGTTTAACTCACCATTCTTTGTTTTTATCCTGATTTTATAAAATGAAAATAAAAATAAATAAAAACATCTAGGAAAAGGAATCCCCTGAACTTCAGGATTGTCCTGCGAGTAAGTCTTGCGTGGGATCCCAGCTCCACACTCTTAAAACCTATTTTAAATTGTAAAAGGTTTTTGTCACATCATGAGACAGTTGCGTGAAAATCCTTACAAGTGTCTTGTGCGTTTATTAAGACAAAATCCCTGAAATGTGTTAAACTTCACATGTAATCTACATATACATTTAATGATATACAATTACAGATCAAAATCGGATAATAAAACTTTCACATCCGCCGTCGACGCTTCACACAAGATTGCATTTTTCCGATTTTTGCATTTGATTGCACACCGTACCATTTATTAATGTTTTCCATGAGAGTGACGCAGAGTGTAGTGAGCATCAGGTATAACCCCTGTTCCATCAGGTAGACAGAGACTTTATGTGAAACACTTCTCTCACCGAGCGGAAGTCTTTCATCTCGTTTTAATTTCTCTACTGCTTCACAGGTTTCACAGCCTCCAGCTTGTTCACATAGAAACTACTGTGCACACATGTAGGAGTGTGTGTGTCTGTGTGTGTCAGTGTGTGGGGGGGTGTGTGTGTGCGTAGCCTGAGCTGTACTTCAAGTGCACAGATCTGCAGATGAGTTGTAGATGGAGTTAACACGTTGAACGTAGCTGGCATATGGCTCCACTTCCTCCACGTACTCTGCCTGAAAGAAACAAACACAGGCGCCATGAAAAAATTAAACAAGAGATTTCAAAGTGATTTGAATTTTTTATTTTTTTTGTACATTTTTCAAATGTTGAAGAAGAAATACGTACTCGTGGAAGCTTAGACGAGGAGATGTCCGGCTGTCGGCATCGCCTGACACAAATCGGACAGAAAATGTCAGCACAGAACAGTTTCCAAATGATAATCCTATTAAACATTCATGGAATTAAAACAAACTCACCTCCACGTCATTAGTTTCTTCAGTGCAAAAGATACAGATCCCACCAAAACTACAATTACCACCGCCACCACAATAAATACGTACAGCCAAGGAAAATCATCTGCGGTGAGAGAGAGACATGTTAGCAATTTCATAGACATAATAAAGATTATCATATAAAAGTCTTGCCCTCTGACCTTTTTTCAGTACTACAATCTTGACCTGATCCCAGGACGGGTGGCTGACGGCACAGCTCAGGTTTGTCGTGTCGGCGTCTTCAGGAAGCTCCAGTTGACTCTCAACAGTCACGAATCCATCCGACTGTGGCAGCACTTTGTACAGCCGTACGTTTCCTGCGTGACTCCAGCTGATGTTGGCAGCAGGATTTCCCCTTTCGGCTTTGCACACTGCTACCATCTTGTTGTTCTTGGGCTCTAACCAGACGCGAATCTGAGGAGGAACTGGGACAGGGAAGATAAGAGAGGACAAATATGACTTGATGTCCAGTTATTTGCTTCAGTGGAGCACAGAAAACTGTGTGAATTAAGACTTTGGTATATAAGTAAAGGCACAGAATGGAGTAAATACATGTAACAATAGTACTGGTTCTGAATTGTAATAAAGTTGTAATAAAGTAAGATGTGAAGAGTTTAACCATATGGATGGAAAATGCTTTTACCCTTTATAGGACACTAATTGAAATATTTGGAAATGGATAATGTCAACATAAAAATGTTAGAAAACAAGTCAAGACTTACATTGTTTGTGTTAAAACCTTTTTTCTTTTTATGTTTATGACTTTCAGCCTCTAAAACTGCAACTACGTGTGATTTATATGCAATAAAAATCAGTCGGAAAAGAGTAAAACCGATTAATTAAGAGTAATCCTGTTGTAATTAACAACATTGACTTAAGAACAAATGCTGAATTAAATTTTTTTGGCTCTTGTGGCCAACTTCTGTGAGCTGGTGATGCATTTACTTTCCTGTATTACTGTAAAATATTAACAGTTACTATTACACTAAATTCCTGTTTAATAAGAGTGGATCACTTAATCCCGAACCGACTCATCCTTCCTGATCTTTTTATTTTCGGCATTAACTGTCTGGTATCCACATTAGCTGCTCTGCATGATGGTAGTGGATCTCATGCGCTCTGTCACTGCTTCGTCTTCACTCGTTCATAAATATGTTTCTTTCAAAAAGTGTGAAACTTTCAAACATCTTCCGCCGACTCACTTTGGTAACTGACCCACAGAGTGCCTGCAATGCGGCGAATTAGTTGTAACTAAGCTTATTTTGTCATCTCACCCATGATTGTGAGGTTGATGATGTGATCTTCTTTCCCTCCGACATAAACAACCTCACACTTGTAGATCCCCACATCCTCCGTGGAGAAGTTTGGGATGTTCAGGTACGACTGAGAGCTGGATATATTCTGCAGCGACTTCCCGTCTTTGCATTTGTCCACGATTTGAGCTTCATCTATGGATATCGAGCACTCCCTGTTTTTCAACTTTACACGCCAGATAACATAAATAGTCTTATTCCACGTGCTTTTGCTGCATGTCAGGTTGACCTGACTCCCAAGATTGAACGTTAAATTTCTGCGACCTGTTGAATGGAAAAAGCAGAATTGCATTACTATCGGCGCACAAAAAGCACTTTGAAATGTGGGTGATGGGGATGTAGTTCCGTCCCAAATGTCATCACTGTTTAAGCAGACAACACTTTTCAACAGCATAAATGTGACAAATAAAAAAAATCTTTATGTCTAAAATCTACATCGTATGAAGCAAATTGTAAATGACATATTGCAAAGGGAAGGATTTCAGGCATCAAAGTGATAAAAAGGGTAAAACATTTTCTTATAAGCAAATAAAAGCTGTAGTTTTATGCTCACGAATTTTGTCTGAAAACCCAATTTTTTGTTGAAAATAACAGGTATTTACGCATAGAACACCACGGGAGTATTACAGAATGAAATAATAGCTTATTTGCTAAGTAAATAAAAAAAAACCCTGATTCTCAATTCATAGTATGTAAAAATGGGTTCAAGTTCAATTATAGTACATAGTATACGCACAACTTCCATGACATTTAAGGCAACAGGAAAGAAACATGGTGAGAGGAGTTTACCAAAGGAAGTGGAGTTCATAGGGGTGCTTTCATTAGTTCCTGAGAAACACAGACGGGGATATATGAAAGGAAAGTTAGTAAAAGAATAAGCAAGTTAGCAACTCTTGATTTTCTTTTTTTTTAAGACAGTAGTATAGGTCAGCGGTGATTCAGCGGATTGATTTGTGAGCTTGTAAAGGTTAAGTAGTGATGTGAATAAAAAGGTCTGATAGATCAACATGCTGCAAGGTGAAAAAACAATGAACAAACAAATAAACCAAACTGTCATTTCATCCTTTATTGAGCAAGGGGGCCATACTTATGCATTTATTTTTGTTATAAACTGACAAACAATGAAAAGAAAAAAAAACTAATTAACTAGACCTTTTTTCCAGTGAATGCACCAGTTTGATGAATTTGCATTAAAAAATATATATAAAAATGAGAATAATTGCTATTACATCAGCAATGTAGAACAGCACTACTCAATAATGTATAGGTGATAGTTAAATGGTGCAACATGTGTACATCTTTTTGATTTATAACATTTTGCAAGATATTTGATTGTACAACTCGCATGCAATTGAATACATTCTTTATACACACATCTTCAATTATTGAAATATCCTTCAGCGACAGTTTACTTATCTATTTATTTTTATTTGCATTTATTTCACCGTGTACATTAGAGGGGATTAAAGTAGCTCAGCTTACCAACAGATTGTGAATACTTCACAATCAAATGTGAAAAGTGAAAAATCTGACCTAACTCATAGATTTCCATCGTTTACATTTTCCACCATGCTTGAATTAGAAATTCTTCCAAATGGAAAAGATGTATCAGAAGATCCTGTCGTCACATCTTTGACACTGCTGAGTCCTACTGTCCCAAATACATAAAACTGATTTTAAAGTCAGAAGTCTGGAATTTTTTTTTAAAGTTACCAGATACAGTCTGTAAAAATTATTAAAACCTTACTTGTCAATAAGAGAATAACTTACCAATAATTTAACAAAACTGCAACAAAATTATAGAGTGCAGGTCAATATGTTCATCAGTGAATAAATATGTCACACAATATCTGTTTTTGATCTGCAAAGTGTACAAAAACTGCACAAAATGCCATTTTGCTTCCAAAAAAGGCAGTCCTCTTATGTATCACTACATTACAGCTATCACAATTTTAAATGATGGAAATAGTCACTTCAATAATTTAATACGTTATTATAATTATTATTATTATTACTATTACTATTACTATTACTATTACTATTATTATTATTATTATTATTATTATTATTATTATTATTATTATTATTATTAGTAGTAGTAGTAGTAGTAGTAGCAGTAGTAGTAGTAGTATTATAACAAATGCTGCCAGTAATTTAACAATACATGACTGCAACTGTATTTTTGAGAAATGTTTTTGTATAATTTAACTATTGAATATGGATATTATGGTTATATTATAAGTTATTATATTATTGAATTTAGTACATTTTAAAATAGCTAAATGGAACAATACTACTGATCATTATTCCATAATTAGTTGTTATATGGCTGATTTTTTTTTTTTTAATTTCTTTCTTTTTTTATATATATCACTGACAAGAATATGATTGATATGAAGATCAGAGTTATAATCTTATATGATACCTATATTTTTGGTAAATAATGTGGCGCCACATGAGATGCCTGAGCAAACGTTGTTTATTTGCTTGAGTGTAGCCCTAACATACGCACACGCACACATACATACTGTACATGAGGTGGGAGGTTTAAACCACAGCTGTCTGAGACATAAAGAGAGACACCTCAAGCCAGAGACCCCCGGCATCACATTCTCTGACATCAAACCATGATTTCCATTCTCTACATGTAAGCTCATTGCTCATTCAGAAAATGTGAGGAAACCCTCTCAGACGCCTCGCACTTCTGCTCTGGGACACTTGTGTCACCACCTTCTCTATGTTTCCCTTGATTTTTTTCCCACAGGCATGCTCTTTAAATATCACACACCAACCAAACCTTTACTTTTTTTTTTTTACCAGGTTTACCAAAAGCACACAACACACAAAAATAAGGTGTTAAAAGTTGTTGGTGGAGGAATTGAACTGGTTAAAATGAGTTGCCATAAAGGTTTGTGCGACAATCAGACATCCCATCACATTAGATCTCATGAGAGCAGGTGTTCAAACCTGGATCCAGGCTCCACGCTTCAGAAAAACAGATCAGCAGGACCCAAATCCACATCATGCCTCTCATCTTCACTCGTCTTCTGAAAACCTGCAGCGGCGGCTCCTCTCACATCATCAACGACACCGGTCCAACGCACCACCGAACTGAGACGTCTCCCTCTGTACTGTCATGTTATTCACTCCTCCTCGTGTTCTTTTACTTTCTGCAGCTTCCTGCACTCTGAGATGACTTATAAACTTCTGATCCTCCTCGCCCCTCCTGGGGAAAATATAAATAGGACGTATGACAAACAAATCCCTCCCTTCTTCTTTCCCTTCCCCGTCTCCAAAACTGCTTTCCACTCAGACGCCGTCTCAGGGTGACATCTTCCTCTGCACAATAACGGTTTCCTCTCACGTGGCGCACATGATTGCCTGCTTTCAACACAGCCAGTGTGAAAACACACGAAAGAGGTTTACATAAACCACAACATGAAAAAACCTCATTACATCCTAAAAGCGCCCCAGTCACACAGTCTCATAAACAACTCATGTGTTTTAAGGTAAAGTTGTTTAGAGTCAAGAAATGAATGAATGAATAAAGGGACAGATTTCATAACAATTTACATCTTCACACCTCTCTGATGCAACGTAACAAAACAACAGCATTATCTTTCATGTCGTGTCATGATTCACTATTCAGGAGACAGTTTAAGTCTAGAAAAGCCTGAATAATAATAACAACAATAATAATAATAATAATAATAATAATAATAATAATAATAATAATAATAATTGAATTGAATTGAATTGAATTGAATTGAATTGAATTGAATTGAATTGAATTGAATTGAGTTGAATTGAATTAAATTGAATTAAAACAGGGTAAAATGGTGACCTTATTGGAAGGTATTATCTTAACTTCCATTATTACATTATCATTAATTATTAATTATTATTAAGACTAATCTTGCGTACCTTGCCACTGACCACTGACAGTGGTTTGTTCCTGTCAGGCCGTCAATTCTGTTTGCCAAAATGTAGATCAAACAGACATAATATTTTGTTCTTACCGTTACTGCTACTGTCTTATAACAATAAATAAATAAATGTGTACATGCGTGTGTTGTCTGCATTTCCTTTTTGCAGTCAATGTTTTACTCCTCAGAGATAATAAAGTTCAGTTTTCCCCGATGACAATATGCTGGAACCTGTTTTCTTCGACACTGTTGGCAACAATGCCGACATGCTGGGAATTTTGTCCTTTGTAAAAAAAAAATTGTTAAATCAGTTTTTATATGAGAATGAGTAATTGTTATGTATATAATAACTCATTTCTAATATTCCTGTTATGATGCTGACTAATATTCTAATCATTTCTAAATGCTGATAATGTCTTTGTGTTGTTTCTGTGCTTTACAATGTCGGTTTATATGGAAAGCACTTCGAGGTTTCACCCTGCTCGAACCGCACCGCAAAAACAGAACTTACACGGCCTTGTATTAGGCTGCAAAACATTGAGGCAAACGTCATGCGATTGTTATGCTGAGAGTGGAACTGATACATTTCCAAGATAAGTTCATTCGAATGTTTTGTCGGTTCAACTGCCATCTTATATCTGCAAACGGAAAAGCAGCTTGCAGTCGGAGCGACTCACAATGCGGAGCTGTTATTTACGTGGGTGAAGGCGTTATTACTGTGGCCGTCTTCTCATCGCAGACGCTGAAATAACTGACAACAACACCATGAGGTGGTAACTTGGTTAGTACTTGCAAGCAACGCGTGGGTTCCGTGGTTCACAGGCTCCTCTTGCAATAACTCACGAAGCAGCCCAAATGCATTCAGATTAGGCGGATCAAAAATTAAAACATCAGCTTTTCTTCTTCTTCTTCTTCTTCTTCTTCTTCTTCTTCTTCTTCTTCTTCTTCTTCTTCTTCTTCTTCTTCTTCTTCTTCTTCTTCTTCTTCTTCTTCTTCTTTTTGGGTTGCTCTCAGTTTGCAAGTGGCACGGAAAGAAACAAACTGTCCAAACTAACAAACCACAAACAGGACATTTCAAAATTTGCGAAAACCACCGCGTCCAGTTTTCTAGGTCATTACCTAGAATCTTTTTTTTCCAAGCTTAAATGGCATGTGTTGACCCGTCGGGCCTCTGCAGCGTGGACACCGGTGGATTCATGCAGAATTAACGGTACGCAGTATGTGTGTCGCGATGTGGACAAATGCGCACAACTTCAAGTGAGTGAAAATGAGTGTAATAAATGGAATGTAGTTAGATATGTTTTTTGTTTTAGAAATAGAGAATTAGACAAAAAAAGTTTTTTTGCAACAATGGTCCGTGGCCTTCAAAAGTGATTCCAATCCTGAAAGGAAAAAAAAATAAATGTTCAGAACTCTGACAAAAAAGTCAGAATAAAGCATTTTTAAGGCAATTGGCTATTTTTTGAAGGTGTCTCTGTTAAATATAAATAGGTTCAGCAGCATGCTATAATTGAGCTCAAGCCTGTGTTGTGCATAAAAGGAAAATCATATTTTAAAATGCTTTAATATGGCCCTTATGTAGGACTGAAAGTCCAGGTCTGTGGAAATGTGTTCCTATTTTGTGTCATTTATTCTTGTTTCATTGTACAGGTGATCATCATGCACTCATTGAGAAGAGCTTTTCAAACAAAGGTTACTTTGTTACTGGTTACGCTACTGGTTTAGAAGCTGGTCTACAGTTAGGTGTGAAATGAACGATAAACACATGGTTTATGGGCAAAAGTGGCATGACTACTTTTTAATTATACATCTTCTCAGTTACCACTGTCTTTTTTTTGCTCATCCAGGTGGAACGGTGAGCTTCATTTTTTAACATATGTCACAGAAGCAGCACCAGAATGCAGAACGAGGCGAACAAGGAGCCCCATTAGGGGGATTCCCTACATGTTAGCAATGATGGACCAAACATCCGCCGTCTCTAAGATGCCATGTTTTTATTCACTACACAACAAGCAGGGTGGGGCGTTTTTGGAATCATATCGGATTGTGTCTTTATAAAGGGGTTTGATTGTATTTTCACTGATTTGGACTTATGTCAGCCCTTCTCTTGGGCCCCCTTACAGCATGAGGCCTCTTGCAACTGCCTACCCTGTTGCATCACTTCTGTATATAGTGCATCAAAAGATCAACAGCATGCAGTAATTAATAAATATCCCCCTGATGTACTGTCCTCTCAGCACGCAGACATTTTAAATAATATTCATGAATAACTTGCAATAATAACATGCAGTATGCGGTGCGAAGAGATACTGGTGGCACACGGCAACTTCCTATTTGCTTCCCTTTTGAAACGGGCACAGTCATTGTCTAGTTACATCTAACCACAGTGACCTAAAAGCCTGATGAGGTTTTAATATAAGAGCTTCTGAAAGCAGGAAGTAATTGGTGAAGTCAAATGGGTATAAAGTAAAGGTCAGAGGCTGTCACAATGTTCAATTTAATCCTTAAAACAAACTTTGGGAAGCTGTGCCTCTCTAAAATGACCTGACCATCGCTACACAGTTGGTTAGCACTCTCACCTATGAACAATTCTTCTATGGGCAAGTAAGCCTGTCTGTTTCTTTTCTTTCTTTCTTTTTTATTTTTTTTGCGGGGGGGGGGGGGGGGGGGGGGGGGGCACCCACACTCCTAAAAACTTGTGTTTTAGGCTAATTGTTTACTCTAAATTGCCTGTATATGTGAAAGAGTGGCTCTATGGCCCTGTCCGCATGAGCCAAAACTATGTTTTTGTCATCGTTAAGGCCAGGTTTACATGACAACGTTTCACGTGACAACACCTAATCAGTTAAAAAAAAAGAAAAAGGAGTGTGTTTACACTGCAGCAGCGGACACACTGATAACGATGTAGTTAGTATGCCGGGCCACGTCATGGCCACCGTGAAAGAATGTTTCTATTTTGGGAGCCTGCATCAAAACTTTGAGGATACAGTGGATCCGCACACCGGTGTCGTGTGAACGGATCTCCCAAAAGTGAAGAAAATTTTGCAGATACACTCGTATTTGGGGCCTAAGTTTCCCATCCAGTCCACAGGGGAAACGTCTGTGTCCATGCAACGTCACATAAACTACTCAAAAGGATGTAGTGCACATGCCAGGCCTATAGGTGGCACTGTGACACTGCCACAGAAAAACACCAAAAACGGAGATGAAGACAGAGCAGGCAAAAAGGAAGGATTGAAAAAATATAACATCTCGTCCTAATAAACCAAATAGTATCAGCAGCTTCTGCAGCTCTATCTGGAGCATGTAGTCCACCACTGTTGTTTTAAAGTGAGTTAGTGGAGAGGGCCGTGGTGTTATCGAGGCGAGAGGCAGGGTGATGACATCATTTTCAGAAAATGTGCATCTTGCCCATATATAGCTGAGGAAGCATTTTCAGATTTCTCCACTCTGGAACCTTATATCAAAAAAAAAATCTGTTTTCGGGCTCCTAAAACGCTGCACCGTGGGGATGATCGCCTTATGTCTGCTGTGTGATGGAAAGGAGACCTTCACCCATAACTGGGATTGGCTCTTGGGCTCCGCTACACTGAACTGAATATAAGCAGGATATAGAAGATGGATGGATGGAAATTAAAGACACATTTTTAACTGCACGATTTGTATATATTCTCTACAAAATATACCTATGCTTCGAGAAGACATAATCGTTTAAGTCAAACAGTGCACAACTATTATTTTTTTTTTTTCTCCGAGATGTGGACCACAGCAGGAGGATTCAACATTCACAAAACTCTTACCCCTACTTGTAATTACACGGTGGTGAACACAGGAGGGCAGCATTGCCTCTCAAATCTTTGACATTTCCCAAACCCATAGTTTATTTATTCCCTGCAGAGCTCATCAGGGACCTGTGTGAGGTTTATGTGAGAAATGCCTGCACTTGCCAGTTGTTGATGCAGATAAGCACCAGGATCACACTTGACCCTGAGTGCAATGACTTCTCAGTATAGCTGCAGCCTGAAGGAGGGCTAATTGAGCAATCTGTCCTGACTGCTTGTGTGTGTGTGTGTGTGTGTGTGTGTGTGTGTGTGTGTGTGTGTGTGTGTGTGTGTGTGTGTGTGTGTGTGTGTGTGTGTGTGTGTGTGTGTGTGTGTGTGTGTGTGTGTGTGTGTGTGTGTGTGTGTGTGTGTGTGTGTGCGTTGGCGCCACTGGCTGTTTTGACCTGCTCTGGCCTGGCAGTGTGTTCGGTTAATGGTGCCTGACCTGTCACACACAGTTTGTAAAAGCGTTCAGACCCGAAATGACAGCGAAGTGTTACTCAGAGCAGAACGGGGGGGAAGTGGTTTCAATAAGGGATTCAAGAAAAAAAAAAAGAAAATGACTTAAGTAAATAATATAATAATCTTCAAGTCTGCTCAAGAACAATTTGAAACCCGATTTTCATGAGATTGTATTGTGTAAAATGATTTTACAACAGTTTGCTATGATTTGCAGAATTAGAAAAACTTTTATTTCATAACAGAACATATTAGATGCTGTAATGTATACAATTTTAGTAATATTACATCAAAATAATTGACTAATTTCACAGCAGAATCAAATCTAAAAAGGAAAATAAAATGTTGAAGAACGAAATTGTACTTATCAAAAAAAAAAAACAACAACATCCAAGGGAACAATTTTCAACCAATTACATTAATAAACTATGTTAATGATTTTTATTTTGGTACTTTTAAACAGGTTTTTCTGTATTGGTGTATCTTTTAATTGTTTACTTGGTGATATTACCTTGGCCAGATTTTTCCTGTAAAGTTAAAAAAAAAAAAATCAAAAAATCACTGAAGTGATAATTAAAAGAGCACTTTAGAGAGGCGGAGTCAATCCGTTCCTCGAAGTGTAACTTTGACGAACAATTTCAAAGCAGCGTTTCACTTGTGAGGATTTTAGGAGGTACTAGATTAAAAGCAGATTATTTTTGCTAATGCTTATGATACTTTTTGTTAGACAGGGATGTTGCTTATATGACAATCTTAAGATCTATAGAATAACATTTCTGCTTTACACTTCTCATCATAACATCAACATCACAAGTTTTGCTTTACCACCATGCACTGTGCACAAATACAAGTACGGGTACAAAATAAATGTAAGAACTTTTATAGATATCTATAGTATGTTTACCCCATTCCGAGGAACTTCAAACTGTAAACATATGCATGCTTGTAGAAACTTTCAAAAGTCACAATTGAAATTCTTAGAGTAGAAATATTTAATTTCCTCAAACTTAAAAGAATAGGTGCTGTAAACCACTGCATGGGCCCAGGACCAGAAAACACTCTATGGACTGAATACCTAACACGCACCGTTCACTCTGAGCAAGCTTTTAATAAACTGAGGCGTCGGCCTTGTGGTCAGATGAGTTCAAGTTTTAAATTCCCTTTGGAGTCTGTGCTCTGTGGACTAAAGTGGAGAGGGAGAGTTTGAAAGTGGGAGGAAGCAGCATCAGTCTCTGTTGTGTGAGCAGCATACACAACTAGACAAAAACAGCAATGCTTTTTTAGGACAATATCCGCACGGAGATCAAATCACTCAGGGAGAATCTCCATCCACTACAGAAAAACGTCACAGAGGAAGAGTGCAGATGTGGAACTGATCTGCAGGCAGTCAAGACTTTAACTTGTAAGAGTCACTTCAGCAAAACGCTTTTTTTTTGTTTGTTTGTTTTTTAATTCTTTTAATCTTATCTGAGAAATTTTGTTTTTATAAACCTAACCAAACAACAACTGATAGTGCTAAATATTTATTATTGTTGCTGTTGAGGCTTGCAAGACATTAGGTCACACTATATACATTGTGGTATTATGTGTATTGCTATAATGATATGATTTGTGATCAATACAAACACCTTTTTCTGATGCCTGTGCTTGTGACTTTTGTCGTGTGGCCAACAGGTGTGGAATAAATCCATTCAGTTTGTTAGTCGCATGAATTTATTAAAAAAAAAAAGAAAAAAAAAAGACAAAGGTCCAGTACCGCCTATACTTCATAGTCCTCATCATCTACATGCTATGTTACCGATACCAGCCCACCGAGAAAACTGAGAAGTGAAGCCGGCTGGAATTCAACGTCTCTAAATAAAAGCACCACAGCAGAGAGGACATTCTTTAAAGTGAACATGGTTTATATAAAGAAATAGAAAAATAAATTGTGCCCGTGAAAAAGAAGGTATAGTACGCAGGTGAAAAGAGTAATGCTGTTTTTACTTCAACATGAAAAGTTTTTGTGCAAAAAAACAAAACTGTCCATTCCATTTTGTTGTTTCCTGACAATTTCTAGAAGGACATCAGTGCAGGACACAAGTAGAACATGACACCTACCATGTGTTTTAGTTTATCAGCAGATAGATAACTTGGCAGGGTCCATCCAGTCTGGACAGGACACCAGAGGGACATTCAATCATCTATAGATAGTTGGCAAAATTGCCAAATTGAAATTCTAAGGACTATTTAGGGTCATCAGTGAACTTGTATGCATGTTTTTGGACTATGGGAGGAAGCAGTAGTTTGGAGAGAACATGCAAACTCAAAATATAAAAGCCCCGCCATGAGACAAGGACCGTCCACTGAGCCCTCAATATAGCCATAGTATTGATTATAAATAGAAACATACTAATTAAGTATTTATAACTGTGTGTCAATTAAAGTACATATTTATATTGTTACCATTCCAAAACAAGCATTTGAGAGCAATCTTATCACAATGGATCAGAATCCCTATTTATATCTACTTATTTATATCTACTTTTCTTAAACAAAAGTCGCTGATAGGCTGAGTAATACATCACATACGTGAGTTTTGAGACACAGCAAGGCTGACATAGCGTTAAATTGTGTGTCACAAAGTCAGGCCGACAATGGAAGCCCCCGCTGAGAGGACAGGAGACAGCAAAAGAAAGAAGTGAGGTTCAGTTATCAATGCCGCGGAGCATCAACACAGGCCACAACCGGGGAGGACAGCGGGAGACAGAGGGGGTGAGGACGAGAAAAAAGGACTTTGCCTGAAGTAAAAAAAAATGTTGACGGACAAAGCCTACAATTTGTGGGATCCGAGCATAAAGCAAACAAAGGGCAGCTTTTGTAAGGAATAATGCATGTCAGCCGTGTCCTTATCCCGCCACCGCTTTGAACACTGCTGGGGACGTCCATTGCTCCACTGTGTATGTCGTGTTTCTATATTAAAGCCAGTCACCTCAAAAGAGAAAAGCCTCAACTATTCAACAATTGAATGGTGGGGCTCTCATTATGGCCGATGTGGGCAGGAAAAAGTGGCTTTGGGGGTTTTCAATTCGGCGACTTAGAGCCCTCCTGTTAGCTCGGACGAGCTGCTGTTTATCCCGATGCTTTTCGGGGGGCTAAACATAGTCGACTGTCATTATGGATCTCACTCTCTCCCTCTCTCTCTCTCTCTCTCTCTTTCCCTGTCCTCCTCCTTGCTCACTTTTATTTATTTCTCTCCCAATTTGGTCTTCTAATGACCCGTGTTGTGTTGTTGTTTGAAGTGGGACGATGGCTCTCGGGGGCTCCCACATCCTGTGAGGAAGAGAAGGGGTGGATGGGTTGCGAGAGGGCAAGCACGGGACAAACAATGCAAGCGGACCACCTATATGGATGAAAGCCACGAGTCGACGGAGGGGAATACAAAGCCGGCGAGGCAGCGATGTGGATGCCGTGAACGTCTGTTACAGTGACAGCCCGTCAGTAATCCTTCATAGACCAGCCACCCTCACAAAAGCCATTTTTTTTTTTTTTTTTTAGGCAGAAGCAGGAGGTGCCGGCAGAGCCGCAGGGCCACATGAACAAACTCCATATTAGCTAAATTGCATGCTCAGAGTATGAAGCGATGTAAATATGTATTAGTCAGTGCAGGAGCGGTGGGGGTGCGGCGGGCACCGCATGCAAAGTAAAAGCCGTCTTTGTGTTTCGAGCAGAGCCCTCTGGTGGACCCTCCCTTCAGCTCGGGGCTGCCCGGGCCCAGTGGTGGCGGATCACAGTTAATAACTGTGTGGTGGGCTGTCAGAGGCACTTAGTCTGACGCTGGGCAGGCCGAGCCGGGCCGGGCCCGCAGCACACAGCCACCTCTGCCTCCCGAGGCCGCAGCGAAGCACTTCAGCCATGAAGGAGTCAGTCAGAGAGAGAGAGGGAGGAAGGGAGGGAGACGAGCCGGAGATGTGAATGAGACGAAACAAAGAGCAAAATGACAGAAAAAACATCCACACGGTGTGGATCTGTTTTCGGAGGCTGGCGGGCATGAAGTGGCTAAATAAGCAGAATGAGCTCAGGTGGCTTCCCTCAAGAAGTCGGTGCCAACCTTCAATCACAGTAAATCCAACTAAAACAAAGAGTCCAACTTTTAAAAGTCCCTCTCAAGCTGTAAACCCATTTAGATTTAAAGTATTTAGTCCTTTATGATTGTTTGCTGCACTTGTCTCTCTCTCACTTTAGAAATAAATATAGCATGAAGTCAAAACAACTTTTTCCATAAACTATCATTTATTCATCTGTTATTCAATTCAATTCAACTTTATTTATATAGCACCAAATACAACACAGTCATTTCTAGGTGCTTTTAACAGAGAAAAGAGAAAAACCCAAGGAATGTTATTTATTCTGAAGCATTTTTATGTGATTCTTTTCGAGGACTTTGTGAAGATTGTCATATATTGCTAGTTGGGCGGGGGGAATGTGCATATTTTCAGCTAGTGTAACTAAACTAAGCCTAATGACCGCATATGTCAAAAATACCTGCAAACGAATCACTTCTCCACTTTATGATCAGGTTCAGGACACAAATTCTGCATTTTAACGCCATAAATTCTACTTTACAGTTAATTTGGTCTCTTTTTGACCGTGCAAAAGTGATTTTTTTTTTTTTACTTTTAGTTTCCTGCAACCGTTAAGCCTTGGTGCCATTATGCGGCACTTTGAGGCCACTCTGATAGCAGTGAACAAGTAGCAATCGATATTTCTGCTTGTACAAGGAGCTTTGTACTGTTGCTTGCCTTATCTCAGCAAATCAAAAGAAAAACAAAGCGACGTGGATTGCAGACACAAATGACATAAATACGTGATCAGATTCATCTGTAAATTAAAACAAACAAAAACAAATAAAAAGTAACTGGCAGTAACAGCATTCAAAGGTTTTGCAACTATTCCTGAATACAAGAAATCTGATTGAACGGAAGTAAAACGGAACCATGTGAATCTCAGTACCAATGCACCAAGTGGCCTCTCCTCAGCAGCCTCCTGCAACAGACCGTCTGCCTGTCCGGCGACATCCTGGATGGGAAGAGGTTAAACTAATATTCACATTTCAGTTTGCAACATCACAACCATTTGCGGTTGGTGTAATTGTTTCTCCTCCGGGTCATCCCAATGTAGCGGTGGAGGGGAACTCCATAGTCGTTCTTCTGTCGATTTGTGGGATATCTCATTGATTTAACTTCTCAATGTATTGTTTTGTTTTTGTTCGGGGGGGGGGGGGGGTCTGGCTTTTGATTACTTTACTCAGGGATTTGTTTCTTGGTAAGATGACAACATCTTTTTCACCCGAACAGCAAAACCAAAAAGATAATAAAAGGCTCCACCGATCAGGATACAGCAGGGAGAAAACCCATCACTGCATAAAAAAAGTACCAGATAATTACATCAATAAACATCTTGGAATAAAACCAGGGACAAATAGGATTAGAAACTAAATCTTAATAATTCAGTCTTCAACTGGTGTAATTGAATAATAGAACGCTGTGGCAGTGTTCATCCAGCTATTCAGAGTCAACAAGTCATTTCAAAGGAAATCTTTGAATTGTGGGAGAAAGCCAAAGTATCCCGATAAAAACTACATGGACAGCGGGAAAACATGAAAACTCCCTAAAGGTGTCTGCTCAGTACAAAATATGTGCAACATAAGGTCTCTGCAGCTTGTTCAGTTCATTAATGGAAAACTAAAACGTTTCTACACTTTTATATTTCCACTCTATGCTGGATTTTACTGTTAAAACAGAAGTACTGAGGAGCATTTAAAAAGTTGTACCTGGTCATTAATGTCAAATAGGTTTGAAAATCTTCCTCAAACAAGACCGATGCTGATGCTGTCAGAGCTTTAAAGATGGCTTGATAAACAAACTCTCAGGTCAGTTGTGAAGTACTGTGTTGAGTCTTACCTTGGATTATTGCACTTTCTTACTTGTAAGTTCTCCTCATTGAATCAGTCTTTACTCTGCTATGACCACGGCACCTCCCCACCCTCTCTCACATACACTGCTGATCAAATGAGCAGATCACGGGTGTTAATGGACCTTTTTTTTTTTGCTCTTGATATGCATAAAACAGCTTCTTGATATTTTCCCCACTGTCAACTGGTAAAATTCCCCACAGTGAGTTCAGCGGTAGAGCCATGCTCAGATTAAGCTGTCAAGGTGACATCTGAAGTTGGGAAATGTTCTATATTTAAAGTTGTATGATGTCGACATTTGGAGTGAATAGGAGGATCCCAGTTGTTGGCTTCGCCACAACATTGCACAATATTTACAATACATACTTCAGTAACACAGGAATGCTTCATTTTTGTTGTAACAATGTCTTTCAGATACATCATACTCATTCTAGTTGAAGGTTGTGTACATAATTTCCAACTTTAGTCAATTAAAACAAATTTTTTGGGCTCCTTTACATATTATCTAATATCTTACTGAGTTTTCAGTTGGTTAATAAGCATGACAGTCATCGCACAAGTGCATTTAAGCAAGCGATCTGCAGTATTAGTATGCGTAATAAAGTTGCGTTGCAAAATAAACATCAGAAAAGTGTAAAAGAACTGATACTTTTCATCATGTCCCACAAACGTAAATGCAAATTGAATGGGATCAATGTTTTGGTGCTCAGTTATCTTGAAAAATGTGACTCTATCTGTGGATTAATTCAGAGGAAACAGCTAATTAATCAGTGTAACAACACAAAACAAGCGGAGGGTTGAGAGGAACCGTAGCACCTTCTCCAACCATCAGGCCCCAAGACGTTATCTGACCCTCAACAAAGAACCTTCACAGCCTCTTATCTGATCCCCGCTCGTAAACCTCCGAATGAGGACTGCCGTGGGACTCCACCAATGAGTCGTCATTGGGATCCGGAGTCCTGAGCCAAACAATACATGCAGACAGACCTGTATGTCTGTGAACTCCAAAGTCCAGCTCATCCCCGCTGACTAGAGATTAGATAACCCGGTTTTAAAGGCAGGGACGCTGTTTGCTCAGTGACTCCTCTCTGCACTAATAGCATCTGATCTAATGGGAGATTGCAAGCTGTTTGTTGACAGTGGAGATCCACACAGTGTCATGGAAATGGCCAAACAGCACATGGAAACAAAGCAGCACTGAACTTTAGTACCTGTAATTACTGGATAAATAACAGCTTCTTTGCTTCAAACGGGCAGCATTAAATATTATATGCTGCCTTAATTACTACTATTATATGGTCTCCTCAGGTTGAAATACGGGGACTGCACTGACTTTTCTATTAAATCATGCATGAGGTACACACAATTTATACTTTTTGAATATACGCCATGCTTATTTACGCTACAGTTCCTGTTGTCGTTAGTACACATTATACAAATGTCAGCTTTTGACTTTGAATGTCGTGTTTTATGTTTCGGTTATCAGGTACACTTGTATGTGATCATCTCTGAAGGAAATTGTTAAATATGCCGATGTGTTTATGCTCATTTGACGAGAAAACAAATTTAAAAAACCTCCCTAAAAAACACATAATTTCTTGACGTTGATGTGGTGAAGTGTTAGCAGACAGTTTTTTATTTATACATACAGTAAATAGCAGTCTAGTTATTCATTTGGAGTCGTGTTTCTGGCCACCAGATGATTGTAAAATCAATATTTACTCTCTTTCAGCTCTATTCTTGGTCCCCATAAACTCATGGGGGAAGTGTCTGGCTCTTAGCAGCTAAATGCTCTACTTCATACAGAGCGTATATACACAGTGACAGAAGGATATTGAGTTCAGCCATATTTCTATCTTTTATAGTTCTGGAAAACCTGTGTATAGGATTAAATGTACTGAAAGCTTTCAAAACAATAGTGCGAGTCCAACCTTCCTTCTGGATGAGGAATTGAAGATCATGTGTCTGTTTATCTTCATATAACCACAGATAAAATCTCAGGGTTTTAAAGAAGCCATTTTCGACATGATTGCCGCAGTTACACAGATAGATCTTAATGACAATATCTCATAACTGTTTGGTAGTACTCACCCAGTATGTTACTGTGAATCTAAATGTTTTCTGTCCAGCTAAATGTATTCCTATCACTTCTATATGAGAAAGCGCAGCTAAATAACACGCACTAGAGTAAGAAAGTGAACTCTGCAGTGACCTCTAGAGACTATTGTAATTATAACACAAGCAATGTATAGAGAGAAATATTGTGGCAGAAAGAGGACGAGATGAAAACAAGGACCTTCCCAGAAGACTGATGACTACATGTAGTTTTGTTTTTTGGGATAAGCTCCTAAACTACAATTATATTTAACAGTTAATAATAACAAAAGTTCCTTGTTTTCCTAAACTCAATTGAATATGTTCCTAGATGGATGGATGGATTATATTTTCTAAACTAATGAGTATTAATATTTGATATAAATCTACAGTATGTGAAAGTGTAAAACTGATCAATATGACAATGTATTTCACTAGTTGTTGTTTTATAACTAAGACAATGTTCGCGACTCATGTCAAATTTGTGTAAAAATATCAATATTCATGTGAGTTTCATAACAACTGAGAGGAAGTCGGCACAATGACCCCATATCTGTGGGTATGATAAAGACTAGTCCCAGCTTCTACTCATTTATTGTTTGTTTTTTTAGGAAAGCTGCTGAGAATGAGCTAAATGACTGTAAAATAAAACAAAAACAAAAAGAAGAAAACCGGCCTCTGAGACTGGAGTTGGGTGATAATTCTCAGTGGGCTCATCATGTTGCTTCCCAATACTTCACACACAATAGGTGCTGTGATCCACTGTTGATACAGTGAAGCATTCATTGCAGCCACGTTAAATTAAGTGATTCTGCGGCGGCGTCAGTCGATGTGAGACATTGCTTAGAGCTTACCTTCTCCCTCCGCTGTTCCTGCAGTTTCAGCGTGAGAGCCGGCGAGGTTGAACGGCTCTGCCACTGGCGTCTCTGGTGCTCTGTTTAAATCATCACTTCCTGCTCACAATCCCCACGTCTGCTTATCCATCATTTCATAAGCGTGTGTGTGTGTGTGTGTGTGTGTGTGTGTGTGTGTGTGTGTGTGTGTGTGTGTGTGTTGATATGCTGAGGGTCCTGTTGCACCCACCCCAGCCTGGCAGTGGTAGGCAAAAATAATTGAAAAAGGAGTAGGGGGGGGGGGGGGGGGGGGGGCGCTGCTCCCTCAAGATACCTCTCAAATTATGGTCTAATCAGTTAGCCCCAAGAGCCGAGCCTTCCACAGCTCCCAGACAGACAGGACAGACATGCACACAGACCCCCGGGCCTACAGCAGCTTCGTCTTACCCTCCCTCCCCCTCTTCCCCCTCCTCCCCTAGCCACCCAGCGCTGGGGTCGGCCTTGTCCCTCCAAAGACCTCGATCCCTCTCACCATGCTGAGATAAAACAGGGCCCGCGTCGGTTTAAGGAAAGTGTCGGCTGCCCCCTTTCCTCACTTATCCACTCCTCTTGTCTCGTCTACCTGCCCCTTTACACACACACATACACACACACACACACACACACACACACACACACACACACACACACACACACACACACACACACACACACACACACACACACACACACACACTGCAAGAGGTTTTTATCTGCCTCAGCTCATTTTCCAAACTAAACTCAGCTGAAAAGTTACAAGACTGAGTTGAACTGACTTTAAGATGTTTTGTCAGAGGATGTAGGCTGTTGGTGATTCAGTATGTTGAAGCCAAATCCAATTTTTTTGGAAGAACACAGGTATTTGTAGAACTCTACTTCACAGGTGTACTTTTATTGGTCCAGGTCACCAATAAGCTTCATTGTTTTAGTTTTTTTAGGGAGCGTGTGACTTGGGCTAGATTCACACTGCAGGTCTTGATGCTCAAGGCTGATTTTTTTTGCTGGGATCCAATTTTTTTTGAGTGATCATTCACATTACATTTTAAATGCAACCTCTACGAGACTGCCGTGTGAATGTGATTCAGCCCAAACAACGTAAACCCCGCACACCTTAAACATATCCAAGCCCAAATCTGTATAGGAATCACGTTAAAACCATAAAACTACTATATGTGTAATAAAGAAGACTCCATAAACACACAAATGCACGAAATAAACAAAGTAAATAAGTAAGAGAATTTCACTCCCCAATTAAGGGATGCCCGCCATATCTGGCAACACGGGTCAGTGCGTGTTTATCCATTTTAAGGTGGTTGTTAAATACGAGCCGACGAAATGAAGAGGGAAAGAAGAAGGAGAAGAAGGAAAAAAGACAGCACTCTTTTAACAGATTGGAACATTTTGGCGGAGCCGCTTCCTCCGGCGCTTATATGTGACGTCAATCACATGTCGATGACGAAGCAGTCGCATGGAGAAATATATCAAAATTGGTACTACATAGGAATGAGGCCTGGGTCTGGGTCTGTGAAAAAAATTAGAATTGGATCTTTCACACCGCCATAAAACAGGTTGGATATGGGTCACTTTTGAGCAAAAAATCTGGAATGGGTCACATTTTCCTGAGAATGAGATCTTATACATCGCAAAGTGCTGGGGTTTGTCTGCTTTGAAATGAAATACAAACGAAGGGCACTTGGGCTGCGTGGGGGTGTAGTGGTTGGCACTGACCATTTGGATTTGGATACTTCTGGGTTAAAATCTGGCCTTGGGGACCTCTGTGTACATGTTCACCCTGTTTTCTCCAATGTACTATACAATCCTCCAAAAGAAGTCAAAGGACTTTCACACCTTCAAAGAGAGACCCTTGAAGACGTGATTAGAAATCTGCTCCAGATCTCGTTTCTGAAGCTGAACAGCTCGATAAGTGATAAATTTGAACTATTCGATTAATATCTATGGATGAGAAGGTACATACCCTTCCACTGGTTCAGAGATGTACTCTTTAACTGGGCCATGAGATTTCTTGAATATGATCAAATACAATTTTGAAAATCAAATTGATATTTTACTGGCTGCCAATGTTGTGAAACGATCCTAAGATCTGAACAGAACTCTTGGCTTCAGTGAGAAGTTGAGCATTTTATACTGGTTGGATACGGTGGAGGAAGCTCTGGCTTAAATTAAGCAGATTACTGTAAGCACCCCTTTGTGGACATCGATATATAAAAGGAACTACCTGGTTTTAAAGGGGATTTAGAGTTCAAATAAACAAGATTGAACAAAATTTCTGATCGGATCATCAATACATGTACCTATCAAACCAATCAAACAGTCACCCAACAGCTGTGTGGAGCTGTAAGGTACTGTAACTTCAAAAAACTACACAGTTTACACAAGTATAAAGAAATATATACAGATAAAATAGATATTTTGCCACTATGCTACTTAAATAAACTTAGGCTCATGGGGGCTGAAGCTGATATAAATAGATAATGGGCAGGTATTAGATAGACCTGGAGCGGTCACCACACACTCCCAATCACACACACTCGGGAAATTGAAAGTTATCAATTAACCTCGAATGCAGGTCTTCTGGACTTTGGGAGAAAACCAGAATACCTGGAAATAATTAAATAAAATCCATTACTATTACTCACATCTTATCATTCCATGTATTTTCTTAACTGGACTCAGCTGACTTAAGTGTACATAGTAGACATTGTTTCTTGTCATTTACAGTCAGTTTTTCAGCTGAATCAGCACATATTCAATCCAGCTGCCCTCGTAAATCCAACTTATTTAAGCATTCATCCATTCTCTCTTGTTCTTAACTTGAACAGTTTTAGGCTTTTCAGTAAGTTGCCTAAACCTAAATTCCATGAAACCAATTCCAAACCCATTGTATGACTTCAATACGGCTGATCTGCTGGCCCGAAAGTAGAGTTTTCATGTGTGGATATTTGTATTTCTCACACTAAAACGTAACTGTTTGACCCAATCTGACTCTTTCACAACATGTATCTGATCAATTCAACTGTGTTGGCTTTCTATTTGGTATGAAACATCTTTTTCTATAACAAAGAGAAAAACTATTGCTGTCAATATAAATTTCCATCATAAAAATTGACCTTTTCCGAAGAGTGTTCTTTGCATGAATCATTCCTGTTAGTGCTCATTCCAAGAAAGCATAGCAGTCAATAATCTCTTGGTAATAACAAAAAAAGGAAAAAAAGAAAAGGATGTGAGATATAAAACAATGTCATGACATCACTTCGGCACCTCATTTAATGTTAAGATGCACGCACACACACACACAAACACACACGCACACACACACACACACACACACACACACACACACACACACACACACACACACACACACACACACACACACACACACACACACACACACACACACACACACACACACACACACACACACACACACACACACACACACACACACACACTTGGATCCAGAGCACTAATGTGATGCTTTGTCAACTAAATCATCGCAACTCTACCCGGTTAATCAATGACACATGGAAGGTTCCTGGCAACATCACACCTCCATTGACTCCATCCCACCCTTCCTCTCATCTGCCTTGTCATTCCCATGTGCCCATTACCGCCCCCTCACACACACACACACACACACATACACACACACACGCACGCACACACGCAGTGTCTGCATGCTCACCTGACCCGCCCTCTTCTGACTTGGTCAATATATATACCATCACTGTCAGATATTGAAAAAAACACGAGCGTTTAAGCTGGGACAACACTGATAAATATGCCGATGCTATCTTGATTTATAAAATCTTCCATGGAAAAGCATCTCCTCCATTACAAGAATTTGTGACAAAAAACTCAAACAGATGAACAAGAGCTGGTTCTAGAGGTGACTGTGTATTTCCATTTAGAACGAGTGCATTTAGTCAAGCCACTTTTTCTGTTCGTGCTTCTCACACCTGGAATTCCATACCAAGCACAATACGTGAACCCCCGACTCTGACCTCTTTTACAAAACATCTTAAAGCTTGGCTATTGGAAGAACAACACTGTTGTCACAACTGTGCCTAAACCTGTATATTTGCCTAATTTTAGCTAATTGTTGGGGTGCCATCCGCAATTTTTACTGAGTCCATACATAAACATCACAGCTTTTATTGTCCTTATTACTACTCCCTCTTCCCCATAAATATTTTCGCTATGTACTTTTTAGGTTTTAGGGCTACCTGCAGGGTATATTTCTTAAAAATTGCCATATAATTGCTGGTATTCCAGGGCTTGACATTAAGAATTTTAACAACTTTTTACTTGCCTGAAATTTTATGGAAATTTATAGCTTGGGTAATGTATGAATTCGACCAATAAATACATTGTAATATGTTTCTGGAATTGTTTTTTGAATAAACTTGAGGTATATTTGACTCCAATTAAAAATGGCGAGACAAACATAATAGGATTTCACTAATTATTTTTACAATTTACACTTCTTTCCATGAGAGTATCCATGCAGATTCTGACATAGTACTGAAACATTTAGACATTTAGCCTATCACAGTTCATTTACATATTTAATTTATTTACACATTAACAGAGTCATTTCAATTACCTTAGAATAGGATAAGTCTTGTGCATACTAGAGAATTAATTGACTAGTTTTAGACACAAAATAAATTGTTGTATCATACATTAAATGATATTATTCAGTGATTAGAGTACACCAATAAAAAGACACAAAACTATACACGACAGAGTCCAGTAATATATAACACAAACTGACAAAATGTGTATCGAGTTTGTTATCACAAAAAAATTTAGGTCTGCCCCGAGGCCTCCTACCGGAGGGACATGCCCGGAACACCTCCCGAGGGAGGCGTCCATGGGGCATCCGAAACAGATGCCCGAGCCACCTCAGCTGGCTCCTCTCGATGCGGAGGAGCAGTGACTCTACTCCAAGCTCCTCCCTGGTGACTGAGCTCCTCACCCTATCTCTAAGGGTGTGCCCAGCCACTCTACGGAGGAAACTCATTTCAGCCGCTTGTATCTGGGATCTCGTTCTTTCGGTCATGACCCAAAGCTCATGACCATAGGTGAGGGTAGGAACGAAGATCGACTGGTAAATCGAGAGCCTCGCCTTTTGGCTTAGCTCCTTCTTCACCACGACGGACCGATACAGCGACCGCATAACTGCAGACGCTGCACCGATCCGCCTGTCGATCTCACGCTCCATCTTCCCCCCACTCGTGAACAAGACCCCGAGATACTTGAACTCCTCCACTTGGGACAAGGGCTCTCCACCGACCTGAAGGGGGCAAGCCACCTTTTTCCGGTCGAGAACCATGGCCTCGGATTTAGAGGTGCTGATCCTCATCCCAGTTGCGTCACACTCGGCTGCGAACCGCGCCAGTGCACGCTGAAGGTCCAGGTTTGATGAAGCCACCAGGACCACATCGTCTGCAAAAAGCAGAGACGAGATCCTGTGGTCCCCAAACCAGACCCCCTCCGGTCCCTGGCTGTGCCTAGAAATTCTGTCCATAAAAGTTATGAACAGAACCGGTGACAAAGGACAGCCCTGCCGGAGGCCAACGTGCACTGGGAACAGGTCCGACTTACTGCCGGCAATGCGAACCAAACTCCTGCTCCGGGCGTACAGGGACCGGACAGCCCTTAGCAAAGGGTCCCGGACTCCATACTCCCGGAGCACCCCCCACAGGAAGTCCCGAGGGACACAGTCGAACGCCTTCTCCAGGTCCACAAAACACATGTGGACTGATTGGGCGAACTCCCATGAACCCTCGAGTAGCCGGTGGAGGGTATAGAGCTGGTCCAGTGTTCCACGACCTGGACGAAAACCGCATTGTTCCTCTTGGATCCGAGGTTCGACTAACGGCCGGATCCTCCTCTCCAGTACCCTGGAATAAACTTTCCCAGGGAGGCTGAGAAGTGTGATCCCCCTGTAGTTGGAACACACCCTCTGATCCCCCTTCTTAAAAAGAGGGACCACCACCCCGGTCTGCCACTCCAGAGGCACTGTCCCCGACCGCCACGCAATGTTGCAGAGACGTGTCAGCCACGACAGTCCCTGCACATCCAGAGACTTAAGGAACTCAGGGCGAATCTCATCCACTCCCGGTGCCTTGCCACCGAGGAGCTTAGCAACTACCTCGGTGACTTCAGCCTGGGTAATGGACGAGTCTACCTCGGAGAACCCAGCCTCTGCTTCCTCAGCGGAAGACGTGATGGTGGGATTGAGGAGGTCCTCGAAGTATTCCTTCCACCGCCCGACGACATCTCCAGTTGAGGTCAACAGCTCCCCACCTCCACTGTAGATGGTGTTGGTGGAAAACTGCTTCCCCCTCCTGAGGCGCCGGACGGTTTGCCAGAATTTCCTCGGGGCCGACCGATAGTCCTCCTCCATGGCCTCCCCGAACTCCTCCCAGGCCCGAGTTTTTGCCTCCACCACGGCCCGGGCTGCGGCCCGCCTGGCCTGCCGGTACCCGTCAGCTGCCTCAGGAGTCCTATGAGCTAACAGCGCCCGATAGGACTCCTTCTTCAGCTTGACGACATCCCTTACTTCCGGTGTCCACCACCGGGTTCGGGGGTTGCCGCCACGACAGGCACCAGAGACCCTGCGACCACAGCTCCGAGTAGCAGCTTCAACAATGGAGGTAGAGAACATAGTCCACTCGGACTCAATGTCTCCAACCTCCCCCGGAATCCGTGAGAAGCTCTCCCGGAGGCGGGAGTTGAAGACTGCGCGGACAGAGGGCTCGGCCAGGCGTTCCCAACAGACCCTCGTGACACGTTCGGGCCTGCCGAGTCTGTCCGGCTTTCTCCCCGTCCAGCGCATCCAACTCGCCACCAGGTGGTGATCAGTTGACAGCTCTGCCCCTCTCTTCACCCGAGTGTCCAAGACACGTGGCCGGAGATCAGATGACACGACCACAAAGTCTATCATCGACCTCCAGCCTAAGGTGTCCTGGTGCCAAGTGCACTTATGGACACCCCTGTGCTCGAACATGGTGTTCGTTATGGCCAAACTGTGACTAGCACAGAAGTCCAATAACAGAACACTGCTCGGGTTCAGATGAGGGAGGCCGTTCCTCCCAATCACCCCTTTCCAGGTCACACTGTCGTTGCCCACGTGGGCATTGAAGTCCCCCAATAGAACAATGGAGTCCCCAGTTGGAGCACTATCCAGCACCCCTCCCAGGGACTCCAAGAAGGTCGGGTACTCTGTACTGCTGTTCGGTCTGTAGGCCGAGACAACAGTCAGAGACCTGTCCCCTACCCGAAGGCGTAGGGACGCGACCCTCTCGCTCACTGGGGTGAACTCCAACACATGGCGGCTGAGCTGTGGGGCAATAAGCAAGCCCACGCCAGCCCGCCGCCTCTCACAGCGGGCAACTCCAGAGAAGTGGAGTGTCCAGCCCCTGTCAAGGAGCTGGGTTCCAGAGTCCAAGCTGTGGGTGGAGGTGAGCCCGACTATATCTAGCCGGTATCTCTCTACCTCCCGCACAAGCTCAGGCTCCTTCCCCCCCAGCGAGGTGACGTTCCATGTCCCAAAAGCTAGGTTCCGTGTCCGGGGATCAGGTCGTCGAGGCCCCTGCCGTCGACTGCCACCCAATCCACATTGCACCCAACCCCTACGGTTGCCTCTGTGGGTGGTGAGCTCACAGGAGGAAGAGGAGGGACCCGCGTCATCCCTTCGGGCTGGGCCCGGCCGGGCCCTGCGGGCAAAGGCCCGGCTACCAGGCGCTCGCATGCGAGCCCCAACCCCAGGTTTCCTCAGAACATTGTTTTCAGGAGAAATCCATGAGAAGGAAAGTGTGTGTGAGGGAAAGTGGAAATTCCCCCTGAGCTGTTTGTCCTCATAGCTTTAGACCTCCTTTCATTTTAACACTCCTTACTGAGGCAAAACAATCATGTAGGAGGAGGTATTATAACACAAGTCTTTGAAATCCAACTGGACAACGTCGGGTTGGAAATCCACTCTGTCTTAGTGGGTTTAAACCCCGACACCCACCTGCATCCCGCTTTACCTTCACGGCAGCTTTGTGGAATGTTTCTGGCCCTCATTTATTATTGAGATGGATGGAAATCATGTTGTGTTCAAAACACATAGTGTAACGAACAGGCAGTTCGTTCCTCTTTTAAGCATTCACAGCACTTTATTCCAGCACTTTAAATGTTCACCAGCACTTTGAGCAGCACACAGCACTTTAAAATGACGCTATTTGCACATATAAAGGAAATTTGCACAAAATTGTTGTTTTTAACTTGTTTATTGAATCTTCTGTTGTCGTCCGTCGATCCGGCGTCTGTGGAGGCAACACGACAATTAATTGATAAATTGAAAATTGTGCAATATGTGTATTTAAAACTAGTTGATGTGTGTGCTGTGAATGTTTGAAGATGTGGGTGAGAGTGTTGTGTAGTGTGTGTGAGAGGAGAGTTTTCACTTACCTTCTTCTCTTGTGTTCAGGCTGGTGTCTGGGTAAAAGATTCCCCCTGGAAAGTTCCAGGCTGAACCAAGAGGAGGAGCAAGTGGGGGTGTTGCACTTAGCAGGGTTTAGGATTTAGTTTATTATTTAGGTGTTTGGTTTTTAGATATATTTGTTAATACGGGGTTTTCTTTCCTTAACTTAAAGTTAGGGTTTTGGTTAGGAGGATTTTAACTTAGTTTTAAGACACTAATGTTAACTTTTATCACCTATGGAGTTTTAAATGGTTTCATCCAGTTGAGTGGACTGTATTTAAGGCACCTTTTAACATCATTCATGGTTCTGCTGCTGGAGAAGCCACACTCCTGAATCCTCCAATGCACTTTTTGTTGTGCACCTTTGTAAATAAAAAAAAAAAAAAGATCACCCAAAAAGCGGACTCTGTCATCTCTTATTTACTCACTGTTTAAGCCGCTCTCCGGCCAGTCTGAGGCCATATCGGGGATCCGAAGTTACACATAGGTTGTCTTTTTTGTTTTCTGAAACTGTTGCTGTAAGTGGCAACACTTCACTGGACCAACTCAGCCGCTCCAGAGATTCTGTCCCTCCTTCATTCAACTCAATCAGTTTAATCCAATTCAGTCCATCTATTGATTTCACACTTTTTCTGATGGACTGTGCTTCACTTATAATTCAGAAACCTACATCCATCCATTCATCTTTTGTGTTGCTATAATTGTTTAATTCAGGGCTTCTGGGGGCTAAAGGCAGGGTGCACTCTGGGTAATCACCATCAATACACCACTCTAGAGTCAGCTGTTGTTCTTGAACTTGTGTTTTTGGAGAAGAAATTAGAAACCCCCCACAGCCACGAGGCAGACGAACAAACTCCACACAGAAAGGATAGAAAAGAGGACTATGTGTCTGAGGCGAGTGCGCTAATCACTACTCCCCTGTGCAGCCTTGAGTTAGAAACAGTTGTGCATCAGATCAACTCTACAGTCTAATATAGTGTTTCCCAAAATACTTTGACATGAAACCTGAAGATTTAGGGTCATGTTGCCCAAATCCTTACATTGGTCCAGGGCACTGCTCCACTTCTAAAAAAGAAAATTCTTAAGTTTTTCTTATTGATTGTGTGGCACTGATGCAACAACTCAGTGAGATTAATGCTCCATACATCCAGAAACACATCAGCCTCCGTACATGAAACAACAGGTGTTTTCTTTTTTAAATCAGAACTCAAAACTACTGAGATACTCAGAAAACAAAATGCTGAAGTTAGAAATGTTTGCAGGTTCAGAAATCTTGTTTGATGCAGCAACATCCCAAAATCTAACAAATGTTGAGATTATTACATGGAGTAGAAAATGAGTTTCCTAATAACAGCTCCCTCAAGCTATACATGTTTTCACATCTTGCTTTTGAACTAAACTTTTATTTAGACAGAATTCTGTGTATTTATCTTGAAATGAACCTCATGTCTTTAGTTTAAAGGCCTTTGGTCCATTCAGACCTCAAATTGATGCTCACCTGAGCTCAGACCTCCTGTTTGGTCTCAGTTTGCTCCTTTAGTGATTATCAGGGTTCCAATGGCAGCATCAGAGATTTGCTCAGCCTTGATTTGCTTCTTACATGTTTAGTTTCTTCCTAAACCCTGGTTATAAAATAGTAGTTGATTCAGGTACAAAATGATTGCTCAGGTAGGAATCAGAAATTGGATAGAGCATCAATGGATCAGTGGCCCACTTGGTGACAAGGCTGTGATCAAGAGACACACTTATTGTTTAATCTGCTTCATGTGAACAATTCTTAATGGAACAATCATTTATTATTGTTAATGAAATTAATACTGGAGGAGGGTCAAATAAGCCCCCTGTGTTGTTTTACCTTGTGTGATCAATAGAATGGATTAATACGTTCTTGGGTTGTAATCTGAAGTCTCCTCAATGCAAATCTACTAAAACATAGTCCTGTTTACTGTTTGTGTATTTATGGTCAAATCCAGTTTTTAAAGGTTGGTTTGCTTGCTGACATTTGACACAATTTTGGGATGTTGCTGATCGATCAAACAAGATTTCTGCACATGCAAACATTTCTAACTTGAGGGTTTAGTTTTCTGCGAGTATCTGAGTAGTTTTCAGTTCTAAAAATGAACACCTGTAGTTTCATGCATGGAGGCTGATGTGTTTCTGGCTGTATGTAGCATTAATGTCACTGAGTTGTTGCATCAGTGCCAGACCATCAATGAGAAAGACTTAGATTTTCAAAATTAGAAGAGCTGAAAAGACCACAGAAAAAGATGACGACAGATCACAAAGTAAGGTGCTTTATTTTGTGGACCATACAGTGCTGATTCAGCACCTGTGGACTTTCAGGCCACAGTTTTAGATGTCGTAAAGTCATTCATCACAAACAAAATTGAAGAAATTGTATGTATTTTTACAGTTGATGGCAGCCATGAAAGGCCCAAGGGGGCGGGGCTTAAGTCCTTTTATCAGTGTTATGTTACACTGAGCCTTTGTGACATCACCAAACAGAGTTTACAGACCCGGGTGGCTTGTCAAATATCTCTTATTCTCACGAGCGACCAGTCCGTGAACATTTTTCACTAGAACTTCAACTATTTTCAAACTACCAGTACATTAACTTCATTCTATCAGTCTTTTAACTGGAAAAGTGAGTATATTGATGGTTTTTTTGCTAAAATAGGTAAAGATGAAGTTGCATTATCTGTTGATGGAGTTAGTATTGAGAAGGTATCAGAGTTTAGGGTTCTGGGAATCCTATTGGATGACAGTTTGACATGGAAATCATATTATCATATGTTTTAAAAAAGCTGTCAAAGAACATTTTTAATTTGAACAAAGGTAAATATGTTGTTGAATGTTGTATTGTTCACTTATATCGCCTTACTTGAGTTATTGCCCACACGTGTGGGGTTATACATATATGAGCAATTTATTGCCTTTGTTTTTAGTGCAGAAAAGAGAAAATTGAATCTTCCACAGATTTCAGTTTAAAGAACATACCAATAGTTTATTTGATAAATCAGGGTCATTTAAATTAACAGAGATGATAGAACTACAAATTAGTTATTACAGGTGATGGCAGTCATGAAAGGCCCAAGGGGGTGGGGCTTAAGTCCTTTTATCAGTGTTATTTTACACTGAGCCTTTGTGACATCACCAAACAGAGTTTACAGACCCGGGTGGCTTGTCAAATATCTCTTATTCTCACGAGCGACCAGTCCGTGAACATTTTTCACTAGAACTTCAACTATTTTCAAACTACCTTTACATTAACTTCATTCTATCAGTCTTTTAACTGGAGAAGTGAGTATATTGATGTTTTTTTTGCTAAAATAGGTAAAGATGAAGTTGCATTATCTGTTGATGGAGTTAGTATTGAGAAGGTATCAGAGTTTAGGGTTCTGGGAATCATATTGGATGACAGTTTGACATGGAAATCACATTATCATATGTTTTAAAAAAGCTGTCAAAGAACATTTTTAATTTGAACAAAGGTAAATATGTTGTTGAATGCTGTATTGTTCACTTATTTCGCCTTACTTGAGTTATTGCCCACACGTGTGGGGTTATACATATATGAGCAATTTATTGCCTTTGTTTTTAGTGCAGAAAAGAGCAAATTGAATCTTCCACAGATTTCAGTTTAAAGAACATACCAATAGTTTATTTGATAAATCAGGGTCATTTAAATTTACAGAGATGATAGAACTACAAATTAGTTATTACAGGTGATGGCAGTCATGAAAGGCCCAAGGGGGCGGGGCTTAAGTCCTTTTATCAGTGTTATGTTACACTGAGCCTTTGTGACATCACCAAACAGAGTTTACAGACCCGGGTGGCTTGTCAAATATCTCTTATTCTCACGAGCGACCAGTCCGTGAACATTTTTCACCAGAACTTCAACTATTTTTAAACTACCAGTACATTAACTTCATTCTATCAGTCTTTTAACTGGAGAAGTGAGTATATTGATTGTTTTTTGCTAAAATAGGTAAAGATGAAGTTGCATTATCTATTGATGGAGTTAGTATTGAGAAGGTATCAGAGTTTAAGGTTCTGGGAATCATATTGGATGACAATTTGACATGGAAATCACATTATATGTTTTAAAAATGCTGTCAAAGAATATTTTTAATTTAAACAAATGTAAATATGTTGTTGAATGTTGTATTGTTCACTTATATCTCCTTACTTACTTAACTTTTTCAGCATTATATTTTTGTATTTTCAGCTCCAGCATTGTATTTGCTCCAGGAAATGCACATTTTTCTAATGTCTTTTGTCATTTATCTTCAGTTTTTTTCAGAGGAGACAAGTAAACACTGCGAGGACAGCTATTACGACAAACAGACACTCTATAGAGCCTAGTTCACATTCTCACTGTCGACAAATCAACAACCATGACAACCACGGTACCCATGTCTTTCCCCTACGTACAGCCTGCATACTGCTACGGCCCACAGGCTCCGCAGTACTGCATCCCACTTTACTATGTCCCGGTGTACTACGTCCCGGTGTACTACGTCCCACAAAACAACGTCCCACAGCCTCACCAGGACGGCATCCCACAACCCCAACAGTGCGGTGTCCCACAAGATGGTGTCCCACAACCCCAACAGTGCGGTGTCCCACAAGATGCTGTCCCACAACCCCAACAGTACGGGGTCCCACAAAATGGTGTCCCACAACCTCACCAGTACGGCGTCCCACATCCTTTCCAGTACTGCGTCCCACAATTTGGCGTCCTACAACCTCACCAGTACGGCGTTCCACAATATGGCGTCCCACAATATGGCGTCCCACAACCTTACCCGTACGGCGTCCCAGGGCCCCAACAGTACGGCGTCCCACAGGCTCCACAGGCTCCACAGGCTCCACAGGCTCCACAGTTCCACGTCCCACAGGTGAGTGTCTTCAATTATTAAAATTAGAATAATTAGATTTGAATAATCACCTACAAATACAACGTAAAACTGGTACGTTAGGTCAAGGCAGGATCTAGACCAGTATTATGAATGCCCTCATACTTCAAGCTTCAACATTTTATAGAACCTTAAATAAATCAGGGTATTTCTTAACTCCTGCTGCAACAGTGCCATCTGCTTTTACAGTACGTTTACCTCTACTCCTTCTACAGAATCCATTCAGCTGCTCTGATTTGACTGAACAAAATAAATTAAATTTATTTGGTGCACTCCAGACATTAGTCCAAAAACTAACACTGACATTGTATCTATGAAGTGAAGTACCATGTTTTTGTCAAAAGAATTTGAAGCCAAAATCTGCTGTGCTAACTCGAACTTTTAAAAAATGAAACAAAGACGCCCAAAGTAGACCTTTCCTGGTTTCTGAAGAAGGGCATTGTGACGTCTTCCTCCCTGTGTCCTTCTGTGGATGTTCAACATGTATTTTCCCTGTTTGTGCCATCTTGTAGCAGTCACCACAGAGTGGACAGCAACAGCAGCCTGAGATGCCTCAGACTCATGAGATGTCTGAGGAGGCTGAGGAGGGACAGCAGCCTGAGAAGGAACAGCAGCAGGAACAGGAACAGGAGCCTCAGAAGGAACAACAACTGCAGCAGCGAGAACAGAAACAGCTGACTGAGGAGCATGAAGAGGCACCACTTCCTGAGAAGGAACAGCAGCAGGAGCAGGAACAGGTGGGGCAGGAGCCTTCTCAGGAACAGCAGCAGGAACATGGACATCAGCCTGAGGAACCTGAAGATGGACAGCATTCTGAGAGGGAGCAGCCAGAACAGGTACAGCAGTGTGAAGAGCCTGAACTGGAGGAGAGCCATGATCAGCCAGAACAGGTACAGCTGCATGAGGAGGTACAGCTGCATGAGGAGGTACAGCTGCACGAGGAGGTACAGCTGCATGAGGAGGTACAGCAGCACGAGGAGGTACAGCAGCATGAGGAGGTACAGCTGCATGAGGAGGTACAGCTGCATGAGGAGGTACAGCTGCATGAGGAGCCTCAGAAATGTGAGAGCCTACAGCAACATGACCAGCCAGAACAGGGAGAGAATTCTCAGCATCAACAGACATCAGCACAGCCTGAACGGCAACCGGAGCCTGAGAAGAAACCACTGAACGTCCTGAACGTGTCAGCGAACAGCGATGTTCAGCTGAATAAATGTGCGACTGCTTGGAGGCCCGGCTTTCAGAGAAGGAGCACTGTGAAGGATCCTGAGGCACAGGAAACAGAGGTACAGACGAACGCACTACCTACACTACGCTAATATTCCTAAATAAACTCTGTTTAGTTAAAGAGCTTCAAGCTTACTTAAACTAACAGAATCCATCATAACTTAATTCTGCATAGATTAGAGGAGCAAAACGAGTCGCTCTGAATGAAAAAATTACCTGAAGATATTTTTGAGTGGTTCATCAACAATGACCCAGAAAGATTGACTGAGACTGTTTACCCGTTCAGAGAAATGACATGACCAGGAGTAACAAGATAATTGTAATAATCGTTTCTGACAAGCTTACAAGCACTTCAGAAATGTCATTAGTTCAGTTCAGTTCAGTTAATTATCGGATTTGTTTGCATGTGTGCATGTAAATGGGCCAATTGATTGATGATCTCAGTGATTAACCACATCTTCTAATTGGTTCCTCCCAGGAGCTCTTGAGGAAATTCCGGAGTATCCTCAACAAGCTGACTCCGGAAAAGTTCGACCGGCTGATCAAGCAAGTGACTGAGCTGCCAATCGACACTGAGGAGCGGCTCAGAGGGGTCGTTGAGCTCATCTATGAGAAGGCTATCGACGAGCTCAACTTTGCCACAACTTATGGGAAGATGTGCTGCTGCCTGGCAACTGTAAGTGTGCTTTATTATTTATTAGAATATAGAGAAACATCAGAGTGGACATTTTAAAACAAAGGACATTGGCTTCTAGTTGTTAATTTGTTTGCTCGGAAGATGTTGGTGGAATTCCTGAATCCAAACTGAATGCAATGTAATTTTCTACCACTGTGAATGATCCTCTCAGAAGAACTGTTGTCTTAAGAGTACCTAGAAATGATGGATGAATGTAGAAATGTCTGCTTTGTGCCATATTGTGGAGCGTTTGTAGTGGTTTGCTTCTTCTCCTAACCTCAACCTGTCTGTGGTTCACAGTTGAAGGTGCAGATGCCCGGCAAACCCAACAGCACTGTCAGCTTTCAGAAGCTGCTGTTGAACTGCTGCCAGAAAGAGTTCGACAAAGACAGAGTGGATGATGCAACGTTTGAGAGGAAGCAGAAGGAAGTAGACTCTGCTGCATCGGTATGCATTGATTATTATTCTTACAAAAATATGTCTGAATACCTCACCAAGGCTGATATTCATATTTGCTATTTGCACATTGCTAATCTTTGTTTGTCTTGTTTTCTCTAGTCGACGGAGCGCCGACAGCTTCAGGAAGAGCTAGAAGAAGCCAAGTGCAAGGCCCGAAGGCGCTCCATTGGAAACATCAAATTCATTGGCGAGCTGTACAATTTGAAGATGCTGACCGGCTCCATCATGCATGAGTGTGTGGGGAAGCTTTTCAAGATCAACAGTGAAGAGTCACTGGAGTGCTTATGTAGGCTGCTCACCACCTCCGGCCAGACTCTCGACCTGACGAAGTCCAAGGTGAGACTGACAAAGCCGATTCATCGATTCTACATTAATGTTTGAGCAGAAGTTACTGGTTTGATATTTGAGAAAAATACACTTATTAGCTCTCTTATTGAAAATTACAAAAAGATATTTATGTTGGATTCAAACTTGCATGGAGTGAATGATGGTAGAGCACAAACAAGGGGGGGGGGGGGTAACTTAGCTTATCTGCAGAAAGTGAGAATACATAAACAACCAAATGCATGAAGGTTTCCTGTTGGGAATTTATCCTAAACCAGCTGTACTGTACTGCTGAGATGCTTGGAGAGACACGAATGACCCAAAGACCATCAGGCTACATTTGTACTGTACTGCCGTCGCTTTCACAACAACAAACAGGGAAAATGCTATGAATCAAACCAGTCGAGTGAAATAAGTTGTAAATCCTCCAAAACTGCTATTTATTGTTGTGAAACAGAGAAACACAAATATAACACTGTGTCACCTTCTCCATGTTTTTTCCATTAGTCTCAAATGGACCAACATTTCACCCAAATCGAAACGGTCATCAAGGAGCGTAAAACGTCATCCAGGATCCGCTTTATGCTTCAGGACGTGGTGGACTTGAGACTGGTGAGTGTTTGGTTTAGAGGTTTGTTTGGTTTTCAGCCCTCAAAACACTGATACAACTGCATGGACAAGTGATTTTAATAGAGACATTTGGTTGTCAAATACCTGAGCGACCCCCCCCCCCCCCCCCCCCCCCCCCACCTTCCGACACAAGCTGTTTAATTCAAAGACACTGTCTTGTACAGGATGCTATAAAGCACAGAGTCGAGCTCTGCTCGGCTGCACTCCTGTCAAATCTGAATTTTAAATGAGCAAAGATACTCGGTCTTTGGAAGGATCCACTTTGTTTGAAAACAAAACCTCCATGTTGAGCATTGTGACCTGGTACAACTGATAGATTGTCCTATAAATTGAAAGTGATTTTCTGGTAACACATGTGCATCTCAACAGTGAATTTTTATCGATAACGAACATTTGTTTTGTTTTTAATTCTCTGTGCTGTTTGTGAATTAGTGAAACAAAAAAAACTGAAGAATATGCTTTGGTCATGAAATTGCAGAATGAATAATGAAATACATTTGTTTTTCTCAGAACAACTGGGTCCCAAGGAGAGCCATCCAGGGCCCAAAGACCATCAGTCAGCTCCACATGGAGGCTGAAATGGAACATGTTGAAGAGCAGAGGAAAGTTCTTCAGCATATGGACTTCAGGAGACAAACAGGTGAGACCCACGGTCCAAATCCTCTTTAAGTCTTAGAATGACATCGGCTCAACCCCAGTGACTCAGGAAGCCTGCATACAGGCAGACTTCCTGTCCCTCGGCCTGCAGAGATGCTATTGTGTCCAACAGCAGACAGGAAGAGTCCTTACTTCCATCCGTCTTGTAGCTGACATATAATATGGCGTCATGTATAGCAGAAATAGTGAAACATGAATAATTCAATATAATATGAAGAACTAACAGTTACGCTTACAGTTAGCAGGAGCTGTAGCTACTTGGTAGGAACTGTAACAAGACATACAACCAAACTTAGTAAAATATTCAGACACACAATATTTTAAACTAGAGACACTTTTAGACAAGCTGAAATTCAGGACCAAGCCTGGATTTGGGGAAATACACTTAGAATACAATGTTGCTGGACCTCTGACGCCTGCGTGAAATTGTTGAAAAACTGTATAATATGGGACCTTTGATAAGTACACTTCTGTGGTTGTGTGTTCCCTCCTAGATCTTCGCAGCCAGAGAGAGCTGGACTATCAGCCAGAAGAAACTGTGCGTGAGACAATCTATAGAGATCTCATTGACCCCAACAAGATCCTAAAGTTCTTGAAGGTGAGACTCACTACAGTCAGGGCTGAGCTTCACCTCTCAGTAACATCACCAGCAGCTGGATGGAAACTCTAAACTTTTCTTCCTGCTGTTTTAACACAGGCTCCAGTAGGTGAGGAGACCCAGCTGCATATGCCGGATCACCACGCCTGGAAGCTTGGCGGTAGAGGATGGGGAAAATCAAGTGACTCAGGTAAGATCTCCTCCTGAGCTGCAGCTTCAATACATGGGAATGTCAATTGGGTAGAAAGCCGCCCAATCTGGCAGCACTGATCTTCTCCCCGGCATTGGCCGGAAGTAGACACAGAAACAGCATGTTCTCATGGCTGAAATTCAGGACCAAGGCTGGGTTTGGAGAAATACACTTTGAATACAATGTTGTTGGACTTCTCACACCTGTGTGAAATTGTTGAAAAACTGTTTAACATTTGACCTTTAAAAAGTACATTTCTCATTGTGTGGTGGTGTGTTCCAGATATCCTCTTATGTCCGCAAGTGCAGCGACAGCAGCCACTGCAGAGCATGCAGGAAGCTCCTCAAACAGAGAAGAAGAACATCCAGGAGACACCTCAGAATAAGACCAAACAGAGGAAAGGCTGCAGGGGACGGAGAAGAGCTCAGTGCTAATTCCTCCCAAAGGGCTTTTCCACCAAAAAGAACCAGGAGCGAGTTCAGGGCCGGTGCCAGAGCCAGTTCTTAAATGAGCACCGCCATAGAACCGGTTCTTTTTCCACCGTTAACGGAGCCAAGTGAGAGCCACGTCATTGCGTCACTGCAAAACGTCGTACGTCACTGATTTCACCAATGTAGCCCTGACAGCGCTCATACAAGAACCAGGAGACGGACTGTAACATCG
The DNA here is from genome assembly GCF_963383615.2 of Lipophrys pholis. Classification (NCBI taxonomy): domain Eukaryota; kingdom Metazoa; phylum Chordata; class Actinopteri; order Blenniiformes; family Blenniidae; genus Lipophrys; species Lipophrys pholis. The sequence goes on from NC_137632.1 coordinate 9,609,113, forward strand.
GTTTAGTTCGGATTGCTCCATCTAGTTTGGTCTGCACCCGAGACCAAACTAGATGTTTGGTCTCGAGAGCCTCGGGTGCAGACCAAACTAGATGGAGCAATCCGGACTAAACCGATGTTACAGTCCGTCTCCTGGTTCTTATATGAGCGCTGTCAGGGCTACATTGGTGAAATCAGTGACGTACGACGTTTTGCAGTGACGCAATGACGTGGCTCTCACTTGGCTCCGTTAACGGTAGAAAAAGAACCGGTTCTATGGCGGTGCTCATTTAAGAACTAGCTCTGGCAGCGGCCCTGAACTAGGCCCTGGTTCTTTTGGGGGGAAAAACCCTCCCTGCGACTAACCCAGGAGGCCGAGGAGGAGTCGGAGGACAATTAACGAGGGAGACTCCCGGGAGACGTGTCGTAGTTGGACTGCATCCTTTCAGCAGAGCAAACGTTCTCGATGGATGCGTGAGCAGGACAAGGCTTTTACTGCTGGAAGTGTTTTTTCTTCTTTACTGTTTGAAGTCCATGATTGGAACTTTGGATTAAAGTTTGTGGGCAAAAAAGTCATAATTCTCATGATTCTTTCTTTTGATCAGTGGAGAAGAGGGTTGAAGGACACTTTTTCTTCTCTCTGGTCTCATGTGTGACATCAGTGCCTGGTAACATGAGGTGGTTTTTGTGATTTGGATCAAGAGAAGTTGGTTGAAGTGACCGGTATGAAGAATCACATGAAGCATCTGTCATCTGTCACAAATCTTTGTTTTGGAGCAGATGATTTCTGACGTGTCCATTGAAATTGGGTTTTCTTTCTTCTTCTCCTCTCTGCATTCTCTGAACTACATACATAACTTTTGTTTTGTTGTCTCGTTGTCTGAGGCACCTTACTGCCAACAAGAGAGAGAGCCTCCATTTCTCCCTCTACACCAGAAGTGACCACGATACAGGAAGGAGTCTTCTTCTTCCACAGACAAGAGGCGTGCCGCCATTTCTCGACACGATACAGGAAATCTTACGCAGTATAAAGTAGCCGGCGGGTTTTAAAACATGATCGTCAGTGTGTTTATATCGCGTGAAGTCGCTGGTGGATCTTAAAACGTAATCTTGTATTTATATTGCGTGACTTGGAAGAGAAAAGTATTTGCTTTAGTTTCTTAAGTTAAATCATCGTCTTTTGAAAGTTGCCAGTTCACTTAAATCTGGCGTCTTAAATCTTTTTACAATCAACACGTTGTTAAAGAATGTAAATACAAAGTCGAACTTAAAGAGCCTGTAAACAACTAATGAAAGAAAGAGACTTGCACACCCTTTGCTAAGATTAAAATTATTTGAGCTTTTGTGGAGTTTCAGCATCTACATCCCTCGGTATCATTAAAGGATTCAGAGAAATCTCAGAATGTAGAGGGCAAAGCTGAAAATCAACACTGAATGGCTGTGACCTTTGACCCCTCGGGCAGTAGTGCATTAAGAACTGCATTAAAAACCCACATCATTGTATGAAAGATGTTACACAGCCTTGTGAACACTTTGGAAAATAGTTCAACAAATGTTAATTCAATTCAACTTTATTTATATAGGAGTCAATCCGAGGCACTTTTACAGAGAAAAACCCAAGAAATCCACATGAGCAAGCATAAGCGATGGTGGAAAGGAAAATCTCCCTTTTAAAAGGAAGAAACCTGCAGAACTAGTTCAGAGGTGGCGGCTTTCTGCTGTTCTGGTTGGGGTGAGAGGATGGAACTTAAGACTCTTTGTAAAGTGAAAACCAAATATCAACAACATCCAGGAAAGGTACCAACTATTATAACTGAGAAACACTGTGGCAGACGTGAATGCTGCCTATGGGTTCACACACAGAGGAGCTGAGAAGCACTTCTCCATCATTGAGTACACACACACACACACACACACACACACACACACACACACACACACACACACACACACACACACACACACACACACACACGGAATGTTGTGCATACAGGAGCATGAAGAACGTCATACAAAAACAAAGACAAACTTTCATATACATGAGTAAATGAAATTGTATTTCAGTGTCAAAATAAAACTGACAAAGTAAAGTAAAAGATGCAGCATCACTGCAGGAATCAGAAAAGTTTGGGATGTGTGTGAAACAGTTTTGCAAAATGTACAGGTTTTAAAGTGTCTGGACATCTAAATTACCTCTCTGAAACTTTTTACTCCTCACTTATCTTCTGTCTTAAATACACACTTTTACTTTCAACACTTTTAAAACTTAGCTTTACTTCATTTCATTATCTTATGGTTGCTAGTTCAAGATGAATGAATGACGAATTTTGAGTAGTTTTATAATATACACACTCAGTTTAGCCTTATGAGGTGTGACATTACCATACTGAAAATATTCTTTCACTGTGTACAAATGAGTGCTTTTTACTCAAATTAGTTTTAACCAGAGGAAAAATACTGATAAAACGTGGCTGAAAGTAAAATACCAAGCATTCATGATAGATTTAGAGGACAAACATTTTCCTTCCACGGTCTCATTTTAAGAGCGATATTAGTCTTTAATTTGCTTCTTATGCATGTATTCTTTATGATGTATGAGAAAAATGTGTGATGCAGAGGGGGACATGATGGAAAGAAGTGGAGGATACTGAGGAGGAAATTCATGTCTGGTATTTGTGCCATGATTATTTGAACAACAGTTATAAACCTATAAGGCCTCTGGGCCCCTGGTTCCTGGACATGTTGACTTTAAACCTCTCTGGGCGACAAATAAAAGCTGATTAAGTGGCTATCCTCTTCTTCTTCTCTCTCTTCATCCATTACTTGTCCAGCGCTCTGCCCCGCGCACCCTCCCCCTCTCAGTATGTTCTGTATTAGTGGGTCTTTGTTGAGTGTTTGAAGTATGAAAATTAAGGAGGTGGGTGGGCAGCTGACCGCCGTCCTCAGAGGAGACCTGTGACGCACACAGAACTATCTTCTGACTCCATTAGCATACCTCTGCTGGCTCAGCTACAGTCGGCACGACAGCCTCTGCACCTCTCACATGTGGCCGCTGTTGTGTTTGTATGGAGGCGATGCCGCAGAAGCGTCTGCAGGCAAACGCCTGTCAGTCCGAATACCTCAAATCCACTGAGATCTCAACAATGTCCAACGCTGACATGAGAAGCTTATCAGTGGTCGATTCTTCCATACAACTTGGCTGAGTCGTCTAAATATTACTACATAATGTAAATAATCCATTCAACAAACCATCTTCTATACCCACGTGACCCTATGCATGGCTGCATGGCTGCAGGGGCTGGGGACTGCTATTGCTGGTTTAGATGCAGCGTACCTCCTGAATAGGATGTATTGTGATTTGATTTTCAGTTAGAATCAGTTCCAGTTGAAACAGCACATTAACTGTCATTTTAAATATTAGAACATCTCACTTTCATTTGAGCCGATCTCTGGCTAATATCTACAGTATGGCAGCCACATGTCTGCTCTCTCAAGCGAAGTAGGGCACATGCAAATACAAGTTCCTCTTTATTCTACTTGTGATACCTGTGTGACAGCTGTGAATGGAGCCAGAAGAGTCTCATTGGAGCTTCCTCCATTCCTTCACAGGCAAAACACCAAAGAGGCCAAAGTCTGGTCATTTATTAAAAAGAATTTAGCATCTGATCAATTTTAAGTAGGGATAGGAAAAAGGTATTTTTCTGTTACTATATTAGTTCATTGGGTTTGAGTACAAAAATCATGGGAAACCTGAGAAGTGAAATGTTGGGTAATACTGACTTTATACCAAAATGCACAATACCTTTACATATAAAATAATGCAATAAATTATTAAATACATTCTTGTCCAGCACTGTGGACAACAAGTGATCAACCTAACCAAAGTGTTTTTTACCACCTAAAACGTCCCCAAGTAGTCATAGACTCTGATAACCTGAGAACAATCGACTGGAAATGGCATCTTTTTTTGTGTTTTCATTTCAGGGAACTTTCCCTTTCGAATGGCAATGCTTTGCAAATGATCATTGTATTCAGGGAGAAACCATAAACCCAGAGAATCCTGTAGTTTCCATGTCTGGCAACAAGTGGGTGCAAGCAGCATAGATATTCAATTGTCTTTTACCTGTACCTCTTTGTGGTATGGTCCCAGTCAGGATCTGGTGTATGTACGAAATGTGCCTCCACATATAATCCAGATGATTATGTAGTAAATGCACACTCATCAAAAGTGTGAGGAGCAGTGTTACTCCAGAACTCAGCATTGTTATTGTCATCAATCTACTTGCAATGTGAAGAACTATTTGTTGTAACAAAGTAAGTAATAGTGAAAGTAATATTTAGATAGTTTGTCTGTCCAGTACTCTATATTTCATAAAAGTAGCAGTTTCCGTGCGTACACCAAGAGTGGTGTGTTTCCAACATTGTACAGCCTGGAAGCCAGTCACAAAAAATACAGTTTTTATCGACTTGTAACTTTGCTGCCGTGTGAATGAATAACAAAATACCACAAAACCTTTTTCAATTGGAAACATAGTTGTGTAAAAAGGGTTTTAGTTTATTAATCCATCAAGTAGATTTGGTATTCATAGAATGTATTCTGATGACCCTATTTCATGATTTAAAGCTCGCCAAGTACTACAAGGAAAATTACTCATGATACACTGATAGCAACGCCTTCATTAAATACTTAAAGTAATCTAGCCCAGTTACCTTACTACTAAGAGCGAAAGGCCCAAATATGCTCGACTCTATGTATGCAGACGGTTGAAGTGTTTTGCTTGAGCAGTGGTGGCCTTGAGGTTAGAGAAGCACATTTTGGATCTGGCTTTCAGTGGTTCAATTCCCACAGCTGACAGGTTATCACCGTGGGCCCCTGAGCAATGCCCTCCGACTCACCAGCTCCCTGGGCACTGTAACAGCAGCCCACCACTCCTAGTAACAGGATGGCTCAAATGTGGAGAGAGGGGGCAATGGTGGCCTCGAGAAGCGGAGTTGAGATCAGACGTTTGCATGTTTGAGTCCCACAGCAGACAGGTCACCACTGTGGCTCCCTGAGCAAGAAAGCATAACATTTTCTCACAAGCACTTTTGATACATAAACCTAATCAAGTACTTGAATCTAAATGAAACCAATCTCTGAAAAGGTGATATTATATTCTTAGAAATTTGGTTCTGAAACTTTAATTGTAGTTTTTGTCTTCATGCAGCAGAAATCTGTCCTCAAGAGTGAGTTAAAACAGTAAACCCAGTTATCATAAATACAGTAACATTCATATTTGAATCCCTCCCCCCTGTCAGCAGGACCATTTAGGCCCCTGCCATCCCTGCAGTGGGATAACATTTCAGCAGTTGAGATTAGTTTACTCAGGGCCCATCAGCACATGTGGAAGTGACCCTCAGACGGCTCTGGGCAGCCCAGTGGCTCAGCATAGTTTGTGTGAGAGGAAGTGTGCGGTGCAGTTGATGCCGTGTGTGCTATGTTAACCCGTCCAAGGGCAGCATAGCAATAACAAACACAAGATCACAGCGCCAGGGTCACCTCTGACCCTGCACCCTCTATGCAGCCGGCCAGATTGCTATCGTCTTGACAGTCACTCAGGAATCAGATAACACACACACACACACACACACACATTCAGACGCACTAAATACTTGACGAGCCAATGAGGGTGTCCCTCAATGCATGTTTTTTCAATCATTGACTCCCTTTAAAGAAATCAAACAGAGACAAAAGCTTCCTCATTGGTGTCTGAGAGTCAATGATTGACATTTACTTTGACTTTGCTGGCTCCACCCATGCAGAGAAGGGTGGGGGGGGGGGGGGGGGGGGGGCGACCTGCAAAGTGAAACCATCCAGTAAACCCCTGCACCCTTTGTTTACCCACAAGGCGGCTGTCTCGTCCGTGTCCCTGTGGTGAAGAGCCAAAGACAAGATGTTTGGGAAACCTGTGACACCAAGAGTGACGACAGACGACACATTTCCAGGAGCTTTCGGCGACCAACATGCTTCACGGTAGGACCGCCCCTGGTTCCCGTGATTCCCCCTGGTGGTGGCAGCTTGACCTGTGACCTTTCTTTGTGAGAATCTAAAATCTCTTGCTGTCTGCCTTTCCTCTTTTATACCAGACGAGGCTTTCCACTCAGCCTCCTCCAACCCATGCAGACACTTTTAAACCGTATCAGTTTCCATTTCCTCCAAACATCAGCTGACGTGAGGCTCTCAGGTATTCCACGGCCGGGTTATTACTCCAGACAGCTCTGACATGGCGAGCGTTTGCCAGGGTGATTGTGTCAGAAGCGTAGCAAGACAGAAGTGGAACGGGGGTTGGATTTGGAGCGACTTTCCGGTGTGTCAGCACGAGTGTAAGAATTAATGGTCTTCAGAGCTCGAGAGCATTTTCATTTTTTCTGGCAAAGGGGGCATCCTGTCTGGTAATTCACATGCTGTCTTTTCAGGAAAAAAAAGAAAAACGTTATGGAAAAACTGCCAGCAAATGGGTTTCATTCTGCTTCACTAAGGGTTAAATATTAAGGGGCTGATCGCAGGATGAATTAGGTTCACCTGTCTTGGAGAGCCGACCCCATTCCGACACTGTTTTCCACATCTCCGAACAGATTTAATACAACATGGGTAGTTGGTTGTGAACGCCTGGACAGCTCAGCTCAGCGTCTGGCACGGTGTCCACTTTTGGAAGACAATCCCCCTGGCAGGTCAAGTAAACCCTGGCCCCCAAACACTGAACACACTTTCCAAACCTCATTACAGAGACCTCCGCTGTTTTGTTGCTTGTGGGCCCCAATCAAACTCCCCCGACATCCCCCTCTTCTCCCTCCTCCATTCTTTTCAAATGAGAATTGAATTTCTTTTTTTTTGTTTATGTTATCATTTGTAAATCTTAGAAGAAGTGGGCCATGAGGCACACAGAGGGGAACCTCATGCTCAGTTTAATGAAGTATTTACAGATAATTCCAACTGTCAAATACTTGCGCCCGATGACATAGTGCAGAGTGCTGACGCTCACAACTGCCCCCCCCACCTCGCTCCCTCCTCGTTAAGCAGGCGGATTTGATTTCAGGTAAGAACTTATTGGGAGGAAAAGAGGCAATGGGGAGCTGCCAGCGAGGGCCATGGCTTTTACCGAAAGGGAAAACAATCCTGCGAGATGCACATCAGAGCTCAAAGGACCCAGACACTGAGAGGCTCAGATAGGTATAAAGGTAATAGATGTCATCTCTGACGGATGCAATTTGCTCAGAAAATGAAACTCCTGCAGTTTTGTTTCAGACCTTTGAGCTCAGCCAGCCTCTGTCAAGCCTATTAAGTGCGCCAGGCTTGCTTTTTCCTTTCATTCGTGCAGTATGAAGAAAAATGGGATTCACCCTGAAGCCACCTTTAAATTTCATTATTAACCTCTGGTACACAGAAGATGAAACTGCAGCGTTTCTAAGCTTCAAATTCGCTTTTTGATGTTCAATAATTCAATAAAGCTCAGTAAACAACCATCAGTGGGAATAGATATGAGGTTGTCAGATTGCAATAAAAAAAAAGTCAGCCACTCAAGAAATGTAGATGGAGCTGAATATCTATAACTCTTTAATAAATATTTCGAAATAGTAATAATTTGATTGCCTGATGCCCTGCAGCTTTTACCTGGCAACATGAGTGAATGCAATACTGTAGGGCTACAAAATGTGGCTGCTCCTGTGGGTGCTCACACCAAAATACAAATCTAATAATTTCTTGATATACAATTAAGTTGCTACAGCTTAGTGTGCCATACTTTGTGTATACAAATCAGGTTGTGTGTGTGTGTGTGTGTGTGTGTGTGTGTGTGTGTGTGTGTGTGTGTGTGTGTGTGTGTGTGTGTGTGTGTGTGTGTGTGTGTGTGTGTGTGTGTGTGTGTGTGTGTGTTTGTGTGTGTGGGATGAAACAAAAACATTACTATTATTATTATCATTATTATCATTATTATTATTGTTATTATTATTATTATTATTATTATTATTATTATTATTATTATTATTATTATTATTATTATTATTATTATTATTATCTAATCATCAGTGTTATACCTAAGATTAATGTAAGCCCAGTTTTGGGCAGTGAAAACCTTCTTCCACTGAGAAATGGTGTGAAGGAGCAATAATGGACTCCTGAGTGCTGACCTCTGTATGGAAGCAATTTGGAGGGGAGAACGGTTGAAAGTGCGCAAAAAGACAAATTAATCCTGGACGGAAACGAGATACATCCTTTACAAAACAACCCATTTAGGTCGTTTTGGACCATCAGCTGCTCTTTAAAGTCAAAACGAGATGACATGAGAGCTGCACAAAGCTGACGGAATACAGTGGAATTAAACCCGCAGGACAATCCCAGATTCTCTGGGGAGGGGAAATAGCCTAACAGACCTTTAAATGTGTGTATCAGAGGAGAGGAACCTATTTCGCTTCACGCCCTTTTCATTTAATTATTTAATTATTTATTCATTGTGATGGACTTTAATCAAGCAAACGAAAAAAAAGCTAACCTGATCCGGAGTGTTCAGCAGAATGGATCTATTGGTTTTTGAGATTTTGTTTAATCGTCTGCTTTGTGTCAAACGTCTGTTGATCGTTACTTTCGTTTTGAATTAGCGCTGATTGTGAGCATGAGTGCGCAATTTAGCAGAATACGGGGAATTACGCTTGAATATTATTATTATAATTATTATAATTATTATTATTATTATTATTATTATTATTATTATTATTATTATTATTATTATTAACAATAGTAATAATAACAATATGGTCATACTACTTTGTAATATTATTATTCGTACATTCAACAATCTATATATTTTATTTATATATAAATAAATAAAAAATACTAGTAGAATTAGTAGTGGTAGCAGTAGTACGTTTGTGCATTATTAACATTATTCATAATATTATTCAACAGTTTAAAATTATATAATAGATCTATTAATAATAATGTATTAATTATTTCTTCTTATTCTTATTCTTATTCTTAGTAGTAGTCGTAGGAGTAGTAGCAAATTAATGGTGCCTTAATAATGTCCTCATTTACATTTTTAGATATGTGTATCTTACTACTATTAACACACGGCTCAATAATATTAATAATATCATCAATAAAATAATAATAATAATAATTATTATTATTATTATTATTATTATTATTACGATTTAAATAAAACTGCAATTATTATGATGCGCTTCAGTCATTCGGCGCATTCCTTTCCTCTGCCTAATTTTAGTTTTACAATAATGTTAAATCTTTAATTAAATGGGGTAATGTCTTCATAGCTGAATCTACTTTCTTTTTGTTGTTGTTTGAGTTATTTTTTTTCCACCAACCACCGACGGTGCAACATGGAGCTCATGTCCAAACAGCGGGTATCTCCTTCACATGAATAAATAATGTTCTTTTAGTGCTGAGAAAAAACAAATGAAAGAAATTTCGAGACATCAAGAAAAAAAGTGCTTCAACCAAGCTGCTTCCTGTGTCGTTTGTTTGTAATGTTATATAAATACTTATTTGTGTAAGCGCTTCTTCGCGTTGTCAGGTTTCACATTCAAACCTCAATATCCATGTCTGAAGAATATGAGCAGGGACAAGGAACTTTGCACCGTCACAAATCGATTCAAAAATCTTTATTTGAGAATGGCGCCTCTCGGTTCAACTGTTGTTTTAAATCTGCGACCTCCTGCCTCTCTGTTTCTGATTTGTCTGACAAATTCCTGTCCCAAGTGGACACTTGGAGCCCGTGCAGACATTTTTCATCACGATCATTTCCATCCAGCCTTAGTTTGGGAAAACACGGTTTAAGGCATTTCTCCCACCGTCTGAAACAAAGCGACTTGTGTCGTTTAACAAACACTTTGGCTCTGGAGTCTTTGGCCTTGTCTCCCTGCGCTTTCTCTCTTGTTTTTTTTGTGTGTGTGTGTTTTTCTCTCCACCACACAGCCGCGCTGTTTGCACAACGGATGTCACTGATTTTCTCAGCTTCACACTTAGAAGGTGACAAAAAAAAACCAAAAAAAAAACCTGTCCAGAGGGAGATGGCACCGGACAGGCGCGCATGGCGCAGCATGGGCATTCAGTCCAGATCCTGGCTGCACCAAACGCGCGCCTCCGTCAACCTCCAACCGTGCAAAAGTCGTTGAATGAACCTTTTATAGAGATAAAGATATAAAAGGCAACTTTACTATCGATGTGTGTATCGACTGTAATCGGTCAACTCCAGACTTAAACTAACTGCGCGTATTTACGAATGCTTCATTTTGCTTGACGCAGGCCAGGCGCATTCTTCTCTAAATGAATCTGCTGACTTCTTGAATTTTAAATGAGTTTTGTGCCGGAGGTCTGCTCTGCTTAGAATCACAGGATCCCTTTCTATAAATTGGTCCGGTCCTTGGATGTGAAATAAATAACAGCGTGTTTTCTTTTTTGTGGGTGGGGGTTGTTGTGGGGTTGAAGGAGTGAGGGTGTCCATCATGAGGCCGGTTTTTTTTTTTGGTTTTTTTTAACCTGGGCAACTGTACCTGCATTACTCTCCAACCACTAGTGTGTTTTGTATTTTCAGCAGTACATTGAATTATTTAACGAAGCCCTCCTGAATTTGTCTCTATCGGGGTTATTTCTGGGATCAATATTTCATCCCGCTTCACTGCACTGAGCGGCTTTTTACGCTTGTTTGGGCTCGTTCCTAGACTCCCAGATCCCCAAGAAATGGAAAATAGATAGAGAAGAAGAGAAGGAAACGATTCCCCATGCAGAGCTTCAATAATTCACTGCTGTGTCTTCGCATGATGAGGTGAAACGCGTCGGGCGCAGATAGTTAACGGAGCGTTTCTCTGAAGAAATACGTTGCTTTGAGGCCCCCTGCGAGTCCCTGCAACTCATCTCTCCTCTCCGGAAGTCAAACCTCTGAAATAAACTATCCTGCACTTCGAATTCTTGATTCAGTGTATTATGTTTGAAAATAAGAATCAGTGCGTCTTTTTTTTTTTAAGTGTAATATATTTGCTTCTGCCTGCAAACGAAGCTTGATCCACTTATTGCAACTGTTGTGATTAAATATTTAGTACAAACTAACTTGTAATTGAATACATTGGGTTTGGCTGAATTGAATTAAAATTTAACCACATGTATGATATTCCTGGATTCAGAGGATTGCTGGTTGACGAAAGAAACATCATTCGTCTCTCTGTTTAAGGGTTGTTTTTGCGCTGGTTTCTCTTCCTGTCACAAACGGGACTCGAACGTCTTCGCCACCCTCAAGGTCAAGACTTTACTCGACCGATTGCAACGCTGACAACGATAAGAGCGAAACGATTTGTGGCCACAATTGCAGTGGACGTTTCTACGTGAATAAATAAATAAATAAATAAAAGGATGGTCTATAATAAGCTGTAGAAACGTTACTGGATGCCTGACAATAAAAAAGCCCACCCCTCCTCCTCGTCCAAACTACAAAAAAAAAAAAAGAAACTTTGTAGCATAATATCGGCTTTTCCAAAAACCGCAGACACGTTGGGTTTAACAGCCTGCATGGTGAGAAATAAAGCTTTAAATGGATTTCAACGCGCTCATTTTCAACCTCTAATGAGTGCTTTACGATGGAATTAAAATAACTGAGAGCCCACAACAGCAATGTGCGATAAAAAAAAATAATTTAAATCCCCACAATGATCATTTGAGAGGGATTTTTTTTAAGGCATTATTTAATGGGCTCATATCGCACCGTGACACAAGAGGTTATTCTGTGTGAGTGCTCGCAGGCCTTCGTTTCCCGCTCCCACACTGCAGCCGGAAGTCTCCCTGAAGCGCGCATCTACATCACCACCATAACCTTCTTCTTCTTCTTCACCGTCATTATCATATTTAATAATGTTGACAAATGAGCGGCTGAGCTGGCTCTCCGCCGCTTCTCCACCCACCGAGTTTAGTTCTCATTCCGTATCTGTGCGATCAGGAGCTGCCAGGTGTCAGACACCAAAACGCTTCATTGAAGAGGTGAGTTAAAGATGAGGCGTGGCTTTTTGTTGGTTTGCTTGTTTTCAGGGATGCTGTGCATGAAGTAAATGGATTTAAAGTGACGGTAAACTGATTGTCTGTGCGTAAATCACACATCGAGCCTGGCCGGGCTTAATTGGGAAACAACTGGACAGCGTGCGTGTCTTCTCACTTTCTGTTTCCGTTTATCCTCACAAAACATGCACACATTTGACTACTGCTGACCCGAACAGCTTTAACAGCTCCATCCTGGAGGCCAGTGCGTCATTACGCGCACGGCTTGGCGCGCGCGCGCGCATGTGTGTGTGTGTGTGTGTGTGTGTGTGTGTGTGTGTGTGTGTGTGTGTGTGTGTGTGTGTGTGTGTGTGTGTGTGTGTGTGTGTGTGTGTGTGTGTGTGTGTGTGTGTGTGTGTGTGTGTGTGTGTGGTGGACCACTATCCACTTTTTCTGAGCACCCAGTTGGATACACATTGCTCTCCTCATCCTCTTTTTCCTCAGCGGCGCTTCCATCCGCGGTTCCCCCCTCACGCAGAGCAGCGCTGCGAAAACGCCGCAGCCAGCATGGTTGGACGGAGCTACTTCTTTTTACTCGCAGTCCCATTGCTGCAGATGTTGTAAACCTGTGGCTTCGTGTTGGTGTTGCTCAATTCGCTCTCGTTAAAATGTGAGCGAAAGACCGCCTTGTTGCAGTTGTGCGACGAGGCCGCACATATGCAAATGCGAGTCCTGGTAAATGCAAAGAGGAGAATAAGGTAATTAGAAGCAGAGCTGCTTAAAAAGCCCCACAAAATAATAATTTACCAGCTAATAAAATTTGCACATGCGGTTTACCTCGTGGATTAAAATTTAGTACTTTTGCGCACTAAACCCAAGCACCGTCGTTAAACTTTTCTTTTCTCATATGACCTCACATTTTAACTGTCTTACCTGATACTTTGAGTAAAATGTGTTATTTGGCATCAGAGAACCATCTTCAGCGTCGGTTGACTCTCCATGGCCTCAATATCTATCAGACACCGAGCTGTGACATCTGTCTATCAAGTTACGGGTTTATTATTAACAGGGTTCTCATAACACACACGCACTCGCGCACGCACGCACAGGCGGAGAGAGAGAGAGAGAGAGAGAGAGAGAGAGAGAGAGAGAGAGAGAGAGAGAGAGCGAGAGAGAGAGAGAGAGAGAGAGAGAGAGAGAGAGAGCTCATCCTTGCCTTATTATTAGGCTACTTATTAACATCCATCAGGACATGGACTTCAGCTTGTGCGGACTATCTGTTGGATGATACTGAGGTATTAGAGAGAAGCTGCAGCGCTGATAGCGGAGCGATAACTTACTGCTGCGTTAAGCAAAAATATTCTAATCACGACGACGTTACAAGAGAGAGAAATCTCTCTCGCTAACTTCAAGGTCTCCCTGATAATAGGCAGAGTAATAAGGCAGCGAGGAGATTTGGGTGAGATGTGATTTGGAAGATCAAACCTCTCCAAGAAGGACGCATAAACTTTAGTTTTTTTTCCCCCCCGAAAGGGTCGCGACCTCGATCTGTGATTGAACGTGGAAACGTCCGCAGCTCTCCTCGACACTTCTGATGAATTTTCATGCGCCCAAGCGCGATCCTGCCCACAAAAAGCCTCCGAGGGTCAGATTAGTTGTTTGACGCCCCCTCTTCCTCTTCCTCCCCTCCCTCCCCGCAGTCTTTGTCTCTCCTCCCCTCTCTCCTCCCTCTATCAGTCAGCGCGCCCGTTGGCACAGGGAAGATTGAAAGTGACACACTCTGATTAGAAACCGGTCGGTTGCGCTGTTGAACCAGCGCCGTGAAACTGCACCTCGGACGCTTTTCGGTCAGCTCTCAGTTTAATTGAGTCTTCTTCTTTTTTTTTTTTTTTTAATGTTTCGCCTTCCTTACCGGACTGCGTGTATTTCTTTTGTGCGGTTGTTTTCCCAGCGACACTTTTTGCGCTCCCCCCCTCCCCTATCCGTGCTGTCGTCCTAGGATGAAGCCAGGAATTCAGAGGAGAGCCGCATTGTGAGCGCTGAGGCGCACAAAAAGAGGACGAGCGAGGAAAGAAAAAAAAGTGCAGAAAAGTACTCGTGTTTGCGCGCTCTGGTCCTTAAATACCACGATCCACAACATCGCTGCTGCGCGCAAAACTCTCAGTCTCATCCTTCCACTTCTTCACACACACACACACACACACACACACTTACACGCACACAAACACACCCACACACTGCCACCACCAGCAGTCACTAACTTTTGTCTCCCTGGATCTCCGCTCCGACTTCGGGTCCAGACTCACCTCAGCGTGATCCGCCGCGTCCCCAGGAGCCGAACCAAAGCCCAGCCCTGGATTCAATACTCCTGATCAATGGACAGAGCCTCGTCAGCGGCCAGCAGCGCTACAGACACGCCGTAAACAGTGAGTGGGACCACAAACACAAGCACGCACGCAAGCACACACGCGCGCGCCAGATCTGATTTTGAAACAAATGACTTATGAAGGGAATTAATTCGAATTTAAAGACACAAACTGAAGTCTTTATATTTTATATTATTTTTATTTTAATGTAATCTCTAATTACTCGTTTAATAGCTACACATGGCAGCAACAAAATACCTAACATAATTTATCAATAACAATTGCCTATGTACGGAAGAAAAAAATTATGTCTACAATAACAAACAATCAGTAAATATGGGATATTTTTCTAAGATGATTCTTTCTTTCTTTTTACGAAGAGCTGATTCGATCTTGTAAGAAAAGCGAGTCCAACAAATTTATTCAAAGGAAAAAAAATATTTTTTCCAATATTGTGAGTTAACTAATTGATTTTTTCGATGTTTTTAACATTCATTAAATATAGTTTTGGATGTGACTCGAAACATTTCTGCAGGAAAATGAAAAAGCGTGTGTTAGAGCGGAAGTGTGTGTGTGTGTGTGTGTGTGTGTGTGTGTGTGTGTGTGTGTGTGTGTGTGTGTGTGTGTGTGTGTGTGTGTGTGTGTGTGTGTAATCCCATAGCAACCCCTCATTAATTGCCCATATTCCATTTGAGCTCCAATCTACATACTTTCTTATTTTTCGCTCCGTCCTCACATATAATCCTTTCCTTTCCTTTCCTTTCCTCTCTTTGACCGACCAATAAAAAACATCTATTCAGAATCAACCCTTCAAGTTAAAACGCGTCACGTTGCTCCACCAGTCCCTCTCCCTTTGTAACTTTTTAACACCAAAAAAAATTATTGAGCACTCAGTGTAAGAGGTGTCAGTCATTAACGCCCCCGGAGGCTGACTAATAAGCCACTCATTAGCTTTACACCGGTTAATTTACAAACTAGGCGCGCAGCGAGCGATGAATAAAACATATTGAGGGAACAGACGCGATGTAACGACATCGGCCAAGTGCTGTCTGCAGCTACAGCGGCCTTTTAACCTCCGGCACACGCGGGACGCACGAGCAGCCAACACAGCGACACGAAAGCCAACCAACTGCCTCAAAACTAAAAAGGGGTATTCGGAAATACTTTCTAAATAAAGCATTTACAAATGTGCAGAGGGATAGAGGGAGAAAAGAAGGGGGGAAGAAGATAAGTTACAGGTCTGATGAGGGACTAAAAGGCCTCCAGGTCTCCTGCGCGTAATATCATGAAACCCAAGCCAAATGCGTTTGGCTCCAAATGAGAACCAGTCCTGCAACAGACCATCGTGTCATGACCAATATTTGGGCCTGCACTAAAAATAAACCCTCCTTTTTCTGCGCTAATAAATCAAACCCTGCATCCAATTTCTCCCCATTTTTTTAAAGTCAGCTGCAACCTTATACTAAAACCCTTTCCGCAGGAAGTTAGTGCATAGTTCCCCAATCCTCTAATTAAAAAAAAAAAAAAAACTTTACCATTTATCGCAGCTCTGCGAACAGCTTCTTCCCATCTCAAACTGAAATGTTCCGCCCAATGTGACCTTTAAAACGCAGCAGGTTGATTCCGTTTCGTCCTAGTCTTCTTCGTCTCCACAACCACCAGGAATCCAAACAGCAGGTTTTCTCTCGCGTAAACGTCAGTTTCTGTTCACAGAAATGCCACTTTTTCAAGAATCAGGTAAATCAGGTAAAAGCATCGATATGCAATTGATTAATTCCCAAAGTAACAAAAGCACAAAATGTACAGTTTTGTCATGGGAAATAGCGTGTGTACCATTAATAAGATCTACGTGTTACCAGTTACGTGCGCACTTCGCTGTCAAACACTTTATTATTCCCACAAGGCTTCTGTGGAAGCAGTTTTTAAATAAAGACTTAGAAAAAGTTGTCTGAGCCAGCCGCGTAGAAAAACGAATTCGTCCTCTGTTGCTGTGATGGAAGATTTCGACTTAAAGTTTCAAGTTTGCTCAAGTGGTATAACGTTTAAGGAACAAAGAGCAACGCGTAAAACATAAATATGAAGGAACACTTTAGTTTTTAATAAGATGTGCGAGCTTATATTGTGTGTGTGTTTTATATTAAAGAACATTTGATCTCATTGCGCAAATAATTATGGACTGAAAAGGCACGCAGATTACGGAGACGAGTCAATTTGCGAAAAACGTATGTGTCTTGTTTTGTGACTTTTCAAAAGGCTAAAAATCAACAACAATTTTATGGAAAATCAGCTTGTTCATAAAAGGCAGTTATTTTATCATTTTGTAAAATTGAAATTTTATATTTGAACTGATTAATAATTTTTCTTTTAGTTATTGTAAAATAATATAATTACAAAAACTAATAATTAGCGAGATGACCAATTTAAAAAAAAACACCCACATTATTTCACTTAAGGTCACTCAAAACTTGTAAACTTGAACTTAAACTAATGTTGAAGTTTTAAACAAACTTTTTGAACTTGTTTGTGATTGCCATGGCCTGAAGTAACTATTAAATACACCCTGCTTAAAGTTGTATCCTGTGTTGTAAAGTTATAAAAGTAGTGACCTTGAGGTTAGGGTGGTTGTAACTGGATGTTCGCTGATGGCTTGCCCTGGTGGGTCCTCCGGTCCATATGCTCAGCTTACTTGATGGGTGACATCCAGCATCAAACATCAAACCTGAACACGACCCCGGAAGTGAGGAGCCAGAACCCCAACAGTAGCTGCACCGAAAATCAATTTTTTTTTTAGCGACCCTGTGGAACTTGATACTTTGACCTTGAACACCTCTTATGTCTCACTTATTGTGTGATGTTATGAGCGGTGCAGCAGCTTTACAGCCTCAATAAGTTCCTGCTACATCCACCTTTCAATCCTAAATCTCAGTGTTTCAGGAGCTCTGCCTTCCTGTATGAACCTTTGCCGAGGGCGTGTCCACATTATTAAATTGCACATTAGACTGCAAAGGCAGAAGATGCTGTGCTGTCTGGCGTATTGCTCAGGCAGATGACTGTATTTTGTTGTAGCATCGACTCTAAACATAGCAAAAAGGGCTAGTAGGGGAAAACTGTACCTGCAGGCTGTGCTGGCCTAGGATGGTTGGTTTCTTTTTTAACACAGTAAGAAAAAGCCGGACTTCCCCTCTCAGGTCCATTCAGGAAACTGTCAATTGATTAACAACAGACATCCCATCAAGTGCCATGACTCACAATTTTTTCTAAATTGCATTCAACAAATATGATAATCACATGTTTCCTATCTGACGTGTTTCACGATGCACTCACGTTGGTGACTGTTGGCCAGTTTTGTCTCTTGAAGTTTGACCCAGAGTGAGGAAACGTCCTCCCTGCAGGGTGCTGCGAGCTGTGAACGGTTCTGGCTTGACAAAGTTGTACGCCCCGGAGGTGCTTCAAACGCGCGGGGTCTGACACAGTCTGAGAGCGCATCATGTTCGAGCTGCATCACTGTCATTTTGTGCAGCGTTTGCCTCGGCGGCGTCCCTGCTGAGTGTCACCGGGCTCTGAGTCAGTGTGTGGTCCCTGGAAGTGTTAAAGCAGAGAGCCTGCGCTGCATGTTGGCTGAGGTTTGTGTGGCTTAGTGTCAGTGTGTGTGTGGGAGCGTGCGTGCGTACGTGTGTGTGGGAGCGTGTGCGTGTGTGTGTGTGTGTGTGTGTGTGTGTGTGTGTGTGTGTGTGTGTGTGTGTGTGTGTGTGTGCGTGTGTGTGTGCATCCTCCGAGCTGGAAGGGCGAGGCCGTAAATGCTGTTCTTCATCCAGCATTATCAAACGAGATGTTTACCAGAGAGCCAAACATGTTTGTCTGAGGGGCCGCCGACTCGCCCTCCTCGCTCTCCCCGCTCTCCTCTGTTAGTGAGTCTGCCCGAGCCTTGTGAAACATCTACAGAAGTGCGGAACAGTGTGTTCACCCCAAAGGTCCGCTGTCCCTCTTCACACCAGCTCCCTCCACATCACGTCTGACGGCCATAAACGGCAGATTCCTCAGTATACACAACTCCTCATAATCAGTTACGTACATCTAGAAAGTTCCCAGTGTTGATTTCGGGCTTTGGAAAAAAAAAAAATGTATTCATACTGTGAGAATGTTTCAACTTCCCCTCGAAGTAAATTCTCCTGTAATGTAGTCACACGTTAATTAATATAAAACTGTCACATCATGGTTTGATTACAGAGAAAATTGCTGGCATGAGGGTTATTGCTGGAAAAGACATGCAGGAACAGAACGGCTCTCTGCAGCTGCAGCAATTAGCCATTTTTAAGCTGCGAAAAGGAGGTTTGCACACTAAAAATGCACTTTCACTTTGTCCAAGAATGAGCATAGGGTGCAGCTGATGGATTGGTCATTTGTACATTTTTCCCTCCTGTGCTCATATTTGCCAGTCTGGACTGACGAAAAGGAAATCTGTTCTTCTGACGGTACAAATCATTTAGTTTTGTTTGTTTTACCTTTAGCATTTAGCAATAACTACAAATTCTCTGACTTCTCAGTTTGATTACTCTCAAAAAATTTTCAAAGATGAACTCAATATCTCTGGGGTTTTTTTTTTTTTTTTTTTTTTGCACAGCAAAAATCAGATTTAATAAGTTAACATGAACTCCTTGTGTGTGTGTGTGTGTGTGTGTGTGTGTGTGTGTGTGTGTGTGTGTGTGTGTGTGTGTGTGTGTGTGTGTGTGTGTGTGTTATAGCTGACATCGCTAATATCACTCAGATCGGCTTATTGACGTTTATCCTCAAAATGAACTCTCATGTATAAAAGAAAATTAAGTTACTGAATAAAATTGCTTCAGTTGCTTCACAATCAAATACTAGATTGTCACAAAAGGTTGCGCGTGTTTGTTAATCCCCCGCCAAAGTCACAATTTTACCACGCCACGATCTCACAAGTCAGAAATCAGCAGCAATTTTTACACTTAAAATCATATATTGAAACTTAATATCAACAAATAAGGTTAGAACATAGCTGCTAGATTTGTAGGACTTGTAACCTTTTCTAACAGATTTCTAACAACAATTCAAAGATTTGATTTCATAGAAACGAAGAACATTTAAGATTTTGCTCTCAGATTTCACTGCCTACTGCTGACTGAGACACATAGGTGATGCCCGATACAGTCCACAAGGATATTACTTCAGTAAAAAAAAAAATACAGACACCACTGTTAAAAAAAAGGTGTTATATATGCTTTTGGAACATTTCCAGTCATTTTAATTGTCTGGATACAGATGTGACTGTCTGTTTCTATGATATAAGCAAAACCTTAAACATTTTCATCAAAAGAAGCCTAAAAAACAAACCCTATCCTGATGAATATATTTAATGACCAATTGTGGTATGTGTCATGGATGTATATGTTTTGCTTCCCGTTCAAACCAAAGATTAACAAATGTCCAAAAACACAAATAATACTATAAAAATAAAGACTATTCGTCCATAAGACAACAAATTCAATGTATAATAGGTGTAAATGTGTTTACAGTCACCATTTTACACACAGAAATCTTCCTATTTAACTAACTTGACCAAAAAAAGAGCAAATGAGGAATCTGCACGAAAAATACTCGAACACCAATCTGAACACAAACCTGAAACAAACAACACAATGTATAGAAAGAAGACTGTTTGATCATAAAGCACATGGTTTGGATTTGAAGGTTGAATGAATTACACATACTCAAAGTGCAACAAGGAAAATGTGATTAAATTATTGAAAAATTCCATCAATGGAGAATCTGCTCCCTTGTTGATGTTATTTAATTGACTCTCAGCTTTGTGGCTGCTAAATCCCGCAGTCAGATATCATATTCAAAATCAGCCATTTTGTCTGTCGTTCGGTCTCATGCTCATTGTGTTGTTTTCGTGTAATTGTTGGTGTTTTAATGTGTCATGTGTGCCCCTGGTGGTGCATTGGGTTTTGACATGTTGTGGGATCAACACGTCTGTGGTGTTACTGTACCATCCATTTCAGCTGATATCCATCCACATGTTGGGATGCGTTTTTGTAAAATATTACTTCCATTTCTGCCGAGGACCCATGCAATGCTGACAACCTGAGGCTGGTTTGTTCTTTAATTTGACCCATCAGATCAAAATCAAATCAAGTCCGAGCTCAAAACCACAGAGAATACATTTCACTAAGCAATCCAACAACTTGTACATATCAAGAGTATACATTTTTCCTATATTAAATCAAAAAGAGTACACGATTTGTCTGTGAGGGCACAAAAGTATTCTGAACATATCGTTAAAAAAAAGAAAGATATTAGATTACTTTTGCTATCTGAGTCAGTCTGTGAGAAAGAAGCTTCATTCTCACTGTTGGCTAGTCGCCATGTGGCTATTTCTCCCTGATCCGAGTCCCCTGGAGCCTCTTTTTGTTTATTTGCCTGCTTCTTTTTTTAATGTATTTAGTGTAGAAAAAGTGCTGACGGATACATGAAGGGATCATTTCTTCTCCACGTTCTTGCCCCGTATATTTAGCTTGAATTCAGCAATGATTCACCAAAAAATGTCCACAGTTCGTCTTAAATGGGAAAGAAAACGAGTTAAAAGTTTAGACAAACGTGTGAAATAGCAGTGAGTGAAATTAAAAAAGCTGTGAGGGGAAGAAATGGTCGAGTAAAAAGCAAAGAGCTGAAAACTTGATTTAACTTTGTGGCTTTCCACCTCTGTTTCACACATGGTGGAAAACTAAAAAAAAAAAAAACCTTTGACCTCAATGTAAACAGTAAAAAGTAAAAATTTGTAACAACTTGCCAAACTGCTTCTTATCGTCAGCCATTTGTGCACCTCCCACCCCCACTATTGCGCGTCCCTCCCTGCACATACATGCATGTGTACATTGGGCATTGCGCGCTTCTTTGACAGAGACAGCAGGGCTTTTAATATCGCCCGCCCCCCTCCTCCTCCTCCTCCTCCTCCTCCTCCTCCTCCTGCCTACTTTTATCTATGTTGCAGAGCCAAGCATTAACCAATAGCTTGATAACCCTGCTATAAAAGTGGATCTGGAGCGGGAAGAACAGCCGTATCTCTGGATATTTCCCTATAGGTGACGCCTC
Source organism: Lipophrys pholis (assembly GCF_963383615.2). Classification (NCBI taxonomy): domain Eukaryota; kingdom Metazoa; phylum Chordata; class Actinopteri; order Blenniiformes; family Blenniidae; genus Lipophrys; species Lipophrys pholis. The sequence continues at coordinate 9,630,586 of NC_137632.1, forward strand.
TTTCATTCTGCCCTGCTATCAGTGCTAATAATGCCCTCACAGGTCACTCCCTATCCTCCCTCTCCCTCTCTCCCTCTCGCTCTCTCTTTCTCTGTGTGGTTTGCATGTTTAAACTCGGGGGGCCTTCATTAGAAACACACTGTAAAAGGCACCGGCTCGGCGGTTAAAGCAGATGTAAGTTTTTTTTTTTTTTCTTCTTCGTTTCTTGCTTCTTCTTTCTCCTCCTGCCGCTCGGCTGTACGCCTCTCAGCGCCGCCATACGTCTCTTTGGTCTGCTGCTGTGGCAATGGCTGCCCTCTGCCTCCTGTAAAACCTTTATCACGGTGAAGCCACGTGTTCGGTGTGTGTTCATGTGAGGATGGTGAATTTCATCAAAAACAAATCCCTCTAATGGCGCGTACGTCAGAAGCTACCACAGCTGGGCACGTGTTACCCAACCTGAACGCAGGTGAGACACAAGCGAAGCCGCAAGGAGAGAGTGATGGAGTTGAGAAAGAGGCGACAGCAGGCTCCCGGTTTACACTTCTCCTCTGCAGCAGTTATTACAGCGCTTGTCCCTCAAATGTTTGGGAGTACCAATCAGTGCTTGTCAGCTGTCTGATTTGTAGAGTTTAGGCTGGCTTTGAATTACACGTTGGCCTGCGATTGTGTGTGTTTACGTCTTTTGAGCTGGACACGCTGTTTAGAGGCGCGTTTGTTGTCGTGCCCTACTCCTCCATTTCTTTGGGTGTGTCCACATTTTCCTCCTCGCTGGCCCCTTGCTATGTATTTGTCATGTCTGCAACCGTGTAATAATGTGGAATATGTTCGGTTCAGTTTGTAAACGGGGCAGAAGGTGGCCTGAAGGTTATGGGAGGAGCGAGGTTGCGATCAGAAGTTCACTGGTTTGGATGTGACGGCTCACCACTGTAGCAAAGAACTTCACCAAGCGGGTTGAGTCGGGAAGCTTTTCCATCGGTCACCCAGATCATACAAGTCCAGAAAGAAGAAGCTTGTGTTTTTTACTCTTTGTTTTCCCCAAAACATGGACATTTATGTCATTCTACAACATATTTGAGTGTTCTAAAGGTTGCTAAGTGAGACAATAGATGGAAAGTTGCTCTCAGTAGCTATAGCTTCTATCTGTAGTTCTACTTAATATAAGTATACGTATTTGTTTTTTTTGATGCAGTTTTTCCATCAGGAATCTTTAAGTACTTTCAGCTCACAAAACTTTTAAAATAATGAAACCAACACAATAATATTTATTGTTCATGGTGCTGAAAACTGTAAAGGTACCCCAGCTAAGTTTCTGAAACCAAGTATAACTGCATCCGAGTAGAATACGAGGATTTGAGCTGAAGCTATGTTCAATCCCAGACCAGAGAGAGGAGCTACACTGGTAAGTTTCAAACTAACTTGCTTATTGTTGAAGCGAAAAAATGTCCCACACAAAGCGGATGAGAGGCGCCTCATGGAGGAGGTCAAAGGAAATCAGCGTCTGTTGCCATGGAGACGCTCCCTGCTCAGTGTTTCACACAGTGATGGAGCTACCTGCCCTACCCAGTTAGCGTCGATATGAGCTAACGGCTATCATGCTCGCGATGCTAACTCGGTTCCGCAAACAAATGTGGCGTTGGCGTAGGTCTGCGCTCTGGCTAGTGCCTCGTCTAGTTAGTAAAATACACTTATATACACTTAATACACAATAATTAAGTAAACTGACGCAAATCACGACAAAACTCTTAAAAAACGTATAATGCAAGTTTGATTATCTTGATTAAATGTGCAAACCTACATCTTACTCCTATGTCTTGTTAATTTAATAAATATTTTATATTTAATTTATATTAAATTTTTATTCATTTTGGCAGATAAAGCAGCTGAACATTTCTACCCTATTTCTGGAACAGTCATTACAACATCTCCTTTCTTTTCATTCTTTCTGCAACGAACTGTGGTACATGAATGGCATGCGTTAATAGACAGTTGTGCTATAAAGTCAGAGGCAAGTATTGTTTCAGTAAGAATGTTGGAATTCCTTACAGTCATGGCATATCGCTAAACATATCTGAAGTGACGATATGAAACCATCAATTCTGATCAGGAGCTTTGTACACACGAATCCCATGCAAGTGAAAGTATTTTATTCACAAGCGCAGTGTGTGTAGTACGTCATATTTACTGAACGTTTTTGCAAATATTTGATTATGATATTGGACCTTTGGACTCAGGAGGAAAACGCTTCAATTCTGTTTAAAAGAAATTCTATGAAAGAATGTTTGTGAAATTTGACTTTATTGGGGCATTAATTTTAATCCTATTCATGGCAGCTGTAGGTAGGTGAGATTTAACATTCAGCCAGGGAACAGTTTGTCCTCATGATTAGACCACTGGGTCAAGACATCTCTAAAACTGCAGCTCTTGTGGGGTTTTACCGGGCCGGCAGCAGTCAGTATATATCAAAAGTGGTCCAAGGGAAGAAGGCAGTAAACTGTGGACGGGGTCATTGGTGCACGATGGGGAGTGAAAGTTGGCTCGCGTGGCCCGATCTAACAGACGAGCCACTGTAGCTTGAACTGCTGCAGAAGTTAAAGCCGCAAAGGAGTCACAGTGAGATGTGGAATGGAGCTGAATAGCTGCAGACTAGTCCCATGGACACCACTGCAAATTCCAAACCTGCAAAACAGCATGGAGTTAAAGTAAAACCTCTCAAACGCTAAATCTTTGTAGAGGCAAAGAGCTGCTGTAGTAGTCGCCGGTGTGTGGACTGGAAACAAAGTAAATACAATAAAAATCTTTACGTCGCCTACGCTCACGTCAGAGACTGGAGTCGATCTCTGCTGACACTGGGTGCAAAGCAGGTTACATACGGTCCATCACTTTTGATTGAGGGAAGAAGCTGCACCGATGAGGCCTGCTTACACGACAACGATTCAAGTGGAAACGGCAAACTTTTCCTGACTTTTGGCCGCGGCACACATTTAACGTCTTCAGCAAAGTGCACATATACCACATCACACGTCAGTGGCGATGCATTTCTTACATGAGTGGGCCGAAGGTTTGCGTCATACGGATTTCTCCGTGCATGCCTGCATTAGAAAAAAAACACAGTAGCAACTCGTGGCCTGGCGTGCAAACTGAAACACTTCAAGCGTTTCTGTGGTTTTCCGTTTGTGTGGTGATAGTTTTCAAAAAGTTGCCGTGTGAAGTGAAATCTTTCTGCAAGAAAACCTGAAAAACAATGCTGATTTCAGCTGATGGTTCCCGTATAAAATGAGGCAGAGAACATGCAAACTCCACTCAAACACTGAAATGATCTTCTCTCTGTTCAACTATGGTGCCAGCCAACATTGCAGAATACAACAGTATATATATAGTAAATTACTGGCAGTTGGAGTGGCCACATCGTTTCAAATGACAGTGACTTATTTTCAAATGTGTAGAATTCACATTGAGTTAAAATAGTATTGTGTGTGTGATCGTATTTGAACACAATATTTAAGTTTCTATGCAACTTTGACTCTTAGATCGGTCAGCGTGAACCACACTCTTTCATAAACTACAGTGCATGTACACACACACACACACACACACACACACACACACACACACACACACACACACACACACACACACACACACACACACACACACACACACACACACACACACACACACACACACAAGCACACACACACGTTGTTTAGAGGTGTGTTTGTTGTCGTGTCCTACTCTCCTATTTCTTTGGGTGTGCCCTCATATTGCTTTTTGCTCTGCAATCTTGTCTCGGGCCCCTCGGTTTGTATTTGTTATGTCTGGAACTTTATAATAATGTGGAATTTGATAGTGGCTTATCATCACAATGCAGGGTCGTGCTAGTATCAAAACGCCGTGCGGGACAAACAGAAGAGATTGTTTGTTCCCGCTCACAGCCAGGGGCATGTAAAGTTTGGAAAACTTCTAAGGAAAAGATGCAAGATTATTGGCAGTAAATGTATTAAATATCCAAGCTACAACTTCTCTGAGAAGTTCCAGAGAAAGGACAATAAACGGAGAAATGTGTCATGACCCCCTTCTTATCAAAAACACATTACATTAGTGGTGCCCGTTTCCATAGCAGATACCCAACAGCTTCCCTTATCGCGGGTTTATTAACAGCTCTAACTATCAGGCAGCTTATCAAACAGCGCAGATGCATTTAGGATGTTTAAGAGCGGCTTTAATGGCAGCCCCGGAGCCTTCAAAACGTGGCGAGTTTGAAGACTCGTCTTCAGAACAAAAGGTTATTGCTCAACACGCCTGTAATAATTGCATAAGACAGATTAGCATTTATCAGCCAGTGAGAGGGGATGTTTACGTGATAGCGCGATACCAGTCCACACCCTGGGTTTTATTTACATGCTCGCTCAATAAGAACAGGTAGACTCCCAGCATGAGGAGTCACCACAACAAGCCATTGCAACATCTTGAAATAGTTGGATTTCTGTCTGTGTAAGTGCCGTGAGATGTTGTTAGTATCTGTATAAAAAGAAAAATGATTCGGGGGGTAGAAAACAGGGACTTCTTTGATATTTTTTAACAAGAGAGAAAAATATGTGCATTCCTCTGCATTGGGTTGTATTGCTATGAGTAGATCTGCCTGAATGAACTTCTGTATTGAAGCTTGAGAAAAAAACATTACTGGAAGAGAAACGCTCTGATCTACAGGCGGCTTTCTGACATCTGAATATTTCATAAACAACAGCACGCTTACACCCTATCCATTATTCACATGTCTAAGCTGCTTTACCTCTGATCCGAGCTCCCTGTCGGAGGGAAGCTGCCTGTTACAGTTCACTTATTTCTATTAAACAACAAAAATACAGAATTATGGGGAGTAAAGCACAAACTTCAACAGCTTTAATCATATTTTCATTATTACTAACAGATGACCAAATTGTGAATGAAATATTTATGGTTCCTAATTAATTGGAAAAATGAAATAGAAGCACATAGATCGGTTTAATAATGTCAATATTTACATCTGAAATTGAGTTTAATGTGATGTGATTTAATGTGAAACCAATAATGTATAATCTTTGGAAATTGGCTCTTAGGCCGCAATGACTGGAGATGTCTGAAATAAAAACAAACTTTACCAAAAAAAAATGTTATTTGTTTAGCACTGCTTGTTTTGATTTTTCCACATTGAACTTTTGCAGACAGAAGGCCACTCAGCTCAGCCACGGTGAATTAATCGTGTCGAATTTAATGACACAACAGAGCCTCAGTTACAAGAGTATAAAAACCACTTATAAACCCAATTTACATTAATTACAAGATCAATTACCAAATATCAAAATCCATAAAGGATATTTTCATCAATTTGGGTGCTCACACTAAACACACAAACTCGCCAATTATTAAAAATAGAGAATCTACAGACTATAAGATCTTTGGATTGGACTCACTTTTGAAGGGTTGCGAATATTGTCAAGGAGTAGTCTTATCAAACATAAATGATTTTAGTTAAATGTACTGAAATAAAAATATCAGAAGCAAAATCTCACTGCTGAATTACATTTGATGTATCATCTATTTGAGATGATATCTCTTGAAGGAATTGTTTTATTAATTCATTCAGTATTTAGCTTAAAAAAAAGGTGAGACACTTTTTTTTAACATAGAGGAGCAAAGTTTTGACATTATCTTTTTAAAAAAATCACAAATTAAGCAGTATTTCAATGCATCGGATATTTCTAAAACTTCCCACTGTTTGTCCATTCAAACGTTCAAGCTTAAAATATCGACAGAAATAAATCCTAACTGATATACAAGACATGTGGGGAAAAATACTTTTTTCAGTTGAAAAACTATTCATGTAATACGCTTCAGGTACTTCAGGTGAACTCGACGTCAGGTCTCATAAAATAAGAAAGAGAAGAAACTTTTTTCTGAGGTGATTCAACCTCCGCTTTGGAAAAGGAAGAGGAACCTGACTGAGTCAGCGCCACACACATTTATGACTCCAATATAAATACACTTTAAATACATGATTATATGAAGATCCTATATTAATAATAACATTTTACTTTGCATTCTTTGGAAGTAGACAAGTGAAACATGGCAGATAGATACTTAATATAAAAAAAAACAACAACTTAAGTAAAAGATAAAAAGCACATGTTGTGAAGTGTACTCTGAAAATGATTTTTTTTTTTTTAATTCTTCATCGATTACGGCATCTTGCAGTGTTTTTGGTAGAACACACGCGTGTGTGCGCGTGATGACACACTTTATAACTATTGTTATTGAGGAAACAGTAAAGGAGGAAAGGGTTAGGGTGAGACTAAGGTCGTTGATTTGCTACGATGACCTTTGAAGTGACATAAGAAGACTCAGACTGTGTTTAGCGGCTCGTTCATTAGTAATGACACAGATCATGATTCAGCCTGTGTCACAGCTTTGAGTCAGAAAAAATTTCCTTTGTCAATAATTTCTAGTGAAGAAGAGTCGTTATTAACTTAGGATTACTTTATATAAAAAAATAAAACTAAACTGACTTTAAGTTTTGAAAAAGGAAGTTTTGACATTTTAACCGGTGTTGCTCTTAAAGTGATCAACTTGTGCAGCTTTGGAGTGGATAAATGTTCCCATCAGCTACTTTGATCCATCGATTATAACTATAATCAGCCCGTTTGGCGGACGTAATGAGGAGAAAAGCAGCGATATCACTTTTCATATATCTTGAAAATGGACTTGAGCACGGCAACAAACTCCAAATGCTCCGTTACGTGGAGTGAACGCGCCTCGGTAATGACTTGACGTGGTAATATTTGCAGTTGTTTGTCAGGTGGGACTTCTTATCTGGGTGGGATGGCACAGCTTGATAACATCTTTCAGGTCAAATGCAGAGTGAAATATAACTGACGCAGGATGTGTGGAGAGATTATAAGTTGCTGCTGGAAGGCTTTGTGTGAGTGTGTGTGTGCGTGTGTGTGTGTGCGTGTGTGTGTGTGTGTGTGTGTGTGTGTGTGTGTGTGTGTGTGTGTGTGTGTGTGTGTGTGTGTGTGCGTGTGAGCGTGTGTGAGTGTGTGTGCGTGTTCACGCGCATCCGCGCACGCGTGTGTCCCAGGTGAGATGGTGAGATGTCGGCGAGGGCAGGTCTCGATAGGGATCGCCAGAGGTTGAAGCAGGACGGGACCTGCTGGCGATAAAGACGGATTCTTTGGAGGATTAGTTCCCAAAATGAAATAGTCTGAGTGTCTCCGCCGTCACTGATCATCGAGCCGCTCGGGCCTCAAACTGCAGCTCCCGGACTTCTCTTATCCTCCCAGTTGTTCTTGCCCCTCCAACATTGTTGGCGGTTGAATTTAAGCGTTCTCTTTGCTTTTTTTTTTTCTCAGCCAGCCTCACAATGTGAATTATTGCCACCACTGTACTCACATTTGAGGCCGTTGCTTTCCACTCAGCGCAGCTCTTTGAACTTGTTTTCCTGTTGTTTTTCTTCACAAAGCCACTTTTATTAAAACGCCGCCACTTTGCATTTTTTTGGCCCCGTCGCCTCCCGCAGCTTTTAATCACGCCAAAGCTAATGCTTTTCAATTTATTATTTGTTTTTTTGAAATTTTCAGCCCAGTCTTTTTTAATACTTGTCAGATTGTGAGTTAATTAGCTCTTTTTTTTTGTGGTGGAGAGTGTTTTTCTGGTCTTATATAAGAATTAGTCAGTACAGAAGGTAGGGGGGAAAAAAAGGGAAAAAAGAAGGAGGAGGATGATGGAGAGACAATATCACAAAACAAAGAAAATTAGTCTTTTGTTCAGAGTTACATCAGCCGGAGCTATAAAAGCTGCAGAAATAATAAAAAGTAAGACCGGGGGGTGGGGGGTGGGTTCAGTTTCTAATCAAGTGCTGTGGAAAAAGCCACACTCAGACAATAACCACAGATCCTTTCTCATTTGTTCTGGTGAATTTTCTGCCCTCTGTGTCTTTCGGGCCACTGACTTCATTTCCATACTCTCTAATACTCTCCTCTCCTACACTTTCCTCATCCTCCTTCTCCCCTGCACTGAGGGGGGTCACGCATGCTGGCAGATATTGTCCGGGGGCTCGTATGTATATATAAAAGAAGTCCATTTGGCCCGAGTGAGCTGGCTACTCTGCTGATACTTTGGCACGTGTCCCTCATCAGGCCTGGCACCACTGCTAATGGCATTACCCTATATTAGACGTTTGGCTGCGGCTCCGCTCATCAGGGGACGCCGACCCAGGAGGCTCATGAATGTGTGTGCATAGACTGCAGCCACTCGTGTCTTGATATATATGTATATGTATATATATACATATATATATATATATATATATATATATATATATATATATATATATGTGTGTGTGTGTGTGTGTGTGTGTGTTTTTAACATAGCTAACCCTGAAGTTCGGTGGCTTTTTTAGAACATTCTGTTGCTTTACTCTGCTTCACCATATAAAAAAGGCTTAAACAGAACCACAGACGTTTCTTTGCCATCGCTATCGTGAACCTGAGCGGCGGAGGCTTATACAAGCTGACACGCCACAAAGGGCAAAACTCAGTCCAATACTCATACATAGTTTTTTTTTAAATCACAGTCGCGTGTAAGTTTCCGGCTTTGAATCAGGTTCTTCCATCTCTCGGCATGCTTTGTCTGATATTGATTGAAAGTTAATCTTATCGTAAATGTACATCAATAAAATTAAAGCATCGCGTGCTTGTATACTCATTTCCATTTGATTTCCAAGTTCTCAGAGACCCTCAAAGGCTGCATGCGGCCCTTAAACTGCGCAACACCCAGGCTTGCTCCAATACTGCTGAAATTATACAAGCAAAATACACAATAATGAGGTTAATCTGTGACTCTAGCGTGTGACCTGAAGAAAATGGATTAAAGTTTTTAAACTCGTCAACACTGCTCTTATAAGAATGAATCCTGATGCTATTTGTGCATTAACACCGTGGAAACACTTGGATTGTTTTCCACTTAAACAATACAACACATTTCGGTTGTTTATGTGTTCTTTTAAAAACCAGACAATTTTTTTCTTTAAGTCTTTAAGTCAATTGTGAAAGTCAATATCTGCAGATAGTTGTTTATACTCTCTCCTCATGTACATCAAGACATTATCACATGTACACAGTATTACAGTGAGATCTGTCCGTCGCATGAGGAGAATTTGTGGGTTTGGGGTTCTTTTACTTTACCGTTCACTGAAGTGCCGGTTGAGGGTTCTTAATTTCTCATCCAAACTTTTGTGAAGCTGAAAGCTTTCTCTGTCCTGTCATATCAAAAAATAAAATGTTTATTTGAAGCTAATGATAGTATTTCTTTTCATATGTATTTAGATTTAATTTAAAAAAGTTTTTCGCTGAGAGATTAATCCAACAGGAATATTGTAACGTGTTTAACGCAGCGAGTCGATTTAGTAACGACGACACAATATAACTTGATGTGTCTTTCTCATTTTGTGAAATTGAATCTTTGGGTATTAAGGTTTTGTAGTGTAACCTCGTTCGGTATCCATTCTGTTCCCTTTCTCCACAGGCTCGTTCTCTCTGGCGGAATCTCCTCTGGGGGTCTGGAGGAGGATGGAGCGAGGAGGGGAGAGCCCCATCACCCAGGACAGTCCTGAGCGGAGGGGAGGCAGCCCAGACCTCAGCGGCCTGCCGCCTCCGGGGAAGAAGAGCCGGCTGGAGCTCAACGGGAGCCCCACCAGGCCACGCTTACGCCACAACGGAGCCCCGCTGAGACCCCTCGGAGGTAAGCCCGAAAAAAAAAAAAAAATCGAGTAAACATTGGGGCTCTGTGTAAGTTTACTTGTTTACGCGCACGTCTTTGGAAGCGTAAACACGATGCAAAACCGATGGAAGAAATCGTTATATCTCTGAAGCGCTTGAGATTCTCGCAAAGGACACAAAACCTCATCTAAGTGTGGAATAATGCAGAAACTGCTTAACTATTCAAATGAAAACAACAACAAAAAAACCTCAATTTCACACATGCATTATGTTTTCCACAACAAGCAATATATTGTGACACATGGCTGAAACAGATATTCTCTATACATGTTGTTGAACCACATTAATTTATTTTTTCAGGTGTTCCAAGAAGTACAATACACAACTTTACTGCAGAGAAAACACTAAGAAAAAGACATGGATGGAGCTCTAGACAGAGCAATCCCACAGAATTAATCCAATAGAATAAATTAAAACAAAATACAAAATCTGCACAGACATCAGTGCTTGGATCCCAAACCATCCTGTCCTCATGTCAGAGATTATATCCATGACAGAATCATCAGAATATTGCTGGTGTGTTTGCACATCTTCAGAGATTCTGTTGTCTGATGTTGCAACTATTTCGCAAACAAGTTCAGCTTTACTGCAGAGGGTGTACAAAGTGTAAACTGCTGCTCTGTGCCACAGGATAGTAACATGTCTAACCACGCCTCGTTTTAAGACCCACACAGATGGGTGCAAGTGCATTTGGTATTTCAGTGTTGGTGCTGGATCTGAAAATTTGATCTGTATCAGCTTGAAAGACAATAACCCAGAGTTTGACATTGCTTTGTAGTAACTGGAGGTTGCTCTATACGGAGAGTTCAACCACCCCCCCCAAAGAAAACTGCAAAAAAAAAGAATTAACTGTAATAATCTTAAACTGCAGATGTCACTGGGTTTCTTGGACTGACACAGGCTGCACGAACAACACGCGCTGCAGGGTTTCAGAGCAGCTTGTTTCCATCTCGTCCAGGTGTCGGAGGTTTCTGAGCTCTTATGCACCAAAACCCAAAGACAGCCTTTGGCTCCGCAGCGAGCCACATCCTGGCCACGAGTTGAGTTTGGCTGTGTGTGCCATGTTGTAGTGTGGCAGCGCGGCAGTTTCTGCACTGTTAATCTACAAGTCTGGGGGGAACTGTATAATACAGGCTAACCGAATAAAGGAGATTGCTCCATATAAACAAGATTTATACAAGTCACTCTGGGTTATCGATCCCTGCTCTCATTGTGAAAGTTGTTTCTGGTTTATGTGTGTGCGTGTGTGTGTGTGTGAGCATTTTTTTTTTCTGTGTGTGGATGTTGTGATGCCATAATATTTCAGTTCATCTAGTGCACTGTGGGTTTTTTTTTCTTCCTTTTAACCCAACTAAAGTAAAAAAGAAGCTCCAGGTTAAAATTAAAGCAATTTAAGAAACGTTCATCATCTTCTTTGTTTCTCATGAAAGGCTCATGTATGATTAGAATTAGTATTACTTTGGAGAAAGGAAAGGGAAAGCTTAAAACGCTGCTATTAATCTAGAAAATGTCTCAGTAAAGCCTAAAGAAAAACTCAGTGTTACTCTCATTTAGCTGCATTACAACCCGAGGAGGCACATTTCTGTTCCTTTCACTCAGTGTTTCGTGAGCTTATACAGGTCACGCGGATCTTCAGAAGATCATTTAAACCGGTTTCTACTGAAATACACCGACAAGCAGCTGAGATCCTACTGACACATTTCTGCCGGGTTTGAACAGAGCTCAGCATTTGAGAAGATGCATTTGGAAGAGTTGACGAAAGCAACGAATCAACAAGAGGCTCAGATTCAACCACAGTAGGAGAAGAACAACTAGGAAGGAACTATAAAACTCAGTACTTGGCTTTGCACTGAAGAGTGTTCAGGCTTTACGTGGCCAGAGTATTTATTTTCCAGCAGGTTTCTACTTTCACCTGTGAATTTCACTGAAATATACCTTGCATTAATTAGTTAAAATTTGACATGGCATCATTTCATTTTAACGCAAACACCAATTTTAACTATCTAGTTGAGTTGACTCGCCATGATTTTGATACATGGTCGTCATTTTTAAATTGGACAAGGTTTGGACTAGTTTCTCTATGATTTTGAACTGGGTTGAGACTGAAGTTTTAACCTGTTGGGGTTTTTTTTTTTCTTATTTCGAAGAAACAGTGGCGTGAAATGTTCCAGAGACATTTCTTTTTTTTTAAACTCTGCTGTCTTTTATTTTTTTTTATAGAAGTGATAAATATGTGCACTTTTGCCATGTCAAACTCCACATCACTGAGGATTTTCAAGCTCCAGAAAGCAGCAAGATCTGAGAAACTCAAACTAAAACAAACATTTGTCCCTGATCCAAACTGTAAACCACAGCCTCAAAACAAGCAGTCACTGACACACGTGTAACTGAATCTGCAAATCCAACAAATTCTCCCAACAAAACTAATCAAAACAATGTCATTTTCATTTGATGTCTTTACTGAACGCAAAAAAACCCATCAAACTTATTCAGTATATTACAAATAAAAAAAAAACTGAAAAGGTGAGTCTGTCACGAGGACATGTCCGTATAGTCTATATTACCAAGTAATATCTGATTTTAGGAATGTAATATTTGAGGAATTGTCATGCAAACTGTAAATATCTGTACAAATATTTGAAGTTAGTAGAAGAAAAATGTAAAAAAAAATCACTTGAATCTACTAATTCTTAAACAACTCAGTTTGGGATTATTGTTTGTACATTGTACAAACTTTGGTTTTGAGATGAAGTCATTTGTTCATTCAAACTCTGCCTTGTTAGTTGAACATTTTAAATTTGGCCAAATGATTCCCAAGCACGATAAGGCAGGAGGCTTCTGACCGAATCAACACAGCATTTTAAACACATTATCTACTTTCATATCTGGTTGACCGTTGAGACAATAACGGAAAACTGAGACTGAGATTGTCTGTCTGATGTGACTTCAGTCAGTAATTTATCAGTTGAAGCGAACGGGGACTTTGATTGGTTTTCACACAAAAGTATCTGAAGTGATGGAGTATAGAGAGGAAGAGAACCTGAGAGAGAGAGAGGACTGATGGAAGGAGGGCCACGGAGAGGAAGGAGGACGGGGTTTCCTGAGCTGAACGGATGGCTGGCCTGTAATAATGACGGGTTGTCTTTGAAGACAGGAAACTCGACGTGTCTCCTCCAAACCACACCGCTGCTGCGAGGACGGGTCCGCACACACTAAAACCAGGCGGCGAGCACACGCGCGCCATATGTCCACCGGCTCCCACTCTCACACCCGAGAAAAGGCTGCCAAAGAACACACGCCCACCTCATATCTTATTTTAATACCCCCCCATTCACTCGTCCCCATGTGTATTAGAGGGATTAGAGGTTTTGAGGCAACGTCGCATCATCCAAACCAGATCACACGGCGGGTGGGCAAATCACAGGACACGGGACTGGAGGGAAGACAGACCGAGGTGGAGACACAGAGAGGACAGAGAGGAGTGCTGGTGGCGGGGAGCTGCTGCTCTGTGTTGACAGTTATATTTCCCTGTTGGGGGAAATTCACTTACTTGAATTGGCATGGTGCTCCAGTGTGTAATTCACTCCATGAGAGCACGGAGGACCGGGAGCCGAGTGATTAATGAGGAGGAAATAGAAATATAGGAATTGACTGATTAAAACAACGAGTGGGATGGATCGCGGGGTGGTAGAGGGGGAGCTAATGCTGCCTGCAACCTCCGACTGTTCGTACGAATTGTGTGTGTGTGTGTGCGTGTGTGTGCGTGGTTGTGCTGTGGGAAAGGGAGGGAATGTGTGAGTGTTGCGATGGCCACACGCTGCCATGCCCTGTATTATTAGTGCTGGGAAGCTGCCTAATGCGCTCAGTCCATCATTTCTTCAGAGGGCTTTAATTAATTGCCAGTTGACAGGTGGCCCAAAACCAAAAGCCTTTTAGGAAAAAGGCGGATATTGGAGAGGAAGGATTGATAATGGGAGCCAAGAGAAGGACATTTTTGGAATTACATTCTTTCTATGAGCTAATATTGAAAGTATGCAGGAGGAGCAGGTGCTCCTCTCAATTTTGATCTAAAATACAAAATGAGTGAAACGATATGGTGACACTTTGATGACTGAAGGAACTTGGTGCCTTTCCCAAGTTTGGTCATTGAACCCCTCCCCCCCATATCAACCAATCTATTAATGAAAGTGTTTCTGGGAAGGCAAACTTCAACATGGTCGAACACTTTGACTGGCAGCAGTCTCCATTGATGTGTAACACCTCAATCCTGTGTGTCCTTCAGGGAGACTTCAGCAGTGGTCGATCACTTAATAAACAGTACGGAGATTTCGACTGGTTTGAAACAGACTTTGGGTTCTAGGTTGGCTGCTAAGCTGCAGGTTCAACCGTCACCAGGACAACTTCTCTTTTTGTTTCTGTTAATCATAAATGTGACTAGAATGTGGTCCTATGGAATGGCTTCAAAGAAGTGCTGAGAAGAGTTCAAACTTGCAGTGGATTACTCGTGGATGCTGGAGTCCTAGATTTGATTGTGCATGCTGGGACAGAGAGAAGTTAAATCAGTACATGTCAGGGTGAAAGCGTGGTTCAGGGTAAAAGGTTAAGGTTATGCACGCAGCTGTTTTGGTATGTGGTCTCTGCTGGGAGAGTCTTTTTTCAATAGATTTCATACTTTATATATGTAGGCTGTTCAGTTTTAACCAAAAAGTTCTATTTTCCATGGTTGGTGCTTCTAATCTTCCATTGATTGAATGTTATTAAGAATAACAAAAGCATCAGCTGTTGGACTGTTGTATGCTGGCCTTGCATATTTCTCAGATGAGCCATCAAAATGACTTTCTATCCTAGAAGCTGTCAAATTAAACACGAAGAACCTTCCAGGGCACTGTCAGGGTCTGTCTGTTCACACCTGGATGTCATTTCTCTTTAAAATTCCACTGAAAAGTTCAGGTGTCGCAACATTCAGCGGCACAAAACAAAAAGGATGAAGTGATTTCAGGCTTCACCCACAGTGAATGGAGTCCACATGTCTGCTGTCTTTGTGGGATAAACTGTGTAGTGATCACAGACAATTAAAGCCAGGCTTAAAAAAAAAAAGAAAAAAAAAAAGAGTTTTCTTTAACTTTTTTTGTCATCCGCCTCTGCAGGTCTGATGATTCCTGTCTTCTGCGTGGTGGAGCAGGCAGATGGAGGCATCCAGGCGGAGGCTTGCGATGGGAGAGAGGAGCACGCCGAGTTCGTCCTGGTCAGGAAGGATATTCTCTTCTCCCAGCTGGTGGAGACGGCTCTGCTCGCCCTCGGCTACTCTCACAGCTCGGCCGCACAAGCCCACGGTCAGTCAGAGGCACGATTAACACCAGCAATCCTTTCAGCTCTTCCAAACTTTGAAAGAAAACTTGAATGGGCCTTTCAGCTTTTCAAAGGAAGGTTTGATTTCAGCTCGTAGCTATTTTGAAAGCCGAGGCATCCGTCCATGCAGCCTCCTAACCACTTGTTCCAGTGGTTCTGCTGGTGAAATGTGTTTTTAGGCAAGTGCAAAACAGATTTGCTAGAATATTACAAGCCAATATGAAGAAACATAATAGACTGCTGTGCTGCTACAGTAAACTGACGCTCTTCATTTTCCATTTGTTCTTCTGGTTTTTCCTTTTTTTATTTTTGGTTTCTTCTTCTTCTTATCTCTCTTAATAGTGTGCTTTTTAAGATAAAGTTCCTACTCCCAACCCGACAGGCAAAATCATTAAAACAGTTGAAGACACAATATAAAACAATATAAAATAGAATAGTTAAATTAAACTATTTTATTGAAAACAAACCCATTTTTGGCACCATATAGCTGTAACTGTTCATATTGAACAACTGTTTAATCGAACCACCACTTACCAAATAATCACTTCATATCAAATAGGCTAAACATGACGCCGATTGTCTTAAAAAAGAGCTGGTATATCTTCTGTCTTCATCTTCACACTGACTCCAGCTCAATGTTTCCTTCTATTTTCCAGCTGTCATGCTCTGCGAACTTGCCGCTGGCTAAAGACACAATAGTGGTGAAGCTCTTGTAATGAAAGCCATAGCAAAACAAAAACAAGCATATTCCCCTCAAAGTTGGACGCGTTCCTTAAAAACTATTCTTCCACAGGTTGAAATCTCAAAGGGCTCCATTGATTATCTGATGGCGAAAACACCAAGATTTACCTAATAAAAAGCATCTTAAAACGTCTGTCTGGAAGGTTTTTCTAAAGGCAAAAAGAAAAGTCCAAAACAAGCTCTCAGCTTTCAATGGTTGCAAACACAGAAAGACGCCAATATAACCTGAAGGAGCACATAGTAACAGAGATAATCATCACAGCTCAACAAAAAAATAAATAAAACAATCCTCCTGCATGAGCCACAGTGGCAAACTTTAAGCAAGACGTCCACATTGAAAAGCTCCCAAATAGCAGAAAACTGCCTGCCTGTTTTTTGAATCCTGTGCATATGTTTTTCTTGTCCAAGGTCGAACTGCCTCTAATTGTTACCGTGACGAGAGCTCCACTGAAGCCGTTATTAATAGTCATGACTTCCCGGCCGCTGCGTGTCGCTGAGTGTAAAGTACGATACTGATTTCGGATTAAACGACACCGCAGCTGAAATGATCTTTTAAAGCAGACTCTCCCTCTAATCAGCAGTCCGAGGAGAGTGAAACTGGACGTGAGGTCGTCTATTTAGAGCAGACACTGGACCGTCACAGTGGCAATAAGCACAAGAATGCTCCGAAAACACAACAGAGACAGAGACAGAGGCTGTAAAAGTCATTAAAGACACAACAAAGAGCTGGACAAGAATGTCTCTGCGAGACTAAACTACATTGTGTGTGTGTGTGTGTGTGTGTGTGTGTGTGTGTGTGTGTGTGTGTGTGTGTGTGTGTGTGTGTGTGTGTGTGTGTGTGTGTGTGTGTGTGTGTGTGTGTGTGTGTGTACTGTACGTGTGAGGATGTTTATGAAGGGGCGCGGATAAAAAGTAATTTATCGTTGCACACATGGTAGTCATCTGTGACAGGACAGTGTCATTTACCGCCGTCTTTTTTTCTCAGCTATGCGGAGTATTCCGTCTGGGAAAGTTGCCTCGCGTCGACATAAAATGCTAACGACACAGCGACAGCGAGCAACACAACCATTGCAATAGAGCTAAGACGGTGGGAGATCCCCATCTGTTTGAAATCCCACACGGGTGTTTTTGTTGGGAGTCAACTCCGCCGGGCCTGCAGGCAGACAGACGTTCCTCGCGTGTGCCGGAGTTGACATGAGCGTCTCGGTGCAGAATCAGTGTTGGGCGGCGTGTCACAACAAGACACTTCCAGTCTCTGACTGGAGTTTACATTAGCGTCGTCATCCACCACAAAGAGGAGTCCGGGTGTCGACGTCAAGACGCAAGCCACAGGGAGAATGTCACCGAGGGCCACCTTCGTGGAGTTTGCGTGTTCTCCACAGCACTCTTGTTAAAAATGGCCGTCGGTGTGAAAGTCTGCACAGGTGGTCCTCGATCATTCAAGCTTGTCTAGAACTCCCTGTCCGCATTCAGGTAAATACAACAAAGGGTTCTTTTTTTTAATCTGATACATAGCAGATTAAACTGTTTGCTTGTTCCACGATCATCAATGTCAGGAGCCAAGACTGATGAAATGCTTGAATAACTACGGTTTGAAAGCTGGTTTAAGATGTACAAGTTGAGTTATGAACAGCGACACGGCTCCCATGTAGACAACAGTCATTCATTTCAGCTGCAGGTTTGTGTAGTTCCCTTTTCTCCTGGTTGGAGAAAAACAGCAATTTGACAGTCTGAGTGTGGGAAATAAACACCCATCAGATGCACATTAATCCTTCAGCAATGGTTTAAAATTAGCCGCCGAAACAGTGCGGGGCGAGCGTTTGCTACGGGATGGCAGATGAATGACATTAGAAGCACTTTGAGCCCCTCGGTATCAGGGGAGGTCTCTCTCTCTCTCTCTCTCTACCGCTCTCTCTCTCCCTCGCTCTCTCTCTCTCTCTCTCTCTCGCTCATCAGTGTATGTGGAAAACTGTGAGCCACAATGGTCCCCTGTCCACATCAATGCACTCGTCTCGCAAAGAAATTTGAATAAATAAAAGAAGAAGAAGGAAAAAAAAAAACGGAACCACACCAGCAGCTTCAAAGGGACGACTGAGCGGGACATTGCAACGCGACACAAACAAAAACCAAGAAGATCGACTCGAGCAATTCTCACTTACTGGCTTGTAAACTACATTTAACCCGTGCGGGGATGCATCTGGACGCCTCGGCCTGCGTACGGCCGACATGGATGACTGTGCAGTCGCGCAGTCGCGCAGCATCGCAGACAAAACACACGCATGCACACATGCAAGCAAACCCTGCACGTCTCTCAAATGAATACGTTTTGTTTTTTAAAACAAGCATTTATGTTAAATGAATAATTTCTGGCTTAAATTATACATTTTTTCCTCTGCGGTCCACAACCAAAATTACACAGAGTCTCAGCTATTTTCTCCCTGTTTGAATTGTGTCCTGCATTCTTGCGTCCGCGCGGTGTATTTAAAGTCCCCAACGAGGACCACGGCCTTTCTTTAA
This sequence comes from Lipophrys pholis, assembly GCF_963383615.2. Lineage (NCBI taxonomy): Eukaryota > Metazoa > Chordata > Actinopteri > Blenniiformes > Blenniidae > Lipophrys > Lipophrys pholis. The sequence continues at coordinate 9,648,987 of NC_137632.1, forward strand.
TTAGCTTTGCCCAGTAATTAACTGGGAGATATTGTTTATTTCGATTATAAGGGTTTGAAGGCTTTTATAGAATGGATGGGAGCAGACCTGTACTTACGGCTTTAAGTCAGCGAACAGTGAACAGTGGTCAGTCGCTGACAGAATGACAGCGAGCATTGTTGGACTGCCACGTCTAACAGGCCACAAAGATCGGCAGTTTATAGGACAGACGAGTTCTGGAGTCTCAATTGGACGCTACTTTTAATATACATTAACAATTTTGACTGTTTGAAGGCAACTTTATTGATGAATAGTTTAAGAAAAGTCTTTATTAACTACATTTTACTGTATAAGTGGTTTTCATGTTTTCTCTCAGATCGATTGCTTCCATTGTAAATGTGTTGCCGCCAAATTACATTTTGCAATGAAGGTATAGTTTTGTTAGTTTTGCATGTAAACAGAACAAAGCCACACTGTGGCGGTAATTTCCATCCAACACAAAGGAAATCTTTATTTTCAAACCTGGTTTTCTGGTTCAACGTTACAATGAACCCTTACTGATCTGTGCCACTGTGTCGTAACCTTAGTGACAAATATACAAATTCTACCTTGTGGACACAAACACACACCCCGATATATGTCCAGGGGGATTATCGAGTCCTCACTTCAAGAGGTGTTAAATGACTGTCTTTAAGTCAAAGTAGCTCCACCAAATGATGGACTGCAACAGGTTTATCATACAAATAAAGTTGTTATTGAATTAAACAGAGCAGGTCTTGAGACACAAGCTATTCTTGTAGTTATATGGAGTCCAGCATATTAAAGTCCCCGTCACCAGGGTTGCTTTTAAAAGGGAAGAGACAGTATGTCACTTCAGCAGACCTGCTGTTGATCGTTATACAAAATGAACTGTCAAAACTGAAACCACAGAGGCTGAAATATCCTGGCTTTAATCACAAGAATCAGAGTTATCTTTTGATTTTGTTGTAAACTTCTGGAGCCACAAAATACAAGCTTCCCCTCAAACAAATACAGCGTGTATAATCAGTGGTGCCCCTTTTAAATCCAGAGAGACTCGTATTTTCATGAGAAAATAGAGACAAATGATGAAATTATTACCAAAACTGTTCACGGCAAACCTCCATCACCGCGTACGTGTTGACTCGCTGTACTTGTTGCACCCGCTTCGAGAGTTCACCTCAGACTAGAGCTGGGCAGCTCATCTGCGAGCTCATTTACAGCCTGGTCTCTCACCGTCTGCTGTAGTGACTGTCAAGTGTCCAGATCTCAGGAAAAAAAATCACGATTTTTAAACAATCATAAGTTATAAATTTAATGAGGTTGTTAAAATAACTTTGTGAAAACTTAATTCATCATTTAACTAAGCATGGAATACTGTGAGACTTTGAAAGAAAGTGAAAGGAAATAGAATACTGAGCATGGTGTGGTACATTTACATAATAAAGTACGAATTATGAGAAGAAAACCCTCATAATAGACGACAAAGCAAAAAGATAGTTCTTCTTTATTTGACTGTGTCCATGAATCACATCAGCTTTAATCGCAGACAATAGCAGATTCTTTCTTCAAAGTAAAACTTTAATTACAGGAAATATTTCTTTATTCATTTATCTGAAATTCTGATGCTATTTTTATGTTTTCTATTACAATTTTGACTTTGACTTGATTTTCCACATGGAGAAGCAATTTTATTTCCAGATGACTGAGATCCTCAGTTTCTTCACACAGAGAATGTAGACATTTTAATTTTGTTAATCTGCAACTTATTACATGTTTTATGCACAAATTTGATCACAGCCATTTTTTAAAACTTCAATCTCAACAAGTGTTTTTTTTATTTTCAGGACCTGTACCTATATCATTGAAAAAACAAAAACAAAAAAAAAAACAAGACGTTGCAATTTATTATGAATAAATATTACATTTTATTTCTTTAAAAGAACAACTCATAAAGAGTGGCTCTAATGCTGCAGGCTCAGTGGCAAGACAATTGAATTTAAGTTCTAATTGGGTCACGGGTTCAAATCCCACATTCTCTGGGCTGTGTCCTTGAGCAAAACAATGAACCACACAAGCTCTTTGAAAGTGGTGATGTAATGTCGTATGAACTCTAACATGCGCGTCACTTTGGGGAAACGTGGCTGCTAAACAAAATCAGAGACTTGTAAGTCTTGGTAATAAAGCGACTAATTAAGCATTAATACAGCCGACCGTGCACATTTCCTGAACTAAGCCTTGTTTGACATTGTTGCATTTGTTTTAAGTGGTTTTTATGAAGTGACTGTAACATAACAAAACCAAGTGCTGCCTTTTTTTTTTTTTTTTTTTTTTGCCGTTCTTCCCGCAGCACACATTAAGTTGAAGACGAGTGTTTAAGGGGTGTGACAGTAGAGTGATCCTTAAAGTGACAGCGTTTCCCAGGGTGCAGTTGTGGATGATGGGGATGAGTCATCGTGTGGGGTTTCCCCCCCGTGTGTGCCAGGGGTAGAACCTGGAACTAGTTTTTAAAAAGCGCTGCATGTGTGTGCAGACGTCTGCTGCCATTAGGACTTATTGTAGACTGTTACAATGGGATGACTGTGTGTACAAATGTAGGTGTGTGTGTGTGTGTGTCGGCGTTTGTGTCTGTGTGTGCGGACGTAAGCATTCATGCATGCCGGCCCACGTGAGCGTCTACGGGAAGAGTTGAGAGACCTCAGTGTGTGTTTGTGTGCAGGATCTGTGCGCATGGGCACACTCAGACATGAGCCAAGCCACCAGCCGGCCACATAAAAGCATGTCTCTGGGAGGTGGAATTTTAATGTGGAAATGGGAACAATGATTTCTACTTTTAAATGTGGACAAGAAGCAGAGCCCATTGAACAGCAGACCAAAAATGATGGATCAATTATTAATGCATTTGCCGTCACACTGCGAGCGTGTGTGGGTGAGTGTGTGTATGTGTGTGCGTTCGCATGCGAGCCGGTACATGTACGTGTCCACTTCTCTGTGTGCTGTCATGTGTCCTCTGTGAGTTTGTGTTTGTCTGCTTATTCACCCGTTTGTTTCCACCCAACTTGGCATTAGTGAAATCCTCGGCTTATTTTCAGATGCCGCGTGTCGAAGATGGCCTGCAGAAGCAGTTTTCTTTCCGTCTGTGAGGTAGATAGAAAGGTAGAATTATTAAAGGCTCCAATAGTGAAAGAGGAAGACGTATAAACGAATGACAAAACATAAATATTAGCAGTTGAAATTATATGTTGCGGCGTGTGTTTTGTTGGTTTTCACATGTCATAAAGCTACATAAGCAAAGACTGACCGGAGACTATTGCTGTCACTTCACAGCCAAATCACATCACTATAAATGCAATGCATTTAAGAAGCTCCAATTTAAAATGTATTAATTAAAAAAAAAAATCTAATAGCCATTTTTCTTAAAAAATAAAGGACTCAACCCCCCCCCCCCCCCCCCCAAAAAAAAAAACTAAAAAAAACTCAGTCCCCCTCAACAAGAAACATTAAATGCCACACGTTTACCCCTCAGACTGTTTCATATGTACTTTGCAATCAAAGACCTGGGCGTAACAATGCACAGCTACTGATCTCCACGGCATCAAAGCAACACAGAGGCCTCGACCTTTGTGCTCCAGTCCTCTGGGTATGGGTTTATAACATGCATCTGTGGGTCTGTTTAAGTTCAGCCTTCGCGTGGCTCCAAATCGTACCCGTTTCAGAAGTGGAACTCATTGTCTGTCTGAAAGTTGTCTCATTAATTCTGTCCGTTCTCTTTGTGTTTTCTGCTTGTATCGTAGTCAAGCAGGCTGTGTAGTAAACACGTATCCAAACTTGTCTCTTTTAATTGTATTTCTTGATGTTAATTCCTACTTTGTTGAGCTCATTTACAACTGCGAGTCAGGAAATTGTGTTTTTTTTTTTTTTTGTTTTTTTTTTAAAGGTCGCTGGATATTTGATGCTATTCGTGTGTCTGAATTCCTTCATCCTGACATGGAAAGGAAAAAAAAATAAATGTAGGTTTGGTTTATTGCCAGCCCCCATCTTCAGACTCTGGCTTTGATTGATGTAACAGAAAGTGTCACTTCTCTCCTAAGGTTTTCAGTCCAGGTACTTATTGTTGGTGAAGTGGACAGTAAATAATTTCTGCATGTTCAAAAACCCAAAAAAGGAGTTGTGGTTAACAGTCTTGCTCAGGAAAACAACCCCACGAAAAGCTGCCCAAACCCATCAATGTGACCTCCACTACCTCTGAGAGGATTAGAGAACATTTCAGACCCGTTTCAAATGGTCTAAACGTGTGCAATCACAGGTAGAATCAGGGATGCCTTGGTGCCAGAACTCAACACGACGGGATCCTGTGACATGTCTAAAGGGTTCCAAGGGGATTTTATCTGAATCATTCATCACAAGAATGGGGGAGAACTCTCTTGGCTGCCCTCTTTCACGTTCCCCAGCTTTGGAGAGTTGAGATTTTTCCATTCCAGAGACTGCTGTCGTCTGGTCCCGCCTCTCCCCACTGCGTAAGATCGCCAGTGTGAGGCTCCGATCGATCCAATTATTTAGACAAAGGTGCATGAAGACAGACCACAGAAGAAACCACAGATGTGGATATTCCAGGGAAAGATGGAGATGTACGCCTTCTTCTGTATGTCTATTTTTTCCCCCACAAGAAATCATAAAAAAAAAAAAAAAATCATGTCTTGCACATTCTCATACATGGTAGCTGTTGGATACTTCACACAGATGGGTCGTGAACGGTTTTACATGGGGGACGAATGCTCACGAAGGCAGGAGAAATGCTCTATCTGGTTCTGTTTGGGTTCCCTCATGTCTCCATGGTGGTCTCGGGTTCCTCCGAGGTTCCTCTGCACCTCCAGGCGGGGTTCAGTCCATTCTGTTCAATGGTGTTTTGATGACGCTGCCTCTGTACGACCAAAATGATTGAGAACACAGCCCAGCCTGCGCGACATTAAAGATAAAGCTGAGTCGTAAACACTGCGAGAGATCAGAGGAGAGAAAAGGAAAGAGGGAGATATGGAGAGGCAGGACGGAGGGAGAAACAAGGGGACAGAAACAGAAAGAGAGAGGGAGACTTCTCTGGACCCGTCTGGATCTCATTTCGAGGATAGTAATGTGATTAGCTTTGTTTAGTTTTCACAGCTCCAGCCAGTCCCCATGAAAAAAAGCCTCTGAGAGTAAGTGTGTCTCTGTTCTGGCGTGTTAAGGTGAAGCGCATATGTGGGTTTGTGTACATTATATTGTGCACTCAAACAGTTGTGTTCTTCGTAGAGAGATTCAACCAGATGATAACACTATTTCATTGCTGGAGCTGCTTGAACAGCCAATAGATGTTTTTGTTATTCAGTCCTGTTGCACAAAACACCAAACAACTGAATTGTTTGTGTGACTCCTGCTGTGACTTGTGATATTATTTATACATTATACTGTCATTCAAGTGGGATCCGTCTTAGCTTGTGTGCAGCAAATCACTGACACAGTGGAAAAGGCTGGACAAATGCTTTGAAAATGTTTAACCTGCAACAACCCGAACGGCTTGCGTGCACAATTTTCATTAAAGTTGGGTTTAGGTCTTTGCAGCCTTTCTAGAGAACTCGAGAAAGAGAGAGCGCCGACTAAAGTGTGTTGCAAGAGATAAAAAGTGGCATTAAAGATACTACAGTAGCCACTCACGGGCTCGTGCATATGAAAAAAGCACAAAACATAGGAGGAAAATGACTGCAGATATCTGCAGAGCAGCAGTGGGGGGCTCTCTTTACCTTCTGAGAATCAAATGTAATCCCTCTGGAGCTGCAAAACATTATTCAAGCTTCAAAATTAGGATAAACTCACTTATAACCTTGCATGTGTAGTTTTACAATGCAATGTAAAAAAAACTAAACTGTAGTTTATGATGAAATGATAAATTAAAGAACTAAGAAAAGTGTTGCTCATGTCTTAGCACATTGAATTAACATATTTTGAATAAATCTAATCTGATTACAAGATAAGAATTTCTCTGAAAGTTTGTTTGTTATTCAACAAAATAGATAATAAAAGAAATTTAATGTAAAACAATAAAATAGAATACAATTCTGCATTCTTTAAGCCATGTGATTCAGACCCCTGGTTTGCAACAACATATGTTATTATAAAAATAGGGGTTCCTTCGACCCGTTTATTCCCATCTTGTCACCACTAACAGGATTTGGCATGCATACTTTTTCTAACCACAACTTCCAGACTGTTTATGTATAGAAAAAAAACCCAAAACAACCAGAACACAGAGAAGCAGAAATTTCTCAATACAAAAGCCACTAGAACGACATGCTAATCAATAGCGTGTCATACATCTGCAACTTGAGCTTCTGAGTCCCGTCTGTGTGTTTTATGTTGAAAAACTGCCAGAAACCGAGAGTTGAAGTTCTTTGGAAAAAAAATAGGCAGAAGCCTTTATTCAACCTAGTTAGTTGAATTTCTTCCTTGAACATGCAGACATACAGGGCGTTGCTTTTTGCAGAGAACCAGTGTCACCACTTTTCTTTGATATTTATTTAGAAGCAGTTTTTGGTGAAAAGTGGTGTTTGGTATATTTACACATAATGCATTGGATTATCAATACTGGTGAATGAATGTTGCTTCATTGTGCTTCTTAAGTGACAGAAATCTTTGTTTTCTCGCCAGGCATCATCAAGGTCGGGAGGTGGAACCCTCTACCCATCCACTTTCTGACCGATGCCCCCGAGGCGACCGTCGCCGACATGCTGATGGAGGTCTACCACATGGTCACGTTGCGTATTCAGCTACAAAGGTTAGCGGGAGGTTTCCGGGCCTAAATCTATTCCCTTTTTTCAAGCTATTGCTGTGCGAGACCATCAATCTTTACTGCTTTGGTGAGGCTTTGTGGAAACTACGTGTGTGGCAGAGCAAGTTGGTTTGGACCTTTGGGCTTCTGACGTCACTGAATTCAGGAATATATATTATCGATCAAATTTGAAAGCAGCAATTATTACAAAGGCTGAAGCTCCAGGTCAAAAAAAAACTCCCGTGGGGATTTATCTATTATCTGTCTCTGTTGGTGTGCCAGGAATTCTCCATTCTTCAGGAAAAAAGAAAAAAAAAAAGTCAAGCAGGGTCTTGATGGACAGATTAAAAAAAATCAGATACACTCCAGATGAGAGGTTGCTATCATTGTTATTGTTTTGGCGCATACCAGCCAGGTTTGTTTACGTGTTTGTACGCGTATCCATGGCACTGGCGGAGCGTTTTGGCACGTTCTGCACACGGAGCTGAAACGATTTATTTGTGGTTAAAATTGAATAAGAACAGTGAGACTGCAGGGAGATAGGGAGGGTTTGTATGATCAATCTGAAATCAGTAAATGTCAAACTAGAGGCAGCGAGCACTTAATGTTGCTTTGTATGTAATTTTCTGAACTAGAACTCAGTTTCAAAAGACAATTCAAAAGACAAAAACATTCACAACTGAACTTTTTTATTTTTTTCTTTCCCCTGCAAACTTTCACGGTCTCAATTTTCCAGTACAGCTGATTACAGCAAATGCGTCATAAATCAAGACACTTATTACAGTCAGGTGTGTTTGAACTGAGAGAAGCTGGAAACATGCAGGAATGTGGCCCTCTTTAGACCAGGATCCAACGCCCCTGCCCGACATGATTTGGAGCTAACACGGCTCACTTGACTTGAACACACTTTGTTAAATTTTGGTAAATTGTTGATCGGCATCATCAATACAAAAACCCACATGAGGTAGGTAGTGAAATAAGGGAGATTCAACCAGCAATATGTGAAGATAAGGAGGTAATAATAGGTGAACAAATAAATGAAAATTGTATAAAACGGTGAAATGTTTCCCAAACCTGATTTAGGGCTTGAAATCTCCCACCCTGTCTAGACCAGCACTCCCTGACAGATCGATTTCAATACACCCCTCAAAGAGAGACTTCACCCCTCAGCCAGAAGACATTCCCAAACGCCAACATTGTTCAATGGATTTGGTAAAACCAGAGTGCAGAAAGACACTTTTTAAAGTGTTGTGTTGTTGTTCAGGATTTATGTCTGAGTTAATTAAATGTAATGGGTGATGTCACCAATGGCTGTGCTTGTTTTGCGTGCAGCTTTTCAAAGCTGGAGGATCTGCCCTGCGAGCAGTGGAACCACGCAACCGTCAGGAATGCTCTCAAAGAGCTGCTGAAGGAAATGAACCAAAGCACTCTGGCCAAAGAGTGCCCTCTATCACAGGTGAGAACACAATCTGTTTCTGCATCGCCATGCTGTCTGTGTGTCTGAGTCGTGACTCCACAGTCGAACGCCCCCGGCCAGAAGCTGAACGCTGTTAGATCTGTTTTGGCAATTAGTTGCGACAGTTTAATCAAACTCAACCCCGTAAAGTTAAGCTCCGTCTCCCGAGGCACGTAGACTGTACAGCTGCCCTCCGTCCCCGTCTCGTAATCACTTGAGTGTGAGATGTGTTTGCGCACTGCGTTTAAATGGATCTCTGCTCGGAGGATCTCTGCTCACATCAATTGCAAGCATATGTGTGTGTGGCTGGAGATTCCCTCTGTGCTGCGCTGCACTGGCTCCAGTTTCCATGGGTGGCTTCCAGTCATGATTAATGTTTGTCTATTTCTATTGTGTGCGTGTGTGTGTGTGTGCGTGTGTGTGTGTGTGTGTGTGTGTGTGTGTGTGTGTGTGTGTGTGTGTGTGTGTGTGTGTGTGTGTGTGTGTGTGTGTGTGTGTGTGTGCGTGTGTGTGTGTGCGTGTGTGTGTGAGTGCCATGTGGTTGTTGCGTGAGTCTAAGTATTTCATATTATGTTGGTTATTAATTATCTTTCCCTCCCTCCCTCTTGCTCTTTTTCCATCAGAGTATGATTTCCTCCATAGTGAACAGTTCCTACTATGCCAATGTCTCCACTGCTAAATGTCAAGAGTTTGGTCGTTGGTACAAGAAGTACAAGAAAATCAAAGGTGAGCCCAGTAACGTTGTGTTTGAGTTCAGCTGGCTCTATAAAGTAAATATCGTAAAAAAATCTAACTTTTAAAGGACAAAATTCCATTTCCCCTGCTAACGTTTCTTTTAACGTTGATATTTCTTGCAAAAATTACAAAATGATCCAGTATGACACTGGGTAAACTGAATTACAATCTCTATAACTCACAGAGATGTTGGCATCCTTCTCCCTTTAGCAATAAAATGTATCGCAAGGTATATGCAAGACATTCTTGCATCCAGAGGGCAAACATCACATGATCCTAAAGAGACACCCACAAGTGTTTTTCGAAGCCGAAGTAGTATAACCTCAGAACAGTATTAAACACAATGTAAACACACTTTATGCACTTCTCCAAAATAGGATGATTTTTATTGGAATTAGTGGAACACTGGAATATTCCCAGCTACTTTGGACTGTCATCTAACCCATCAAGGGGGGGAATCTTGAGTCTAAGGGGATCTACACTAGTGCTTCAGTTAACGTCAAACACAAACCCAGCTGCAGACAATCAAAGAGCTTGGACAGAAACTAAATATGGCTTCTTGATTTTTGTCAGCAGTAATATCTTCTCCCTTGCTCCTAAAGCACTTCAATATAATCTTCAATGAGAAAGAATGTGACATTCATAGACATGATAATCATTGTGATAATTACCAGGATCAGCTGACTTAACACTTTTTTTGAAGTAGCAATTTTGACCAAATGGCGGAGCCCTTGGATGGGAACATTTTCAGAATGTGTTTGGCTCTTCAGCTGGAATCAAGATCTACATGATGACCACTGTGTTTTAGAGCTGAAAAGTCTGTTTTTCTAGCTGATATAACAGCTTTACTTAGATGACCTCGACTTTCTGCTTCAGTCCTGTATGATCATCATTCGCATGTGCAATGCTTTTCAATTTATCTGCACATATATTAAGATCTCATTAGGTTCAACATAATGGAGTCGAGGTGAGATTGCAGCCTTTCGTTAGAGCCTCTCTCACTGTTTCTATTCTGTTTTGTGGAGCAGTGGATTACTTGGAGAAGATGTGGTCAGGACGAGAGGCTGCTGACATCAAAAGTGAGCAACCTTTCCAAGTTATGCGACGCTGTGAATCACTTGAGGTGTTCATTTTGTCTAACCCGTCTTCTCTGCTTCTCACCAGTTGAGAGAGACAACATGGCCGACTTTTGTGTGCTGGGTCAGAGACCTCCTCCTCACCTCGCCGGCCTGGCCCAGCTCAGTCACCTGGGCGCTGGCAGTCCGCTCCGAAAGGCCGGATCTGGAGATCCACAAGCGCCCTCGCAGACGTGCCAGCAGCCCCCTCCCCCTTCCCAGCAACAGCCCTCGCCTCACGGCCCCCACCACCATAGCCCTCCCCTTCATACCGGGCAGGTGCCACCTCCTCCCCCACCACCTCCACCCGGAGCCCTGCAGCCCCTGCTGGGGCCAGGTGGACTGCTCTCCCCTCAGCAGCTCTCCCCGCAGCTGGTTCGCCAGCAGCTCGCCATGGCCCACCTCATCAACCAGCAGCTGGCTGTGAGCCGCTTGCTGGCCCACCAGCACCCGCAGGCCCTCAACCAGCAGTTCCTCAACCACCCGCCCATCCCTCGGGGCTCGTCCAAAGCCGGGGGCGACCATCCTGGGAGCAACCCCTCGGCCGCCGAGGTCTCTTCTGAGATCTACCAGCAGGTCAGAGACGAGCTGAAGAGAGCGAGTGTCTCTCAGGCCGTCTTCGCCCGTGTGGCTTTCAACCGCACACAGGTAGGCCCACGAGACAGGCAGGGGTCAAGAAAGATAGCGGACAGGAGGGAAATCAGATGGAGGGAAATGCGAGGTGACAGCACAGGGCAGTTATACTGCAACAGTACAGGAAGACAGCTACCAGAGATTAGCCACTTCTAGACTCTCAGTGGGTGAAACACAATGATCCTCCCAGTCCCTTTAGCACACCGCCAAATAAGATTTATCATGCATCAATCAGCCATAACAATATAATGTTAATGTTAATGTTTTTAATTCTTTTTACCCTGGTTGGCAAACTATTTTTCTTCACAGTGCATCTAGACCTTTTTATCAGAACCAGCGAAGACGTCAGTCGCTCGTCAGGATTAACTGTTTATTGCCAATGAATCCGTTCATTCTTACTTGGACCACTTTGATAGAGAACCACTGAGAACATCCCTCTGAGAACTCTGCCCCTTGTCAAACTCACTCACATTCTTACACCTCAATACTTATACTGCTTTGAGGACAAATTGTTTCTTAGTTATAATAAATATCTCACCTACCTGGTGCCACGAGGAATCGGTAATCTTATTAATTACACCTGTTTGGGTCATATTATTATGGCTGATTGATCTTTCAGTAAAGCAAGTGTCTAAAGCTTCACTGAGGTGACATTTGTAGGTTTCTGCCACCAATCAAGACAAAAAACACTAGACTAGTGCTTATTTATTTTCATCAGATACTCCCAGGTTGTCTCTAAGAAAAGCTTTAACCCCTTAGAAATCACTGAAACTATACAGTATAACTGAATATTGGAGGTTTTGCTCACAATTCTGAACATACAAAAGCAAGAGATTGTTTTTGTGTCTTTCTATTATGTGTCCAAATGTAAGCTGAGAAAAAGTGGACGCTCCCTGTCATCCCTGGTACCGTCCCATCCCCCTTTCGCAGGCTGTAAATCACTGTCATGAGAGGGAGCATCACATTCGATGGCGTCACCCAGGCAGAACGTGAAATGCTGCTCGCTGAGCTACGATTCCTCAGATCATAGTTCTTCAATGCACAGCAGGGGAGAAGAGATAATTGCCGTATTTGATAGAAATGAACAGTGAATCACATCACTGGTAGATGGTAATTTTTCACACCGGGCTTGGCTAATTCTGCGATCACCCACCTCGTGGTATTTTAAGGGGGATTAGCGGAAGCGTGGCAGGGTTGCTTGCTGGGTCATTGAATCATCTTGGGCGCCCTCGCAGCAGTGCAAACACCTGATGCATTCAGGCTGTGCTAAAGTGTTTACCGCACGGCCCATTAGATCAGTGTGAATGGGAGGTGGCTCTCAGACCTGCCGGCCTTCCGGCCAGGTGTGTTCCTCAGACTTCTCTATGTGTTACTGGAGAGTTGAGCACAGCCAAACAATGAGCAAATTTCTCTTCTTCGTGTTTTGTAAATGAAACCAGCACATCATTCTCCATTTTTACTTAAAATTGATACACATGTTGGACATTTCATCTCCACCTGAAAGAAAAAAATGTGCTTTAAACTAATTTTGCTTGGTATTATTTACAGGTTAAGTTAATCCTAAATGTGATTTTCTTAAAATTTCTAGTTTCTTTCAAGTTTTATGTTAATCCAACAAAGTATATGTCAATGTTTTATTCATGCTGATAATTATTACTAATATATACTGATATGATCTTGAATTAATTGTAAAATTGTTCAGTTTTACAGACACTAAATGGGACTTGTTGCGATACTGTAAAGCTGTAACATGTCCTCCCTCGTGTGTTTGTGCTGCTCAGGGTTTGCTCTCAGAGATCCTGAGGAAGGAGGAGGACCCCCGCACGGCCTCACAGTCTCTGCTGGTCAACTTGAAGGCCATGCAGAACTTCCTCAACCTGCCCGAGACCGAGCGGGACCGAATCTACCAGGAGGAGAGGGAACGCACCATGAACCCCACCGTGGGCCTCCCGGCCTCCAACTCCTCCAACGCTGGCCCTCCACGTCTCACACAGGTTAGTTTGTGTGAAACGTCCCTTAACAATCTGCATGACATGTTTCTAAATGCACCATTAATCAATCCGTCATCTTTATCTGCATTTTTCAGAATTTGGTCAAGGGCGAGCTGAAGCTTATTTTAACTAACTTCAACCATGAGGCAGAAAGTACTCATTGTACTTATAACCCACACTATCAAAACAACTTAAATAGTCTGATATTGTGGAATTATTGGGGGGTGGGTTGGGGGAAACAGCATCAAGATTCAAGCCCCTGAACCTCTGACCGCAAGCTTGCTATTCCAACCTCGAGGCTCATTTTACAATCAGCTGGCTCTTTACTGTTTTTTTTTTGAAAGACCGAGGGGGACTCGCCTGTGAAAAATGTACTGTATACATTTATATACTGTATATGCAAAGTGAAGTATGGAAATGACAAATAGCTCTTGGACTAAAAGATGTAAAGCAATGCTGTTAAAACAGAGCGTATATATATATATATATATATATATATATATATATATATATATATATATATATATATATATATATATATATATATATATATATATATATATATATATATATATATATATATATATATATATATATCTTTCTCACCACAGGCATTATTCTTTTATTTTTTTCTTGAGGACAATTTAGGGTTTAAATAACTGTCAGTCAATCATTTTACTGTATCCAGCTTTTTTAGTTTTAGAGCATCATGATTTTGCGTTGAACACAGAAAAGAAACTTTGACCGATTTAGTCTAGTATGAAGGTTAATCTCTCCATCTCATAGATCTTAACGACAGCCATTTTTATGCTTAGCGGGCGAATACTTGGCTGTGACTTTCACGTGTTGCGTGTGTCCATGTGTGTGTGCGTAGAAAGTGTGGGAGAGGAGCCTGGACGACCAGCTAACACCTGATACCTGGGCCTCCATCTGGAAGAACAAGACGAAGATCTCGAACTCTGTGAGTCATCCTTTCAAATTCAACTGCAGTGCACCGTGCGCCGTTTCCAGAAGAGTTTGTATTATCTTATGCCATTTATAATGGAGAAAAAAAAGCTTCAAAGCTATCATAAGAGCATGATGTAAACATAAAGGACATTATGCAGTATTTGGAAATGTCCTTCCATGTGCACATAACAATTCAGCCGAGTCAATGATAAGAAGCTCCTTCTGATGTCAGGGCGAATGCCCTTTCTTGGCTGAGGGTGAACTTGTGCGGCTATTCTTATTATGGCTACGTTAAAATTATCTTTGCGAGGTTTACACTGGGGGAATGTAAGCTCGCTGGTCTGTACATGTCTCATAGGCGACTTCAAACGCTGTGTACACAAGCTCCTCGAGAGCCAATACATGCTCGCTCAAACAGAAACAACAAAGAAAGACAAAAGAGGACGACTTAATGACTTTGATCTGTAAACACAATTCATGTGGAGACGTGCGCTGCAGATGTGCAGCTGATGTTCATACAAGCACCGCTGCATGTCTGCTCTCGGAGCCACTCGGCCTGATCGTCAGCTGATAACCTCCACTCACATGTAAACACCAGATCGGCTCTGGCGCATTAAACCCTCAGTAGTTTTACGAAATGAAGGATAATCCTGTAAGAACGAAGGCATGCCTTCAAAGCGTTTCGCTGATATCCCCTGCGAGCATACTTCATCATATTTCATAAGCTTCACGTGAGAAACAAGAAGTATCACGAATTACAGTAAAATATGGTCGCAATCAAGCAATGGCGCCTGATACTCGTTTTGTACATTTATGGAAACCCAAAACACAACAGGTATAAAATGACTAAATCTTGCATTAAGACAAAATGAAGCTCATGCTTCTATAAGAAATTGGAGAAAACTAATTTAAATACATGCAAGGAGAGCATGCAAAGTTCTCACAGAAAGAGCCAGCTGTGGGGAACAAGTTCAAACTAGGAACAATAACCACTAACCTCTGAACCACAATGATCCTGACATGCAGGAATATTTAAAGAAAAAAAAAACAGGATGGAAAGTAGTTATTTGACTTTATACTTAGTTTGTTTAGTTTTTTTTCTTAAATAATAATTACAAATGATTGCACTCACTGTGTGTTTCTTCTCATGTCAATCTTTTTACTCCAGCCAAAGCCGTCCGTCCCGGTGTCTGAACTCCCGCTGAAGCTGGAGTCACTGGTCAACATCACGTCAGGCATTTATGAAGAAATTCAGCAGGAGATGAAGAGAGCCAAAGTTTCCCAGGCTCTGTTCGCTAAGGTGGCCGCCAACAAGAGCCAGGTAGGAGAAACACCGAGGCCAGAAAGAGTCTTGGACTCTCTTATTTGTGAGCCAACAAAACAGCACAGTAAAGAGAAGTGGCGGGGAAAAATATACTGCAGGAATTCCGTGATGAAGAGCACTTCAAATGATTCAGCAATATGAATGTGTTTACATGTGGTTAGATATTTCTTACTTCTGTGTTTTAGGCACTTGCGATCACAAAAAGCGTGCACTTCTGTAATGGATGAACAATTCAACAAATGTAGTGACTACATATGTCTTGTAGCAGTGGTTCGGATGTTGATTGGATTTTGAACGCAGGTCTGTGATGGATTCCAAATCATTGGGTGAGGAAAATCTTTCAAAAAGCAGATTTTGGCTCCATATTGATAGGAAAAGAAAAAAAAAAAAGTCCCACTGCCTCGTACAGGAGCAGGAGCTCCACTATACTTCCTAACATATGATGTCTGTGGGACACATGAAGGCCCTTCATCTTAGGAGACACAAAGACAATCGATTTCAACACTTCTGTTCTGCCAAAATAAATGAAAAATCAAGATGTACTTGATAATTTCTATTTTGTTGTGTCACAAAGTATTAACAGAACAAAAAATTCTTGAACAAAAATGTGTAAATGTATTCGGTTATTAAGTATACAAATAAAACATTATATGGGTATATCGTGAATTATATACATGTGACACACATCTAAAGAAGTCGTGATTTTCCCCAATTGTATGCGATATCAAAGTGAAATCACAGTTGTTGTCAGAAGAATGTTGCTTTTAAGACACAACAATATGCTGACTTGCTACAGAAATGTGGTAATAAGCCGTAAAGATGTAATTTGAATCTCAGTCCCTTGTTTTGTGCGGCTGAGTCGCGGGAGAAAGGTAAAGCTGCATGCACACCGGCAGATTCCCCCGGCCGGTGGGTCTGGAGGGCGGCTGAGGGCCACGGCTCACTGCACCCATCTGCTGCAGCTGGCCACGAGGACAGAGAGCGAGAAAGAAGGAGATGATCAGGCTATTAGCGGCGCATGCCGCCCGAGGTGGCTGGTTGAACACAACAGCTGGTCTCACAAACCGAGCCAGCCTAGCAGACATAATTGAATCGGCTTCTCCTTTTCCCCTCCTTCATCGTCTTTACGTTCACACTTCCTGCTCTGGTCCAACTTTTACCAAGTTTTCATTGATAATCGGAAGACTTCTATGCCTCCCAATACCGTGTGGTTTTCCATATTTGTCCTTCTGTGCATCCGTCAGCGTGTTTCAACTATTTTGTCACGGAATTTTGTGTTTACGAGAACGCAAACGAGCGATCTGGGAAGTAATCCAGCACAAAGTTCATGATTCTACAACACGCCGGAGAGGTTGCCAGTGTTATCCCCGGCCCACAAAAAGCTTAAACCTAAACACTTGGAATCCCACTCCAGTTTTTAACCCTTACCTCCATCTCTGCTGCAGGGCTGGTTGTGTGAGCTGCTTCGGTGGAAGGAGAACCCGAGCCCGGAGAACCGCACTCTGTGGGAGAACCTGTGCACCATCCGGAGGTTCCTGACGCTGCCGCAGGCCGACCGTGACCTGGCGTACGAGGAAGAGTCCAGGCACCATCACAGCGAGAGGCTGCACACCGTCCTTCACCTGCCACAGGACACACAGGTAAGTCTTGCTGCTGCTGGTATAACGTGCAATCCCTCGACCAGATGTGTCATCCAAACCCGGAACTAGAAAACGTTCTCCAGTAAAAACACTGGAAGAGATTTATTGCTTCTAATCTCATAACATTATATCTGCTGAAAATCATATTTAGAAAATATTTTGTTATCTAGGAAAACCTGTGAAGCAATTATGTGTTGCTCAATAGCGTTTCCAAATTTGGTACCTAAAAAAAACTACCTGAGCATCATAAGGCCCCGGGGTCACATGTGGTCCTTTAGCTCTGCTTGACCGGCCCTCAGGGTGGGTCATATTATTGGGAAATCCTGAATTGAATGAAAAATTCCTATTATTCATGGCTATATCTAAAATGGTCAGATTGTTTTCCACGTTATTGGCCATTATTACGTTATTGGTTGGGTGAGCGAGCAGTTATTACCTCACAAAATGTGTGTTTAACAGTAGGGAAAACGATGGTTAATGTAAAAATGCACTTCTTATTTTCTCATTTTCAAAATTGTTGAAAATGTAATCACACAGATCATATTTTTATTCCTTACAGTCACAGCGCTTAACAAGTCTCTACTTTGGATGTTTTCATTTTTTTATTGGTGCCTTTGTAACACATTTTTTCACTTCCTGAAAATAAAAAAAGAGGTTCTAAATATGTTCAATAGCACCCCCCCCCCCCAGCCCCCCATGCCTAATTAAAACATAAAAACATACTCTTGCATGACACATTAGAAAAAAGAGATCGTGTTTTATTGTATTGAGCAAAATTTGAGGTCCTGAGTTTCTGCATAATACAGACTCATGGTAGTCTACAACCTGTGATATCTTTTTTTTTTTATAAACAATAGCATTTATTATTCAAGAGTGTTTTCAAAGCCTTTTCCCCAGCCTGCAGCCAACACGTTGTCCCTCCTCTCTCCTCCCCTCGAGATGCGGAAATCACCATTATAATATATAACGTGTTAGAAAATCACTTGACTCCTTCTGTCCACCCTCTGAGACCACCATCTGTCATCAGTGTTCCCTTATTTCCAACGCTGAGTATGTGCTTTTGATCTGTTTCTGTGTGCACATGTGTTTGTGCGTCCCTGCGTGCCCCGCTGGAATGAAGAGTAAACAGTGTTGCTGGGTGGCACTGGAGGAAATGCCCCATTAGTTTTTGAGAAGAGAGTCGGAGGCCAATGGGGAGAGAGGGGGGGGGAGGGAGAGAAAGGGGGGAGATCGATGCAAGAAACAAAGTGACATCTATTCCTCTTTTATTTGTGGAGGCCCGTCCTATCTCTGTCTCTTTGTCATTCATTTAGTTTAATATCGCAAAAGAATGGTTGACTGAGGAATCTAAATGTGTCAACGGCTTTGTCACCACCAGCTAAATATCTCATTTTCTCTGAAATTGAGTGTAAATAAAAAACATATCGCAGCAAACGCTGGTTTAATGTGCAATCATGCACAGACACAACAGCAACAAGCACAAGTATGAGCTTCAGCGGGAATGCTGCATTGGCTTTACTGATATTGTACACTTTAACACTGAATGTGCTTCACATAATCAGTCACATTCATTCATATCATATCAATCATGGTGGTGATATGCAAGGTGCTTTGCCATGATTGGAGGAAACTTTGAGTTAAGTGTATTATCAAACAGAATGTGACTCATCATTAACCTTATAAATGAAAGAAAATAATACAAACTGAGTTACTTTTGCTCATAATCAGTCGCCATATTTACCTAAATGTTGAAGAAATTCCTGACATTGAATATTGTTTGTATATCGAAGGATCCTCTGCAGAGAGTTTTCGTTGTAGACTGTTCACACACAGTATCAACTCGGTAGGTTTGGTAGGCTCAGCACAGTTTGGTCCAAAGAGTTCAAGGACAGTTCAAAGAGTCATTGATCTGCTTTCTCATTTTGTATTTACAGCTTGACTATAACATTGTCTTTTATTGATTTTGATAATTGATCATGTTCATGTAACTGCATTCAATCAGTCAGAGATCTCATTATGATGACTATGTTCTTCGAACTTAGAATAATAAATGGAGCCAGTGGGAGCTTAGAGAAGTGAGCTCATGTTTGGAGGTTCGCAGGTTTGAATCCCATTGACCACCACTTTGGGCCCCCGGGTAAGGCCTTTGACCCGAAGCCCTTTGGTGATTGAAAAACAAATATTTTTTTGTATCTCATCTTATGTCACATAGAACTTTGACTTCATAATTGATGAGAGAAGAACAACTGATAGTTTCTTCCATCTTTCTCCAGAGACTATTTATGATTCTGAGTCTGTTTCCAGCCCAATCCAAATGAGTAACTTCTTCAGCTGACTGGGAGGTGACTTCTGGTCCTTGTCCCAGTTAAACTCACCAGACGTTTGAACCATGTCAATGGGTTTCAATCACTGTTGAGAAATAACAGCTCTGATCCCTGATTGCATCCTGGACTGAACTACTAATGCTTCCTGTTGGACAGAAGTGCCCAAATCTGGCAATACAACTTTTTTTTAGGCCTGAAAGGTATTGATACAGACCCAACAGTAAATAGATTGTTGCTTCACATTCTAGGAGGTGGTTTCTTTGAGGTTCGGATAGTATGAGTAGGACTGATTGATATGGCAAAACTTTTCATGGTATTACTCTTCTATTGTTCAAACCAAACCGAAATCTGTCAGACAGTAATAGTTACTGATCTTTTTTTTCCCTTTGACCTGTGTGGCTCCATGAAGGAGAGGCAGACCCAACAACTGTGGATAATATGCAACACGTAGAGGAGACATAGTCACAACTAATTGACGCACCTGTCACGTTATATTTTTGCAGACGCCGAGCTGAATGAATCGACCGCAAGTAAACCACCGCCTTAGAATTGGTGTAACGTCATAGGTTGTTTATGCCACATTTCTTCTGCGAGCTCGTATTGCCCTCAATAATCACAAGGCTTATCATCGTAATCAACCGTAATTTTATGGCAGTCCGATATTGAGATTGCTTTATCGAGTAACCTCAGTGAGGGTGTGAGTGAAGTGTGCAGTTAGTTAGACAGGATGAGCAAATGCTCGTGCTGCAGCTGCTCCAGATGTCTGACGATGAATGCAAAGAGAAAACTGATTTAAAATCGTAGGACTTTATCTTTTGGTCTCTTTAGTGATCGAAAAAGGCCAAAATTAAAGTGGAGAACTATTGCTCTATATTAATGAGCAGAGCAACAATGACAAACACAATTGAGAAATAGTCAAATGTGAGGGTCAAATACACTAATTCAATCTTGACGGATTTACTGAAGCCATCAGCTCTCCCCCTCCGCCTCCTCAGCAAAGCCATTATATCCCACATATAGTATACACACCATATGCCATAAATCAAAACCAGGCAAACTTCCTGATCCCCGACATGAATCGTCCCCGGCGTGTTCAGCGGCTCCGCCCACCTCCACTCCACCACCGGGCCATTTTTCTTTTCCCCCCTACCATTCAGACCTCAGTATTAAAGGGCTGATGGGAAGCCTGGGAGGAAGCTGCGGTGGCACCATTAACACATTCCTCTGCTCGTCTCAGCAAAAGCCTAAAAATACAGTTTATCCTCGTAACGCCAATACTGTCACCCCTACACGTCCCCCCTGAGAGGAAGTACAGGAAGACGAGCTGTGGTGCAACGCTGGTGATTTATTAATGGGAATGAGGTGTGTGTGTGTGTGTGTGTGTGTGTGTGTGTGTGTGTGTGTGTGTGTGTGTGTGTGTGTGTGTGTGTGTGTGTGTGTGTGTGTGTGTGTGTGTGTGTGTGTGTGTGTGTGTGTGTGTGTGTGTGTGGCAGATGGGACACATGTGTGGTCTGTGGTGGCAGGCTTGCTGGAGCCTGAGGTTGGTGGTGGTGGTGATGTTGGTGGAGGGGGCCTGTGAAGCACACGCACACGCGCACACACACGCACACACACGCGCACCCACACTGATAGTTGTGAGCGCTCTTTTTGTATTTCAGACAATAAGAGGGTCTTAACAAACTGCAACAGTTGACCACAGTCAGCACTTCCCACTGAGACATAGCTAGAGAGAGAAAACACACACCAACAGTGTGTGTGTGTGTGTGTGTGTGTGTGTGTGTGTGTGTGTGTGTGTGTGTGTGTGTGTGTGTGTGTGAGTGTGTGTGTGTGTGTGTGTGTGTGTGTGTGTGTGTGTGTGGCCTTGCTCTATATCTGGGTGGGGACCTAAACTTGAATGTACACTGACCCATGACAACCTAAGTCACTGTGAGGACAGAGATTACACAGGGGTGGCCTCACGGTGAAGGAAGTAAGCTTGTGATTAGAGGTTTGAACCCCACTCTTGACAGGTTCCCGACTGAACCCTGAACCAACTGTTCAGAGCAGGTACTGCAGCGTGGCTGTCCACTGTTCTTCAGGGACTTGATGAATACAGAGAACAGATTTTGCTGTACATCTGTTGTATGTTTGGACAATGAAGTATTCTTAATCATTTCTACTAAAAAGAGGCCATTGTTAGAAGTAAGTTAAACTGTAGTTATTGCCAAGTCTTCAAGAAAGTTACGTTACGTTAGACAATGTATTGTTCAGATTGGAGCAATTGCAATAGCTCATGTCCTGGCTTAAAATCCTTTGTTGTGTGTGAGCAGTTCACGGATGGCTTTCGTCAAGATTATGAAATCCACACTGCATAGCTTATAAAACTGCTAAAAAAAAAAAAAAAAGCACAGTCTGTAGTAGCTCCAAAGTATGTAAACACACAGTGTGCATCTATTTATTACTGCTGTGGTTGGTGTAGGCAAGTAGCAGTGACGTCTCTGTTTGAAGGAAACTAATGTATGTCAATGCATTTTCCCCGTTGAAGGTATGAAAACATCTATGCATGCGTGTGCGTGTGTTTGTGTCTGACTGTACGTACAGTGGCGTGAGCCATTTTTGCATGTTTGGGGGCCTGTGGGAGATGTAGGAGTGTCGGCAGGTGCTGCATGCTTTAACCTCGGCAGCATCACTTTTATCCATGACTGACGAGGCCCCGACACTCGCAGATAAGTGCGTCCCACAGCTAATTTGGCAGAGTCTGCCCTTATGAATTATTTCTTGATTGTTTCTTGCTAAATTGATTTCCGCTGCGAGCCGAGGTGCGTTCATGTGTGCGCGGGTACGGAGGACCGCTTGCCGCAGGGGCCGAGACCCCAGGAGTGGTGGACTAGAACAAGAAGTATCCACCGCTGGGTTCTCCCTCCTCAGTCTTTGTTTCTCACTTACTTCCAAAGGAGCTTCACAGTCATATGCCTTTAATACCAAAATAACCTGAAACTACGCCATTAAAGATAGTGAAACATATACATTTCTCATTTTTTTCAAACAAATCTCTCCATTTCTACATCTCTGTATTGTGTCTAAACCTTTTCGTGTGGTAGTGGCTCGGGATGCACAGGATTGGATATGTGCCGATATGCTGATTTACTTTAAACAAATTTTGCAGATTGCTGATGCCGATACTGATATACTATATTTATGCTTTCGATGCCCTGACATAAAATCACAATTAAATAGTAATGATTCTGTCTACTGTTGTTTTGTCACAGCTCCCAGACCAAAATAAGAAAATTAATGCAACTTACATGTGAACAACAATCATTTTTGGTGACATTTTTCAAGATAAAACTAAAATCTTTCTTTAATGTTCTGGTTGTAAGACTAATCAAAGTCAGTCAGTCAGTTGGTAGAGCGGTCGTTTCCCAATCGGAAGGTTGCAGGTTCAATTCCCATCTCTACCTGTCTACATGCTAAAGTGTCATTGGGCAAGACACTGAAACCCAAACTGCCTGGGTGAATGTGGTGAGTGAGTGGTTGGTGGTGGTCAGAGGGGCTGATGGTGCAGATTGGCAGCTTCGCTTCCGTCAGTCTACCCCAGGGCAGCTGCAGCTACATACAGTAGGTAGTTTACCACCATTGACTATGGAGTGAATGAATAATGCAATGTAAAGAGCTTTGAGTGTCCAGAAAAGCGCTATATAAAACCAATGCATTATTATCTTAATTATTATTGCATTTTATCTTAAACCTATGCACTATTATAACTCCTTTGAAGTCCAATGGAAAAAAGATTACAATCGTACATCCTACAAATCCATAACACGAGGCAGATTTTCCTATATGAAAATACCCTGTACCTGAACGCTTCCTGTGCAAACATACAAATGGAAAGCTCACTGCTGCTGCTGCTGCTGCTGCTGCGCTAAACCTGCAGCCACAAAACATACAAAAGTGACATGATATTTTATGGGGCTGCAGCTTAGATTTTTATGCTGATGAAATATTTTAAAATGAATATGTGTTAATTCTTTAACTTGCATGACAAAAAAACTAACAACATAACAATTGAAATGTTAATTTTTCTCCTTATTTAATTCTAAGAATAAAACAATCATATTCCATATATGTACACAGAAAAATAAAAAAGATTTTCCCTGCCTGGGAAACACCTTCATCTTATGAAGTCCTTGATGTTAAAATGCTAAAACAAAGTGTGAAGCAGTAGCAGGGCAGCCCTGATGTAATGACTCAGCGCTGCAAACTTTTCCCACCAGAGCCATGAGGCAACCGTTTCAGCCGGCTGAGCGACGGCACCTCCCAATAACAGTAAAGTGAGTTTAAAAACTGGAGCGCTACGTCACAACTCTCCAAAACTTCAGAGAAACTATAAAAGATGGCTGCGCTCCATGGAGCTGCTTCAGGTTCAGAGAGAGGCTCATGTTACCCATGATACCCAAACCCCCGACCTGAGACTTGTGCCGTGAAAAAGGCGTGTCAGTTATAAAGGGTGGAGACTGGGCGGGTTGCCTTACTGACTATTTGGTCTGATTGTTCATGATGGTTTCAATTGGATCAAGTTGTCTGTCAGTGAATGTAGCGTGAAGCTTTTCAAATGTTCACAAGTTCTGTAAAGTTATTATCCTAAAGTGTAAAAGTCAAAACAACAAGCCCAACGGAATTATAAGGCTTTGAGCACATTTTAAATCTCTACTCCTTTTAAAGAAAAATAATTATTGTGCTGTTTGCTCAAAAAACTGATTTGTTTTTACATTTTGGGGCATGTTTTCAACGATTCTCAGTCCATTCATTCACATTAAAAGGAGCTATCTCTCTGCCTGTCTGTGTCTCTGCAGTCCTCAGTGCATCCCGGTGGCCTCCAATCTCTGCTGCAGGGTGGAGTTTGGGTTCTTTTGGCGAACCACAATTAAGTTAATTGTTTAATTGCAGATAAACTGAACGAATACCACACACAGTTCAAGTGGAAAAAAAAACAACAAAAAAAACAACCTAAAAGATGCAACAATGTGTGCATGTGCACACACACGCGACCACACGTGGCCTCAATGACATTATGTGTTTGCAGTTTTTCATCAAAGAATTATTTTTAAAAAAAAGTGCAGTGACTCATCTACTCCATTAGCCTGGATGCAGTCCTTGTGAATCGCGACCGCACACACTTATTCAGTCAGAAGAGTGAAGCAGACAGACGGACAGACACAGAGCGATGGAGGGGAAATTTAAAAAAAACAAAAAAAAAGATACAGGCTAATTAACAGGAAAAGGTGAAGTCATGCAAAAAACTAAAAGAAAAAGTGATTACATATTTATCTCTGTGTTAATGGTGTCTCTGGTGGTCTCACACACACACACACACACACACACACACACACACACACACACACACACACACACACACACACACACACACACACACACACACACACACAGAGAAACAGGGAGAGAGTCGGAGGTCCTGTCGGAGCTGAGCTCATTAAGGAGAAGATGAATATTTCATGTTGTATAATTCTTTCATAGTTCTGCGTCGTAATTTGCCTTGATTTACGTTTAAAAGAAAACTTTTTCATTTGACTGCAAGAGCACTCACAACGCTGCCGGGAGAGAGAGAGAGAGAGAGAGAGAGAGAGAGAGAGAGAGAGAGAGAGAGAGAGAGAGAGAGAGAGAGAGAGAGAGAGAGAGAGAGAGAGAGAGAGAGAGAGAGAGAGAGGAGTTTTAAATCATGCCACAAGAGGGGTCGGTCTGGCCCCCGGGGCTCCACTGCTTGTGGTTTTGGGAGAGCGGCTTTGCATTGTGCTGCTCTGAGCTGACATAAAATCTCTTCCAAAGTAGAATTGTCATTAAGTGCGAATGACTGAACCTATAAACATCACAAATTTGGAATTCAAATATGTATGTCTTACACAAGCTGAAGGTATTCATGGGTATTTAAAGACATGTCAGTCATATAAACTACCTGCCTCCAATACTATCAGCTCAAATGAGCTGCTTATATCTGCAGTTGACAGATCGCTTTTAATTATTCATTCTTTAAATCGAAAACACTCATTGAAATAAAAAAAAAAAAAAAACATCTCAGTAGGAGAGTTTTACATGTTTGGGGACTAATGAAAGGAAGTATAATGTGCGATTTGTGTAGTTGTCGTGTTTAAAATCAGATTTCTTTTGATAAGTAAAAATGAATTGCTCCGCTTTTTCTTGCTGAGAAAAAGTCTTCACGATCCCTTGACAATGTGGTTTAGGTGTGGTTGTGTGTTCAACACAAGTTCAAACGATCGTTTACCCGTTATATAAAGCCTGGTAAAGCAGGTCAATAAATACAACGTTTACTTTTATGTGGTTGGGAGGTGCTGATGAGATTAGATGGGCTGTTATGCCATCACGTGAAGCTGGTTTTCTTGATGCCGACTACATTTTTAACTACTTTTAAAAAAATTTATTGAAGGCTCAATTGAACTGAATTGAAGTCCTGACCAGTCGCCTCAGTGTTTCTACTATACCCATAGTCCAACTTGTAGATTTATCAGCTCCTACGATAGTTGAGGTCATCTGCACAACCACTGGACTGTAGTGCAGTTTGCTTTTTACGCCTGCTGAGTTTCTTCAGGCTTCAAAATCTGCATAATGATTAAAAAGACACATGAAATGCCACTTTTGCTGGGGAATCAGACAAATGCAAGCCGATCCTGACTTAAGGCCGCTACACACTGAGCGGCCATACCAGACGAAAGTTAACAATCGTGAGAGAATAGCGGCGACATCTTTGGTCTTGTCTCCAAATCGGTGGTCCTACGTCGCACTTTGAGACCAGCTCAAGGATGACCGTTGTCATGATCTTGCGACCAAAGACATGCTGCGATAAAATCCTATAAAATAGAAATGCAGCCATGAATCGATGTACTGATCAGCGCAACACCAGCGTTAAACCCAAAGAGATGCTTTGAGTCTACATCGGCAAAATGGGTGGAAAAAAGTATGTGGGAAGTAAACAAAGAAGACAGCCTAGTGGAGTTGTGCCGGCAGAAGCCTTCTTTGGGAATTTCTCTCCGAAGACGCGAGTTGGTCATTGCTTGGCAACAACCTAATCATTAATATCCTGATGTATGAGAAGTAAGCTAAAAAGAAGGACTGAAATGCATGTTTAGTTGTGGCGGAGAAGAAAACAGCACTCTGGCAGGTATGAGAGACTATCGTGGATGAAAAAGTGGTTTCTGATCACTGGAGATGAACTCAAACCAGCACTGAGGGTTTGGCTCTGCTCTCTCACATCATCATTAGCGCATGAGGGAGACCAGGCCCCTGTGTTGGCCATTGATCCGAGAGTCCCTGCTGTCAGCCCAAATAAGCATGGAAATAATATAGGCCTGTAAATGGGGATTGGCGGGGGCAGGGTGGGGGCGGCGTAGGTTTCATGATTTCCCCTCAATTTGACTATTAAGTGTCGGTAAGTTTGCAACGGGGGGGGGGGGGGGGGGGGGGGTTGTGGCTGTGTGGTCCTCAGTAGGGCAGCGACGGATATCTTTCTGTTGTTGATTTCCCTGCATTCTTACAGTCTTTTCTCACTATCTAAAATTGTCACTGCATGTGGAAGAAATAGCAGATCTGGGAAGAGAGAGAGAGAAAAATACCCCCCACCCCCCCCCACCCAAAAAAAAAGTCCTAGTGAATTCCTGTAAACTGGTCATTCCCCCCCTCCTCACCCCGTCTGAAAATAAAGCCCTTGCGAATGAAATCAGAGCAATTTCATGGTCTGGCCTGCCCTCAATATTATTTAAGTAATACCCTGTTATTATTGAAGAGAGGGAGAGAAAAGGGAATGACTATTATCTTTATGTGGGTCCTTTAATTTTAATGCGCCACAGATTTATAGCTGGGCATTCCAGTGGGGAGGCCCCTCCCTGCTCTTAAAGCAAGCGGGCGGGACACGACCGCAACGCTCTCACAACAGCCACTACCTTCTGACAAACAACCAAACTCTCCACTTTCCCTCCCGACACTTCAGCCTGTCCTCCTTGCGGCTGTCAAACAAGACCCTCGAGCCGGTTCGGACAGCTGAAGGGTCGTTCTGCATCAGTTCCACTTGTTTTTGAACAGCGAACGCTTGACTCCCGTCTTTCTTCCTCTGAGATCCGGTGGAGAGATCCAGCTAAACATTGAGCTACCCATGTCATAAACTGGATTACTGAATAATCTGAGTTGATAGAAACCCAGAAACATTCGAAGGAGCCTTTTTTCCTTCTCAGGCTGCACGTCGGTCGCTGCTTTGCTTCACCTGAAAGATCAATCCAATCGGTTAACCTTAAATACTAATCAATAACCAGCAGCCAGTCGGGACGCTTCCATAACAAAGTAATTACATTAGAAGTATATTTTACTTTGAATGTCGAATTGTACGACAGCAGATAAGACCTATTGTAGGTTTAACAGAATTGCAGAGTCAGAGGAGATGGGTTGTAGTAAAATATAAAAGTTTAAATAAAAAACAAACAAACAATAAATTTCTTTTAGACTGCAAAGAGCAGTACAATTCATAACATTGACACATAAATCCTCTTTGCATATTAATTAGTTGAAATAGAATAAATGAATACGTACGCCTGGATTATGAAGCTGAACCACAGAATGTATGTTCCTCTTATTATAAGAAAGTGTTTCAATATTTTCATGGCAATTCTTGGCCAACCGGCGATCCCCAAGGTTCTGTACTGGTGCGTTTCTGTTCAAATAAATATGTCGATGTTACTATGATTTTCAAGATTGCAAGTCTGTTGTTGTATTACATTGATAAAAACAGATTAATTTATTCAGAATTTTCCTTCCATTACTATGTTGTTGTTGTTTGCCTTATTGAAATGCCTTATCTTATGATTTTATTATTTTAAAAGACCCAGATTTGAACAAACTGGTCTCCAGTGAGAGCATTAAAAAAGGCATCATCTTACACCATGTTTTTTGTTTTTTTTTGGAATAGACTGGTTAAATAGTGATTTGCCTGTTCCAAGTTTGTGAGTAAGAGCCTTCCAGGTGGTTGGCGTTTCACTAATCTCACACACATTAGGTCAAAGGTAAACTGGAGGCAGAGCCATTTGAGTGCCAGTGAGGGAGAAGTTTAATGGACCGTGATGCTGTGTTCTCACCCTCTGTTCACCCTGCAGCCACTGGCTACTGTGCCCTGGATCGAGAGGCTGTCTGATAAAATGTGCTGGATGACACGATGTTACTGTCAACTGGACGCTAGCCTTTTTGTTGTAATGGTGTGCCATGTCTTATTTTTTCGATTTTATGAGGTAAAAATGGGAGAAGTTGCCGAAAAACATTCCCAATGAAACAGAAAAACGTCAATCAAAGGTTCCTTTGGTCTCACAATTGTGTTCCGATATATTTGATAGTTTTGGTAACTTGTGGTTAAGTTTTCTTAAGTCTGGAAAACGTTTTCTAAGTCGATGGTCTCTAAATGCGTCCTGAAATGTGAAACCAATTTTGTCAATTGACATTCAGAACTGCTTTTCTGGCTGCAGGGGTCACTGTGCCCCATTAATCGAATAGGTGTTCTGTTATTCTCGACAGGCACTTCACCGACCGCCGCCAGCCCCGATGAAGGAGCACCACCTGTCTCCAATGCGCGAAGAGCCCTTATGTGTCCCTGTGAATGAGGAGAGGACACAAAATGTGGGTCCAGGAGCTGCAGGCGGCGGTCCGGCCGGCTCCGTCAGCAGTGGTGGAAGCAACAAGAAACCCCGATCACGTACTAAGGTGCAGCTTACTGTTGTATCTTAAATGTTTCTTCTTAACACAGTCCCAGATCATAAAGGGGAAAGATACAGCTGACATTATCTAAATGACATTGAAAGTCTTTTTTTTTTTTTAAATCAAGAAATTCAAAAGGCCTTTACTGACATCAGAAGCACAATTGGTTTTTTTAGAAGACACCATTTCTTCAACATGTCCAGCATGGCAGTGTGGCAGTCCATCCCAGAGAAAATATTTGGACCTATAGTCACTATTTCATTATCAATTTGTCAAGGACGTCTTTGGATTGTGAGAGCCACTCAGGGGCCTCGAGAAGAACTTGAACAGCCGCAGGGAGGACACGCAAACTCCACTCGAAGGAGATATGCTTTGGATTCAGATCTTAATCTTCTTAGTGTAGAATGACTTGCCTTGACCTACTGAACCACCCAATAATCCTTCATCTCTTCTTTTTGAGCTGTTCTACACCCATTTTATTTGTGGTCTTGTTAAAATGAGGCCTTCAGATCCTCTTCAACTTTTACAGAGATAAAAATGCAACAATCATACTTGAGCTTCACTCACATAATTTCTGTTATGAATAATGTTAAATGTTTGGGATTTTTTTTGCTTTAAGCCAAAGACAACTTTTTCTATATTTGGTATATTTGATATCTATCATTTTTCTTATTTCTTGAATCCTGTTTGTATGTTTTCCAGATTTCCTTGGAGGCCTTGGGTATCCTGCAAAGTTTCATCCAGGACGTGGGCTTGTACCCAGACCAGGAGGCCATTCATACCTTGTCCGCACAGCTTGACCTCCCAAAACACACCATCATCAAATTCTTTCAAAATCAGCGCTATCACGTGAAGCACCACGGCCGCCTCAAAGAGCTGGGCGAGGGAGCTGCTGCCAGCGGAGGCGTCGACGTCAGCGAGTACAGAGAAGAAGAGCTGCTTTCAGGCTCTGAGGACCCAGAGTCCAGTGAGGACGGGGCTGAGGAGATCTACCAGACCACGGAGGGAAGTGGTGGGAGCACGGCAGGGCTGAACCAACCTCCCATTTCCTCCAACTCCAACTTGTTAGGGACTGGTGCAGCTCTGGAGGAGGGCAAGGACAAGGGGCACAACCGGGTTGGTGGCCCTGCGGCCCCTGGCAGCTCCTCGTCCAGTCCAAGAGAACAGGTCGACTACCATAGGTAGAGACCGACGAACATATAGGAGAGGAAAGAGGTCAAGGAAGTGGAAGGGGATAAAAAAACCCAATGGTCTTTGATAGTGAAATGAGGAATCTAACCAAGGACGGATGTTTATGCAGGCACATTCACCACGAAACCATTCAGCTGTAATACTGAAGACCACACAGAGAGTTTATAATGACAATCCTGGAGCTGTGGAGTGAATTTACCTCAGTTCAAGTCGTCCGGTGTTTCAGTGTGCTGCGACGTACAACTGTGAAATAATGTCTCCCAAGAAATATTAGAACGACAGATTGCTGCAGGAATTATTCACTTTGGTAGAGGTTAGTATCACCTTGGTTTCCCTCAACTGACAAACACCAGTGGGATTTTGGATTTGAGGGCTAAATAAGTAAATTTATAGAGAAATGTAACAGGTTTTTGCTTTTCCTAGGCTCTTTGGTATTGGTGGTAAAATCTCATTTGACCATGAATTTAACAGCAACACTGAACTACAAGAATTGTTTCATAAATGAGAAATCATCTAAATCAGACTCTATTAAGTAGCTGTGTGAACTGCTTAAAAGCAGAAATCCACTTCCCAAGTTAAAAGTCCTCATTTCAACTGTAAATGAAGACGGTCCGAACTCTGCTTTGGTCACAAAAGTCTCGAGGCACTTTACTGCACTTGTCATTATTTCGAATTTTCAGGATGCATGACATGGTATTTCTCAATGAGAACCTGGTCTGCAGACTGTGAAAGGACAATGCTGGCTATGCAGTAGTTGGATCTAAAACCTTTAAAGTGTGGCGGTAGTGACAAAGCACAACATGAGCCGTGGCCCACGACTTTGCTATTACAGCATCATTTAGAGTCAACATATTTCAGTTCTTTAAAAAAGAAAAAAGAAAAAAAGATAAGATTGATGACTCAAGACATCTGAATGAATTGTCAAATTCTCTGACCAAAATATAGATTTGATTAAAAAAGAAAAATCAATACCAGGATGAAGGAATCAGGTGAGCAAAAACGCCAACTTAATCTTGAACGCATTCCTGCAGCTCTCTGTTCACACATTTTCAACATTGATCGTTGCTGCTCAACACCAAAACAATCACATAATGAACCAATCAGAACAAGACACTCCGAGGAGGCAGGACGTTTCGGCACCTCGTCTCGGCGGTCTGAGCACGGTCACACAGGACCCGAGTCTCCCTACACATGTCAGGTTGGATTTGTCCTGAACAGTGACTGAACCCTGAGGCCTTCAGAGACCTCCACGACTGAAGAAATCCTCAGGACACAAACGCACCGCAAACTCAAGCTTTATGTCCTCTACCCCTTTTTTACTTTAGCACTTATGTTTTCCAGTGACATTGACATTTTGCGGAGGCGCCTCCCTCCGTTTCTCCCACCGGCTGCTCCTCTTGAGGAGAAGTCGCGGACAATCTGGCAAAATCGGACGAAGAGGAAGTGGCATGGTGGAACCTTCTCGCCCTGGCACCGCATATTTGTGGCAAGAGAAAAAATAAATAAATCAACAAAATATATTAAGAAGAAAACACAGAGCAGAGATTCAGCAAGCAAACAATCAGTCACTTTATGTGCGGTAGTCCACCTCTTCCACCCTCTCCAGCTCACTGCCTGCCCTCTCTTTCCTTCTGGCTCTAATTGGTGCCCACAGTCCTGTTGTTCACCACACCTCCCCGCACTTAAACTTCACCAGCCCTATTTATTGCTATCTTTATCCATGATTATTATTATCATTATTATTATTATTGTTGTTATTATGGTTAGAATTGCTGTCATCGTGTGCTATTTTAGTTTGTTTTGGTGTTTTTTTTTTTTTTTTTTATTTCCATGTTTTTAGAGAACTGGGCGGTTGTTTGGATAAAACAAGAGACACTGAAAGTGCTTTGCCCTTAAAAAGAAGAAGAAGAAGAAGAAGAAGAAGAAGAAGAAGAAGAAGAAGAAGAAGAAAAGTGCCAGAGTAAAAGGAAAAAAAGAAGCAGTTACTGAGTGTTATTGAAATGAAAAAGTCCCCTCTATGTTGTACAATGCCATTTTTTTTTTTTTATTGTTCTGCTTCCCAAAAAATTGTTGTAAAGAGAAAAATAAAAAAGCAAATGTGCTTTTTGGTTGCTGCAGTTGATGACAATCTACTTTTTTTTTTGAGCCATGAAAGAAATTGTGGCACGTTTGACTCAGTTTAATATCTGTAAATACCTGACACGAGATAAAAATGTTATTGATAAACTTTCAGTTTAAGTGTTTGAGCCAGTTTTGAAGAGTTGGGAATGATCAGCTTGTTTCCAGGCGAATTTAATCACAAGACTATTTAAGATTTTTTTTTTATTTGTTCCTTCGATGTCTGGTGCAGTTGTGTAACTTTAACGGTATGTTTGGATCGATATCTGAGCACGGACAGCATCTTGTTTGACCATCCCGATTGGCTGCTACAATCAAACAGATGACCTGGCTTTTTTCTTATATATATATATATATGTGTATATATATATATATATATATAATTACAACGTCGATCACTATGTACGATGACATTGTGCTTTTCTGTATGACAGGAATCAGGGTTAGACTCAAATGCAGTTTCAAAGAAATCTTAGTTCATCCAGTGTTAAAGTGAATTAAAAATTTGTGAATTGAAAATTCGTCTTTTTTTCATTTTATGTGGATCTCCACACTCACACACCAAGACTGGAAATACACATACTTTGTGATTTAAAAAAAGAAGAATTTTTAACAGGGCATTGTTGTAGGAGAGGGCAAATACAGAATGATGAGGTCTTTTTTTTTTAATCAAACGACGGCAAAAGAAAATATTCAAGTAAGTCAATTTGATCACTTCCATGCACGCAGTAAAACTAACACGCATAGCAGTCTTCTAGTGAAAAGGTTTTTTTGACATTATTGTTATTGCCAACTTATAAATAAGGCAATAAAGTAAACAGTTCAGCGTACCTGTACACACTGTAAGGAGGCTATTTGGTGTTGAGACAATCTAAAAAAAGAAATCAAAACGTGATCAAAGCAATACATTCCGGTAGAGGTGTACAATTCTTGCATGTTTTAGTCAAAAAAATATTTATAGCCATACACTGATTAAACATGAATGTCCATACTTAAATTCATTGCAAGCGACATGAGCCAAAATTTCAGTTTGTATTTGAGTAGACTTTCAGACTCAAGCATAACTGTAGATTTTGCTCACGTTGAAGCGTACAGTAAGTCTGAAGGAGTGGGATACTAGTGCCATAAAGAAAAGGCGTGTCATTGAGAATGTTTGATACTTCAACAAAGGATGTAAACCACATTAAAGATGGTACAGAGGTCAGTCAGAGACCGGAGCCATGAGCACTTTTAACGTTGCTGATGTTTGCTGGCTGATGAATTTTTCAATGGGTTGCAGCAAGTGGGAGTGAAGAGTATGTTATCAAATGTTCTTTACTCTCTACCAGCTCCCCTCAAGCCTCAAAACACACCTGTGCCAGAGTGAAGGTAAAATTGGCCTTTATTTAAAATGTTCCAATGACAAAGTCGTTTGGGAATTTTATACTTAGCTAAAGATCAGAATTTTATAATAATAGTCATGCTGTTAAACTCCTTTACTACTCGAGGCCTAAAATGCTAGAATAGAGTGCTTCTGTTCAAAACTGAAGTAATGTCTGGTCACCTGTGTCTTATCAGGACAACAGGACAAAGTCGTCCATTAATAAACACTGAACCTTCTGAAAAAGCTGAATCTTCTGAGACGTTATGATACAGTCAAGGCCACAAGACAACTCTGGACAAACAGCAGTCCTTCACGTAATATTTTCAACACGTGAACTGATGGGACATCTTTTCTGACGGACAATAAGGCGTCATTCAAATTGACCAATTGCTTAAACCCCAGTCTACTGTCGGTCAGTTTGGCCAAAACCTCGACGGAAAAACTCTTTGCAAACGGAAGTCAGACACTCTAGGTTGTGCCATTTTCCTTGTACGACACATCTCCAGGGTCCAGCTTAATAAATGGTCAAACGTATCTCGCTGTCTTGAGACATTTTTAGACCATCAAGGTCAATATCAAAGGAGCGGGAGGGACCAGCGGTTCCAACATTGTGAAACTTTTAAATAAAGACACTGATCGTAACCTTGTTTTAGAAGTCTGTCATCTTTAATTACCAGGGTGGGGAAGTCATACAAAAGTATAAATACCTCGGCATCAACATAAAAAAACAATTAACTCTCCTTTGAGCATCATGTCGATGCTTGGTGTAAAAAGAGGCAGCCACCACGTTTATTTCTTTATAGGAACCTGAGCAATGTTAATGGTGATCAAACATTTATGAGAACGATTCATTGTTTCATCTTATCTCTCCTCACATTTTCCTTTGTCTGTTGGTATGAGTCATTCACACTCAAAAATAAGACCATAATGAAGAGTAAAAACATGCAGTAAAATTGCAAAACAAGGGTAGAAGCACAGGCATTCTGAATACAGATACAACACGAGCATTGCACTTGGTTATCACTGAGCCTTTTCCTCAAGGTCAAGGTAAGCTTTATTATCAAGGGGCAATTTGTGTAGTACAGCCAGCACTAAGATGAACACACTCACTAAGGAATAAAGGAAAACTCTTCCATGATTGCTTTGTTAGTCAAATACAACTGAGTTGTTCAAAGCGGAGTTAGATGGTCTTAGTTTTCTTCCAAGCAGTTGTGATCGTTTTGTCTAACAGTTGTCAGAAGTACCACTAGAATGATCCCGCAAGTAAATTCATTCCAGAAGTGTTAGGGAATGGTCACATGATACACATCTTAGATACATAAATTTTGTCTCTATATATGTTTTAGACTGATCTCAAAAATGGCAGAATAGACCCTCTGAGAAACAAACAAAATGAATGGTACACAAGCGTGAGCACACCCTAATGAGTGCCATGCACTGTCTATAGTGTTAGTTAAGAAGGAGACATACAACATTAAAACATCATCTCTCCGCCCAGCCACTCAAACTGATACAGTGGCAGGTTGTCAGTCCGGTTGCATCAAAATAAAGCAGCGTGGGTCGGTTTAAGCATTCTGCATTTGTGTGTGCGTGTGTGTGTGTGTGTGTGTGTGTGTGTGTGTGTGTGTGTGTGTGTGTGTGTGTGTGTGTGTGTGTGTGTGTGTGTGTGTGTGTGTGTGTCTGTGTGTTTTGGACTGTTCGAATGAACAATAGAGTCTAAGTGTCGGTCAAGGGTCTTGGCGCAGAAGTGGTTTCCACTCAGCGTGTCATTTCTAACTGAAGACAATCAGCTCTATGGGGATAATCTGGGTGTAATCTGTAAAAAAAAAAAAAAAAGAAAAAAAAATTATATATATATTGCTTGTGCATTTATATATCCTAGTTTCCATTGCATTCCCTTAGATGCACCCAATCACGCACTTTCACAGTAAATGCAGTTTATTATTTGTGTTTTGTGAAACTCTCAGTGGGAGGAACTGGCAACAATTCAAACATGCAGGCACATATCCGGGAGCGTCGTCCCAATACTGTGCTCAAGACTCAATAATCCATGAGTTCCGATGTGACGGAAAGAGGCCAAGACAGAAAAAAATAAATAAATTACTTACAATCCCCAAGCAATAAAAATGATTTAGCAAAAGAGGAAGGACAGATAAGAGGAAAGACCCCAGATTGTCCCCTGGGGATGATCATACCCAACAGGTTGCACCAACATCTCTCTGCCACCCAAATATTTGTCTGTCTCACCGCTGGTGGCTGCAAGTGTGCCGAGCAAGCTACTTGCAGTGTGTAAGCAAGAAGAAAATGATTCTCCGATGCTTTCTGAAACACAGCAGTGACTTTTATTTGATACTGTTGATATTTTCATTGTCCAGAAAACAAAAACCTGTTGTCTGTTTTCCGCTCAGAGCCTGAATCAATCTTTTTCTTCCGAGTTTATGTTTCACTGTCCAACTTAACCTTGAAACAACTTGTTTGATGATGTTCAAAGGCCTCCAGACTATTTCAAAGCGTCCCGTCTTTTGAACAATGTTGTGTATTGTGTATAAACTTTAAAAGGGCCTGGCTTCAGGGCGGAGGGGTAGGCGTTGAAGGAGAGGGGGCTGGGATACGTGGCCACAGGAACCAAATATTGCTCCATTTGAACACAATCAAAGAAAGCCAAACACAAGAGGAAAAAAAAACTTCTGCCTGAGAGGCTCTTTTGGGTGGAATTTACTGGAAATTCTAGATGACAATGCAGCTTCCCGTGTTTACTCAGAAAAAGAATATGCTTTTAAAAGCCCTATTACTAAAAGGAGGACGCTATGGATGTTCCAAGGAATTAAAACACGAGCTCTCAAAAGGCTTTTCCTCGCCAGCCTGCAACAGCTGATCTGCTGAGTTCCCATTTAAACGGTCCAAACTAATCAGCTGCAAACTAAATAAAACAAAACATTATGCACGATAAAAGCTAATAAGTGGCCAACAGCTCAATCTGAATGGTAATGCTATTCAAATCTGCCAATTTCTGTGCAGGGAAACTGGACTTGAAATCATATTACTTTGCATTCTTCGATGGATGATCCAGGGAATTAAAAGGAATAAACTACATCAAACTGCACAAAAATGATAAACACTGGGACAAACACTTTATTTTTAATGCTCCAAACTGATTAAACTGCAAATATTATGCAAAACACACCTTTTTGAAGGACCGCAACTTAATCTGAATGGAAATGTGTTCCGTCATGCAATCTTCCAGCAATGGCGACAGTATATAGTTGTATTTATTCTCGCAGATCGGTTGCCTCTTCGTCGACTTCTTCCGACAGATAGAAAACATAAAACATTACATCTATGAATCCGTTTGTGAACGTCTAAAATGAAGAACACCCCCGCTGCAGAGTCCCTCCCATAATTCCTCATCACACAACCTCTCCACTCTGCAGCTCTGCGGTAAGCACCTCTGGTTTTCATTCATTCAATACCACCCGTCCCCTTCTCCTTCCACCTCATCCCTAAATCTCCTAATTCAACTCATTATTCGCTCAATTGGTGGGCTTTAACCCCTCCCGCCCGGGGTCCTATAGAGCTGGTAGTCATTAGCAGGCGGGATTTGTGAGCGGAGTAGGGATTGTCGTAGGGCCGAAACGATTCTCCCCCTTGCTCAACACATGCACCGTGCCGTCAAAGTGTCTGTTGAGCCTGCGGGGTGTCGATGCCGTTGCGTCGGGCTTCCCTGCCGCGTTAAGGAGCGAGTCCACCACCTAGTTGGAAGGGCGTCAGCGGTCGTCGGTCAGGACAGACGTGCAGACAGACAGACAGTAATGGAGGACCACCCACAGGCCTGTGGTTTGCGGAGATGCGAGCTGCAGTCTGATCTTGACTAATGGGAGCTATAGATCTGACTGGGTGACGACTTCTGGGAAGAGTCTGCTGATCTGACCTTCCTTCAAACAGCTCATTTTGATTATCGTGAAAAACCCTTTTGGCTTGTGTCGTGGACTGGAAGACACAAAACAAAAACAGAACCACAGCTTTGTTATGCTGTTTCTAAAAGTTTACTGCATGTTGCGAAATAAGGGTCAAAGTTTAAGAATGTTACAGGAGGTTATAAAACAATCGTTCAGTATTATTCTGACATAAAACATTGAGAATATGAATATTGTTAAAGCTTACCTACTGTATTTCTTGTACTGGTAGCCCTTCTTGTTATTGCATATATCATTTTATTGTGTCCCACTGCCTGTGCACCTTACATTTCCTGACCTGTATTGACAAAATTAAGAACCGGTGACTCTTGAACGCTTTCAGGTGTTTGTGATTGTCTGTTCCTCTCTGTTTGCCCTGGAACTGACTCGCGACCTGTCTTGTAAGCTTGATGAATGCAAAAAGAAGATTGCCGATGGAACTTGAATGTCAAGGTATAAGATGACAAAAATAAATAATTGATTGAGATCTTTTATGTTTTCAGCTATTTTGATGCTTAACAAGAAGGTGACCAGTTCCAGTTTCTACATATGTTGTATATGCGCTGTCTGAATGTGTCTGAATGGATGAGTTATGTTGGAGTTTGATGGACTGTGCAAACCAAAAACCCCTCCAGTGATGAACAAATGCTCTTTCTCAGTCTGATTGTGATCAATAGATCATTTAAAAGGTCTGTATTGTGCACCACCAGTGGTGACGGTCTCTGTTTCAATCAGTCTTTACTCTTCAGTCCATCTTTTTTTCCATTTGCACTGAACCTGCCAGTTTGAGGCACACCAGGATTACAATGACAGCGTTTATACTTTGACACTTGGAGCTCACTAATGTAACCACCGCAGCAGGGTTCATTTCAACTGGACCAAACCTGACAAGTGTGAAAACAAGCTTAAATCATTCGTTACCATTTTACATGTACAATTCTATTGGGCACTGGGAATTGCACAAGGACATATTCATTTTTCTGGCACACCTCTGTTGGGGAAACTTTCCGGTCAAAGGAGTTCACGCGATCACATTATTATAACACTTGGCAAGCCGATATTGCCGTTCACCTCAACTACTTGACAACTGTACCTGAACGCTTTGTTTGTAGAAACCTGCGCTTGCTGCTCCAGCTCATCTACCATCAAACACAGCGGAACTCCTGTGAATGGACTTTTCTTGGGTTTAGAGACTCACCAAAAGCACTGACAATGGAAGGAAACCGCAAATTTCATCTGCGATACGCCAGGTTTTACAGCCCATTTTATTTCCATCATCGTAAAAATTATCAGGCTGTGGAACGGTCCAAACTTGATGCTTCAAATGAGTCACGGAACAGATTAGATTTCAGCATGTTTCAGTTTTTGTGTGCGCTTATCTGCAGAAGAGAGAGAGATTGACAGGTGTCCCGATACCCAGGGCGCCTCGGACAGCTGTGAGGGCACCACTGCAGGGTATTAGGCCTGATAGAGGAATGATTAGGGGACATTAGAGGTGAAAGTGGGAGGGAGAACGGGGGCACAGCTGTTGCTGCTAACTATTATTACCCACAATGCAGCATCCGGGGGGAAGCTCTCTGTGGAGCGGGCTCACACACCTGTGGCCTCCTACTGTGCTCGAGAGATAGATGAGCAAATGCACCGTGTGTGTGTGTGTGTGTGTGTGTGTGTGTGTGTGTGTGTGTGTGTGTGTGTGTGTGTGTGTGTGTGTGTGTGTGTGTGTGTGTGTGTGTGTGTGTGTGTGTGTACGCGTGCGTGCGTGCGTGCGTGCGTGCGTGCGTGCGTGCGTGCGTGCGTGCGTGCGTGCGTGCGTGCGTGCGTGCGTGCGTGCGTGCGTGCGTGCGTGCGTGTTGCTAGTACACCATGTATTGACATGATTATGACACAGCTGCATGTTGTGACACAACACAGAAGTGGAGGAAATAGTTTTCTTATCATTTTCCTCTGTCTTCACTGTTGCATTTTTAAATCAGTTATTTATAGTAAGCTTGCCATAACTTCATTTGGTGAAATTGGCTGGTTAAACGAAAGAGACATGGGCATTTTCATGAAACAATCTACACTGGGAGCTCATGTACAGCTGGAGGGTTCGATTCACACTGGTGCAAACACATTTTTTCAGAGGTTTGAAATGAGAGCTAAATAAAAGCACGTGAATCCCACATTTGGTGGCAGTTCCAGGCTTTTCCCTATATTTGTGTACAGTGTGACTCTTTGTGCGCACTGCATTACATCATTTCATTTCAACCCTGTTGAAACTGAACCCCAGAAACTTAGTTTAAAAGAATTGTCTGGGACTTTCTGTAAACTTTTTTCCTTGCACCATTTCGTTCAAATTGTCTCACAGAAAGGCTATGGACTCTCTCGTCAATCTCTACAGTGAAGCCAAACACTGGGTAGTTTTCAAGGTCTCCTGTAGATCCTCAAGAGCGTTGTATTCTGATTTTTCTTGATATATGCAAATCAGACTTTGAATACCTCCGAGAGGGGGTCCTCGACCACAGGCTGACTGCATTAAAGGGCCCATACAAGATATCAT
Organism: Lipophrys pholis; assembly: GCF_963383615.2. Classification (NCBI taxonomy): domain Eukaryota; kingdom Metazoa; phylum Chordata; class Actinopteri; order Blenniiformes; family Blenniidae; genus Lipophrys; species Lipophrys pholis. The sequence goes on from NC_137632.1 coordinate 9,688,854, forward strand.
TGCTTACGGAAAAAAACATTTTATATCTACACATGGTGACACATCCTAGAAGCAAAGAAAATATATATATTCTTTAATTATATAATAATACTGTTGAATACAGGATGTCAACACACTGCTTTCAATCCATTGAACAAATCCCACTAATGTACTGTTGACTGTATTTAGAGAATTAAAGGGAAGAGATGTGACTTTTCATGGAGCAGTCTCCAATGGGAGCCAAGCCATGGAGCTGCACAGCGACAGGGCAGCTGGTGGGTCTGTGTCACGCCAACGCCGTACATCAACGCTAATGCATCCAAGGAACAGAAGGCAGCGGTGGCGGTCGTCACTTGAGGGGCAACACGGGAAACAAACAGTAAACAACAGCAGACATTCAATTAGCCAAATGTTACTGCGAGATTAACAACTGCCTGTCAGAAGCAAGACTTTCCTCAGATCCCGAGCGCGGAAGACGCCTTGTGACATTTCAAGTCGATCAGAACACTTTCAGATGTTACATCGGGAGACACAGGGAATGCAACTTCGAGCTCCGGTTCTGTTTATGAGATTAGATGGAATGAATTAATGTGGTATGAAGCACAGTGAGGATGTTTGCGGGAAAACGGAGAAACACAGGCATTTCATCTGTACATCGCTGTGCGAATTAAAAATGGCTCGGGTGGCTCAGGGTCAGATTTGTCTCATTCAATTTGGGTCTTTGTCAGGCGAGATCTTCAATATGAGAAGGCAAACAGCTGCTGTGATTAAAAATAAATCGCACTCAGCACTTCTCCAAACCCTGGAATAACTAATCTGGACTGGGACATGAAATATGCATGAGGGCAAATGTAATAATTTCATCCATCAAAGGATTTACTTAAACACTTTAAGCCAAGTCCTGGATACAGTCGGAGAGAGGATTGTTCCACCGCAGCAGCAGCATCTGAGCAGTAATGAAGACGATATTAGTTTAAAGAGGCACTTGGGATTGGTTGTTGGGTCATTAGCTTCATGAACAAACATTTTCAAATAGCTTAGACCTAAATTTGCACTTTAAATCTGAATGGAAATGGCCGTGCTGCACTTAAAACCCTCTGCATGGCAGCAAGTTGCAGTTATATTCAGACTTTAAATAATTGTTCATGCTGTGAAACAATTAACATTTTTTAACCAGATTAATCACAGGGTTGCTGTGGATTGATTTTGATTAATCAAGATTAAATATTGTTCATTTTTAACTACATTTATCGTGCTTCATTTTGCATGAGAAACCCAACTCTAGAAATAAGGAAATATATATATATTCACTTCACGTGTTTATTAAAACACATGTTAACAAAAATTTTAAAAAGCCTCTTTTTCAAAACAAACATTTTTCCACATTAATGTGTTCCTGTTACTCCTTTTTCTGCCAGCTACTAAGACAGACTAACTTGTTATTATACTTGGTATTCCGGGGGAATGGTGGTTGCAGCAGTGGCAAGATAATTCCAAGCCAGCAGTGCCAACTTGTCATGAGCTTCTGAACGAGCTGCCCATTTGAGCAGGCACAGCGGCATGCGCAACGGGAAGCCTATTTGGGCAAACTGCCCGAAATGTGTTGCCAGAGATGTTTTGGGGACTTCGAGTCATTCTGCGCTGCAGATGGATTAATTGCGTTACATTTCTGATTTGAAAATGTATTTCTTATTCCATTTTTATTCAAAATGTATTAATCCACATTAACACATCAATTTTGACTGCCTTAATTACTTTCTTTAAGTTGTTTGGTCTTTAAAATGTCAAAAATTGGTAAAACATTGCCAACTAGTGTTTTCTAAAGCTTGGCATGCCGTCTGATTTGTTTTGTTTTTACCAACAGTTTGCAACCATATTGGGTTTATTATAAAAAGCAGACCCAAAACATTCACATACTTGAAGCCGAGCGGTTAAACAAAAATTTGAACCAATTCTCCAGAGTTTGATTATATTGACAAATATGTTGTTTACATGTATTCAAGTAGTTTAGAACGAGAACCTAAAAGCAAGTGATTAATCATGTTTTGAAAATTTAATAAACCTGGAATTTATTAGAATATTAACATTGGTGGGTTGTTTCATTATCTGCAATTTAATGAAATTTTGTCTTGATGCATCCCAAAATGTTTTGTTTTGTTCTGACAAGCTGTCCAAACATAACATTCCAGGCTTTTGTATTCATGGGCTGAGAGGATTAGAAAATCTGAAAATCAAGCTTGTTACTTCTGTTGAATTCGGGAAGATTGGGGCATTTTACCATCAACAAAAATGTTTAAAATTATGTGAGTGAAAACATACCTGTCAGAAACTTTACAGTTTCTGTCAAAATAATTAAAATAACAACCCAAAAACAATGTAAATACATTATTTACAATGGAACTTTTAAGGAAGCTGTTGTCATTAATGTGTGAGTGTGAATGGGTGAATGTGAAAGTGTTAAAAGAGCTGAAGGTGAATCCAAACTATTCCCAGGCCTGAAAAGCTGGTCCAATTTATAACTTTTCCAGGTATTTCCCAACCACAGAAAAGTTGGAAAGCCTGTCAAGCAAAACAACATGAGGAGCCATCAGATCACCCTGCCCTTCGCTGCCACCCTTCTCCTGTCCCCTGCGGTGCAACTCAGACTCGCAATTCTGCAGTGGGCAGGCGGCAGTTGAGCTGTGGCAGATGTGTGGCGGCCAGTGCAGCCTGAGGCCGCCCCCGGGTACCAGCGTCCACCTCCGCCGTCACTGATGCTTCCTGACAGAGAAGCAGGTTGCACGATGCTGACACCCCAAGGGGAGAGGCACCGGGTTTTATGTTTTTGTGAATGATTCTTCAATGGATTTAACCCTCCCCTCTGATAATTTCTTGTCTGATCTTCAAGGATATTCACAAGACCTGTTGCTCAACACTCCAGATATTTCCTCAACAACATTACAATCTTTGCCGTACCGTACAAAATATTAGCAACAACTGACAATGAGACTTCCAGTTTACTTTAGAAAGAAGTTATAAGTTATAACAAGAGTGACCATTAAAAAAACTAAATATGAGATAAAAGTGACTTAGTGAGTTTCTTAATTTGTACAAGGTAAAATTTGGGGAGTTCAGGGTTTCTTCAGATTAACCAAGTCAGTTCATCAGAATAAACATTCGTGCAAAACCTGTGGAAATGTCATGACAATAAGCCAAAAATATGAAGTCATTCTAAACACAATGAATGTGAGGTAGTTGGGAGAGTTCTCGCACGATGTTCCAAATCAAGTCCAAATTGAAAGACTTTTTCCTTCAAGATGCTTTGCAGACTTCTGGTCCACAAAAGTGTGTTTTGCTCAAGGGCACTTGAACATATGGGGATCACACCTGTAATATTGGGATTGAGAGACGACCCTCTCTACCCACTACCTCACGAAATCTATAAAGGTTGGCATCACCATGGGAATAAATTCAAACCAAACCCTGCTGTGGTGCTGCATGATTAATAAAAGCACTACGGTTGAAGTAACCTTTGACCAAACCAATCAAATCAGTTGATGCTGAAATAAATTTGATTACTAACATTACTGAGATTGTGTAAAGGAAAACTGGACCTCCAGTCAGAAGGATTGAGGGTGATAAATGACAGATTTTATGTTTTGATACCATTTGATTTAATATAATGTAATCTGTCTTCCTTTTTTGTCTTTATCTGTCTGCCAGTAGAGACTGCAGGTACATCTCAAAAAAGCCTTTAAATGGTCTCAGTCTGGGTCAGTAGGCTACATAATCATCTGACTTGACAGATGTCCAGAAGACAGTCATTGACACCCTCCACAAAGAGATGAAGCCACAAAAGGTCATTGCTAAAGAAGCTGGTTGTTCACAGAGTGCTGGATCCAAGCATGTTCGTAGAAAGTTGAGTGGAAGGAGAAAGTGTGTTAGGAAAAGGTGCACCAGCAAAAGGGATGACCGCCACCTTGAGAGGATTGTTAAGCAAAATTCATTCAAGAATTTAGGGGAGCTTCACAAGGGGTGGACTGAAGCTTGAGTCAGCGCATCAAGAGCCACGAAGCACAGACCAATCCTAGACATGGGATCCTAATGTGGCATTCCTCATGTCAAGCCACTCCTGAACAAGAGACAACGTCAGAAGGGTCTTACCTGTGCTGTGGAGAAACAAAACTGGACTGTTGCTCAGTGGTGACGAAAGTAAATCAAGGTCCCAGAGTCTGGAGGAAGAGTGGAGAGGCTCAGAATCCACGTTGTCTGACGTCCAGTGTGCAGTTTCCGCAGTCTGTGATGATTTGGGCTGCCATGTCATCTGCTGGTGTCGCTCCACTGGGTTTTCTGAAGTCCACAGTCAACGCAGCCATCTAGCAGGAAACTTTAGAGCACTTCATGCTTCCTTCTGCTGACAAGCTTTATGGAGATGCTGATTTCATTTTCCAGCAGGACTTGGCACCTGCCCGCACTGCCAAAGGTACCAAAAGCTGCTTCAATGACCATCATGTTACTGTGCTTGATTGGCCAGCAGGCTATTGTCAATGGGAATGTGAGAGACACCAGACCAACAATGCAGATGACCTGAAGGCTGCTATCAAAGCAACCTGGGCTTCCATTATGCCTGAGCAGTGCCACAGGTTGATCGCCTCCATGCCATGCCGCTCAGATGCAGTAATTCATGCAAAAGGAGCCCAACCAAGTACTGAGTGCATAGAAATGAACATACTTTTCAGAAGCCTTACAATTTTGTTTAAAAGATCCTTTATTTTTTGATCTTATGTAATATTCTCATTTTCTGAGACACTGAATTTTGGGTTTTTACTATCTGTAAGTCATAATCATCAAAATTTTAAGAAATAAAGGCTTGAAATATTTTACTCTATGTGTCATATACCATATATGGGTTTGACTTTCTGACATGAATGCCAAAAAATATTGAACATTTTCATGATATTCAAATTTTTGGAGATGTAACTGTAAAGAGGATTCTATTTGTTGAATGACTACGACCAAGACAATGACAGGAATGAAGGCAAAAGCATATTATGTTCAATGTTTTAATGTTTTGTTCTGAATTTGAGAAGGTTTTTAAAGCGTGTGACATTGCGTATTTTGCAAAAGTGAGTCGTTCTAGTTTGCTAAGTTTACATTAAATGTTCAGAAACGTGGTGGCCTCTGGGTTGCTGTCAGTCAGTAACAACTTCCTGGTAGGGGATTCTCATTAGCCATTAACAGCATCAGTAGCCTATTGAGCAGTACGTCCTGGTTCAACGGATACCTGTCTCTTATTTGTTTGTCTTGATACAACCAAATGAACATTGAGCAGATTGCAAGAACTTTGGGTCCCTCCACTTCATCTTCTCAGCCATTCATTCGAAACGAAGACAAACAAGAATCATTCAAATATTTACTCCTGTGTGGGTGTGCGCGGTCGATGGCCCTGTTCTAATAGAACAAATTCAGCATGGGTGTGCAACACGGCATGCACTTCCTCTCCTTCACGTTATCATTTTCATCACACATTTGTAGACACACACACACACACACACACACACACACACACACACACACACACACACACACACACACACACACACACACACACACACACACACACACACACACACACACACAGGGTGTATTCAATATTCATCAGCACAGGCTGTCATATAATGGGCTCCTTCAGTTGCAATAGTTAAACCGCTGACAGAGCAAAAGTCCATACACACAAAGCACGCAGATACCCAACTCCTCTAAAAGATATGAATGAATTAAAAGAACATAAGAATAATGTCGTTTTTTGTCCTGGCAGACATAATTACGACATCATGTGGATCGTCAAGTGATTACTAAAACTAAAAGGCACATTTTTAAAAATGGTCTGATGCTCCAGGCTGCTGAGAATTACCTCCACTCATGTGCAGCAGTTGAAGAATAGAGCACAATAAAAAGCATGGAGGGCAAAACAAAGATAGTATCCCCATGCTTGTTCACTTGTTTGAAAGACAGCGACAGTATTTGCTGAAAGATGTTTCAGGTTACTAATTTAACTGTCAATGTAATGAAGAAATAATTCAAGATTAGTTGGCCGATTTTAACAAAGAAAAATGTGAAAAAAAAAAAAAAAAAAGATTACAAATTGACCGTTGATATTCTGTGGGTGTGAGTTCAACACGGTGCAAGTGCACTCTTCTCAAAGACGGTCAAGCACTTTGTTATTAAGATGACTAAAAGTGGCGATGTTCACCCGATTAGTCTGCGAAACGTCTGTCAGCACCAGATATTATCAACGTTGAAACCAATTAGTCATGTTGTCATGTTGACGGCTGTCTAACGCCCAGCGGCCCTTCGCTTCTCGTCAGTGCTACAGAGCAGCTGCGGTAGATTACAGCTTTAAAACAGGCGGACTCTAGTGGACTCTAGTAGAGCAAAGTACCTCCACGATCCCTTCGAGCATTTGGATTTCAATCCAGTCTGGATTACTGTCGTAATGCTGGCAACGCTACATCGTTTACCCAGAGACGCTGGGATCTCGCCCTGTTTAAGAAGATAACAAAGTTAATCAGGACGATTACCACGCAAGATCTGCTTCCACTGAATCTATTTGAAGATAAAGGTTTCAAGGAGCCGATGGAATACACTGAGTCTGAAAACACAATTTAACTTTTTTTAAACAAGCAGTGTAAGAGTTAAATATTTCAGCTAATGAGAAATTAGTGCAAGTACCATCACTGAACCGGAGTGTATCGAACCAGTTCCATCCCCTGTGGCTGAAAGCTGGACAAACATTTTCTATTCAGATGTATTTACTTTGATTAAATTTAATTTCATTTACATAGTGCCTTTTACAACTTTGTCATCTCAAGAAACCTTTACATAAGAAAAACTACAACCAAAAAGTGTTAATGCAAACTGTGAACCTCAGTTATAGAGTTATGTATAACGATATATCTTAGACTTGCTCACGAGCCATGAATGTGATAAGCAATATTTCTTTTCCCACTTATATTTTCAGTGGTTTTCTTCATCACAGAAGGATCATGAGAAGTTATGTCCGTGTACGTGTTCCAGCTCAGGTCCATAAAGTATGTATATTAGCTCACCTGCTCGACGACAATAGCCGCCATCTCCGCGGTCACGCTAAATTAGCTTTCACTGGGCACGTACACACTCGATACTGGTGATTGGGTGATGATGGCGCCGATATGACTGCACCTCCCTGTCTGCTAGGTAACGCCGGCTGTCTGTTGATGCCAGCGTGGATAACATTCACAGCTCTGCTTGCCGGTCTTTCATCCCATTCCCATCTGGAGCGCGACGCACGCACACACACACACACACACACACACACACACACACACACACACACACACACACACACACACACACACACAATCGGGAGATCTCCTCTCATACCGTACATGTTTTCTATTGTTAACATGCACTGCATTGTTGGGTCAGCTGTTCCAGAAATACAATCAAACAGCAATGCAACACTGAGTTTCTCCACAAAAATCTAAATAATGACATTTAAAACTTTTCGAGAAGCATGTGAATCTGAGTAATTGTGTCACATAGCAGGCCTGTTGGAGTGGGCAGCCCCACCAGAGACGTGGAACATGCCGCCAACTGGAAGGCCAGATGATATCGATGCCTGCGGTGACGCGTTGTGATAGGCGACTGCTGGAACTCGGCCACATATGCCATCGGATACGAGCTTTAGGTGAGAAGCGTGAGGAAGTACGGGGAAAGAAAAATTGAGGACTGAGAAAGAAAAACAGACAGATGACAGGTTTGTATTGGTTTTCAAACGTTCCGGGTCTCATTACGTGCTCACGTAGGCCTGCTACCACCTGGTGGAAAGTTCATTCTCACAAGAGCTGTGCTTAGAAAATCATTCTCAGGAACTCAATTTAACCACTTCCACTTTCTAATGTACAGTACCTTACTCACTTTTGTTTTTGTTATATTAAATACAGATTGGAAATTACTGGAGTACTTTGCTGTATATTAACTATTTGAAGCAGTTTCCATGGGAAGATTTAAACCCATTAAATTGCATCCATTGATTACAGAAAAAAGCAGAAAGTTTCTCACTGCATCTTAGAAAATTCCCTTCAGCTCCACTCATACTGATCACACCAATGCATCAACTGTATCGCTGCAGGCAGGCTAATAAATGTGAGGCATGAAACTGAAGAGAGCGCATTGCTTGACCAAGTGAATAGTAGGTTTCGGTTTTACAAACTGTCAGAAGTGTGGCTTAATATCCAAAGGTTCATATCACTGAAGCAATTCAAATTTTTGGTATCACGTCAATGAACATGAAGCTGCATGGACACCAGGGCTAACATTAACATTAGTCGACAGTCATTGTCTTCTCCACATTGGAAGTTAAAAAAAAATGTGTATCTCTATTCATCTGCCAAAATCTATTTGATTGAATAATGTAAATTCTAGTATCAAATACTGATAAATAACATGTGATTACCTGATTGAAAATTCCGGAATTATTTTAGATTTTAGATTTTTATCAAATCCCACGAATACTATTATCAAAGTATCTGATGATAATGGCGGCAATATTGGGCAGTGTGTAGTTGTGAGAAAAATGCACTTTGGGGTGCTTGGTTGCAATACCACAAATGTCCACCAGGGTAACAGGCAGCATGGTTTAACTGTGCTCCAAATTAGTCCTGTTAAAACATTCATGTCTTCACTAGTCCACTGCAGGTCAGCCTTTTCTTTCACTGATGGGTGTATTCAAACACTAATACGAGACGTCTTAATGAGACTTGTACCTTCCTGTTTCATTGACCTGCTGTTTCCTCCCCTCTCCACTCTGTTCCCTCTCCTGCCTCTCGACTCTCACTTCTCCTCTCCTCAAACTCCTTCCCTACCTCTCTTTCCCTTTAACTGGGCTGTGCCAGCCAGTGGGATCAGGCCCGGGCCTCCGAGCCTCGCCTCCCAGACAACTGCAAACAATTAGGGAAATTAGTGGCTCCAGCATCACCATCAGGAGGCCTGCTTGTTTATAATTTAATCGGGGCGCATGTCAAAACAGTCAGGGCTTGAGAGAAACAAGATGCGTCGGCGAGATGAAATTCAAACTGCTCGCCAGCTCAAAATATTAGGACTGTTTGTTTAATAGCGTGCGACCGACTGGGTAAGAGCAAAACGCAAGTGGGCGGCAGGAGGAGGAGGAGGAGGGTGGAGAGGCAAAGAACACTAATGAAGAAACGAGGAAAGAAAACAGCAGGGGGAAAAAATGAAGATGTATTAATGTAGGGTTTTTTTTTTCTTCTTCTTTTTTTTAAATCCATTCCACATTTTGACTTAATGCATTCATTTTTTGGGGGGGGCTTCTCCTATTCCCCTTCCACTCCTCCACCTACCCACCCTCCGTCTTTCACTTAGCAGTGCTCTGGGAATTTCAAACGCTTGGATCTGTGCCGCCTTTCAAATTCATTATAAAAGCTTTTTGCTAACTAAATAGAGAGCAAGGGGGAGAAAGGAAAAAAAAAGAAAAAAAAAAGAGCTGCCACATTCATCTCTTAGCCCCAGTGAGCCCCTCCACCCCCCCTGCCCCCTGACAATATATAAATAAACTAGAGTGACCTGATTGAGATGTAAAAGGCAGGGAGTTAGCACTGGGACCCATACATTACTTCCCAACATTAACAGTAGTCTACTCAGCCGACACATGGTGGTGGGAGGACGCCCTCTGGGCAAATGGCGAGGTTAGAACTAATGCCCCCCTTCATTTAACCACTCGCGTGTGCCCACACCCTCGAAAAGTATGGCGCTGCGATGATACCGTTCAATATTTTACATCCGTGATTTTAAATTGTGGCATCTTCAAATGTAAAGTTAGTGCACAACTTAAGCAATTAAACTGAATAATCACTTCTTCCTCTGAGGCTAAAGACACAGTCATCTGTAGGACTTAACAGACCTGCAAAGTTGCAGTTGAGATTTTGGGTCTGGACTCCTTAATATGGTGATGGTTAAGTATTGCAATAAACAGTGGTATGATTGGTTTGGAGCTTTGAGTCAAAAGGAGTCAATTCCTGAATTCAGGCCAAAAAAAAACTGTGTGACATCACTGTGACCTTGAACTTTGACCATCGAAATCATAAGTGGTTAATGACAAACATTTATGGGAAAGATGAAATCAAGAAGACATCATCATAAGCAGTGGAGGATTTTGCTATGGGTGAAGTGGGCAACTGCCCAGGGCACAAACTCAATGGGGGGGAGGGGGGTCACCCAGGGTGGAAAACCAGCCAGGTTTGCGACTGATCATAAGGAAGATGCTGCAGTCAGACATCATGTTACAGTGGTGTTTGGCCACTTTTCCAAATTTGCACCAAAATGTAACCGATCAATGCCTGAACCTCTCGATCATGCACATCAAGTTTGAGGACATTCTATTAAGTCTGACATGAGGCATCTATAGAGGACCTGGATATTAGCACCAGATCAGAGTGGCTTTAAGTTCATCCGTGAGTCCTTGATGAAAACTAGAACTTACTTTGAGGATTCATGGACATCAAGTCAATGAGAATGGGGCAAAGAAAAGTGAGGTTTCAGTAGCAATCCCTCACCAGTATATCCTTAGTCCACGTGATCATTAGAGACAAATTTGACTTGAAATTTGATAAAGGTGTTCTGGAGATCCATCATTCCATCTATCAACTAGGACCTACACAGAAACATAAATCAGTATTTTTTAGTTTAAATTTGTTCCTTTATCATAAATGACAGAGGTCATACGTGAACACAACTATCTTGTGCCTTTCTTGCACAACAATCATCTTAACCTTTGCCAACCACTTAATCCTTGAATGAGTATTTGAAAGGAGATATTGTTGAGCAACACTGATTTAGACAAACATTGAGATCATAGTCCCTTTCAACTCGGGCCACCAGAATCTGACCAGTTCACGTTGGAGCTTGACCCAAATGTAAAGTAAATAAAAATGTTTCTTAAGCACAATATTCACTAAATATTTGTGTCACATTACCTTGGCTTAAGTAAAAAAGAGTAATTGTGATTTGGAAAATATGATTCAAAGTTCGGTACTTGCTGGCCTGCAGCAAGTACTGAGATATCATGGCCATTCGGCCACATCTGAAACTTGTACTTCTCAGTTTTAACACTAGGTAATACAAAATAAGTATTAACCAATGAAGAAGTCAATCAGTCCAGTTTATCCTTGGGTCAAAAAGACAATATCTAGCAGTTGCATAAAATTTGATCAACTTTGAGATTGATTTTTGACCACCGTAATATACTCAGTTCATCCTTGACTCAAACAATTGTGTCAAACCTGTATATATTAGAAACTTAAAAATTGAGCTTCTAACAAGCTGAGACCATCAACATTTAATCTGCCCATCTTGCATTCAAGAGAACGCCTGCGCTTGATGCAATCGCACGTTTTATTCTTTAACCGTCTTTGATGCAGGACCAAAAAATGAGGCCAATGTGACTTTTGACCATCAAAAAACAAATCTGTTCATCCGTGAACACACATGAACTGTTGAAGAATCTCCCTCAAGGAATTCCCGAAGTATTTTAAAAAGAATGGGAGAAAGTCTTCCCTACCCAAATGCCTCACTTGAACAGCAAATTGATGATCTTAAAGCTTTCAACGCATTCAAAAATCTGTGTTTTTTCTCAATTTCCTTTTGAAAAAGAATCATTCAAAGAAAATACTTTTTTGTCGTATATTGATTGCTGCTATAATAAATAAAGCTAAAGAGAATATCCAGCTCACGGTGAGTTTAGTCTAGATGTAGGAGGAGGGGCGAGGCCTGATACAACCCTGACAATGATGGTCTCGGTGGAGCATCATTAAGATGATGAGAATCACAACAAGGCAGTAATTGGTGATAAGCTGATGCTCGGTGAAAGTGATCCTGAGCCAGAGATCATGATAGCAGGAATACAGAGCAGCACACAAATAGTGCACCAGAGTGAAGGACAGCCCAGTGAGCAGACTGTGAGCCTGGCAGACATGCAGGGTCCTGGTCAAAGAGCATTATTTAGAGTACATGACTGCACGCAGCGCGGCACCAAACGGCTTTCATTACACCGTCCGCCTCAGCCCACTAATGCGTGCTCCCCTGGCTGCCTCGGCCAACCAGTCGCACAGACGCACAGGCCCTGACCATCAGCCGCCAGCCCGCACAATCAGCCGCCTGCTATCAGCTCTCTAATTGGATCAGTGGCACGAATGTGATTACAGCAGGCGTATTTATTTACATAATAATTATTACTGCCCTCCCCAGAGGAGTCGGGCAAAACAGCAAGGGGGAGAGATGAAGGATGGGATAGAAGGAGGGAGGAAGCCAAGTCTTCCTGTTAGAAAAGAGGAAGACAGATGGACCATGAGACAAACAGTAAAAGAAAAAAACAAACAAAACAAGAAGAGTCATGAAGATACAAAAACTATCAATGTTGCACAATTTCCGAGCGTCATCTAAAAATCATGGCGTTTATAAAACTAATATATAGAGACAAAAGTGGAGTTGTTTCCCAAACATAAGCCAGCAACATTGCAGGTTGTTGGTATATTCTCGCTTGTGCAAGGAATAGGAAAAAAAAAAGTTTGTAAAGAGTTGTAAAGTAAACATAGACTGACCATCATATATACAGAGCTGTCCTGAAAAGCTACTCCGTCAGAGTGTCGGCAGCTCCGTTTTTATTGGATATGTACAATGGTAAACTTCAGCTACAAGAGCCAAACTTTTCAACTTCTCTCACGGATCATTAGAAGAAAAAATACAGCGTGTCAGCAAAGCAGCTAAACAGAAACAAGCATTATCAACATAATACAAGGTGGCTTCACATGTTAAATTGCACACGTCTTCCATGAGTGGTTGTGAAATATGATGTCTATTGGCTATTTCTCACAGGAAAAACCTGAACCAGACTGAAGTGCCTTAGTTTTGTACCCTCTTTGATAAACATAGCAAATCCTCTTCGGTAAACATAAGATTTCCACAGATATTACATGAAGAAAAGTTAATAAAAGTCCATCTTTGAGGGATGATTACGTCAGCTTTTAGGAAAGTAAACACAAAGTTAAAACAATCATGGATTCATAACGTGTATTACAAATTTATAAGTTGAAACATCAATGGTATGCGTCACTTTATCGGAGTGGGAAGGGGAGAGAAATTCTACAGACGGCAGGGTTACACGTAGCTGTATTTGGCTGTAATTTTCACATGTTAGCTCAATACAGTAACAGTTCTTCTGCACGGTGCCTGTGTAAAGTATCAGCTCAGACTAAAGTGTACTACAAGAGATGTAAAGTGATAATGAATCTAAAAAGTTAGTCTGTGGTCAACAAAAAAAAGGTTCTGTGTCTTATGTCTCGACTGAGCGAGAAAGAAATGGGATTTGATTCAACGGTCCTCAAATTGTGGCCGAATGTTTTCAATTTGACTTTGATTTATTAGCATCACTTTCCAAGATTCCAATACATAAATTTTTTTCTCCATTAAGCGATCACTTTTTCTTCTTCTCCCTCTTTGGCTTCATGATGCCATGAAGCACTAAAAGTCTTTAACCTACTGTGTCATTAGCATATCATATGAAGCCACTTTATCGAGACCCTTATGGGTAAGAACTTTTTTCTTCTTTTTTTTTTTTTTTTTCATATATTTTGAGAAGCAATTCTGCTCCCTTGTTATCTGTGCTATATAAGAACAGCAAGCCAACTAAGAAGGTGTGGTTTACCAAACATTAAACTGTGGTCGGAGCCATAAAAAGCCTCCCCTGCTACAGCTGACTGTGTGGTCTGAACTGAAGCTAACCAGATTAACATGCAGGTTAGGACCAAATGGAATCAGGTTAGCCATTAGCATGGCTGATGGCAGGGACCTCGGTTGGAGCAGTCTCCGTGTGGGAAAGCAGATTGGCCGACTGCCAGGCTCACGTCCAACTCCTCATACTGATATGTATTGTACATTATGACGCGCGTGGCATAAACTCACAGCTGCAAGGAACACAATACTTACCTCTCATGATTTCACAAGTGCTTCTCACTCGACCAGATGCATTTCACCAATGCCACGTGACGTCGTCACTGTTTTAAGTAAAATTCTGATAAATTCTGCCTCCCTTGGGAATCCTTGTCCAAACTCGGTGTATAAATACGGGCCTCTGTGTCGATACTAGAGACAGACAGACAGAGGCAGAGACGGGCCGAGACAGGGAGAGAAGGATGGAGGGACTCTGGGGACGCTGTTCCGTTTACGTTTGTTGCCATTGAAGTTGTCCAAAGCCAGGCTCCGCTTGCCGCTTAATGGTGCTTAATCACAGAGCTCCTAAAATAGGCCATTATATCAGCGCTGAGCTCTAGAATTACAGCGAGCCCTCAGGGCCTGAACAGCAGTGCTTTTGTTAATAAGCTGCCATTAATCAGATCCATTACGGAAGCCACTGGTCCGGCGGGCGGCACCGAGGTTGATAAATACCTCAAGAATAAAAAACAATTTACTCACCTTGTCTAAACCGCACAGTCGATATGCGTGTGTACGTGTGTGTGCATGTGAGTGTGTTGATGTCTGCGTGTGTGTTAATACAGAGTCTGGGTGGGACAGGAATCACGCTGGCTGACTAAAGACGCCCAGAGGACTGGTCGTGGAGCCAATCCTTAGATAAAGATTAATAACACAACCTGATTATTACACAAGCAGTAAATATCAGCTGAGAAGAAGGTCACATGTGAGGGTTCAGGGCTGAAGCCTTGTCAACACGACTCAGTGAAGGATATCATGTGTGTCTAACAGTCATGCAACGGCCAAAGGTTCTTCAGGAATCTCTCTGTGAGACGCATTGTATTGTTTTGGAGATGGTGCAGACCTAGAACTGAAGCTTCAGTGCCAAGTAAATGCCAATGTGATTTGCTGACATGGATTTCTAATAAATTTGAAATGTGTCATTGAGTGACAAAACTATTAGAAGCACCACTCAATATAATACAGTCAAACTAAACAGTGCTGCAGCGAATCCATTTCTCTGTTGACTAATCAGATGTATTATTCAAGGTAAGTGAAATAGTATAGAAAACCTTCAGCAGCCAGACATTTAGCACCATGTCTTCAGGCTCGCCGTTTTCGATAACCTTCATGAAAGTTGTCGTGGATCCTGTGAGGACATTGTCATGATTACTTTTCAGATAAAGAGAAAGAGAAAAAAGACATTTCAATTTGGTCTGAACATGGTTATCGCTGCGAGCAGCGGCAAGAGGGTGTTAATATCCAAATGCTTGAGTTGAGTTGTATAGCAGTTTTTGTCACGCTGCCTCACAGGGAGCCTGCTGTCTGGTGGCTCTGACTCGATGGGAAACTGCACAACAAGCAACCTTGTACATAAAAAACAAAAAAACAGGTTAAACCAACATTTTTGTTGCCAACAACTTAACGAGTGGACATTGGATCTTTAGCTTGCTCATATTCTTACCAGAATCCACTCCCTAAAATTGAACAAAAACCAAAGAAAATCCTCCCTACTTATTGCAAGGTAAGCTGACATAATTATGCTTAAGGCAGAACACAAGAAGCAGTGTTCTGAGGTTGAACGTCCGTCCTTCACCACACCAAGCTAACAGGAGGAGCCATGTGTTTTTCAGGGATAATAATCGCAGTTTTAACAAAGTTAGTTTTCAAACTATGCAAACTCACATTTGTCTTTATTTCCTTTGGAATTAATTATCGAGCCACCTATCTATACCCATCTTCTTACTTATCTGTCTGCACTCGTATATCTCATAAAGCACCTGGGAATCAGGTTTCTAGAACCATTTAAAGACTTAACAGATACCAAAATTCATTTTAATATCTCTTATAGAGCTCGATGTTTCGGGCGCGACTTTCCAGGTTTAACACAAGAGATCATTTCATCTGCATGTTTAAGTTTTGGCACATTTTGCTGAGTTTTACACCAGTAAGTAAATCAAGGTTAACAGCCTTGATCAACATTGAACTTGTGGTTGCTTCCATTTAGTCGTGACTATCCTTAAATGAATTATTCCACGAAGACATTATTCAAGTTTAAGTAAAAGTCCACCATCTCATAAAAAAAGTATTTGTTGCAGCTCCTGACGAGTGTTAAACCGTTCGATTGCGGCAGGTGACGTGTCGTTTCAAAACCAGTTTTAGTATTTTTGTCCTGATTTTGCCGTTACTTTATTTGCCATTAAAAGTGAGTTACACTTTGTTTTTAGATTTATTGAGAAAATGTGTGTTATCTGGGCATATCAAAGGGTTTCCTTGGTAGGAATTTCTTAAATATAAAGTCACAGAACAAAAAAGTCACTTTAAACAGTGGTGACTCTGGAGCAAAAGATGGTTTTTTTTTGTTTTTTCTTGTTCATTTTATTATTTTTTTTGTACTGACCCATCTCCTCACAGCATGTGACTCCAGTGTTGAAGCTTTCCAGCATTACTCAGTGATGGACACCGATCAGGCGCTCGCTGTCATCACAAAGGCTCCTCCGGGGGCAAACGCCACACACGCTAATGGGGGTTAATCAAATATCTGGCAACCCTGTTTCCCACTAACAGCCACAGAGCCGTACACACAGCTGCTTTTACTCCGCGAAGTCATCGATCTGCACTTTTCAGTGTTCGTAATTAACCGACTGTGAACGCGACAGCAACGCTGACAAACTATCACAGCAGCTGTTGGGATATCGATGGAAACTTCTCAGACGTTCGTCTTGCTCCTCCCGCTCAGCTTTCTCCTCATTACTGCCACTCCTGTTAATCAGTCGTGTCTTTGTCATCAATCTCTCCCTTCTTTCACCCCCACCCCCCCATCGTCGTCTACTACCCACCCTATCCGTCTCTCTTGAGTCAGACAGAGACAGACGCAGGCCTCTTCATAGCAGATAACGCCGCTAATTTCATTAATTATGAACCAATATGTTGCAGCCTCTGTGTGTGTGGAGCAATGGGGGGATTTAAGGGTCCCCTGAACTGGCATCTGGTCCACTCTCGCTTCCAGGGAACGAGGGAATAGAAAGGAAGGAGGGAGAAGCAGATGTAGGAGGAGGAAAACAGAGAGATGAAGGACAAACGTGAGTGGGAAAGATTGAAAAGACCAATCCGGCATGTTTCCCTCTTAAAGAAGGGTCTAAAGACATTATTACATTTGTTTTTAACCTTCGTAGCTCAAACTTTGTTGTTAAGAAAAGGCGGGAACACAAATGTAGGTATAAAATCATGAAGATAAGTCTGGTTAACGTAGTGACCATTGGTCAGCAGCCACACACAGAACATTGATGAGCAAACCGAGAACAGCCTCGCACAGTTACAGCACTGAGGCGCGATGGAACCAGAAGATTCACAATGAGCTCAGTGCAGCCCAGTTTAGTTGTACCATTCATGTATTAAAAGAGGACTGTAAATGCTTGTGTAGCTGGGAATCATTAGCTCTCCATCAGCAGTTATTCATTTAACAAAAGTGTTCTTTTCAATATTTCACAAAAAAAACAAAAAAAAGAGAAACACATGGAGATTTGTTTTGCAGATTTTTCTTTTACCTTCATGATAGATTTGTTTGTAGGAGA
Source organism: Lipophrys pholis (assembly GCF_963383615.2). Taxonomy (NCBI): domain Eukaryota; kingdom Metazoa; phylum Chordata; class Actinopteri; order Blenniiformes; family Blenniidae; genus Lipophrys; species Lipophrys pholis. Next base: position 9,706,409 of record NC_137632.1, read on the forward strand.
AAAACACAGCTTTCTCAAGAACTTGTCTTCTGTAACAGGTTCAGAATCAACGTGAACTCAACAAAGACCATGACAGCCATTGATACTAATACCAACTAGCTTTTCTGAAGCATGTCCATCACGTCAAGCCTTCTAAAAAAAAAAAATAATTTAAAATCTGGAAAAATGTTTTACATACTTCCAGCTATTTTCTTAAACTGTTGATATATTGATATATGTATATGAAAGAACTTAAGTATCTGCACTCATGGCTCATAAGATTTAATATGCTTCTGTGGTTTGTATTCATCCAGTTGTGTTAATTTAGATTTTTTTTTAAAATACACAGTGAGTGGAGTTTTCAAATCTTTCAAGGCTTTGATGACTTGGTTATATATTGTGCTTGGGGTGGAAGTAAACAAGTATTTTTACTTCTTTTCACTGTTGTAATACATTTTTTTCTTTCTATTACTATGTATTGTTTATGTTTGCCACAATGGAGACTGTGATGGAAACTATGTATCAATTCTATTCAATTCAATTCTAAACTGTCAGTTGAATATTGATATTGATATTGAATATGGAGGTAAAACACTTGACTTTATCCACATTTTGGTATATTTCAATAAAAGTCATTTGATTTTTACCTGCTTAAAATATTGCCCAAATGTTTCTGTATCGCAGAGATCATGTGGCTCTTATATCAAAAGATGGAGAAAAATCCAAGCGTACAGGAGAGAAAAACTTTTTCAGCTCCTGCACCATATTTAATACATTACTGACATTTATGACATTGTTTTGAGGGGGAAGGTGCACTCACTCAGATTATAAAAACACGACGGTGGGTGGCTAAAACTAGGAGACAAACTGAGCTCTCTCTGTATAGACTAATGTTTGTATGAATCAGCAAAGACAAACCGACTACAATCACACACCTATACAGTGTTTGTGATATGAGTTTTATGAGTTGAATCTTACCCTTGGTTTTTATGGGATGTCATTGCCACACATGACCTTCAAAGTTTGTATATTAGTGCGAGGCAGTGAAGTTATGAGCTTTACAGCAGTGGCAACATTACTGCGACAGTTGTATAACTACAATTAACGGGCACTGCCTTGTATCACGCCACCAATCGCAAAAAGCCAAAGTAGTTGTTAATGCCCGCCAAGACTCATTAAATTTGTGCAGACACGACTGTTTGAGAAAGTAATAAAGAGTCATATGTGTACCCTCGAGTTCAAAGAAAATATTGGTGGCAAATTTGAAGGACTTTTCTCAAGGCCGCCATCAACTGTGGTAATAGACTACTAAAGGAGTTTCTATCGCAGGTTCACGTGGCCATCTTCTATGCAGCAGTACTTCCCAATGATAATGATGAAAACTCTTCAAATTCTTCATTTATTTTTCAACTTGCTATCCTTCTCAAACTTATTGTGCTATACAAATCTGTTTGGTTCATGGTGACTATTCTCCAAACCACTTTTATTTTTTTCTCGAGATTCTTTGACAGCAGTCAGTCAGGTCATCTTTCAATGTGTTGGGCCAGTTCAAAATGATGTATGAATTATTGAATCCGGGTTGCAAGTGGAAACATGGTCTTACTGAAGAGACACCTGCAGTTTTCTATTTTTTTCCACTTATTTCGAACTTCTGCTGTAAATAGAAGTGATGAATGACAAGGTCAAAGGCGATCAGCAATTAGAAAAGTAACCAGTAGATCTGAAACACGTCATGTGTCATGTGTTTTTTTTATTGCTGACGTGATGCAACATACTACGTCACAAATCAAGATTCATTATGATCATAAAAAATATACTTTTTATTATTTTATTTTGCCCAAATTGTGACTTGTTTGATAACATGATCCAAAATATTGTGTATCCTGATATAAGATTCCAAGCTATGGTTTGTCTGTATTAACTTTGCATGTCCCTACACTTGCATGAGTTTTCTCTGTGTGAATTATTGTCTTACACCTAACAGCCCATAGGTGTCCTTGCATGTGTGAATGGCCAGTCCTCTGCTCAGTTTTCATGAATGAACAGATTTAGTTGTTTTTTAGCTTTTTTCTTGTCAACAATATGTACTTTTTAATCTTCATTTTCAAGTTGCGGATATTTTCCATTCCTCTTTCTGTAGTGCTCCCGACCCCCAGTGTCTTTCTAATACTCAGGAGTCCCAGACACTCATGTTGTTTGATAACCTTGCTGTGAGACGTTGTGCGTTGGTGGCTTTTCATGTCTATCTCCGCTCCTGTGTGCATCCCTAACAGGTGTGCCCCTCACGCTACACTGGCTCCTCTGTCTTTCTCTCTCAAACACACACACACACACACACACACACTCTGCAGCCTAATCAGTCGCGCTTCACATCCAAAAGATGGCACGGGGCAGGAGGAGGCGCATGTGTCTTTGGTATTAATAGTAATTGTGTGTGTAAACTGTTTCACATCAGCCCACTCTATTACAACAGCTGCCCTGCAAATCAGCACAGAATGTGGCAGCTGATGACTGTGTGTGTGTGTGTGTGTGTGTGTGTGTGTGTGTGTGTGTGTGTGTGTGTGTGTGTGTGTGTGTGTGTGTGTGTGTGTGTGTGTGTGTGTGTGTGTGTGTGTGTGTGTGTGTGTGTGTGTGTGTGTGTGTGTAAGGCTGGGCGGAGTCACGGTCACACATCTGAATTATACATGAGGACGGTGACCAAGTTCACTTTTATCTGTGGATTATTGCCATTTCAATGGTTGATAAATAGTGATTTAACAGTCCGGATATTGGAGGGAAGCAACAGCGGTGGATGGGTGTGTTGCGTGTGTGACTTCTGCTGAAGACGACAGGCCCAGGTTGTTAAATTGTACTCATAAGCCAGCAGTTAAATGCTGGTTAATGATGCTCCGGGGAGTCAGTCGGCACAGCGACCTTTGGACACCACAGAGCGTCCTCGGGATAATCCCTGGTCATAAATATCTCCCTATTCATTTGGCATGCATGCAAACACGGGGCCGTTGGTTTACTGTGAAGAGGTCCTTTGGTCCATAAGGGTCAGTGGTGGTTGTTACAGTGCACAAACAAACACAAACGCACACCATCTCTACCGCCCTGGCCACAGACGCCTGGCCATGCCTCATGATTAGCATGGCCTGCTCTGTGCTTTTGTCTTTTCGCTTTGTTTGTTTGCCACTGTGCAGAAATATTTCTGTGGAATTTCGCGTGATTGCACCATAGGTTAGCGACACCCATCTATTACAGCGGGGAAGAGCCTTGTATTTAAGGTCGCCTCAGCAGCAGCTATATTTATCGGCGTATGGCCGAGCCAGGGCCAGACACTGAGGCCTTGGTTGCTCAGGCTTTTACTGCAGAGCCGTCCCCGCACATTCCTAACAGCCGTCACGATACATGGCTAAAAGTGGCCTGAATGCCAATTCCACAGATCAGTGTGAGTCACTGCATGTGTGGAAACTGGCATTTATTCATAGCTATGTTCGAAAACTCTAAGTATAAGGTGCTTGATTCAATCAAGGACTTCCACTTCGGTTTATCTGTGTTAAAACTATGTGTTTTTCCTCATTGTGCAGCTGTATACATTGCAGCTAAACCGCCACAGCTTCAGAATGAAGGAAAAATAACTTTACATGTCACGTAATAAACACAAAGTGTGTTTTGCACGGGCACTTCAGCTGCTCCTCTAACTCTCCCTCACTGCATATAAGCACCCACCCACAGCGTCAGGTGGGCGGATCCAACGGCCGCACCATTACAGGTGAATACCAAGAACTCTTCAGCAACTACTGCTTTTTAAACTCTCCACTAAACACAGTCACACGACCTGTCTCTGTTCTTCGCTGGCTTCAACACGATGAATACATTTCAAAGTATTACTGCTCATCTAAAAAAAACTTTGAATGGTTTAGGCCCAAAGCAGATCTCAGACCTCTCAGGTCATCTGGCTCAAACCTGACTTCCAGTCCCAAAGTCAAAACCAAACATGCAGAAGCTGCTTCTAGTTTTTATGCACCAAATATTTGCAACAAACTCCCTGAAAACTGTAGGATGGCTTTTAACTCCGAGTTATTTTCAAAACCAGGATGAACACAATTGTTTGCTGCTGCATTTTAGGAAAGCAAGTATTTTTTCGAAGTTGTACTAAATTCTGAAGTTCTTGTACTTTTAGCCACTCATTTCTAATGTTTTTCTAATTCATATTTTGTATTTTGGCCTGCTTTTTCTCATTCCATCCGTGCATGTTTGTTAATGTAAAGCAGTTTGAATTGCCTTGTTTCTGAAACACCTAAAAGTAAAGCTGCATTATCTTGCCTATGTCGGACAAAACAGAAAGTGTGAAAGCATGCTTCATGTTGATAATCACACTCATTTAGTTCACCAACATTAATGTGACATAAATATCCATTTTACATCCCATCGAAATGATGCCCTGAACGGCTGAATCTCCAAAGATTTGTTTTGTTCATGAAGTGAACAAGTTGAAATCGGTGCACAGGAAACGGCATCAAATTAAGTTTGCAATGATCTAAACACAATATTTCGGATAATTCAGTGATCTCTGATCTCACCCTAACCAGTTAAACCTGAAGTGTGCAAACGCTTATCAAGGAGTGCTATGTGCTATACGTGAGTCAACACTCATACAGGGAAAAACAAACAGATTGAAATGTGAGATCATTCTTGTTTCATTGAGATGAATAATTGTAATCATTGCACTAAATAACAGCAACCAGGCAAATATGCAGTTAAAAAGGAGTCAAAGTTGAGGGAGCTCATGCGCCAGAGTATAATCTGAATCCTCATTGTGCATGTTTGACGTTTACTCAAATGCGTACATGCATGTACATCCAAAGGTTTACAGAGTTGAGGACTGCTCATGTCGATCGTAGAAAGAGAAGGACTTTAGAGAAGTTTTGGTTGCTAAAGCGCGGCCGTGTTGCAGCGCAGCTCCAGTGCGTTGCCCATTATCGCCTCACACAACCCGACGCTCTCCTGTTTACCATGTTTGCAGGCGCTGATTCGCTGAATAATGCAGGGCGAATGTGGAACCGAGGGAGCAACTTCGCGGGTCTGTTCATGAATGTGTTTCTCTCTTCTGCATGTGTAGGTGTTCACGTGCATGGACGACTGCATGCGTGAATCCATGTGGCAATAAAAAAAAAAAAAGAAAAAAGATGAAATCGTCAAGGGATGGGGTGAGAGCAAGGGTGAATCAAAGCAAATCATCGCTTTGAGTTAAAAACACACTCATTTTGTGCAGTCATGAATAATTTTGCACCAAAACACTAATTTTGCATTAGACTTACAGTTTGCTGATTCGCCAACTCAGGAATATTCATACACTCGTGGGGATTTTCAGCCTTTTTTTTTTTTTTTTCCCCCCATTTAGAGATGCTTCTTTGGCACAGAGTGAATATAGGTCATATATGCCCAGGGTGGCACTAAGCATGGAGCTGCAGGTCTCCGAGCGACAGCAACGGCACCAGGGGAGTCCCTTCCAGCAGTGGCTTGGCTGGTGTACACACACACACACACACACACACACACACACACACACACACACACACACACACACACACACACACACACACACACACACACACACGCACACATACTAAGTGACTAACACACCGCGTTGCTATTAATACAGCCACAGCCATTTTAATATTTAATTGCGTTGATGGACTGCATCTGTGCTGCTCTCTGATGCAAACATTATTATACATACTAAGTGGCTTAATTGTAATTAGAGCTGAAAATTTAATTAAACTCAACAATAAAGGAGATCACCCCCCCACCCTCACCCCCCACCCTCCACCCCCCCACTGCTTCCACTCTCACTGCATTTTTAACTCCTTCGGTGCCGCGGCGCCGCTCTTGTCCAGCTCGGTCAGGCGCTTGAGAGAAAGCTGATGGTCCTCATGTGATTCTTAAAATTTCACAAACATGTAAATGTATATATCCCCAAATGCCTGAGTGAATATATTGTTCTTTAGTTTTAAGGACCGACGAGAATTGGTGTCGTGGTCCAGCTCTTTGTGAGAAATGAAACGCTTTTGAAACACAATATTCACTTACTATTAATTAATACTGGTGCTGCCATTGATACAGTAGTCACAGACTCCAGCTATTTTACTCAACATACTTGAATAACCATCATCGGGCCAAGAATATCATTTCACTTAAGCTAATGGGTTTGTTAGGATAGCATGAAGCCAAGTAGAAAGCTGACAGCCTCTTATTCGTTAACGTAGTTCAATGCTGTCTTGTTTAAATTGATAATCTGCTAAATGCATTTAGTTGAAGCTAACAAAGTAACTCAAGTTGTCTTGTTAACAAGCAGCTGATCTTGTCTTGCGTTAGGCTAATTTAGCAGCTATTTACAGAATTTTCTAAACTGTTCCAGTCCCAGCTTCATAAATGTAAAGATTTCATGGCAGCATTTGTCAAATAATACAAGAATTTGGTGTGAGGACAAAACAGGACGGTTGAAGACACCAACCTGATGTAGCTAATAGTTTCTGTTATGTCTATGACTGACCCTCAGTACCGACAATACTCAGTGGTTGATGCTCTAAAAGATGCTCCATATTAGATACACACATAAATTACTTAAAATGTTCCGTGTCTCATATTTTTTTTGTCAAAACTGCCGTTATGAGCGCGCACAAACACCCACAGAGATGCACGCAGCGGTGGCCGTCTGGTGCGGTGTCTATTATTCATCAGGAGGGAGGCGAGTCGGTGTGGAGTGTTTGTGGCCTGGTGTGTAAACAGCTGTGTGTTGCTTGACATGCTTTTGCACTCTCGCCTCAGCGCTAACCGGGTCTGTTGGTACTGATCAGACCCGAGCCGAGGCGACAGCACGGCCTGCCAAACAACTAATGCCAACCTGCCTCCCGCCCCCACCCCTTCGGCTCTGACACACACACACACACAAAGGGCTACAGCCACTTAAATCCTCACATAAATTGACAGGCCCTCATACGGAGAAATATACACGCACATAAACACACAAGCTGAGGCTGAGCAACAAATCAACATAGCTTTGCAGTAATACATAAATAAATGAACAGACCTGCAGTCTGTCTTGGTTTTTGTTTCAGGTTACACAACTCGTCCAGAGCAGTAGGCTCCACGTCTGGAGATAATAGCTGGGTGGAGACCGGAGGACATTTTCTTCGATAAACTCAAAACAAAGACACGGCAGTTTCCTGCAGACCCAATCATGTGTCAAGGTGACAGTGTGAAAGAACAAAGGGTAGAACGGTTTGCTCCTTTTGTGGCCTGTTTTTGACCTGCTTTGAGATGTATTTGGAATTTTATGACATGAAGAATACTTTATTCTACTTATGTAGGGAGAAGTGTCTTTTATAGAGTTGCCCCAGTGTAATCACTGGTGTGTCGCATATGAATCCCAACCACGTGCACGGGTTCTCATAAAAATTTGCCGATACATCGCACTCGACAACCAAAACTTGATAGAGACGGATGATTAACCTCAAAAAAACATCAGACAGTGAAAATGAGTGCAACCCATGTCAAATGTTGGTGAAGATTGGCAGTCTGATCGTGTATTATCACCTGAATGGATGTCCAGGATTGTTTCATTTATATTTTTTTATTGATCCTTCATAGTGCTAAGTGGTTGCTCAGCGCCTGCATATTGAGTCTCAGTGGCTGATTTTCAACAAATTATCAATGAATCCCTAATTTTGGCATCCGGGGCTTTTCTACAGAATCCTCACCTTCTTGCCAGAAGCAAATCAATGCCTTCGCTCGGCTGATATTATACTGTAACGTCAAGGAAGTTAATAAAAACTGCCACCGCATTGGGTCTTATTAAATTCACCAGACCGTCTGCCTCTGAAGACGACAGGAGGAACGACTCTGAAGGAAGTCCGTGATACAACTAGTTTGTGGAAATCCAGTCTACCAAGTTCCACTTCTTGGACGCGGCTTTAGAATCAGTTCTGTGATATGGCTGTGAATGCTGCTCCCTGAAGTCCAGCCTGAATAAGTCATCGGATCTGTGGGAGGACGACACCAAGGATGAGTGAATAAATAGCATGTAGTAGAAGGAGTCTGGTCAGATCAGGTAATGGAAACCCCATCTTAGGATAACTTAATAAATAATCAGCTCCCAGTGTTGTGCTGATGAACCATTCCAGACCGAGTCAGCGGGCTCAACGGACGGTGACTGTGACTCCATGATCATACTGTGGTCAGCTACCAGTGCTTGAAAGTTGTTTGTAAAAAAGCTCTCTAAAAGTTTAAAATGATGTAAGTAAACTACTGTGGATACCAGTGACCTTGGTGAGCTATGGGAGGAGCATGCAGAACCAGAGCATGAGGGTGAAGGCATCTGGAGAAATAAAAAAGTGACGAAAAAGAACTGTGCAAATAATAGACCAGGGACGTGTGGTATATAAAACTGTATGTAACCAAGCAAACGTCTGAGAGGTTTGGCAAAGTTGATCTGTTAAGCATGCATTCCACTGTGTGCATCCATGTGTCCTACATGTTTCAATCTCCTTGATTCGAGGAAAGAAAATAATGTCTCCGTAAAATCAAATTCTGCCAAACTATTTTCCAAATATGTGTGTTGTAAAAGAAGGGTAAATCTGTAAATCTGCATCCATTAAACAATAATTCATACATAAAGGCCAGAAGTCATCCAGGTCATTTATTCTAGGGAAATGTGTGGTGATCCTTTAGAATAGTGTTGGTCAGTAAATAAACAATATTGAATAAATGTAAAAAGTCTTCAGACTTGGTATCAGCAAGTGGTATCGGGAAAAAGTGGCATCACCTATGTTTATATCTTTTGTCCGTCTGTGGTTGTTTTTAATTTCTTTGGTGCTTTTATGATTGTGTTTCCTTTATATTTCTTGTCGATAATGTCCATTCTTTGGTTACTGTGTGTCTCATTGCAGCAAGTTTCTCTCTTTGTGATAATTGTATGCTTTATCAAAGGTTTGTTTTTCTACAAATATACAGTTTTTCTCTTTCTCATATTATTTAAGTGGTCTCTGTTGTCGTTTGGCATCTCGCGGTCTTTTCTGTCATTAGTCTCTTGTGCCTGTAGTTTGTTTTGTTATTTTGTTCTCGGTCAGCTTTTTCTGCAGTTTTGACTTTCTTCAGACATTTTTGTATTTCTTTATCGTTGGTCTGAATCACTTCTTTGTCAATATAAGTGCATTCAAACATTCATTTTGTGTTATTAATCTCAGTATTAGCGATTCTGTCAAGTTGCAGTGTGTCTCTATGGGGTTGTGGTTGTTTTGAACCTCTTCATGGATGTTTGTGGTGCTTTGTAATAACTATGCTCCTTCCCGGGTGTTTAAGAATTGTTTTATGGTCATTTTGCTTCTGATTGGGGTCATTTTGTGTCTCAAAGCCTTTTTATTGATTCTTGTCTTTGGAGGTTTGTGTGTTTTTGTGGTCGGATCACATCCCCATGTGTGTCATTTTTAGTCGATTGAACTATTTTGTGTCTCTTTAAAGTTGTTTTGTTTCTCTTTGTGTTTCTGTATTTTATAGTGTTTGTAGTCAGCGTTTTATTTGCAGTCTGGTGTCTCAATTTCTTTTAAATTGCCACCTTTCTAATAATAAAGTCTGCCTACACTGGATTGGTTTATATAAAGATAAATTGCTCTATTACAATCAGTTATCTTAGAGCTTTCATATCATTATATTTATATTAATAGGACCGGGTGATAGTGGTTTAAATCCGGGGCTTTCTGTGTCGTGTATGCGTCCACAAGCAGGAAGAATCCTGTGTATGCATTCTTTTCCCTGGTAAAGTCCAAAAACAAGAATTCAGGGTTAATTGGTGGCTATAAATTGTCCCGAAGGCATAAACTTGAATTGAGTGTGTGACCGTCTGTCTTTCTGTGTTTGTCCTGTTGTGGACCGTTGACCTCTTCAGGATCTAACATGCTCTTGTTTGTAGTCAGAAGGAATTAAATAAAGTGGTATGATGGATGGAGAGTCGTTTCAAGTCTCTTTGAACTAAAACTGTTTGGGGGTAATTTTGCATGTCATAATGATTTTTGGTCCACTTGTGATTTTGTCTCACATCTTCTCTGCAGTCATTGCGTGGATTAGCATTATTGTGTCTTTTTCTAGTGGGGACGTTGCTGGAGACTAATTTCACAGTCCATGATCAAACATATGTTTTATGACCAGTTGAATACGATTTTAGTTCTATAGTATAAAAGGCCCTTTGGAAACTTAAGTCCCAATCTTCAACAACTATAACAGATGTGGAGATCCTAAGGCATTTAGCAAAGGCCAAAACTCTGGAGGCGAGCGTTTACCATTCCGTTACCATATACTCGGTTTCACTGTGTAGATTTTTTCGTTTTTTGCTGATAATGGTTTTGCACCATCTTGGATTTCATTAGGTGTCTTTTGGAATTATTTAGGGACATTAATGTGCGACTGCTGTGGTTGAATTAATAACTTTGTGGTGTATTTGCAATGATTTTTTTATCTTTTTGTCAATCTACGATATTGCTTTGTCACTGAATGAAACAGTGCATATTTATTCAGCATTAGTCTGTGTGCTATTCTTTCTGCATGGCTTGTATTGACTCTTGAGAGGTATTTTCCATGTTTTTGCATATCTTGGAAACTTTTTATGGTTAATTAATGATGAATTTACATTATGTTTATAATTTTTGGGGGATTTTTTTGAAGATATACGAGCCAGGGCCCTCTGATCTTCTAGGTTGATGTCCTTGCGCTTGGTCTGTTGATGCAGTAATCTGAAATCCTTATTGAAGAATACAGTGCGAGTGTTCGTACCATGAATATTCAGTCCATTTGTACTTCAGCCACAACAATCACTGCAATTAGGCCAAGCAGGCACTCAGCATGGAAGCCATCTAACAGCCAGGATCCCAAGTGTGAGTGCCATCTCATGATGGAGGTGAGCTTTTCACACTTAATTCTTTTTTTTTTAAGCTTCTTGGTTGCATACTCCACATGACTACTAATGCGTCATCGTGTGAAACACTGGATGACTGACACTGGGGGAAGAAAAAAGAGAGAGAGCAGAGGATGAAAGAGGAAAAAGGGGAAGTTAAATTGAGAAACAGAGCGAAAGGCAAGAGCCAGGGTTTTGGAAAGAGAGGTTCAAATCGATGCAGAAACTAATGTATTCAATGCCTGCTCTGTTTACAGAGCATGTAGCAGAGCCTGATGATATCCAGACATTTGGCCACGATCGAATGAAAACCTTCCACCAACTGCTGCTCGTGCCTGAAAGCCTCTGCTTTACAAACTCCATGTGAACAAGCTTTTTCAGGCACTACACTGTGAGCTGCAGGGGATATACGTCCACAGTAGTCTTTCAATGGAAATCTATGATGGCACGTTAGCGCCACAATCCGAAGGACAGGAGTATTGTCCTCAGGAAAAAAAATAAAAATAATGATCTGTGGACAATAAAAGAAAAAAATATATATATTTTTCAGATTTTACTGAGTTAACCTTTGGACCACATCCAATCGTTCTTTTGAATTCAAGAGTTAAATACCTAAGTATATCCAAGTTTTTCATGTAAAAGTAAGGTTGTTTTCTTTATAAACTGCTGATCAAAGTATATCAATGTCTTTTCAGCATAACATTTTGAATTAATGTTAATCTGTTGACAAAACACATCCATTTTATTTTTCATGTTTCATATGTTACAGATTTGTCAGACATGTTTTGGGAGCAGAGATGAAGAATTTCCTATATATGGAAAATGAACACAGGAGGAGCTGACCACAGGGTGATGGCGGCCATAAAAACAATGTTGGTTGACTGAAATGTATTTGGGAGATTAATTGATCAAACACATTAAGACCATAAAAGTTAACAGTTCAGCTCTTTGATCAATGGAACGTAATCCCATCAGCAGGGTGAAAGGCGACGTGAGACATACACTACCTGTCAAATGTTAAAGAAAACCAAGTTTGTGGTTTTGACCTAATTTTTTATTGAAATTGATGCAATTCTATGTCTCATTGCACATTGAAATGAAAGAATACACTTTTTAAGTTAAAAAAAAAAAAAAAAGAGCGATCATAGAATAAATTTATAAACTCAAATGTAATCTTGATTTCTGGCTCATTAAAGTGGCCACCTTGATCACATTTCCGGTATTCTCTCCATCCTGAAATCAGACTTTTTCCAGAAGGTTCTTTCCAAGTCTTTTGCAGAGGTTCCCATGAATGCAAGTCACTTGTAAGTTGCACGTCTTTCACTCTTCACTCCAGTTCATATCAAACAGAGTGGACTCCATGTGTTCAAGTGTACCATCTTGGGTTTTTTTTTTCCTTAAGTAGTTCTGGTTCAGTAGCTCCACTTATATTTTTGATCCATAAGATGAACTCAGACACAATTATTTGAGTAGTTTCAAGTTTACTCCTTAAGTTGTTATTAATAAAAAAAAATGCAATGAATAGTATCAGAGTACGTCAATGTTGTCATTGTTGTGATGAACTGTGTTACCATGTCAGACCAAATTCCAGTGTCTCGGGGTAAACAATGCCAAACTGCCAGCAGCAGCAGTCACAGCGATAGCAACAGCAGCAGTCATACAGTGGAGGCTTACATCAAAATGCTTTACTTGAATTTTGTTTTGCATCGCTCCACTGGAGTGATTATATGCCAGTTTATATCTGACACAGCTTACATGCCGTCTCAATTTAGTTTTCAAGGTATAATGTATTTCTCTGCTGTCTGATTACTCAGAAGAGTGGCAGGTGGTTGCATGACAAGTCGTGGCCTTGGACATAAAGAAAACTCAAATGGATTCAACTTTTATCTCTTGTGCAGAAATATAAAGTGAGCGAGCGTTTACTCATACTCGTATAGTTGTATAGTTTTTACCACCTTCTTTCTAACCCTCCATCATATTCTTCACTGGCAGAGAGAATATTATTTAGTGGCCAGACGACCGATTTGATCCCGAAAACATCAAAGTGACTCCCATAAAAAAATAAATGACAAGTAGAAAATGTAAACAGGATTGGAAAAATAAAAGCAACACTCAGTCAAAAGGTGAGTCGGCCAACAAAGCTCTGTAATCCAAATGGATCCAGGAAGTACCTTTCAGCATCATTAGCTAATTGAATCCAGTATTGATTCCATATCAGTAATAAGTGATATATGGGGCTCATATTAGTTATATTAGGTTAAATAGGCAGCCATAAGGTCATGTGCGTAAGACATTTCGCATTCAGTCATAAATTGATCTGCCATGTTTTATTAGATTGGTGCGTTGCAGCGGCTGTGTGGGATACTTATTAAAAGTACAGTGAGAGTGATGCAGTGCAGCAGGAGGTGGAGGCGTTTCCACATTTAGAGGCAATATCGAAGGGAAACTGCACCTTAAACTGTTACAACTGAAAATAAAGCAAAATTGAAATAGCATTTTATTGAAAACTAGATTCTATATAATTATATGATCCCTTTCCTGGAGGCTTTGTGTAGTTTTCCACTGATCTTTAATGACCATTTCTAATCTGCTCCTGGTTACCTTTTGTTTGACGTCGCTTTGTGTCTTTTGCAGGTTTTCATGCTTTTCTTTGCTCATTTTATGTTTATCTGGAATTTCTCTTCTCTATTTAGTGTTTTCTCTGCGAGTCTGTCTCTTTTTAGTTCTTTTCTTGTGTTTAATTATACCGATTTTAAAAGGTTTGTGGTCAATGTATGTGTATATGCAGTCATATTTTGTGTCGGAGGGTTAATTTGTGTCTCTGTTCTGTATTCATTTACTGTGATCTTGTTTCATCTTTGTAGTTTTTTGTGTTTGCTTTTATACAACTTTTATCCCTGAGTGTTTGGTTTAGGTTCTTGATAGGTAATGATTCTTTTTTTTTCTGTCCATCTTCTGTCTCTGTGAGGTCTAGTTCTATATTTCGATGGTTAAGTGTTTCTTTATGTTCATTATTTCCTGAAAGACTGTAAAATTCAAATATTTGCAAATATATGTAATGATAAAAAAAAGGGGGGGTTTGCATGCGGATCAGTATTAGCTCTGTGATTTTAAGCCTTGTGTACTTTTTCCTGTTCCTAATATGTGCAATGGAAATCAACTGCATTCAGCTGTTTACAAAAAGTAGGATTTCACTTGATGTTTTATGTCTGAATGTGCTGCATTGGTCCAAGCTGTGAGGACTAAACTTTATTTGTACAACTTACAAATATCTGACCATCAAAGTAAATGATGTAAGTAATAATTGCTTCCAGTCCCGCTTTGTGTTTTTCATGTCCTCACAGTGAATCAGCAAAATCTCCATGTGTGTTTATAACATTTACAAATAACCCGCCTTGTGTTAAAGCGTCAGTGGTTAGCACAAGTGAGATTGTGAATTTTATATTTGTATGAAACTGGTAAAAGAAAAAAAAAAATCTCATAAAAAAATAACTGGGCTGATACTTCTCTTGTAATTTCATTGGTTTTTATAGGCCGGTCAAGGTTTAAAGTGCATAATAACCACCGCAGTGATGTATTTTCCATGTTTTTTATGATGCTTGAGTGTGATGTATTGGCAAACGATGCCGTACTTAATGACAGCGCTGTTTTACGAGTGGTGTCACTTGTCAATGCAGAGTGCAACCAAACCCACACTTTGACCCCTGCTGCTGGTGTGTTGTTTGTGTGTGTGTGTGTGTGTGTGTGTGTGTGTGTGTGTGTGTGTGTGTGTGTGTGTGTGTGTGTGTGTGTGTGTGTGTGTGTGTGTGTGTGTGTGTGTGTGTGTGTATGTGTGTGGTCGACGTGTGCATCGTCGCACCCGTAATGTCCAACGCTGCGCTTTAATCAACGCTGCTCAGCGTAATCTGGCCATTTGTAAGCATTACCAGATTAGCACGGCCAATTATCTGCCATCTTCAACGCTGATATGAACAAATGCCGCATCCATAACGTGCGCCTAACAGACCTATGTTGGGTTGATGTATCGGCCAGCTAATTTCTTGATTACATTTTCAGTGACCAGACCTTTTCCTGTCTGCTAATTGCTGCAGGTTAAGTAGCATGCAAGGCAATCTATTGGGTCATGTTGCAAACGCAGGTCTGCTCTGTAAATGTGTGCAGGCTCCCATCAATCCTCAGTGATGTGCATTTTGTGGTTCTCGTGTGTGTGTGCGCTTGTGTTTGCAAATCCATTCCCCATGAACTCTTGCCTCATCCTATTGACGGCTCTCACATGTCCACCGTCTATAAAGCAGCATATCCATTAAAATGAAATACACAATCAGCAGGTACTTTTTTTGGTTTTATAACTCCAGTAAAAATAAAAGTGTTTTACGGCGTTATTGTTTTCAGGCCCAGCCGGGTAATGGCAGACCTGAGGATGCATTTTATGGATATTTTATGGGGGTCTTCTTTATAGAGAATCTGGTCGTTATACATGTAATAAAGGGAACGATTCTCACGCTATGTCCTGACCTGGCGCGACCTGGGGCGACAAAATTCATCTCATTCAGGTAGATAAGGAAATCCCCAACACCAAAAATGTTGGGATGAGGTTTGAAATGGAAATTAAGCTGAACTTGGAATTCTTAAAAGAACAAAACAGTTAGAATGACAACAGATGTGTAACATGTCTGGGTTGAGATTTCTGGATTAGGTATGTTTAAACAAAAGAAGTGAAAAGCTAAAAACTTCTGTTTAAGAAATGTTTCTCAAGGCGAAACTGCAATCAACAGATTGTATTCTCAACAAAGGATTCAGGAGCCCCATGTTGGTTTTCAGACAATGCGGCAGCACGGCAGTAAGAAAAGTCTATGAAGACAGTTTGCAGTGCAATCTACAAATTCAACTAAAAGCTGCATCCGAGTGCCATCGTCTCTGAGCAAAATCTTCTCAATAATGGACCTGAAGAACTGTTCTGTGGTCAAATGAGTCAAAACTTCTAGATTTTTTTGGAACCACAAACACCATGTCCTGCACACTAAAGAGGAGAAACAGCATCCTGCTATCAAACAGCCTGTATGAGGTAGCATTAGTGGCTACAGTGTGGCCAACTTCGATGTCTGGGAAAGCTCTTTCAATGCAGAAAAATAAGAAAATTTGTATTTGGTGGATTTCCCTGTAGTATCAATGCTACTTGGCAATAAATCTTACCACTGGGAAAATAAATCATAGCACTGGGAAGCCACTGGAAAGCCTGATTATTACAGTTTTAACCCTTCAAGCTCATTTATTTTCAATGTTTTTATTCACCCCTCGTCAAAAGGATTGCCAATTTTTTTCAATGAGAAATAAAAAGGTGCACAGTACTTAATTTGAGATGATGTTGAAAAGTTGAAATTCATGTCATTAATCTATAATTGTGTGTGTGTGTGAGAGAGAGAGAGAGGGGGGGGGGAGGGAGAGAGAGAGAGGGAGAGAGAGAGAGAGAGAGGGGGGGGGGGAGGGAGAGGGAGAGAGAGAGAGGGGGGGAGGGAGAGGGAGAGAGAGAGAGGGGGGGGGGGGGGGGTATTTTGCATTTAATTATTTGTTTAATATAAAACAAATCCATCAAAACTAATCACTTCCTCTGACCCATAGATGTAAAGTATTATTTCAGGTTTTTGTAATGTTTTGGGGACCTTGTTTCATGAAGCCTCCTTTTTTTGTTTTTAATGGAAACTAAAACAGAAATTTTTTGTGATACATTTATTGCAGTCACCTCAGCCAAAATTTCACAATAACATTGGTTTTGATATATTATTGCTTTTGGTGCAATGGCAAATATCTATGAAAGAAATTAAGTGTTTTAACTTTCTACCTCCTAATAAAAGTTTCATAAAAATCGAATAATAATGTAATAATCTATTGAGATTTTAAGAAAAAAACTAAAACATTTAGGTCCCAAGATGCCTCAAGGGTTCTATGATGCCACACTTAGAAGAAACAACTTCTCTTATAGCGGGATGCATATTTCTCTAAGACGCTGTTAGATCCCACACTGCATTAGAAGAGTCAGGCCTTCAGAAAAACCTTGAACCTTCTGGCACAGAAGAGCCAGGGCTCGTAAACAATTACAACATGACCTCTGTTGCTACCCCCATATTCAAAATGAGCCCAAATGTATTTTATACAAAAAAAATGTAAATTTGACCATCTTGTATGTTTCTGTAGTGGTTAAGGCTGGTTGAATGAGTGCGTGTCTTAAATAAGAGCTTATTGACCAAAGGAGAGGGTGGAGGGTTATTTGGTGAAGCGACAATTGCTCGTAGGTGTGTCTGTCTCTCTTTATTATCCCTGTGATGCACTGATGACCTGCCCAGGGAGTATCTTGTCCTTGAGTAAAGACAGGGATAGAGCCTGATTCCAATAAAGTGCTATAGAGAGGAGCGACCGTTGTTTTGTGAATAAATCCGTTTATGAAATTTGAAAACCACTGAATGCTCTCTCCATCACGTCACTCATACCAACAATCAATGATGTAGGGGCGAATCAAGGTTGCACAGTATATCGCAAATGTATCGTCATCGGAATATTTAGACGCGGGATATCCATATCGTAAAAAAACTGACCTGCAATAAATTATATTTCATAGTCTGCACCTAAACATATCTGGCCAGTCAGCAACATCATCACCATCAACTGCCCTCCTGTTGGATCCCGCTAAGTGTCTAACTGTACAAAAGCTGGTGTAAAAAAAGGGGCAAGAGAAACAACACTGTTATTTTCAAAAACTAATCTGAAAGCACAAACACGCTGACATCATGTCTACAAAGGGCTTGAATTTGTCGCAAAGGATTTTCTTGTAATACACAGAAACATTATTGCATGTTCACTTGATATTGTGCAAAGTTCCTTCGTGTATCACCGCCCTACTCCTTCACTTGGAATCGAATCCTTTACATTATTTCTAATTCAACCGCTGTTTAATTTTCATATACTGTGATTCGGGTGATGTTCACGGACCTTCTTTATATTCACAGGTATCCATCGGCTCATTTCCAGCGACGTCAATAACTCCAGTGGCTGGAGGAGGGATTTCAAAAGGAATGAAGGAATGGCTAATGCTCCTATTAATGAATTGATGTATATTTCACCATGAGCATACAGTATTTAAATAACAGGAGTAAATAAGTGGCTGGAAATCTGCATGAATTACTGACAAGCATCGACGATCAAAAGTCAAATTAAAAGAGAATGCATTAATCGCTTTTAGTTAATTCATATTCATTTATAATGTAGAAAACCAATAGATGATTATGAGTGTCTATCATTAGCTGCTTTTTTTTTATTAATTCTGATCGACATTCATTCATTAGACATGAGAGTTGGAGAGAAAATCCACAAACTTTCACGCAAAGACGAAGTTCATTTTTTAATGTAGTTTATGATGACTTCTGTTTCTTTCACTTCCAAGTGTGACGTCTTCCTACTCACATTTTTTTCAGAAATCAATGGTTTTAGAAATACAGTCGTAAAAGTGAATCTGGCCTTACACCGTTTGAATATTTTGATATTAACTGTGGATGAAAAACTCTATTTTGCACAGAGAAACCAACTGAAGTGATTCACTTTCAGCCTCAGATTGAAATAATCTATTTCCACACTATGTTTGAGTGATTCAGTCAAACCGAGACAGCTCACTAGTGATTAAAATCTAATAATAATTATCCCGGGTTAGACTTTCCAGAGAGAATCATAGTATTACTTAAGTATGGTCTCCTGGGGTTCGACAAATAAACGTTTTCAGAGTGACCACCAGGTTTTTTTTTAAGTGTTCTTTCCACCCGAGGGTGAAATGACAAGCGGTCGAGATTTTTATTCTCAGACACTGAAGCCGAGGCTGAAATATGAAAATCATCGCGGCTGGTGTTACGAGGCTTTCACGGCACGCTGGTGATTTGTGTGCGCCTGTGTAGTGGTGGGTGTGAGCAAATGCCAAGAGGCACTGTGGTCGGCCCCCTCCTCCCTCCCTCCCTCCCTCCCTCCCTCCCTCCCTCCCTCCCTGGCTCTCTCTCTTTCTCACTGCCTTGTTGTCATCCAGCGTGTTTATGGTCCGCGGGCTGCAACAGGCCAGGATAGGCCAGTGCCTGGCCCGGACCGAAGGCGCCTCTGTGGGTCAGCCCTGGTTCCTGTCCCCCACCTTCATCACACTGACCACAGCCGTCTGCCCTGCCCAGACAGGCCGGGCCTCAGCCACAGGACTCAGCGACCAGAGCCTGTCAGACCAACGTCTGGGAACAAACGTGGGCTGGTGGCTGACAGGGGCAAGGCAGAAGGACTGGCTGGTTTGTGTTGAAGGTGAGAACAGACGGATCAAAAGCAAGGACAGGATTTAAAATCCTTGTTTTCACTTTGTTTTGAAGGATTTTTTTATTTTTGTTCTTACAGCACAAAGTTTTGTTTCAACCTGACAGACACGTTTCACACTGATCCACAGTGTATGACTGTGCTGTAAAGCCCCATCAGCCATAACAATATAACCACCTGCCTCACACGGTTAAAGTCTCATTCTCGCTGGCAAACTCGCCTTGACCCATCGAGGCATGAAGACACCAGAGCACTACCTGCGACACATCCTTTACGTCCAGTTGGTTTATGCTTCCAGGGGTCAGGCATGTTTGTCCAACACACAGATGGTTAATTAGATTGAGATCTGGGAGACTGTGGGCCAATTATACGCATTAAGCTTGTTATGTTCCTAAAACAGTTTTTGTGGAAGCGTGTATTATCTCACTGCCACCAACAGTGAATATTATTCAAGAGAAGTGTTGTACGAGGTTTGCAGTATTGCTTAGGTAGGGTCGTACATGTCTAAGCACCATCCAGAACCAAGGCTGTCATTCATGTCTTCCCATGGACAGAGTCCATAAAGGTAACTCTGACTGCAGCCAATCATTTCCATACACAAATGGAAGTAAAAAAAAGTAATTGTGGTGCATTGTGTATTCTGACACCTTTCTATGAGACCCAGCATAAACCTCTGCAGCAGTGTGAGTTACAGTTGCTCTGACACATTTGTCTATAATGTACATCACAAATGACTTTCATCAGATTTGTTAAAACCCTTACGCTTATCCATTTTTCCTCATTACAACAAATGAAGTACCAAATATGTCCTTTGTCTGATTATGTCCAACCCAATAGCAGATGACGTTCTCTGTCGGTCATAGAGTTATGGTGAATTGATGCAACTGGAGTTAGCAAGTCTAAACTATTCGGCAGCGACTGTGTTTTACTTAACTAAGTATGTGGTGCAATTACTTATTTGAATCTAGTTGATTTGATTAGTTGAAGAGCTGCTTTTTCAAGGTTTATTAATCTCATGGGACTTTTCCCCTCACACTAAACAAGTTGTTGGCTCACGTGTTCCTTTTCAGATGTGGTCTGACCAGGAAACTTGGCCTCCATGGCCAAGGGGAACTTTCCCCCTAAAAAAAAAAATCACCTCCGGCACTCTGTTCGGTTCTGGTAATGTCAAAATGTTATTTTATCTAACAAAGTCGTATTTATCTATGACTTCAGAGACTTAGAAACAAACCTGTCACTCAATATCTATCTAAACTGCATATCAACACTGGCAATGTGTTGTTACCAAGTCAAGACCCTACACAGAGTTGAACAGGAGGGGAAATAAAACTTGTATGACTTGGTGATAGTTGTAAACATTTCTACCATTGTATTTCTATCAAAATTCCATACCACAAGAACACTTAGATAAACAATGGCTTTTTCACAATTTATACCACCATGTCTATATTATAGCAGATTGGAGGATTTTGTAGGCTAGTAACACAATACAAGGAGCTTAAACCAAAGTTCTTTTTCAGTTGTCACTATATTTATAGAAAAGTTAATCCAATTACCATTTTCAGAGCTCTCTAAGTTTGATTAATAAAAAATTATTTAAAAAAAAACAAACACAGAATTTAACTTTTTTAATTTTAATCTGTAATTGAGCCCCTTTCACTTCCAGAATAAAAAGAATGCATCAAAGATTTCTTTCTTAAAGTTTGGCGATACTGATCAGGCCACCTCTGCACAGAAATCCCCAGTTCAACACAAGCAGGAGACCATGAAGCGCCTGACAGAGGGAGCAGGCGTCCTATACTTAGCAGGGTAATGACCGGTGCCGTTTTACATGGACATGTATCCTGATTAGACATTTGGAGGGAAGGCTGTGGCAGCCACGAGGCCACAAGGAAAACAACAGGGGAAGAAAACAACACATGCTTACTGTCACTCATATAGTCACACGTCCATCCGTCTGAAAATGCCCGTGCGGTGTTGTTGAGAGACGCCTCACAGTCAACCCTCAGCCTTCCGCCTCCTTTCCTCTGTCTGCAGCCTGATTGGAGGAAAAGGTGAGAGTCAGGGCAGCAGTGGTGGAGAGGACAGAGTTCCTCCTCTCAGGCCTGGGTCAGTGTGAGCAGAGAGCAGCTGGACTGGAGCTGTTGTCAGACCTCTACTGCTCCCTGTTGGTCGCTCAGGAAACCTTCTTCTGTTGTGAACGCACAGTTTAAGTTTTGGTCAAAGCTCGTGTTTATCCTTCTGAATGCTCCTGGTTCACTGATCAGGAATACTATTCATGATATGTGTTATTTATTGCTCATTTTCATATTATTTTCACTTCTATACTGTATCTTGAGCCTTACTTGAATCAACAGCTTTTATTGAAAAAAATATTATTATTATTATTATTATTAATAATATAATCATAATAATAATCACAATCACAATAATAATATTTATAATAATAATAATGATAATAATAATAATGATGATGATTATAATTATTATTAATGTAGTGCACGTACAGAACCTTATTCTTTGTCTGTTTAAATATAGGTGTATTTGCATTTAGTGGAAACATGTTTATACAGATTTCTGAACTGTTCATTGTACCTATGTAAAAAAATAATAATAATCTATCCATTTATTATCCCTGCTGACTACAGATGAAGGCAGGTTATACCATCCACAGGTCACCAGTCCATCACAGAACAAGCACAAGGAGACAGACAGTCACACACACACTCTCAGATGAAGTCTCAGATAAACCTAAAACAAACGGTATTGGGACTGTGGAAAGAAACCCAAGTTCTCAAAGAAAACCCACAGAAAGGAAGAAGGTGTAATTTCAACACAGAAGATTTGTGTGGAAACTGATGGTGAGATGTTGAACAGTTTTGTCCAAATTTCCAGAAAAGTTGCACATTTCCCATTTTTACTTGTAAAACTCATAATGATCATACACTGCAGAAAATATATGTTGACATCCACCGCGAAAAAGCCAAAAATCACAGTTTTCTTTTTGAAGCACAGCATGTTTTTACCATTTTGTAACCATCTACACAACTGCTTAAACACCTGAACACCTGATTGTGTCTATATAGGAAGCATTCAAGTACATGTGTGAGTGCAGGTCATCCACAGCGACTGTTTCTATAATTCCAAACTAGGAAGTACTCACACAGTTATGATCTGAGCACCAATAAAAAGCCAGTTGGGCTCTTCTATTTCTCCAAACCTAGGCAATGGAGAAGTTCATTAGTTTATTTAGAAGCCACACAGGTTGTAAGATTATGAGCAGTCTTTAGAGTTTCACTCTACAGAAATTTGAGCATTGTCTGCTGTTACTACAAAGTCTAGCGGTGGTGTCAAACTCAAGTTACTTCAGGGGCCTAATACAGCCTTATTTTACCTGGAATGGAACTGTCCGTTGGAACTTCAGTATCACAACCAATAAAGAACTCCTAATAATTCTTTGTTATAGTGTGCAGAAGTACCAACAGTCTGAAAACGTCAACGTCATCATTATTTAACAAAACTAAGACAAATTGACATACAATTCAATAATTTTGCCAATTTCAACCACGCCTCTTAAAATAGTGCAAATTCTAAACTATGGGTTTTTTTTATTTTTTTTTATTAGAAGCTTGTTTTTCCTCTTTGAATTTTGTTTCATCCACATATTGCAACACATTAGTTTGAATTTTATTTGACAAATTGCCCTTAAAAACTTAAATTAACTGATTTCTATAACCTTTGGATTTATTTTTTGCTTCTCTACCATCTGAGTGCAAACAACCACTAAAGGATTCAGGAATTTAAGGTCTGATTTTGTACACTTTCAACCTTTTTCTATCATAAATTTAAATAGATAATGAAGATATATTAGTGGTAGGGCTGGATATGCAAGTTGCTTTTCCTTACTTCTTTTTGGATAGCAAATATACATAATAATAATAATAATAATAATAATAATAATAATAATAATAATAATAATAATAATAATAATAATAATAATAATAATAATAATACAAGAAGAAATTTGTCTGTATGTTAGCAATAATAATATTGATGATAATTATATTATTTTCCTCATGTTATTAGTTTGTTTTATTGTCTTTTATTTGTAAAATGTTTGTATCAAAGATAAATAAAGAAACCAAACCAAACATTCAAATTGGTTAATTTAACACAAATTAACTTCTGCTTTACAGACATAATTTCTTTAATAGCCTGAAACATTTGATGTGAGAAGCTAAATTTGGAGACGATTTTCAGTCAGATCCATCTAATCTTGTTCAAACGCCTCATAATTAAAAACACTTTCTGATGAAGAAATGTCCTCAGGGTAGACGACGACGCAGTCCAACATAAAAATCAAAAAATGATCAGCAATTACCCGTTCTCGCTAGGATCCTAATGATTACTTCATTTAATTCCTTCTAAGCACACTTCGTTTATTCTCGTTTGCTTCCCAACAAAAGATGCCCCCAAACTGAAAACCTGCGGCGCTTGCTCTTCAAAGAACCCCCCCCAAAGAACTGGAGATGCAGTTTATTTGATTGCTGGTCCAAATATGTGGTGTCACTCTGGGGAAACAAATCCTTGAAACCCTCCCTGCATCACAGCGAGCAGCACCACACTGCAGATCTGCGTCCACACAAGCAGCTCCGGTTTCAGCTGCCGACCGCCACGACCTGTTATTCAAGCTTTTCCTCCCGTAAACACGCCGCGTCTCGATGGCTTCGCCCTCTTTCATCTCGGCCTCCCTCTGATTGTTGTGGAGAGGTGCTTGAGAGACTACCGCCACCCCCAACTCGCACAACAAGAGACATTTATTCCTCTTTGTCTTGAGCAGTACACAAATATATTCACATGCGAGCATGCAAACTCAACAGGTCACAAACAGCTGAAGCGACAGTCAGATCGGGTGTTTAGACTCTTATCTATCAAACAAAACAACCATGGAGGAGACCGACTGTCCCACAGTCACCGTGAAGAGGGGACAACTGCACCAAAACTCCCTCCCAGAGAGATGAAGACAAGTCTGCAACGCACCACAGACACTCTGAACACTACTTGGTGAGCTTTAGTCCTGAAAATGTCAGGAGATGAGTGGAAAATATTGAATAAACAATTAAGAAACTCTTCTATTTATGCAGTTGGTAACTCGGAACGTTGCCATGTTTGGTTTGGTTTACAAACCAACTCTGTTGCTCTCCATAGTTCCAGAATGACCCAATGCGGACTAAAGAGGACCGAGGGTGGACGGACGCTTTGTTTTTCCACTGAAACACTGTTTCTTCTGTGGAAGGATGACGTGACACTATTTGATGACAAGTATCACTAAAAGTTGTGACTTTGAAACGTATGAGATTGTAAAGGTATAAATCTCCAAAACCTTTTGGATGATAGATAAAGATGCTTCTCCATTTGTCTGCTCAGGACATCACAGCTAATTGATCTGTCTTGGCTCCTTGGTTGCATGATTGCCCTCTTTGTGAAAAGCCTGTTAATGCTTCTTTAAATGCCGTTGTGAGTTTATGATTCTTTATTACACACGTGCTACTTTTAGCTACTTTTGCTGTTTGTCAGATCTGGCAACCCAGAATGCATAGAAATGTCCTTTGGTAAAGACCACTTATGTCACGTTATGTACATGTTAGAGCTGAATACAGCAGGCAGGATATAAACTGGACAGGTTATCTATCCAGGTTTTAGTTTGTTCTTTTTTAATGGATCATAATTAATACAAAATTGAACATTATTGATGTGATAGTCATAACAAGTTAAAGCTGCACATTACATTGCAAATTAATTATTGTGATACAACAATAAACATGTCACAGAAGACAGATTGAACTGCGGTAAATTACATTTCTATGCATTGTGGATTCACGCTCCACAGATTCAACATTATACAACTTTAAATATGAAAGAACACGTGCAAAACTTTCGTTGTGTTTCGGGTGTCCATTTAAACGACTATGGCGTTCGCAGCCGCCGAAAACGAAACTTTTTGAAAAGGCTCCGACTCCGTCTCCGTGGAAACAGGGGAATGTGTGTTTCTAAAAGGCTGCTAATGTGCATGCTCACCGTGGTCACAGTAAATAGTTCTGCACATACGCCAGTAGATGGACAATAACAACAGTGGCGTCCTCCAGGGCGTCATGACTCCCAGTTCATATTCTCCTGGGACTTTGTAGTTTTATGGGTGAGAGTCACTGTGACAGCAATCTCACTTTGTCATCTGCCCATAAGAATGTTTGTCTAACTCGCCGTGTTTATAACATATTGTTCGCTGTGCCCATGTACTCGTGGTTTCATTACAATAACAAACAACAGCACCTACTAGTGGCCCGACATAAAAATAATTTTTTTTAAAAAGTTGCTGTGAAGCAAAAATACAAAAACAGTGCATTTTTAGTTGAAATGTCATGTAAACAGGGACTTTAATGGCACAATTTTTGTGAATGACCTAAATGGTTGAAACACTAAAAGAGCACATCATCAGACATAAAAACTTTATCATCTACTTCAGTGTTTGTATTTTTATCAAATCGTATTACAAGACTGAACAATATTATCAAGCATCCATAATTCAAATACACTTTTCCAGCCAAGACAGCAAAAAAAACAACTTCTTTTTCGAGAGTTATTTTGGTTTTCATAAGCAAAGGAATGAAAACTTCACAGCACATGGTTCAGTTCTGAAGCTGAATATGATGGTCCTCTGTTGGCAGGCCGTGACTTCTCTCCTGCCTGCTGTTCATGTGCAGCTCTGATCTTATCAGAGGGGCTATCTGAGCGCTGTGTGCCCACCAGAAGAAGAGGGGAGAGGTGGAGGAGGAGGAGGAGGAGGAGGAAGAGGAGGAGGGATGGAAGGTATGACACACTGCCTGGTCTCAAGCCCAGACGCCCAGCTCCTGTTACCAAAAGGCATGACGGAAAGGCACGGCGGAGGTGGCGGGCGGCAGAGAGCGTGGGAGCGCAGTGCGTTTTCCCGCAGACTCTCCCACACAGTTCCTCTCATAGAGTTTTGATATCGGAATCTCCAACTTTTTGCATGAATCAAACGTATGCTGATCGATCAACGCATTATGAGCGTTAAACGTGGATGGACGCACCGCCACTCGTGTATCTGCTGTGCTAAAAAGGAGCTGCAGGAAAACCATCAAAGGAATAGAAAGGGGGGGGGGGGCTGAAAAGCATTGACAGTTCAAAAAAAGGAAAAGAGAAAATGAGGGGAGGGTAAAGGAGAGAGATGGAGAAAGAGAGGCTGAGCGGGAGGAGGAAGAAGATGTCGAGTCGGAGCGAGGCGGCGACATGTGTTATTTATTTCCCCCGTGTAAACAGAGAGAGAAGGCAGACATAATCAATTGGAAACTCCAGATTGTAAATAGACGGCTCTAATAGCCTAAACACTGGCCGCTATAGTTACACTCACACACGTATCAGCAGCACTTAGACTGCACACACAGAGCAGGAGCAAGGAGGAGATGGAAGAGCTGGAGGAGTGAGAGAAAGAAGGGGGCCCGGCTGGGCGGGCCGCCCTTATTTACCAATAAAGAGCCCTGATGAGAAGATAAACACACAGGAGACAGTCTGGGCAGAGGGAGAGAGAGGGAGAGCAAGGGGGTGGGGGGGAGAAGAGCGAGGGAAGGAGGGAGGGGACTTGAGCTTTTTATCCTCCACTTCGTTCCAGCAATAAATAGGCGGCGGCGGCGGGAGAAAGAGCCGGCGTAGAGGTGTGAAGGGTATAGCTGCAACACGTAAACAAGGTTTTCCGCTTTAAAGTTTGATTACGTTCCGTGTCAGTGCAACATCGCCACCTTCAAAATGAAGAAATATTGGGTTTTAGTCATGTTTCCTCGAAGTAACCTGTCTTGGTTACACTTGTGTTCATATTTTGGTTAAACGTTCACATGTAGCCCGAGGTGGAACAGTGGTGAAACTTGTAATTAATGTACAAATGCAATTGTAATGCTTGCATTGAACTCAATTGGAATGAAAGTACTGGTGTGGAAGAAAATACTTAAGTAAAAGCAATAAATCATCTCAATTTAGGTCATTGGTCCTCGAACAGAGATACTCTGTAGAGCTCCCTCTAGCGGCACACTGGGGAATTGATACAAATCAATTTTAATATATACAATATAATCAAAAATTTAAAAAAAACTTAGAATGAAGATGAATGAAACAAAATGTACATTTACAGTATTAACTTATTTAGTTTTGTCTAAATATCAGCGTGAATGTACATTCTTAGATTTGTAATTTGTTTTGTTGTTTTGGAATAATAATGAATGAATGAATGAATGAATGAATGAATGAATGAATGAATGAATGAATGACAGATAGTTTCCTTTATGTTTTGACTTGCTGTATTTATGAGATAGAGACGTTGCACATTGTTAGGGTGACTTTAAGTGTCTGTTACAAACCAATTAATAAGTATTCCTCCAACAAAGAAATATCTCAGATTAAACAAAACATGCCAATAAAATCTGGACTTTATTGGAAATTGTGATTTTACTCCAATTATCTTGAGTAAAATGTGCTTAACACTTTAAGCCAGGGACTATGTTTGCAATGTCTTAACTTGTCATGTTTCATCAAAATTGATAAATGTGAATACATGACTATCATAGAAAATATGGTTACATCGACATTCTGATTATCGAGATAAATGCTGCCGTTTTCGTCCAGTTATTACACTTGACTGATACGTTTAATTTTGAAAACAGAGGAAAAAAGAAGAAAAGACAAAATCTATGGTTAACTTTATAGATGTAGTGCACGCTTGTCAGAAGTCGTGATAAGATTATTTACTTTTTTATTTCAATAAATAATACTTATAGTTCAACAAAGGTACTCAATAGTACCTAGCAAATCTTTTTTCTGGAACGTATGAATAAAGAAATGGAGAATCATGTGTCATTTTGGTGGAATTATATTTCACCTGATTTTCCTTTCGATCACATCTTGTAGTCGAAATGGTCAATTTCATTCACTGCCCTTCAAAAGGTTAAGTACAATTATAAATCTGGAGATACACCAATACCAATACCAGTATCAGTTCCGATACCACACTGAGTACTCATACTCACAAAAGATCCCGAGGAGGGCATAAATGATGTCAGCGATTTGGAGATTCTTTAATATGAATCACGATGACACACGTAGTTAAGTTATACGATACACGTACCGCGGCTCGGCGTGCTCCACGCCAAACATGATTAAAGTATGACTGATATGCTCGTGAACAGTGAGCTGGAGCGTGTGGTATTGGTAGTATTGGTACTCGGTATCTGCAAATAGCTAAAGGTTAGTACTCATACTCGTTCTGAAATAGTGGTATTGATACATCCCTTGTAAAATACCTATAAAAGCTCTCAAAATACTTTAATATTAAAATAAAGTAAATATTACTTCTGCCAAATGTAGGCCTTTTTTAAAAAAGATGGTGCTGTCTTCAACAACAACAACAACAATAACAATAATAATAATAATATTTACAGCTAACGTCCTCATATTTTTCAATGACAAGTTGGGCATGTTTTGTTCGCTTCCATTGTGGAACAGTGGTTTAGGTCCCCAGCCTGACTATGGGGACCAGGGCTGGAATCCCAGTTGCAGAAGGAAAAGCAAACAAGCCAAACCTTGGATTGTTTATATGCCAATGCCAACATTTTACTGTTATATATATATATATATATATATATATATGAATATGAAGGGAGCAGGTAAGGAGGCAGGTTTACTTCAGTTATCATCCTGACATCAGTAATATTTCAAATATATACGCCACGTTTCACGGAGTCGTCCCTGAATAGTTGACTTGGGATCGATATTTTCATTCCGTGTGACGTTGGTAATATTGGTCGTCTTCTTGTCACGTTTTCCTGATATCACATTCGGTTGTCACACTTTTCTGTGAAAATTCAAAGCACACTTCCTGCTGTGATATAACTTTTTTTTTTTTTTTTTTAGTGGCAATTTGGATACACGTTACAGAAATCCCTGAACAGTTTAGTTGAGTTGTTGGCCCGATCTTCCACTAGTTTCTGAAACCATCTGTAACCTGCTCATTCCACGTTGTTTACCGCGTGTTTCTGCCACCAGACATTATCAGACATTAAAACGGTCTGGATCGCCGTTAAAAACATGGATTATATGTGATTACGTATCATTTTTAATTACAAGTTGTCTGAGACTGAGACATAACTATTAAGTCAGACGGGACCAGTCTCACTCGGAGAGAACCCAAATTACTGCTAATTTGGAGACGCGATTAGAGAGGAAACTTCCAGTAAACAGCGTGATGTCGACCCATTAATTGTTCAGCCACTTTTAAACATCTTATCGTTTCGGACGGAGAGGGGATGAAGCGTGCGCACGAGTGCGTCTCTGCCTAGTTTGGACGGATCCTGACGCGATGCTCCAGTTTGATCGCACCGGTGCTGCAGTGATCCCCGAGGATGGTGGCTTGGTGAAGTCAAACCCTTTGTATGGATGTGTTTGTGCGCTCACTCATGTGGTTTTGGTTGCTCATGCGGTGTCAGAAGTCATCAGGGTGAGGCTGAGCTGCGACCCCGTGACCCCCATCAGAGATCAGAAGTGAGGCACTTAGCGGTCACCCCTCCCCCCCCTCCCCCCTCCTTCCTTCCTCCGCCATCCACGCAGACAGGCTTCTCTGATTCCACCGCTGCTGCTAATAAAAGCGGCGGGACGCTAATTCAAGTCAACAGTTGGAGGAGAAAAGTTCAAGGCGGCGCTGTCACTCACCTCGCTGCTCTGCCTTGTGTAAACGGCTGATAAAGCAGCCAGAGAGATTTATTCTGAAGGGACAAGTGTAAAGATGACATCCTTCATCCTTTGGCTTTCCTGCACGCCGTCCATAAAGTTTAGTCGAGTTTTCTTCCATCTTGTTTTTCTTTTCCTTCAGTTTTCCTGATGTTACATCAACAGTTTAATCCTTAATCCAGCTCACAAGTTTTACTGCCTGTGTCCGTTGACTTTTTCAAGGTGAAAATCAAGATTTCATCAATCAAGTTAAGTTTTTCCTGTGTGGGATTGTGATGCAGTTTTCTTTCATTATGCTTTATTCCAGCTTTCTTTTGTTTTCATATCGAACATTTTAACTGAAATGTTTTGTTTTTTTGTACTTTTTGCATGTCTTAAGTTTTTCTACTTTACATCCATATCAATTTTCCTCTGTTCCATTTCTTTTCCGTATTAACATTTCTGTATTTTTTGACTCTATTGTTTTGTTTGTTTTTTGGTTTAAGTTTGTACCAGACGTAAACTCAACTACGGTTAAAAAACAATAAATAGAAATGAATGGGACACAGTTTGTTCACATTTTCTGCTTTTCTATGAAGCTCGTCTGTAAAACTTGATGAAAAGTTACCAATCGTGTTTTGAGTTTTTCACAACTTTGAGTCAAGTTTCAGTCTGTTTACATTTTCATTCTTACCTTAATTATGTTTTCTCCATTATGTTTTTATGAGGTCTTCACTGGACTGATTGGTCAGTATTCCCATGTTATATACTTTAAGTAGTTACACTGGTTTTTGTAACATTTTCTTCAGTTACACTTTAGGCGTTTGATTGACCATTAGATTTTTCTCAATTCTTTTTCTGTGATTCCCATCTGGAGTTTATTCTGTTGTGTTTTTGTTGAGTTGAGTTGTAAGATTTGCTGTTGTACCTTCATCATTTTCTACAAATGTTCTCAAGTTGTCTCTCTACATCAACTGTTCCCACTGTTGTTTAGGCCAAGGGTTTCTTAACAGTATTTTGTTTGCATTTCAGTTTTCCATACGTCTTACATCTTGCAGATTCTGCACAAGATCAAGATGAACTTTACCACATTTTCTAAATTACAAATTCTTTCATTTTATTTCTTTGGTCAAGTTTCTGTCAAGTCCTCCTGTTTCTTTTTCCATGTTTATGGAGTTTCCCCATCCGTCTCTCCATCTTCCTGTCCACGCGATATGTTTTACCCTTCATCATTATTAAGTCTGGTTACCCTCAATTGTGTTTGTTTACAACATGTTTGCATTTGTTTTTGGTAACAACTGTGGGAGTTTTACTTTATAAAAGAAAATAAAAAAAAAATCATATGACGCATTACATTCAAACCCAGGCATTCACCCTCGACCCGACGTCGACAGCACAGCTGAATATTTACGATCGCTTTGTGCTGTGAAGACAGTGACGGTGCATAGGACAAACACAAAAACAAAGAGCTGTTGCAATAGGCCCATCTGCTGTAAGAAAATCCCCTTTCTGCTTCCCGGAGGTTGTTGTGTAGGCCCATTAATTGCTGGTGCTGCGTGGGGACTGTGGGAGCCGCTGTTCCCTCCCCTCCATTTTGAAATGCCTGCTTCATTAAAATCGCCTGAGCAGGACGGCTCCGAGGAGGAAAAGATGATAGTTTCTCAGGGTAATAACAGGCCTCAGGAGAAGCTATGTTTAAGAGGGTACCGCAATGGCTACCCAGCGCTCCCATGACCCTGGCTGCTGGGGACGGCACTGGCCAGACACAATTAGTGGTCACAGATACCAAGGTGTGTGTGTGTGTGTGTGTGTGTGTGTGTATGTGGGTGGATGCTTGCGAGCTTGAACGGATGGGTGTACTTGAATGTGTGTGCATTGTGTGTATTTGTAAAGCCCATAAAAACCAACATTCCACATTCAGTATCAGTGTCAGTGGGTGTGTGCAGCCCGTCTGTCTGTTTGTCAACGTGTCTCTAAATAACAGCCGGTTCGACCGTGATGAAAATCCATCGGTCACCTGAAGGTTAAAAACACGCTGATCAACTGCCGACTCAACTTTTGATTATTACTCAGGATAACGGCGACTGCTTTCGCATCATGGAGAGACACTTTAACTCGTCAGGAGATGTGGGGGAGCAAAGCAAAACTTTGACTCTTGATTTGTGACCAAACTCAAAACAATTAAAACATATAACCGAAGAAAACGTCTCTGAAAGGTGACCAAAGACACCTTAAAGAAAACCTGTGCTCCCTTTACTGTCGATTGAACTCAATTTTATTCAGATAATTACGAGAAAGCCATCGCATGGAAATTTATATTCAACACTCACATCTGCTTTCTAATCTACCAGATCAATCAGATGTTCTGCTAGAACCAGTTGGGATTAGAAACATTCACATGTGGAAGTTTCAAAAACTTTATACCCTATTTGTTCACAACTTCTTACAAGTTTAACCACATTTGAAGTTCATTTAAATTGCAAATGCCCTGTAATTACATATATGTAATGAAAATTGAATTACACTCATTTCATGAATTTATTCCAAAAAGTCCTGGTGGAGGAGGTGGTCCGTCCACATTTGGTCCAATGATTGTTTTCCTCATAATGATAAATGTTGCCCAGAATAGAGAAAAGAGAGCAACAAACGACTAACATTGCATTAAAAAAAAAAAAAAAACTCAACTAAAGTTGCAACTGCGCAAACATTATTGAAAGATAGAGGAAAAGACATTTGAAGCAACCCATGAACACAACCCTATAAAGAGTGACCATGATAAAACTCATGAGTCATAAACTCATTTTAACTGTAAAGAAAGGTAAAGCAAAAATGACTCAAAAAAACTGAGGAGGGAAAGCATAAGAACAATGGTGAAGAGTTAAGAAAATAAAAAGGGACATAGGTAAACTTGATGTCGCCGTGAAGTCAGGAAAGTGAGAAAAATTAAAGAAAAAAAAAAAAGAGAAAAACTCAAAATGAAGCGGGGGGAAACTCGTATAAGTATAAGTGGCTTCCTGGAATGAAGCACAGTGACAGAAACTGGACCAAAATACAAACACTTTGAGGAAAGCTCGACTTAAACTTCACTGAGAATTAAATGACTATGACACAAAAGAGTTCAGTGAAAAAATGAAAAAAGGAAGAAGAAAAGAAAAAACCATCTGAAATGTACGTAACCAAGAAGAATTTGACTAAACCATTGAAGTGTAACCAAGGCCGACTCCAGCAGAATGAAACTGAAGGAGAACTCCTCTCAAAATATGTTTTATTTACTAATATGAACCATTTTGTATTAACTTTTTTTTTTTTTTTGGTCTTGTGACACAGAATGTATATTTACACAGAGAACCCAATGACAGATTGTTGGTGGTGTTTGATGGTTTGTGTTTTCACCTCCTCAGATGAAGGACTTCTCCCCCCCCCCGTCCCACAGACCTCCTGAAATCGGCGGCGTGGCAGCCATGGCGGAGTCAGCTGCTCCGTCTCTCCATCTTCTTCTCCATCAGTGGATGTTGATTCATTGTTTAATTCTGAAGCATCACAGTGGCACCAGTTTCTTCCAACCATTACCCAACGTGTGCGTCACCGCATAAAGAGCTTCGATGCAAAAAAAAAACAAAAAACATTTGAATGGGATTATTTAGCATATTGATGTGTCTTTCATTTGTCTCGTCCCCCCACCCAAGGTGTAAAATACCTAACGCATCTCTTTTTCCAAACTTTAAAACTATTAAAGTTGGTGATTTTATTTTTTTGGGGGGGGGGGGAGTCATTTTCAGGGTAGAGAAACCACTTCCCAACAACCGCGACAGCCAGGGGAGACGATTATTCATCATTGTACATCATTACCGCTAAATACTTGCATTCATCCACTGGATCCTTTCCGAGGCATTGTTTGTCTGCTTTCTCAGCGCCGTGGCTCTTTTAGAGCCTTTCGCTTTTCTCTCCGGCGAACAAAAGGAGAAATCACTTCACTTCATCGCGAAGGAACAAGAGACGATATGGAGCTGAGTGTGCGCGAAACAGGAGGCCTGACCTCGCCAATTTCACCCTGCGTGAAGCCTGGAAACTGTGTGTGTGTGTGTGTGTGTGTGTGTGTGTTGGTTTTTATTTGCAAGTTAACCAACAAAGAGGAACAAAGACGAAGCTTTTCTTTTTGTACTTGATGCAAGTTTTTTTTCCCCGTTTGAAACTTCTCTTTGTAATCTGATTACTTTGTCATTCAGTGGGATGTGACCTTACATTAATTCAAATGTTAGTACTTATTGGTTTTGTGCATTTTGGTATTGGACAGTTTTGACCAAACAATTCATAATTTAACTCTTCACACTGTATTGCACAGTATTCTAATTATAAAATACTGTGAGCACACAAACGATCACGGTCAATTTAATTCCAATATGAACGTCCCGCACTATTTAAACAGACATTCTTTCAACTTTTAGAAAACGATTTCTAGGGAGCCGCAGTTTGGACAGAAAGAGTCAGTCGTCATCAAGTATCAACGACAATGTGAAATCCAATGTGTCGACAATGTAAAATCTGCATAAATGTCATTATTTAACCAGATTTTACATTTGCGTGTTTTCTTACAGAATACGATGTGGATTTCAGGAGCTCCCTGAACCGTGGCGAGACTCGTGAAGGACTCTGGATAGACTCACTGTACCAACAGGCTCTCTGAGACCTCATACACACAAACAGCATAGAGGGGACACACACACACACACACACACACACACACACACACACACACACACACACACACACACACACACACACACACACACACACACACACACACACACACACACACACACACACACACACACACACACACACACACACACACACACACACACACACACACACACACACACACACACACACACACACACACACACACAGTTGTGTGGCAGCTCTATTGGGGCTCTTCACATTGTCCAGACGGCCTGGTGTCAGGCAGCCAAATGAATGGTTGTTTATATTAGAAGGCTGGTTTAATGAATTAGACCCACAGCTCCTCTGTGTCAGCACCAGGCACACAGAGGCCAGACCCTCTCTCCTCCTCACCCCTCCTCACCCCTTTCGCCAGGTACGAGGAGGGGAGACACCCTGATTGCGTCCTCCGGGACGGGTGAGTCTGGACGCCCGACGGCGTCCCTCGGAGGGCTCCCCGCTTATTTACAGAGGGCATCTGGCAGGGCTCCTCACCCATCATGTCGTCCCCCCCACCCCCCAGTGGCAGGCCGAGGTGAGCCTGCCTGTTTATACACATGCGTGGGAGGGTGAGGAGATCGGGGGAGGATTACGGTGCAACTCGCACATGTTTGAGCAAATATGTATACAAAATGAGGTTTGCCACCCAGCCGTACGTATATACAGGCTCTGGATCTGCTCAGTCGCTGCGAGACAGCGAGGGAAGGATGTTGACCCATATCTACATCGTCTGAGGAAGAGGTCCAGTGCCCGGCGCTGAGGCTCAGGGGTGAGAATCGACTGATGGAGACAAACAGAAGGGAGCCTAACAGCATATCCCCAGAACAGCAAAGTTAATACGAAGGCCGGCACAAACATCAAGTCTTCAAGGAGTTAGTTCACCTTAAGATGAGGAAGACTCACACCCAGCGACTGTATCAACTGGATCTTTGGCTCAGTTACCTTGGCAGAAAGGAATATTATCAAACTCAGTGAAACCAAAACCAGAAAGACAAAGATAGCAAGAGAGTGGAGATGGAAAGAAAACTAAATGAACTGACGATTGAAATGAAAAAAAAAAACTAGAAGACTGAAGTCCAAACACTAAAATGCATGCAAACACAACATAATGACACAAAACATTATCTGTAATCAGTGGCTTCCTCTTTTCCTCCACCACCTCTTCGTCACACGGAGGCCTGAAAGAGGAGGTTCGGGCCTCAGTGAAGGAGAAACCATCCTACTCACTTCAAAACTAACAAAAATACACCAAAAAAAAAGTAATCAATTTTCATACACATCTGCCCTCATTTTCGCTTTGTTGTCTCCCTCGCTCCCTCTTATCCTCATCTCTAATTTACCCAGCATGCCGCGGTGCCGACGTGCCTCTCAAATTGCCTTTGTCCATTTGAGTGTCTATTTGCGATGCGTCTGTTCGAGTGTGTGGAGGACGCGTATAACAGCGGGGTGGTGGGTTGAGATTGCTGTAATCATGGAGTGCTACCTGTTCATTAAACACACAGTGGGAACTCTGCTTCACTGCGTTTAGTAACCAATTAAAGCAGCACCGGCTATTAACATTAGCAACATTAGATGGAGGAGTGTGTGTGTGTGTGAGAGAGAGAGAGAGAGAGAGAGAGACAAGAAAAAAAGAAAGAAAAAAAAGGGTTTTGATTCATCTCTGAAACAGTGGCTGACTCCAGGAGTGACTGACGAGTCACAATCACAACGGAAAAAACAAATGCAAAGGGTGCAGAGTGACGATTCCGAACTTGTACAAACGGCTGTGAATGCCGGTGATTATAATACAATGTGTCGGGAGACGGCTGATTGCTCAGGTAAACGGGGAGGGGTGGTGGTGGTGGTGGTGGTGGTGGTGGTTGGGGGGTGGGACTTCTCTGGTCCTCGGGAACTGGAGGACTGATCGACCATCATTATCCACGCGCCCCTCGCAACAAAAGAGCGTGATTTGACTGATGCGAGACACCGCCATGGGACATTAACTCAAGAAACTGATTTCCAATTAGAAACTTGCTGCGTGTCAAAGTACAACCGCTTCATTACTGCACTTCGTGGAGTTTTCTGGTATCGGCATGTAGTATTTAAATCCCCAACAACTTTTGACTTTGACATTCTTAACACAACTACTTTTCACCCCATCAAACATTTAGACGAGATTTAGACCATTTTTTTTTGTTTTTTTTACAAAGTTGAATACCTTTATACTGAGCAGATTGAGCTTGAACTAAGATTGTACAGGTTACAGACTAATTGTTCAGATTGTTTTTTCCAACTGCGTATAAACTGGTTGTGGACTGTTGTTTGAATGGGGTTTCCACTGTGGAGACTATAGACCCGAGTTCACACTTCTTTTTGAGCAACTAATAAATTTGCTGGTCCTTCGCTGCTGTTTGATCTGAGTTCAGGCTGGTTTTGGATGGAGAACAGAACAGCCCTTATATGAACTTGATTTATAGACTGGATTTAGACAGTTTAGTTCTTTCGATCTTACCTGTTGTTTGGTTCTGAACGAGACTAAAACGTTAAACCTGTGTATAGTATTGTTTTGTATTCTTGTGGATTTGATCCAAGATGATATTGATTTGATACTGTTCCAAGCAGTTTTTTGGTTAACTGGTTAACTGGTTGTCCGACTGTACGTGTTTTTATTCTGTTCTTGGTACAGAATGTTCTAGTGTGTTAAAAGGGTTTCAGACTGATTCTTCACTCTATCTCCAGGGTTTTTACTTTTATCGGTTTTAAAAAGTGAAGTGAAACTGGTCTTTGGTGAGTCTCTGACAGTCGGTCCGACAGGTTCTGTGCCAGATTGGAACCTCCGGTTGATCAAACCAGAGCGTTCAGGTCGGTGGAAAGTTTGAGACACGTCGCACAATAAATCGAAGTATTCGTTATTTGTATTTTATTCAGCGTTTCTGCAATTCCAAGTTTCTGTGCTACTAATTAAACTAATCCTGAAGGCCAGCGGATGTCTAGAAATGACCCCCATTACACATAAACAACATATGAACAAGAAAATACTGAACCTTTAGTGAATATGAATGGGAAAGATAAGGGGATTGTAGTTACAGACTAGCCCACGCACCAGCTTTCATAGAAATAGCATGTTTATGAAATAGGAATCAAGCTTGAAATCTCTGCCTGAATTAAAGGGCAGGTGCATACACGCCTTCGGCCAAAAGGATGAAACTCAAAATCAAAATGCTTGTTAGCATCTGCAAACTTTAATGTGATCTGTGAAAAAACAACAACTAATAACTCAAAACATTTTATTTTATTTTTTTTACTTTCTTTCATCTTAACTTTTCCCATCAGGGCCTCACTCTGTGTCATCTGCTGGGTGCCATATTTAATACCCATATAATGATAATGTGTGAAGTATAATTGTTCTCCAACAGCAGACGAAGCACGCAGCGCCATTGTCAGTCTGCCTTTTGTAGTTAGTTAAAAGGTAGATAAATAAGATGCAATTTAGAGACTTTTAAGACACGATTTTTTTCCACTCCTGCCTTAATCACTGTGAAATTACCTCTGGGTGAGGGCTGTCATTAAAACGGGAGAGGCGTATGCTTCTTGGATGCTCGGGGTGAGCGTGAAGCCCTAATAGCAAAGTGCCTCTGTGGCGCAGACCATTTTTTAACGGTCTCTGTATTATCCCGCTGGGCGTGCAGCCGAGCCGACGCTGTCCGCTCTTGGCGGACGTCTTCCTGTAGGTTTATCTGAGGCTCATCAGAGCTGGGAGAGGTGCTTCGTGGCATCCGGAGAGCCATTACCGTCTAATTGAATCCGCATTGTATCTCACACTGTGCCGATGACCCACTTAAACTGGGTTCCGCTCTCTCGGCTGAACCTCAGCGAGCTCACATCACCCTCGCAGAAGGAGTGACTCCTGCCGTACGAGCTCCATTAGTGCTGCAGTCGCCCGGGTGCGCATCCCACAGGGGTGGCTTGTGGCCCCGGGCTAGAGGACCCCGAAGTGACGTGGCCAACAACCTCCAGATGTTATCCTGCATTAGGGCCTGACAGCCTGTCATGTCTCCGCCTCCGCTACCACACAGTTCCATCACCTCCCATCTGCTGCCCGACACCTCCTCGGGGAGGAGGAGGAGGACGGGGGAGCAGATACGACGACTCGGAGACTTCACTGGCCTTCAGTCCCGATCAGAGGCGGCTCGTCGTAACGCCGGCAGACAGGTCATGTCAGAATGCCCAGGGCTTGCTGGGATGCAGGTACAGATGTTTACGCTGCTTTTCATCAATCGGCAGAACCAGAACTTATCAAACAAGCTAGAAAATGCACAGTGAGGAAAAAGGATCGAGTAAACCCCAAAGTATTCAACCAGCAAATCAAACTGAGGAAATATGACTCAATTTTTCAGTTTTGCCATTAGGTTTGATGGGAAAAGCTCGTAGTTGTCTCAAAAACAAAACCCAGTTTAAGACCTTAGTTTTTATTTAAATCAACTTTAGTGGTGGGACCTGATTTTAATCACATCTCAGTATTTGACACAAGAACTAACAGTTTTCGATTGAGACTGATTTTGTCAATAAATAGACTTTCATATTCATATTAAAGTCTTTTTAAACTTTTAAATGTGGACAGTTGCATTCTTTGATATACAACACTAGAAACACCCGAGCATTAGCTCAAGCACTCATTTCTGTGCTCTTACCTACAGTCCACGTATGATTCAGGGTATTATTATACAATGCTACAGGAACCAGAAATTAGTCACATTAAACTTACATTTGACTTAAATCCATGAAAACATAACTTACTCTTTATTCGAATGTAATTTATTCATTTGTCCTATATCCACATATTTTAAATCAACTGTCTAACTCTGTAGAAAATGCCATAGCGAACACTGTTTATTCCAAATGATTTCCAGACCTAGAAAGGTCCTATTTTCACAGATATTTGATCACTACATATTCCTCATTGTCAAAGCTTTAGTTCTATTTTTATTGCAAATAAGTCAATCGGACGACTCATTCCATCTTTCTGCAATCACAGGCTTTAATCACTGTCCTGATTCAACGTCACTGTGTTTCTGGTTCACTTCGTTCTCCATAAAAATCTACCTGACAGACACATGTCAAGAGCAAATACTTACTCTGCTTTTTATTTTTATTCCACTTTGTGATCAAAACATGCGATTGGCTTTCTCCCTTTCTCTGTTCAAGCCTCCTGACGTTACTGTGTTAATGTTACTATTTCACAGGAAATGTCTCCATCTGCAGGCCAACAGACTTGAAGCCACCGGGAACTCAAGACCAGATCAAAACTCATCAAACAGCAGGGATAATCATTAACATTCTATTTTTTTTAAAAATGTGTATATATATATATTTATATATATATACTCCATTTTAACATGTCTGTACAAAGAAGCAAGTTACCTTGAAAAAATATTTGTGACACTTGGATGGAGATATATAGGATTATACGGTTTATCTATAGATTGAGCATGCCCCTGGAGCCAGACATTATTAAGTTGGTCTATTGTTTAAAACCTGATTTGAATACACGTTTCTGACAGACCTGGAGGAGTGAATCATGAATAAGCAATGACATTCCGACAATAACTGAATAATCTTCTACAGAGAGGAGATTCTTCAGACATGACAGCGATTTATCGAGATAAAATGTGCAAATGTATTGGTGCACATTTGATCTCAATAGCTTGTCTCAACTTTAAGCTTCAAGTGTGACTCAAAGATTAAATATCTGGGTATTTGGCTCCCTCTACTGGAATTACAGAATAATATCAACTCCTCAAACTGGCTACTGTCAAATTCTAAAATGTTCTTGATGGGCTTGTGTTTTATTATTTCTTTATCATCTTCTTCTCTTGCATTCATCTCAGCATTTTCTTTGCTGCCTCTCCAATCACACTAAGATTTCAGATATATTCTCTGTCATTATTGAGACAGGTCACGGGTTCAACTACGACCCAGTGTTTTACCAAAACCTCTTAATAAACTCACATTGTGGAGGATTGTCTGTTATCAATCTATCACATAACTCATTCGATTGGACTCGTACGTACTCTGGCTTCTTCCGACAATCCAAAAACATGTATTCGATGTTTATTGGTGACCCTAAAATTGCTGATACAATGTGTGAATGGACATTAGCCAATGGATGTGTTCAGGACAGGACTGTGATGACAGATTTGACGTTTCAGAAAGATTGCACCATGTAGAGCAGAGTTACACATCACTTCCTGCGTCATGGCGGACCATCAGACTTTCAGCAGGTTTGTTTCATAATTTTCACAGTTAATGTCAAATGCTGGAGTTCCTCTTGGTCTGATGGTAATGGCCATATCCTATGTCCAATGTCCATTGATTGCCATTGCTGCACAGGTGGTATGGAGTGAACCACACACACCAAAGACGACAGGATCTCCAGTCAGTCTTCTCATGGTTGAGTTGATGGGTTATTAGAACAGAAGCAAATAATAAACTTACCATGTCTTCCAATAGAAAGTTGAATCCTTCATCCTAATTGTCTGCTGGCCTGTTTGCTGGTCTGGTGAGAACTGTTTGCTCTCCCCCTGCCTGTGCCTCCGTGTTCTGTGCCTCTTCCTGTGACCTATGCCCTCCATGCTGCCGCCTGTGAACTAACTACTGCCACCCAGTGTCCAAAACATGCAACAACAACAGAATATTCAAATAAACTAAGCACACTTAAAGCTGCAAGCATGTCCTCCAGGTGGCGCTGCCTGAGATCATACACGTACATTTTGAGTCTGAGTGGAGCATGTACAGGAGCAAGTCCTTTGTGATCCCATAACTTTGAACACATATGAGGCATGAATACAATCGAAACTGTATTTCTGCATATTTGCCTGCAGGTGAGGAATTTGGTTAATATAAATTAGTAGCACCCCAATATACAATAGATTTGCCAGAAATCTGTAAAATATCAAATCTACTAATGATTAACATGTTTCCCAAACGCCTCACATGCCATAGTAATACCATTTATGTAATCTTTGAGTGAGCGCCTGTCACAAGCCTGCATGTGAGGCGTTCAGGGAACACACAACTGTGAGAGCCTTCACCGCTACATAACTCCTTGAAGGAATCTGTTGATCACTCACCTGCATGTGAAATGTTTGGGGAACATCTGTGATTAGTAGTTGCTTTGCCCGTCACCCTGCATGCGAGATGTTAAGGTACGACAAATAGAATGTTTTGTCCTCTCTGTATCATTTTCACTGAGTCTGTAAGCTTGCCATTGACCTACATACAAATAAGATCTACATGAGGCATTTAGGGAACATTTTTATTGTGAGGCATCAACAGTCAAGTTTGCATCTTGTGAGGAATTTTAAGAGCAATCTGTAAATTTGAGTGTCTCCGTGTGAGTAATTCAAGGAAAAACGGTAAATTATAAGGTTCAGTCTAAACCTGTGACATGAGATGTTCAGGGAACAACTGGAATTGTAAGCTGCATGTAAAGCAGTAATAGTATGACAGAACATTTGAAATCTAATTCAAGTTAACAGCAGGTTAAGGTTTGAAAAGCACGTTCATGTCATAATTTGAGTCTCAACCTTGTCAAACGCG
The DNA here is from genome assembly GCF_963383615.2 of Lipophrys pholis. Lineage (NCBI taxonomy): Eukaryota > Metazoa > Chordata > Actinopteri > Blenniiformes > Blenniidae > Lipophrys > Lipophrys pholis. The sequence continues at coordinate 9,748,710 of NC_137632.1, forward strand.
TTGATAAATAAGAAGCGGGCACACATGCTTGATCAGGAAAAGATAACTTTATTTTGTCTTAGATACACATTCTTGTTATGTTCGATTACTTGTCAGATAGAAAACACAGTAGCTTCTCAAAATAAAAGAAAGGTTTATTTAATATTCATTTATAGCATTTTAAAACACACTTCAATAAATACTGTTCTTTTGGTCTTTTTTAAATTTCTTTGAGTTATACAAAAACTGAGTGGACTGTGAAAACAGCAAGGGGGGGGGGGGGGGGGGGGGCACACTTGATTAAAGGTCAGCGGTGTTAACACGGACACTGCAGAGGCCACGGGAAATACAACCTAAAATAGCTTCACGTACACATCCAAGAGTTTCACACACGTTTATCCACATCACGATGGTATAAACAACTCTCTGATTATTCCGATGAATGCTAAGCACTATTTCGAATGCAGGCCGGCAAAGATAAGGTAGCGTCACACACTGAAGAGCACACAGGGAGAGAGAGGGAGAGAAAGAGCTAACTCGAGGTCGGGACCCCTGGGTGACACATACACAGACCCTGATCTTCAAGTGCGGATCGATCCAACACTCCAAAACTGAAAGGATGAGTCTGGTTTATTAAGTATTATTGTTCCCAAAGTGCCTCTGTGGGTCTTTCGTTTAAATGAGGAGTCAAACAAAACAGCAGCGTGTTTACACGGCGTTTAAGTGAAAACGTGTCGTGGGCGTCCATTTATGTGACAATGGTGCTCTGAAAATGCAACTTTTTTTAAAAACCCTCCGACTCTGTGGAAAAAACACAATTTTTCAAAAAGCACTGCCGCCACTGGCATGTGCACCACTGGCAGAGGTAATTAGTTCTTCTGCACATGTGTAGTCCACATTCTCCTGGGGCTTGGTACGGTCCATAGTAGAGAGTCACCCGTAATAGCAATCCAACTTGTCCGTCTGTCAATAGAAATGTCTGTGTAGTCGCCATTGTCAATGTTTATAGTGTATTATTATATAGTGAAAGGGAAACACAGAAATCACATGTTTTCACTTCAACTGTCGTGTGAGCGGGCCTTAAATCTTTATCGAGTGAGCGGCCATATCTAGTCACTTTATTCCAGACTATTGTAAGGTAATGACGGTCAGAGAAAAACACAAGTCCATTATATCCAAACTAAAAAAGGTTTTCTGTGAATTTGCCAGAAAATTGTCTAAAATGTCAAAAAATTTTAAAACTATATTTTGAAGGTATATTGTTATAAATTACTCAATCTCAAAATGTAATAAATAGAAAATTCTGAATTTTAAGAAAATTTCAGCAAACACAATACTAACGCTAATTCTTGTTTTAAATGTGCAATAAAAATCAGAAATCTATAAGAGAAAATTATAAATTCATGAGAACGTTTTTTTTTTTTTTTTTTTGAAAGTTTAAGTCAAAAGAAATCTGGACTTATTTTTCAATGTCCCAAATATACTTAATCAAAATTCCATTTCCCACACCCGCAGGTCTTATAGAGAGCTTTTACTGCTTTGAATCAGTCAGACTTCAAAATGGATTTTTCAAACAGTTTGCTCTTAAAAATTTGCAGGAAGTTCTGGTATTTCCTTGTAAGCGTGCTGTTTTGTGTGACTTCTCCTACAAGAGGCTGCAATAAGCCGGAATGATCCTTTAAAATGAAATCACAGTGAGTTTTATGTATCTGTTCCTCTTCTGAGGGAATAAAGGGATCAAACTTCAGAGGTACAGAGAAAAGCACTGCAGTGAGTGGCAGTGCTGTCCGCAGAGGTAAACACTCATTTTCTAATACTGCAAAGTGAACGTACCATCAGGTTAAAAAAACAAAACAAAACAAAACAAAAAAAAACCAAGTGACGCTGAGTGCGAGAAGCCCGAGGAGGCTGGAAAGTAGAGATTTAAAGTTTCCTTCTTTCTTGACAAACCTTTATAGTTTATCCTTTTCGTATGTGTTTCAGTCAACATCAAGCTCAGCTTTATAAAAGTTCTGCATCAATGCAACCAGGGAGACTTGGAGTTGGCAGTGTTCACACTTGTGTGTGGCTTCCTGTAAAGAAAAGGGTAAAGTTTGCACTTGGAGTCTGGTTGGCTTCACACTGACTCACCATATAAACATGAACTGCGGCCCCGTCCAGGCTCTACCCTGCGTTTCCCCTAAAGTCAACTGGGATAGCCTCAAACGCCTCGCAATCGTCCGGACGCGGAGACAAAACTGGTTTCAGTTTACAAAAAGGTTTTCCACATGAAAACCACAGAAAAGACTGCAGTGTTCATACAAGACCTGTAGGGGCGCTGTGACATCTCCACAGAAATACACCAAAAACTGGAGAAAGTCAAAATTCAACTGCAATACCGGACGTATGTGAATCAAAATAGTCGTTTGTGTTCTTTCTAAACAGTTCCTTTGCTTTATTGTTGCTTCCCTCACAAGTTTCCCAGATCCCGTTCACATTTATTGTTTTCAATTTTGCTGTGCAGCTTTATCTTTGGGCAGCATTTAGCTTGTGCTGTCAATCACATATGGCAGTAATGGACATTTTACGACGGTGCTGGAGCATCATTGGGTGGTCATAAAGTGTCATCTAGTGGTCCCGGGACGGTAATTCCCAATATATTCTTAGTATAAGTTGCATAGAGAGCCAAAGAACAATGTGACTTGTAGTCTGAGGACTATGATAAATGCCAGAACAAGCTCAGTGGCTGTGGTAGCACATGCAGTTTAAGTGAGAGCTGGGATTATGAATGTCAGCGTTTCATCATTTCAACATGTTTGAATTGGACTAAGCAGTATAGTAAGTGGAAAGAGGGATAATGTACTTAAAACCCATACGGGAGTTTTGCTGTGATTCTGTGACAAACTTCAACAATGCTGTTTGCGGCTCCAAATTCGACACATTGAACGCCGTTCAAAATGATTGCAGGCACAAGGAGAACATGCAAACGCCACACGGTAAGGCTGCAGCCTGCAAATCAACCCAGATTCAAACCACCGCCTCACGTACATTCATAATATGATTAAACAGAGGAAAGAAAATCTGAGCATGATGTTCACCGAAAGCTTTGGGGCGGGACATGAACTTAAAGCTGCCTGGAAAGCATAATAGCACATTCAAGTAATGGAGGTCAGACTCTGTGGGCTGTACCGCTGCTGCAGGGTTACACTAAAGGGCTTGAAGCGTGAGGGTTAAAATCAGGATTTAAAAAAATAAGACAAACACAGACGCAGGGTTTTTCTGGATCACCTGGCTGCACATCGGCAACGCTGAACATCAACAAGCTGCGATTATTCTCAGTTTTAACACACTGACCTTTGTGAATACAGCGTGTACCTGATAAATTATTCCGAGAAGGAGCTCAGCCTTCACAGGAAAAGATCTAATTAGTGAAACCCGACTCCCCGTGCAAGGTAGACCGTGAGGCCCGCGCCTCCTCAGGTAAAGTGAATCCGGCCACTTCTTTTGCTCTTTGGCCCAGTTGCGATCCCCGTGTTTGCATGTATGTACACCGGAAAGCAGAAAGCCAACACTGGCGGTTGTTTTACTGAAGCTGGTGCATCAATAATGCAAAGACGTCCCCCTTGCAGGGAAACGGCTCTCTGACAGACGGACGCCTTCCAACAATCCCTCAAACTGGAAAGAGGAAAATGAAAGTCTCTAAATTTTAGAGGAAAAATGAGAGATTAAAAGAAATAAAAAGTAAAGTAAATAAAAAGCAGCAAATTTGTCAAAAACCAAATTTAATAAAAAAGGTTAAAATAACAAATTTCATGTTCATTCAAATAAATATATCATTAAAAACATGACGATACAAATTTATAAATATGGGGGAATGAAGAAAGATATTTATACCCCATAGAATTTTATTTTTTTTTTAAATCATAAATTGCATATTTTCTCAAATAAAAGTAAAATATTTACCAAAAATATATATTTAAATTTTGAGGGAAAAATGTGGGAGTCTAAAGTAATTAAAATAAAATTAGAAAACATATTTTATAATGTATGTACTTGAAATAGTAATTTATTATACATTTTTAAGAACTATCACTTATAAATTACAGGGACATTTTTTTTAATGATTTTTTTAAATCAAAGTTAATAATTGCAAAAAAATTTTTTACAAGGAAATGGTGCAAATAAAGGTCCTTTATTTATCGTATCTGTATCTATGCAAATTTATGTAAACAAATGTTTTTTTTTAAGATACATTTTTTTATGGAATTTATGTGGAAAATTCCTCATACTAAATAAAATTACTGGGGTATAATTCTGGGGGGGCAAAGTAAAAAAAAAATGAAACAAAACTGACATTTTCAGGAAACATAAAAAAAAAAATCCCTAAAATGTCTAGAAAAATACGTTTTGACTTTATTAGTTGCAAACAGTTCAATAATGCATGAGACTACTACAATAAATGAAAGTTTTCCAGTGTTGAGTAAAAGCCCAGGTTTACATGGAAGCATCATTAATGCAGAGAAACCCCTCCCCTCCAAGTGGGCAGCTCTCCACCTCATACAACTGTGCAGCAGCGTTCAGACGCTCCTGTTTGGCCACGGCGGGGTGGAATTCGCTTTCTGCTTCGGTGCGTTTAGGAGAAACTAAAGCTGGTGGTGACTGAGAAGCAGGAAGGAGGGCACTGTGGTATCATGGGAGACATAAACATACATGGCGAAGGCCCCTAGTGGCTCCCAGTGTTATTTATAGACCTCAGCAGCAGGTGCCGTCTCTATGTTCTCCCTCACAGCCAATTATGAGGCTCCGCAGGCGTCCCGTTGCATCAGCCCCTCTCTTCTACTACCGACATCCCGCAAACCTCTCCGTCTCTACCGTTCGGAGCCACACACACACACACACACACACACACACACACACACACACACACACACACTGGAAATGTTATTAGGTCAACACACTCCTGTGGCTGTTAGGTCAGAGCATCAGCTCAGTTTCTCCTCACCCCCGAGCTTCCCGAGGGCGAGACGATGGAAACGCCACAGCGACTCGGTTAGTACAGAAGAAAAGATGTTGGACAGTATCAGGAGATGCAGAGGAAAAGCTCAGAACGTGGAAAATGCCTTTAGCGACGACGTGGTTTTGAGCGTTTTTTGACCAAAAGAAACAATCGACACGTCTCCCGTTTCGAATGCTGGCTGGAGCGGGTCTCTCAGACTCACGCCAGCGGTGTTCGGGGTCGCTCGCAGCTGCAGGTCAAATGTAAAACTGATATCACTATGCTGATGTCCAACATCACACATCAGAAAACCTCTCTTTTGTTTTGGCTGTCGTTTCGTTGAAGACACGCTACGAGCGGAGAACTCCAGGTCTTGTAGCTCAGAAAAGAAAAACAACAACAACAACACAAAAAGTAAGAAAAGTCATGTTTGTTAGGTTTTTTTTTTTCTTTGTTGTATCGAGGCTTGGAAAGCCTCATTATTTTCCTATTCACCTGTTTGCATTTGTGGGATGAGCGGCGGTGCTGAACATATGAAAACATGTGTTAAACCTCCTCTACCAATGCTGTGAAGGTCTATTGTATAATTCATTCTGAGTACATTTAGAATGCTTTGGTTATACATGTTCATGACAATACAGCTTATATGGGATGAAGCTCATCACTCACACTCTTCCATAACTTGATACCAGAGGGACAAGATTTAATCTTATGTCTCATAGTTGAACTTGAAATAAATACAAATCTGAATCAGAACAGTAACTTGGTGAGATCGATAATCAGCTACAGAAGTGTTGGTTTAATTCATCCTAAAAAAAACCCTAATATGTTAAAATATGACTTTGACAGCAATGCGGATGGTACTTATCAATTATTCAAAACTGTAATTCAACTTTGAGTCAATCAGAAAACCTCTGAGGTGTGAAGCAATATTAGTAATGAGTTTCTAAAACAATACATTGAATTCTGTGTGAGATTCAGTTAAAAATCTGGTAAAAAAAACAAACAACCAAAAAAACTAAACAAAAATTGATCCGTGAATATAAAAGCTTCAGTAAAAAGTCAACCAAAGTATTTAATTTCACTTGAACCACATTATATGAGAAACTTGTATGTGGATGATTACGAACGTATTACACAATAGACCTTCATCTACATTTACTACAGCCTCTCTCTCACAACCACATCATTTTTGGGGGTTTTCACCAACAAGTAATCCAAATTTGCCATTAAACCCACGCGAGCGAAAAGAGGAGGTGTTTTAACTAGTTTGTTTTCTGAAATATTTTAAGCATCACATTTGTCAAGTTTGGTTAGTTCATATTCAGAATCACCAGAATACATTAAAAAAAAAAAAAAAAAAAAAAAAAAATTATTGTTAAAGTTTCCCTGCGTTAAAAAGTTCACACAGAAAAGTTGAATAAAACATGTGAGTGCAGCCGAGGCTGTGATCGACAGAGGTGGCAGACGTCCTCTGATCCTTTACTTAAGTAGAAGTACGGATATCTGCGTAATAAAAGACTTTGATCATTGTGAAAGTACTGTCTAAGTATAAAGTATAAAGATAAAAAAAATGTGTTTTTGAGCTTTTCTTGGTGGACGAGTTCTGTACACTCGCATTATTATTGTAAAACATAAGGCTTGTGGGCCTAAAACAGGCCGTCATAGACTGGAATCTGGCCCACATAATGAAATTGCATGAATGAAAATTACAGGAATTTAACTACAACCATTCCCCCCCCATATCTCATCATAAAACATTTGGACTGTCCAAGAAATTTTGAATTCAAAAGAATATTATGCAACCATTTGACTGTTCTGTCCCATGAAAGCCCAAACTGGGCTTTAACTATCAGAGAATGTGAGAAGAATGTAAAAATACACAGATTAAAAGTGTAAAGTAATGGAAGTACCTGAAAGATCTACTTAAGTACAGTGACAGAGTAAAGACGCCGGGCGAGTTGCCACCTCTGGTGATCAGTTTTAAGCTGCTGTTTACGTCCCCGCTGGAATTATTGCTACTTGGATACAGTGATACTTCCTCTGGAGCGCGTCCAGCCGCGTCTCGATACAGAGACGAGGTTACAGGATCCACACATGGACCACGACACACGTGTGCGGCGTCAACGCACATCCGCCAACTCTCGGGTTACAGTCCTTGTGTTTCAGCCCGTCCATCAGCCTCTGGGACAGCAGACATAACAGGAACCTGTGTGATCTGCTGATCTGCCACCGACACAGTGGAGACTGTCCATAAAACAACCTCCACTGAGACCCCAAACCTCCAAACACTCCATCTTTTGGATTCTGTCCCATTTTGTCCCCCCCCCCCCCCCCCCCCCCCCCCCCCAACTGAGACTCATTCTGTTGAAAAGCTTTAGAGGAATGTAACAGATGCTGCTGCCTTTTTACAATTGAACCGCCAGTACCAGGCCAGTTGGAGGACGAGGACGGAGAAAATGAGCGTGCGGCTTCTTTCATCTGCGCCCGACATTAGCGGGTCAACCTTTACGGGAGACGGTCGCTGAGACGATCTTTGTGTTTGTTGGATGATCTTTGGCCTGTGCTGCCTTCAGGTCAGAATAGAATCGTATCAGTATTTTTACAAGCGGAACGAGTTTCGACATGTTCGAACACACACACACACACACACACACACACACACACACACACACACACACACACACACACACACACACACACACACACACACACACACACAAAAAACACTCTGAGGTGAGTTTGTTAAAGGACCCCATAAAATGAAAAACACATTTCCTCTAGTTTTATCTCGTTTCCATGGGTCTGTCCGTCTGCATCCGACAGAAATGCGTCTCACGCTCAGGTCACTACTGAGGGCAGGTGTGTTTTGCACAAGCAACTGGGTACTGAAACCATCAATCAAATGAGGAAGAAATCCTTTCTAACATGTTTACCTGGAAACAATATGGATGTACTGACATTTAAATAGCACTCCGGCATTGATACGCGAGGTCTCTGAGCTCCCACATTTGCCATTTTCTCCGTCGGTTGCAGCACCTTGACATGAGTGTGCCAATCCGGAGGGCTGAGGCGGCTCTACATTCAGGCGCCGGCTCTGAAATGAAACACCGACAGGGCTGCCCACATCAGCTCCGCCTCGTACGGCGGCCCCGTTTGTCACAAGCTAATCCAGTGTCTTCTTCTTCTCTAATGAGCAAAAAAACCCACTGAGTTACTAATATGAAGCGTTAACATTTCAGCCGGGAGCCGTCAAAAGTCCAGTTTCGGGAGCGGAGTGTGCATTCTTTTTTTCTTTTCTTTTTTTTTATTCCCCTGCTGGAGACATTCTCAAAACGCCGTCTCTGACCTCTAATGAACTCACTGTAAGGCTGTGACAGACACATTGCTCTGAATAAAGGGATGACGATCACTCTGCTCGCTCCTTGTTCTATGGTTGGGGGAGCAGCGGGGGAAGGGGGGGTGGGGTGGGGTGGGGGCGCATCAGATGCGTCCGTTGCCGTGCGTGCTGCTGCGGCGACCGGACAGCGGGTGAGACGAGTATTGCAGCTCGGTGGTGGAGAAGGAGGGGGAGTTTGAGGAGGTGGAGGAGGTGAGTCCGCAGGCCTCACAGGCCAGAGCGAGTTGCCGCAAAGCGTCCAGAGAATCCATCTTGGCTCCACGTAACAGATCGCTCTGACCCTGCAGCCACAAGGAAAACAACTCATTTCAGCTCTTAAATCACATAATTCCTCTCGCCTACAACCTAATGACTTGATGCATTAAACACAAGTTCCAAAATAAAGCTCGTCAATTGATTGGAAGATTGTGGAAAACGAAAATATGACCACTTAAACAGGCTTTTAAAAGCATTTTAAAATAGGACAAGAAAACTTCATCTGCTTTACACCAACAAATGTGACTAATTACAATGAGACAATAATACAAGTGCATAAAAGCTTAAAAAAAAAAAAAAAAAAGCATAAACATACCAATAAAAACACATTAATTTAATCAAAAGTAATTCAATAAAACCTAGTTTCTGAAAAATTAACAGGTCGATTTTTAAGAAAATGTGTGTCTAGGCAGGTTTGGGTGTAAAAACGTTGTGTGGATTCTTTCACTGTATTTAGTGTGAGGAAGTAAATAAGGGTACTCCCTCTAACTGGGCTGTAAAGACCAATAAATCCCATAAAGTCAGTGGTTGAAAATGTACCAAATGTTGGTTCATTTGTTTTTCAACAAGATAACTCTAAAACTTGTGAACAGTTTTTTGTTTTTTTAACAAATTTGGCAGACAAACAGATAATATGTGAAAGAGGATGTGATTTAATTTGGAGTAAGTTGTGGATCAAATATTCAATTTTAGATCCAGAAAAAAACAAAAAATGTTGATATAATACAGAAAATATGATTTTTTTTAATTATTATTTTTTGGGGGATATTCAAAAAGTAGATGAGATTAGATTTCGAGAGAGATCCGGATCATCATTTGGATACTAAATCCATAAAAAGTATGAGATCCATGATATGATTCAGATATAGGAGTACATATGTGTACCGTGGGGAAGAGGGGAAACGGTCCTTGATAATCAGACTTTTCATGTTTTCTTCATGAATACCTTGAGTACTGTGATGTTCCAGATGAAACTCTCTACAGCTTTGCTGAGCTTTCGCCCCTTCAGCCCTTCTTTCTCTCCGAGCCGAGAAAGATCCTCATGGAAGTCCATTCCTGCAAAAAACAAACAACAACAAAAAAAAAGACATTGGTTCAGAGCAGGAATGAGCAACTACATCAATTTGAAGGCCCCAAATAATATATATATATATACATATTTATAAAAATTATGGAATCTCATTCAAGGAAAGCGACTCATTTCGTGTCTTCAGTTTCAACAAACATGCACACATTTGATTCATCTTGCCTGGAAATACTCTAATACAGTAATTTGAAATTATGCTCAAATGTGTTCATTTACTGTGAACCAAATCACTTGTGGATATTGGCATGTGGCCCAAACTAAAAGAACAACTTCCCACGTCGGAATTCGAGGCGACGCTGCTGGGAATTCAGGATAATTCGCCAGAACTATTTTGAATGGAATCCCTCTCCAGGCAAGAGTCAGCAGCACGTCTTGGTGGGTCCAACAGCCCACTGATATATTTACACGGAGAAGCAAAGCGCTGCAGTTCCTCGTGACATTTACATTGACAGGTAAAGGTCAGGAGTTTTCCGAGGAGAGGGGAAAAGGTCCAAACACACCGAGGTCTGGCCGCAACTAAATTCCGATGTTACATGCGAGAGAAGCGAAGATTGATCGTGAACAGGTCAAGCCGTCGTGCTTCCGAAAATGTATTCCTGTTGCTAATTACACAGCCACGGCAGGCGACGCACGCTGTTTACAGACAGTGTGCTCTCTGAGGAGTCATCCTCATTAGGGCTGCCTGTGAGACGCTCCAGCCGGACGCGAGTTTGAATGAATCCTGAGCCGTGGTGATTTCTATTCATGAGCAGGGTTCGGAACCGCCCCGGCTCAGCTCGACTCGTTTCATTCGTCTCGGCTCCCCACTCACCTTCCCGCTGCACCTGGGCGATCCTCTCCTGGACACAGTCCGCGTTCTCGATCAGCTGTTTCTGGGCTGCGATCATCTGGAAATAGAAAGAAAACCTTTGAAGTAACCCGGCCTTTTTCAAAATAATCCGGGCTTTTATGGGCTGCTTGTTGCTGGTGTGAAGTAATGCTTAAAATCCCTCCAGAATCAACTGATCCAGCAGTAATACAAAGCATTCACATAAAGTGTTATACCAGTGTTATCAAATGTTCCTGAATTCAGGATTTCTGAATCACGTTCTTTAGTAAAAACCCAGTTGTAAAGGTGCAGGTGGATTAATTCAATCAATGTGTTCTCAAGACACCCGATTGAGTGTTTTTAAGCCTTTAAATCACTATAAATGAGACAATCAGTTATACCCACATCATCCCTGAGTTGAGGTCAATCATGGCGCCAAATATGATTTGAAAATGTATATATAAATATATCAATATTTTATGGCACTTTATTTTCGTAAAAAACGCAGCTAAAAGTTATTCACAACATTTAAAGGAGAGAAAAACATCAAAAGCTGAATAAAATCCGTTCAAAAATAAAAATGAATTCATAACAGTGAAGAGTGATATGCAAAAATACAATAATGACTCAACTTCTCCAGAAAGTTCAATAAAGAAATAATCAAATAATATAAGAGGAATGATAAAAACTAGTCTAGCATCTCAAACGTCAAAATGAGAAGAAGTTCAAGAGAATGGCACTCCTAAAAGAAAACTGCTGACAGATGGTAGCTGGTGAATAATAATTAGTACATTTTCTGTGTTTGAAAACAAAACAAAAAAAAACCCAGCTTCCCTGGTATTTCTATATTCCATGACGGGGAGATTTAATAAAGCATCAGTAGCCGGTTTTAAAAGGCAGATTGGAACATTTTGAGATTTCTCAACAGTTAAAAGATTTAGAAAATCTATTCTAAAAAAGAAAAAAGAAAAACCCAGGTGTCATGACCTCCAGAAGCAGAATTTTCCACCAGTTTGTCAATCCTGTTTTTTTTTGTAATCCAGTAAATAAAGTATTACAATAGCCCTATTGTATGAAAAAAAACAAAAAACAAATGCAATCAGTTCGTCAGCAAAACCGCCGGTTCAGAACAAGCTTTTGTGTTTCTTTTAAAAAAAAAAAGAAAAAAACACCACAGAAGCATTTTCCTTTTGGAATCTGATCAGGAACAGAGATGTGCACAGAGAGATTTCTGCCTGATTTACAGGGACTCTTTCAAAACGCCATGCATGAAGCATAACTTGATGGTGTTACATAACAAACTCCTCAGCAATCAGACACGTCGTATACATGGAGTCTGATTGGAACGTGAAGAGTTAAACCATCTCCTCCAACATCGATTTCAAATGCTCACTCTAATCAGACACGAGGGTTTACGTGACAAAATTCTAATGGGACGCAGATTTAATCCGACTACTTGAAGTCAAAGAAGTGAGAGGAAGACGGAGCGGCTAACGGAGAGGTGGGAGAGTGTGTGTGATGACTAAGCTCGAAGTGTGTGTGTGTGTGAGTTTGTGTTTGTGTTGAAGAGGTGTGATGTTCCACTGGAGATCACGCTGAATGTGGTGTTATAACGGGGACCTGCTGAAGTTACTTCAGCAGGTTTGGAGTCAAACGGGACGGACAGGCAGCTCTGTCTGGTCTGAGGTGTGAGTGGGCGGAAACAGGTGGGACAGACTCAAGCAGACGCCGAGCGCGGTGAGACAGAGGAGGAGGAGGAGGAGGAGGAGGAGGAGGAGGCGCAGCTGGCAGTGTGAGTGACTGTTTCAGGGATGTCACCTCACAGCGTCTCTCCGTCTCCGAGAGACTTCAGAAAGCTTCTGATGTCAAAAATCGCAGCCGGATGAGACGAGATAATAAATAAAAACGATGGAAATGAATTCACCCGGAAACAACAATGACGTGGAAGCTGGTGTGTGATAATAGAAGACATTAAGTCAAACAATGGCTGAATGTCACTGAAGAGGACGGAGAAGAGGGGAGAGGAGCGTGTAGAGGAGCGTGTAGAGGAGCGTGTAGAGGAGCGTGTAGAGCAGCGGAAGAATGGGATGAGGAGCAAAGGAAGAGCAGAAAGGAGGGAGGAAAGGAGGAGGATGAGAAGAAAAGTCAAAGGAGGAACTGGTAAGAAAAAAAAGATTAGTAAAGAGAAACAGGAAGGAACGAGGTATGAGGAACGGGGGGAAAAGAAGAAAGCTGAAAAGAGATGGGAGAAGAGATGGAGAAGCAAAAAGGACGAAGAGGAGGATGAGCAAAAGACGAACGAGGTGGAAGGGGAAGAGAAGAGGAAAAGGAGGAAAGGAAAGGGGGAAGTGAGAAAATTAGGAAGATGGGAGGAAAGGGGAAGATATGAAAAGAAGAAGAAAAAAGGGAGGAAATGGTTTAGAGGAGGGGAAGAAAGATTAAGTTAGGAAGAAGGTGAGGAACGACAAAGTGGAAAAGAGCAAGATGAGAGAAAGAGAATGGAAATGAGGAACAGAACAAGAAGGAGGGGACAAGCGAGAAGAGAAGAAGGAAGACGAAAAAGAGGAAGAGAAGCAACGGAATTGAGAGCGGAACTATGAAGAGGGGGAAAAGAGGGGGGAGGTAGAGGAGGAAGGGTAAGGGAAGGAGTAAAAGAAATAAAGAGGAAGACTAGGAAGAGGGTGAAAAGGCAGAGGAAGTGGAGGAAAATAGGGAAATAATGAAAGTGACTTTATTTTCACCATAGTTCTTACAGGACAGGACAGGACAGGACAGGACAGGACAGGACAGGACAGAATAGAATAGAATAGAATAGAATAGAATAGAATAGAATAGAATAGAATAGAATAGAATAGAATAGAATAGAATAGAATAGAATAGAATAGAATAGAACAGAACAGAACAGAACAGAACAGAACAGAACAGAACAGAACAGAACAGAACAGAACATACATTGTTTTTAACAGATGAAAGTGTCTTCTACAAACTTTCCGGGTAAAAACCATCTTTCTGTCCTTCCTGAGCCACAGGCTGGATCTTTCCCCGTCTTTCACTGGATTTCTGTCACAAAGTTTCATTTCCACCTGCACATTCAGCTTGGTGACACAGCCACCAGAGGATCTGGCATGTTTGTGTTGTTTATTAGTCACACCCCTGCTGTGTAAATACCTCAAGTCTGCCTCCCCACACTTTCCTAATCTGTCTGTGACACAAATCCCTTCTCTCCCATTGAGCCTGGTTTCACTTTAAAACCGGCGAGCGGCTGCACATTTCTACCAGCGTTCCTCAAACTGGAGCACAGACCCCAACAATATACAGATGCTTGTTATTGCTTATTTGGAGCACTGGTGAGGGTTTAGCCCTGCAAGTGGGATTTACTCTTTTTTTAAACTATCAAGCTGAACCTTTCATAAGGCACTTATTAAACCACTGAAACGTCAGATCTTTCTCACTATTGGGATTCCATAAGAGTGCTTTTTTTTTTTAGATAATATACAATGAAAATAGTTTTAACTTGTAAATCTTTACAAACTATTTCAAAATGTAGAGCTACAATGAATAATTCTTATGTAATGCATTTCTTGCTGGATGTTTAAGTACTAAAAAACAACGTAAATTGAATTATTAATAGCAAAAATATATATATATTATGACCTAGTTTTACTGATACAGTTCATCTAATCAAATATTTTGTAACAGAATTTATTCTTTTTTTAAATCTCTTTTCAAGCAAGTAAGAAATATGCATTCAAAACACAACCTGTTTGTGATTATGAGACATTATTGAAAATGATCAAATATCAAAGCTACAGCTATCACCTAATGTACAGAAAATCTATTTAGCCATAGTCAGCGATCGCTACGGACTTACTAGGATTAGTTTGAACATAATGTGAAGAAATGAGGAAGTTACCAGATAAGCCTGGTAAAGGGTTAAGGGTGCAGCGTGTAGCAAGTAGCGCCAACTTTGTGCATTAGTAGCAGTAATGAGTCAGTGTAGTATTACTTCAGTTTTTGGGAATTTCTGTCGGTTCCTGTTTTGTTAATTACGAAGAGGGGGGTGGCATGGCGCTGTAGTGGTTATCGCTGTCGGCTCAAAGAAAATATCTTTCTTGTTACGCTTTCACACCACAATGAGCTGACCCGCTACAGCACCGACGTGATGTTTTTTGCAAATGTGAGCTTAACTTGCACTGCATCATTAGGAATTAAGAGTGCGTTGTGTGTTTCCTCTCACGTGAACTGGTTATTTAAGATGTATTGTAATTGATTATAAATCAATACAAGATCAAAACGATAGTCCTAATGTCATATCAAAGATTTTGCTATGTGTTGCAAGTAAACAAATTCAACATTTCAAGTAGCTTGTAATGCAAGTTTGTACCACAAGATGGTGTTTTGAGTCCATCAAAAGAAGCAACTCGAGGAACAGTTAACAGCGGTTGAGTCTCTTGGCTGTTACATAGAGCACAGACAGGATTATGAATTTTACCCACTGGACACAATCTGGACCACTACATTTAAAAATGGAAGGTCAAGGTAAAGTAACTCAACACTGCAAAACGGAATGTGCAAAGGATACTTCAATTTGACATTGTGTATCTTTAGTGCAACGGTTTTATCTAAAAACTTCCCAAGTGTAGCAAAAGGTCTTCAATTGACTGACCGTGTCGTAGGCGGCGAGCAGCTTCCGGGTGGGCTCCGAGGGGGTGACCAGGGCTTCGAGACACGGGTAGCCCTCCTTCAGCACCATGGCGGCCCCCATGGTGCCCTCGGGGCTCTGCAGCCTTGTGGCCAGGCTCTGGATGCACTGCTTCAGTTTGGCCACAGTGGGGAGCCCACACTGCTCCTTGAAACTGGTGGTGGTGCTCTGAAATTTAAAAGGAGGAAGAGGAGGGGTTGAGGTTGGTAGTGGGGGGGGGGGTGGGGGAGGGGGGTGTGTGGGGTGGGTGGGTGGGGGGGGTGAGCAAGTATTTAGATCCCATGTGCAGTTCCGGCTGAAAAAACTAATCCGGGAGAGGTCAAAAACACACACCCATTTATACACACGCCCACACACACACTGCCTGTCATCTGCTGTCCCTCTTGTGAATTAAATCAATATGGCAGTCATTGCCACTTTTAATCCAGAGAAATCAGCCTTAGCTTTAAGCGCATTTGGCAGAAGAGGAGACAATGTGGAATAAAGCTGGTAACACAAAAGGAAACAGCGACTGGAAGGTTTTTATGGACTCTGCAGGTATGTCAGGTGGGAAATCCGGGTTGGGTCACAGAAAATAAAAGAACCCCGTCGAACTGTCTGGGTCACTTCATTATTATGTCTATATTCAAACAGAGAAGACGAGAACTGTCTTGGCAGAGCCCCAACTGAACCGGCAATCATCACAGCCCACCTGTCTGCGAGTGCATGAGACGGGCGTGCAGCACGATGAATGATGACTGCGTGTGTGTGGCAGATGAGCTCACAGCTGGACTCACGGGTGACAGAGAGAGTGCAAAAGAAAGGGACAATAAGACATGAGGCATGGAGATTGAATGCAATTAGTGAAACGTTTGTGTGGGAGGACGTCTGACTTCCTGATGAGGAAGGATCGGCTGACGCAGGAGATGGACATTTGATCATTTGCAGGACTTTGTCTAACACAATTTTATTATCAGCACATTGGCTGATACAACAGACCAGTTAAATTAAGCTTTACTGATCTGGAAATACTTGATTCCTAATTATATTAAATCAGCAAAAATAAAATTGGCCACATGTACATGGTGAAAAAATTGAAAAGCATTTATACGTATTACATGCGTTCATACATCAGTCTCATGCGTTGCTTCGTTCAACTCAGGTCTGGTCGAGTAAGATCATGCATCAATAAGTTGAATTGGATGCTAATATTGTGCCTTTGGTTGTTTTTCTTTTGTGTGGAATAAAACAATAACATTACACACAAACAGGACTATTCAATGAGGGCTTCGGATGCACTGTTGGTTGCGTTCGCCATGGACTAATCGTATGGATCACTGAGTCCATACTAGCACAGAGAAGATCAACTCATCGTTACAGAATATAACAAAGAAACGGTATTTTAGTTGTAGCGTGTGGTGGGGTTTGAGCCCCTCGAGAAAAAGATTTTTTAAAAAACCCAGATGAAATCCTTCAAGTGTGTGTAGGTGTAATATCAAGTTTGAGCCTTTTTTTAATTTGTGCATAAAAACACACCCTAACAGGTCGCCAGTTCATCCAGTCATCCCTCACCATCATCATCCTCACCTACCTTTCCCTCATCTACCTTAGTTATGTCTTACCACCACTTTCATGTATCCATCTTACTCCGTCTCCCATCCTTTTTCATCTCTCATTACCTCCATTCACCCCACTCCTGCATTCCTTCCATTGCAATCACCTATTTTAATTTCATCCATTCATCATCACTCATTACGCTTTATTACACCGGTGCTTTCATTCTCCTTCCTTCACCATCCTGCATGTTTTTTTTTAATGGTGGCCTGGGAAACATTCATCCTTCCACGTAGGAATGCCAGAAGAAATAAAGTTGGCAGAAACTTTTCTCGTTGGACATCAGCGTGTAACTGGATGACGCTCAAATGTGCGGACATATCGGGGTGAGGACCAAACTGTTGGCCGGACATCCAGATGACGCCCAACACAATTAAAGGTTTTCAATCTCGGGAAGAGTGGACGTAAATTTCATGATCGATCTCGACACTTCTGTGTAAAAACCTGCTGCCCGGTGGAGCCAAAAACAGCTGAATGTGAGCACTGGCACTAAAGAAAAAAAAAACGGAAAAAGCTGCGAACCCCAAAACACTGTGAATGTTCACCCACACACGAGCAGCCAGTTGGCTGCGCTCTGGCAGCGGCGAGCCAAGAGTGAGCCGGCGCCGGTCCAGAGTCACGGCTGGCAGATTTGGCTCGGTCCTGTGCATGTGCGAGGCCGCTTTGGACTTAAAACTCGGCAAATTCACCCACATTTGGACCCGGTTTAGGAAATGGTTGGTCACCTGGATTGGAGCGGCATGCAGACCTGGTTCGGGTTCAGCACCAGTTCTCCAATCAGTGTACTCCGCGCACCGGTTCTCGAGCCCAATGCTCCTGGCATGTATGGTTAAGGTTAACTATAAATAGGATAGGTTAAATACAGAGAAGTAATTTCCCCCAAAGGGATCAATAAAGTATGCTTGCTTTCTTTCTCCATGGTTCTTAAGCCTTCATGAGGTCCCCCCCCCCCCTGCGTTTCCCCTATGTGTCATCCTCTCATGGTCCCTCACTTACATTCATTGTTTATTAGTCCTACATTTGCTCCACATCTTCTTGTTTCATGCAATGTTTATGTTAAGTGGTTTATCATCCCTGGTTTGGTTTCTCTGTTTTAATTCCGCTTTAATGTTTCATGTGTTCTGTGATCCTGCACTCTTTGCGATTTCCCATTCAGTAGATCCACCAAAGTATCAACAAGCCTTTCCTCCAGGTGTGTGTTTAAAAGCACTCAATCGTGTGCCTTTGTTGGTCCTATTGCACAAAGTGCTCCTTCTTCCTCTGCTTAGCCTTGTGTTGTGTCCACATATCTTGGATGATCACGGTGTTTCCCTCGTTGTCAGAAACTTGTTGCCTGACGTGGAAAGTACAGCGTTTTCAGCGTTCCTGATGTTTTTGTGAAACTTCTTCCAGTCGATCGTTGCTGTGTAAGCAGGACCTCAAACAGTTGGGGACCTTTTCGTGAAAGATATTTTGAAGTATTTGGATATTTTTGCACTTTCTTGCCGACCCACAGAGTCCACATGTTTATGGCTCATAAAATATGCTTCCAGGAAGAGATCGACTGCAGATGATTATTCCACTCACGTCGCCCACGTGTACGTGTTGGTATTCAGTGATGAGCTGGTGGGTGTTGTGCCACCAGGTTCTATTTTTGCCGGTATTTATAGAAGCTTCATAATCCTCCTCCACTCTTTTTACCGACTCCTTTGTCGCTGCCTCTCCGCCTCCTCCTCCCCCTCCTCTCTTATTCGCCTATCATGAACGTCTCGGAGGGATTTCAGCTCAGTCGTGTCCGACTCTGGAGCCAAACATCCTTTCAGCATAGGGTCACTTCACCACACTCACTCTCCTCCAGGGGTATTGAGTGAAAATCCTTTTGTTGGATGTGTCCTGTTTTCAGGTTTTAGCCTTTACCTTGGTGCAAAGTAGGTGAATGGAATTGGGTTAGTCACTCCTGAAATGATGAAAAAAAACAAAAAACAACTAAACTTAAAATATACTTTTCCAGGAAAAGCATCCTGGTGTCTACTGGATAATCCACAATCCTCCCTGAGAACAGTTTTCATTTTCATTCTGAAAGAAATGTTGAGAACCACAACTGTCTGTGGATGATCCGGCTGAGCTTAACAGCAGGCAGAGATTATTCTGGCGGTGCGGTGGTCGACACTATCAACACAGCGAGATGGTCATGGGATCAAATCCAGGCTGGAGACATCTCTGTGTGTAGTTTGCATGCTCCACCGCTCTCCACAAATCGAGAGACCTTGGTGGCATTGATGTTTGTGAGTAAAGCTTAACAAGTATAACAGGAAGGTTTGATTTTCATAAAGCATATTCTGGGAGATTTTGTTTTCCATGCCAAAAAACCCAAAACATAATAAATGATCAAGGATTATGCAAAATGATTGATATACTTGAGACATGGACAGCTGTAGCGTTAAATGTGTATATGCGTGTAAATCTGGTGCATGACTTCTTAGTAACCTATATGTTATTTAACATATAGGTAAGTTAGTAAGTTAACATTGTGTAAATCTGGCTTACAAAATGCACTTCCTGTGTTGTATGACGATATAGGGCGATGGATATTAACATGTGTTGGACTGCATGTCCCATAAACTTTCCACATAACCATTTCTCTGGTGGTCACATAGTTTAAGAGTGATTTCTGTCTCACCTGAGCGTCCTCCCGCAGGTCCGTCGCCTCCTTCAGAGGAGAAGCAGCCGCTTTGAACGTCTCATCCACCGCCTTGATGCTGGTGTGCCTCAGAGTGACGTACTCCCGCCCTCGCCGGCCCACCCTCCTCACCGACAGGCCCCGCCGCTGGGCCTTCCCG
Source organism: Lipophrys pholis (assembly GCF_963383615.2). Taxonomy (NCBI): domain Eukaryota; kingdom Metazoa; phylum Chordata; class Actinopteri; order Blenniiformes; family Blenniidae; genus Lipophrys; species Lipophrys pholis. The sequence continues at coordinate 9,768,328 of NC_137632.1, forward strand.
CCTCCCCGTCGGTTGGTGACTGCCACGTGTACAAACAGGCTGGTGTGGGGCAGGGGGTCTCCCGTTAGTCCCAGCAGGGGCACGTTGCGGTAGCCGGGCTGAAGGCACTCGAAGGCCACGCTGTACTGGCCAATGAAGTCGTCTCCGATGTAGTCGTCGTCTAACACCACGAAGCGGAGCAAGGCCAGCTCGGGCATGTTCACCTGGAGATGAGAAATGACACCAGGTTACTGGACCGACCCACTCTGGCACCTCTTATCTCAGATGTCTTCAACATGTAAATACACTTCATGGTAAAAGCTCATTTCACACGATCTGTAAAACTGCTTTAAAATTGTTGCCTCTATCAGGATCAATGGATGAAATGAAATGAAAAAATATAAAAAAAAAAACAACCTAAACATTGTTCAAGCCATTTGTGATTCCATTAATTTTCAACCTAAAAAATAACGTGTTAATGTGAGCCAAATGTCTAACTTTATGAATGATTCTCATTTTTCTTTTCTGTTGAATGATCAGTGGATGTACTAAGATGATCAGTTCAAGATCAGCCTAAATTGTTGCACTATCACTGATTCGGGCTCCACATCTGGCTTGTTTCTTTGTCTAAATTGGAAGAAAAGTATCAAGCCTGTTATCTTCAGAAGATGTCCTGAAGTTAGGGATTTATTCAAAGAACACATCCGCATTGTAAACATGCAAGAAATGAAGTGAAATAAACACATAAGTATTCATTTATAGAAGCTTTTAATTCCAATTGATCGGTGCACCTTTAAAAGTCCTCGGTGACAGCATCTTCATCACCTTGTTTACTCCACATCACTTTTAAACAAAGTGCAAATCAAACCCGTTTTTCCTTTGGAGAGCAAATCAGGCTCCTTTATGTCGCAGAGGTTTGCGGCTGAGTAAACAAGCTCGTCGGTTTGTCTATTGGCGCTTTTAAAAGATGCTCAGTCACCTGTGGAGGTGGCTCACTTTGCATTCAACCATATCTGTGCATCTTTCTGCCGTTTCCGAACCCCAGCCGCTCGACATTAGCAGGAAACAATATACTGAACGTTATGAGATGTTTACATCAGCAAGAGGCAATTATAATCTCATTTCATGTTCCAGAGTGTCGCTCGCAGTGCCGTTTATGTTAATTGTATGGCACAATAACAGGAAAGCCACCGAGGTGCCGCTGCAGAGGATAGTTATTTTTCTTTAATTACATCTAAATCATACCTTTGGAGACCTTCACCTTCCACTCCATTAATGATGCTGTAATTTCCCACACATGATTAAAGAAACATGGAATGTGTCTTTGCATAATGAGTCCATCGCAAACCAGCAGAAAGGCAAGATTAGAGACCCGATACGTCAATTTGTTTTTTTAATTCCTGCGAGCATCTCAAGCTCAATGTGGATAATTGTTGCCAACAGCCTTCATTTACCATAACTTTTATCTAAAATGAAAACCTCTGTCAAATACAGACTTCTATTCAGGCATTAAAGCATAAGTCAACGTCCATATGGATGGAGGTGGTTCACAATCGGTGGGGGGGGGGGGACTAGAAGAACCCATGCATGTATCGGGAGAACATGCAAACTCCTCACGGCGATATCCCTCGGCTCAACCCTGACTTCAATACGGATGTACTCGCTACGAGCCAGGAATGGGGAAACACTACAAGCCTACAGCACTGTAGTAAAACAAATCCATCCACATTTGCTACGTGAATTATATCATTCTAATGCATTAGCTTCGAGCTGAAGAAACATTATTTGTTACTTGATACTGTTGCTTGAAGAGAAAAAGTCAAGAAGCTACAACATTACTCTTGAGCTGCTTTTGGCAGTGATTTCCATCAGAAAGCAACAGGACCAGAGATTGAAATGTTCTCGGCTGTTACACATGTATCATGAGCAGGAAAGATTTTGTTACTGTAGTAACTTTGTTCCTTTGTGTATTAATACCTGCATCACAAGTGGCTGAGGTCATAGAGTTCCAAGCACAGATTATAACATGCAAATTCCAGTGTCCAAAAGTTTGTAATTTAACTGAATAATCTGACTGTGAGACGATATGATGCTGACCACTACACCCTCTAATATAGAATGACTATTCCATCCATTCATCCATCCATGTAAGTTTTATCCTTCTTTATTGAACTTATCTACACCCCAGGTCCATTGCATGGCAAACACAAACAAACAAAAACAAACACATAGGTTATTATAGATTAAGGCTCTGTATACAGGGCTTTTGAATAAGAGTTTGACGTGCTTACGGGAGGAAATGCAGCTCAAAATGGTATTTCTTCTGTGTTGGTTCGCATGCCGAGAACATGGAAAACCCTTTTGTAAATCAGTCCCTGGGTCCTTGAGAAACTCCATACACATCCACACGCACGCACAGACATATGAAAACACACAAAATCTGCCTAAAGCCTGAAATTGAATCAGGATATTTATCTTCTATCAAGTAAGGTTATGAACCACTACACCGACGAAAACAAAATAACATTTAGAAATTAATATTTATAACCCCCAGAGTCCAGGCTGAAATCGTCTCCATGAGTTCATGGCTCATATTAATGTTACAGTGATAATTTAAGTACTGTTTATCAGCACTGGTTTTCATGTCGTGTGAACTCATAGGAAAAAGATCAGTGTAATTTCAAAATGATATAAAAATTATATTTACAACAGCCAAATATGACGACGTGAAGCAATTGTAACTCATCCAGTACAACCCAATTTACAATATTATGCACATCATTACAGTTTTGCCCAATATTATACTGTCACTCCCAGTTAGGAAACACTTATTATGTGTTTTATAAGCACAGACAGCTGAAGCAGCGCTTTGCAGTTCAATTCAGTGTGTGTGTGTGTGTGTGTGTGTGTGTGTGTGTGTGTGTGTGTGTGTGTGTGTGTGTGTGGGTGTGTGTGTCGGAGACTTGCAGGAGAACGATTAAGACATATGAGAACGTGCTTCAAGAGGACGACACACTTACTCAACCAAACGGCATGACCTCGTTTCTGACCACACGTCTGATTATGAGCCGCTGTGTTTGCGCGCCAGTTCCTGTGTGTTGTTTCTGTGTGTGACTTTCATGGCACACTGCCCTCCAGCTCGACGCCCGGCCTTGAGTTACAATTCTAATGAGACAAGCAGAGCCAGAAACTCACCTCTCGCCAAAACTGAGCGGACACAGTGCCAGTTTTTTTTTTGAATAAACATTGTACATTTTGAGCAAAAGAATTCTGTCACAACTTCTGTAAGCTGACAAAATCAATGAAGACTTAAGTGGACGACAAAACTCCTGTGAACTCTTCTGCTACAAACAGAAAGTACGTGCTGGAATTGCCATGCGCGGAGTTGTATCCCTCCACCAACCAATCAAATTATACTTGAACCGATTGTCTTGTCTAGACCAGGAGTCTGCAACCTGCAGCTCTTCAGCCGTTCTGTCCTGGCTCCTGGTGGCTTTCACGAAATTACATGCATCTTTATTCTTTTTGCACAGCCAGCAGACAGTCTCTCAAAGGATGGTTTCTTTTTTTTCATGTTTGAGGTGACAAATGTGATGTTTAACTTAGAAAATGTCAACCAAAATATGTCCTATCCCTCTGTGTCTCCTGCATTTTTCAATATATTTACTGTTGTATTTACTGATGAGTTTTCTACCACAGACAAGAAAGAAAATACACTCCAATTCAATGCCATGTTACCTTAATTCATCCTTCCACACATGCATATATTCATAATTACGGGCAATTTACCATCACCAATTGATCTAAATTGCATGACAACCCACATATAGAGACCACTGTTATCTTAATATTGAGAATTAAATGTATTTGCAGCTCTGAATTAGTTTCTCATGACGCTGGCGCGAGGGGAAAAAATGACATTTTAATGTTTCAGTGCTGTGATTGAACACATGAATTTAGTTTTTTAAATTTTTTTCCACCATGTGACAATCCCTTCATACTCGAGTCCAAGTGAGCATGGAGAGCAGTTGAGGATCAGAGTGGACTAAAGAGTGCTGCAAGAGTTTGGTTTTCCCCAAAATGAGTTACACTCATCAGGAATGTGGAAAGACATCAGCAGTGGGTATTTAAGAGGTTTTAATAATTAACTTTTGTTTTGTTTTGTTTAGTTTTTAACACTAAACAATACAGCCTCCAGGCTGTCGTCAGGGCATACATTTTTCTTCCAGATGAGACACCAAGAAACAATCTTCTTTTATCTCAGCGAACCGGAAGCTGAAATCCTCAATAGCAGCAGTGGGAACTGTACATTTACTGCTAGACTGGCATCCCTAGCCCGTCTTTACAACAGCCAACCGGTTCCCCTTTTTTCCCTAAGATGGCACTGAAAGTGGAATGGGACAAACTGAAAGTGACATTGAGTCAAATCCTGATCACTTCTTCCTTTAGTTCAGACATGAATCTCCCACACTCCACATGCTGCCCCCGTCTGCCTTCTTTACCGCCCGCGTGATCATTTCCAAAAACCTTGATGCAAGGAAAGAGAGCAATGGGCCACAATTGAACTTAATTAATGACAAAAAATCCCTTAAATATTGCAGTACTGAATGCATCTGAAAGTGGAGATAACCAACGTGTGCAATTTGAGTCAGCAAACTTAATTTGTGATTTTCACTTCGCCCTTCATTAAAAATCCATTAAAATCTTGCCTTCTAGTAGACACTGACATTTTAGTGGCTCTCATCATCATCAAGGTTGTCTGTCCCTGAGACTGAAGGTTTTGCCGAAACCTTTTGAAAAGTATTTGGAGGTAACCAGATTCACAAAAATGGCTCCCAGCTCACATGATAGTGAGAGCGGACAATCAAAATCTACCGAAAATATTTGTGAGCTATCAAATAAGAACAAGATGAACTGACGATCTCAATCGGTGACTGGCAGTTTTAAGACTTCGCATCACCAAAACGGAATCTGATTATTCTTGAGTGAATATCCGTGTCTGTTAAGGAGACATTATCCAGAAATCCACAAGCAGTCGTGGCCTGGAGGTTAGAGCAGCGAGCTTGTGATTGGACGGTTGACGGTGGCGTCTCAAGTAAAACAGCATGTCAAACATATGGTTTACGACTGCTGTGGTGACCCGGACGGGAGCAACTGAAATTCAATCCTTTGCAGAAAAGTTGAATATTTGTATTTTATCTGTTCAGTCCACTTGGATTGAACCAGATGAGTCATGAAGAAAAATGCACACCAGCAACATGGAAAAATGCAGGAAACTATGAGGGAGGAAGGGAAATGACACTACATACAAATTTTAGCATTGCCAAGCCCGCAATTATTATCGGTAATAAATACCTTTCTGACAACTGCAGTACTGGCACACCACACTTGATATTGGAAAAGCAGAAAGACAAAAAAAGTGCAGCCAAGCAATGTTTTTGACACATGAGAAGTTCCGAGCGAGATCGTCGATGGAAAACCCGCACATCTGGTAAATTTAGAATCAGGCCACGTCTGTGACTTTCACCTCTTTAACCTCCCTTTTAAAAAGGAATTTCTCTTTTATTTCTTCCTGGCAAATTTAAGTTAGTTCAATGTGACACTGAAATGCTGCTCATCATAATATGTGTATGGAAGTGTCTCATAGGCAGCACGGCCTGAGGCATGTTTATATGTGCAGAGTGAGGCACACAAGGCAAGTGCAGCAGCTTGTTTAAGCCGTTTACATAACTTCATGGCAGCTTTTAATAATATTAATCCTGTTTACACATTTCAAATACTATTTTGGTTTATAGGAGTCTGTTTTGGTGCTTTTTTTGGTAAATTATTGATCATTACGGTGTTTGTGTGAGGTTAGATTAAGGAACACTTCTTGAAACTCAAGTTTACTTTTGTTGCACAAGATTGTGTTTTGAACATTGAATATTTATAGGAAATAGGAAACTGAAAACAAATAAAAGAAGCTTTTGTTCTTTCAGAGCTGTTATAATTAATCTGCGGGTCGGCTTTGAACCGCACGACAATCAAGCTTAGAGTGTTTCACCGAAGATACCCTCCAGATTTAAATCTGACGCTCCCATGAATACACTTCGGCATGGAGTGAATTTATTGCAAGACATGACGTGCTGCTTGGGCTTTGTCACCTCTCAGTGACAGAGTCCTGCGTGACCGTGGCTGAGTTATAAAGACAAGCTGTCGCAGCTGATCTGTACTCTCCCGTCACATCACAGCAGTTCCCTGCAGACATAATGTAACTCCACTAAGACTAAAAAATGAGCCCGGTAATACCTGTAATCAAGAGACAGTAATTGCCCTGGCAGTTTGGCAGGAGACAGATTTGAATGGATGATTTGGCCGTCTGACACAAATGCATGTGCATAATGTAATATTGTATTTCAGACCCCCTCTCAGACTCCAATTTCAGATACTCTGATTGTGTTCTTGTTTTGATTTGAACCCTTTTCCAGCTAAAATCAAAGCATTGATGGAGCATTGCATTTTCGTGCACATATTTCAAAGTCAGTGGACAAACAGCTCAAAAATCAAAACGTCTGATGGCTTCATTTCAGATCAAAGTTCATTCAGACGCCTGTCAGCGAGGCAACGCTGCGCATCAGGACTGCTAATGGCTTTATTTTGCTTCTCTACTGCTCACAAAGAAGCAGACGGTATAATATCACCAAAAAAAAAGAAAGAACAAAATCATGTGGTGGGTGATATAGAGACTCAAAATTCGTCTCTATATTTTTTCACAATGTGAATATCTCCTACTTTGACATAAAACAGCACAAATGAACTCAGATCAGCACGCTCCTATGAAGCATACAAACAAACAAACGTGTTAACTGGCAATGGACCTACTAGAATTTGTTTAAACCTTGAGACATTGAGGTTATGAAACAAACTTTGAAGTCGGGGTTGGCTCGACTAAAAATCCACTTTCGGTAAAGAATCCCTCTTCCCTATTTTGTTTGTCTGGTCCACACAGAAGTGGCTTACTTGAAACTCGAAGGTCTCGTCAAACAGTGGGTCGTCCTGGTTCTGTGCAGCAGTGCGCGTCCGCTGCTCGGCACAGTCAGCTGGCACACCGTGCAGCTCCAGAACCACATATGGGTCGATGACCTCTCCTTTTGCCCCAGACCCCTGAGGCTTGGGCAGGTTGTGGGCACTGATTACCTGTGAAAGGAAAACAGGTAATTATTTTGAGATGGAATAGAAGAGGGATATCTGAAGAGCTTGTTTTTAGGGTTTTACATCAGATAAAGTTTGTTCAGTTTAGTTTGGGTCTTTTTTTTTCTTTTTAGTTTAAATTGATAAAGGTTTAACCAATATTTATGGGTCTCCATTTACTTCTGTAACACAACTTTTATCTACAATTAATACTTCCGGTCAGAGCTACCATTAGGACCCATATATGGCCAATACTAAATACACAAACGGACACAGAAGGAGCCGTCTGTCTGTCTGCATTCATTCCATGCATAATTTGGTAGTGATTCAGGGACTTTATGGATTCAGATCAAATGGACTCGTGCCAGTGATGACCCGTGAGCAGTATAGCTCATGTGGGACCAGAGAAAGGAAGAAAAAAGACAAAGCAAATGATCTCTTCAAGAAAAGACTGTCCAAATGTGTGCATGCAAACAAGAATATCCATGACATTACCTCAGCGTGGAATTCAGATAAAGTTTCAGATGACTTGTGTCAACAGGTTCTTAACATAAGGAACTAAATTATCCCCCAAACCAAACTTTAAATACCACGAGGGACTGAAATACTTATTTTAGCAATTTTGAACCTGTTTCACTGATGAATAGATTAGAAATGAAGAAACTAACAATGTAAACTGTTCTCTACTGTATGTATACAACCATGCCATAAGGGACGTCTGAGAGTATGAAGGCAGTGACATATGACAACTTTTGAAATGCAGGTAGCAGGTTATTTGCATAAAGAAAACATATTTGGGTCTTTTGTCATGACTTTAGTGTTATGGGAAAAAGAACAAGCTCTGGACCTTAATGCGCAGAGTTTGAGGCGGGACTCCAGGCACGCAGCCATGTGTGTGGGCACTGAAATACGACACCTCGTCCCTCATCACGGCGGGCCGGAGGATATAACCACACCCTCCATTCTGTGAGAAGCGACCTCGATGAAGGTCCAGCATGGCACCGGGAGTCTGCTGGTTCAAGGCCACAAGCTGGACCCCTCCCTTCCAGTACCCTTGCGGGTTGGGGTTGCTGGAGTCCAGACGCACCGAGCTGGGTCGTACCCGGGTCAGGGTGCGCTTGGTGAACATTACCAAGTCCTCAGGGCTCTCGCTGGTCAGCCTTCCAGCCTCTCCCTCGCCCAGAGAACACAGTGTCCAGTAAGGCACCTCAGTAGGCATGGGTGTCCCGGGAGAGGACGGGCTGCCGGGGGGAGACTGCTGCTGCGCCTGTTTGCTGCTTGCTCTCTGAGCGTAGAAGCTGCGGCTGCCTGTACGAGCGACGGCCACCAAGTCCGACAGCTCCTTGTGTAGACGGAGCTTCCTGGGTTGAGAGGGTGGTGGCACCACCAGTACCACGCCCAGCTCCTCCTCGCCTGGGATGGTCATCCTCCTCCCCGCCAGGGGCCCCCCGCCTCCAATCTCCTCGTCCTCCTCAGAAACGTCCCCGTCTGAACCGTCTTGCTCTGGGGGAAGTTTCTTCCCTACTAAAATGACGCGTCCCTTCAGCTGCTCGGGGGAGGGTAAAGTCGTGGCACGCCCCCCAATGCTGACGGGGAGGGCTTCGGGGGTGTAAAGTCGGGATCCGAAGACCTTCTTTAGGTGTTGGGCCATGGTCCGCTGCTGCACCGGAGAACAGCGCTGACACAGGTACACCAGGAGCGGGTACTGCGAGGTCAGGAAGGCGTACTTATTGACCACCTCCAGGGCAGATCGGATGGTGACTGGAGTGTGGTGGTGGTGGTGATGATGGTGATGATGATGATGGTGATGGCGAGGGATATCTGTTCCATAGTCGACACCGAGTAGAGGCTCCCCGTCTGGGCCGTCGGTGACTCCCAGCTCCAGACATCTGCAACCAGACTGCAGGGCCTTGATCAGCCCCCCGAGATCCGCTCTGCCGTGGACTTGGTCATCCAGCAGGTAGGAGCGGTATGAAGTGCTGGGTGAAGGAAATGCAAAAAATGTAATCATACTTTACAGAAAATACGGCCCTGCTGATAGGTTTGAGTCCTCTCATGACGTGACAGGGATTTCCTACTGTTACTTAAACTAAAAGACAGCACGACTGGTGGATTTATGGACAATTAAAAAGGGAGAGAGCAGAAATCCCCTTTTCAAATCTCTTTTTATTGTTTGTTTTGGGGCCTTCCCATGTGGAATTTACATGTTCTTCCCGTGCATGTGTGGGTTTTTCCCTCCAACAGTCTAAAAACATGTGTTTGAGTTTAAATGGTGACTAATAATAAATGTGTTTGTAAGAAAAGGTCTCTCTGCACTGCAAAAAAGGGTAGCCCAAGTATAAGATATAAAAACTAAATCTGAGAAGAAAGTTACTTAAAACTAGTGAATAGGAGTCATTTATGGTTGATTGTTACAACAAAATTACTCCTAAGGGCCACAATAGTTTTGAACCTTTATCAGGAAGTGGTCTCATTATTCAAACCCCTGTTTAAAATTCTTTCTTAATAATTCTTATGTTCTAAGTCAGTTATAATACTAGCTCAGGGACGTCAAAGTCCTTTAATTACAATTGAATATCTCAAAATTTAAAACAGAAACTCAACATAAAATAAGGCTTGATGCAATTCTTTTCAAAACTATATCTGACATGAAAAACTAAAAAAGTGGGAAAGGTTTGAGGGATTGTAATCCTTAAACTTTTCAAGGTCCTGGATTGTTCACTTATGTAACCCGGTTTTGGCCCGTGGGCTCCATGTTTTAACACCTCTGCCTCATCCAGGAGGTGAGGCCACTTCTGAGTCTGGTTGTGCCGGAATCTTTATCCTCTTCATGCGCATGTGGGTCTTGTTGGATTGTATTTTTTTAAATGTTTGATATAATGGTAAAAGACTTGAGAGAACTGTGCTGTCAGTATTGCTATATGAATAGAAGTGAATTGAAAAGTAGTACGAGGTAGAAATGGTCCATTTGAAAGACGTATCTAGAAGTTGTTTGTGTTCTTAAATAAGGCCATGAATGGGGAATTTTTTCCACTTTTAATCTGCTTCGTCTTCGATTTATTCTGCGTCATTTTTAACATTATGGCAACTACTTTTTCTCCTCACAAACATTACATGCAACAGGCGCTTTTTCTTGAAAGCTTGAGCGTCCTTCTCTGATCCAATAGGTGTTTTAATTATCATTTTTTTGAATTTCTCTCATGTCTGTCATCAGTAAGATGAACTAATCTGCTCATAAAAGGCTCCATTTTTTTTTACATTCTATCCATTTGGAGGAACTTTTATCTCAATCTTAAGTGTTAATTCCACTCTAATATAATCAAAAGTCAAAAAAATTTTTTGGGGGGAAAAGATAAGGAATTAGAAAACAGACATGAAAAAACATAAACTTTCCTCACTCCTTTTTGAATATATATTAATATGCATGTGCGCTGTAGATGTACAACCTAAAATGCCAAAAAAATTATGAAATGCAATTATTTTTAAATCTCATAAAAACATTTTTTAACTGAAAATCAAGAGAAATAAACATCCATTCAAATACCTACTTGCCAAAAAGAACAGGTGAATGTGCTTGTTTTCAGAAAATGTTAATATAAAACACAAAATCTGTGTATTAAAATCAAGAAAGTAAAATAACATGCACCAGCAATGTATTCATAAATATTTTTTAACATTTTGGCTATTTAAAAATCGGTGAAATGGAAATATAATGCATCATATGTTGGGAATTTCGGTTGCATATGACATGCAAGTAGACATGTACATGACTTTACTGCACGTATTATTATTTTAACCTTTATTCTTTTTGAATGTTAAAGAACAAGTAATTATGTACCAGCTATTTTTTCATGACTTCTCCTGTATTTTAAGTTGCTTTTCTGTTAACTAAATATTCAAAACAAAAGAGTAATAGTTGCACTTTTCCTTCAAGAGAACCTGTGGATCTCATTTAAAAAAAAAAAAAAAAAAAAACCCACCTGATGTAGTAGTGTGACAGAGGCATGTTCATGTCCTGGCAGACCCCCAGGTGCTCGGGGTCGAGGAGCTGGCACTCGGGGGACTGCAGGTAGCGGGCGAACCCATCCAGGCCCAGCAGGCCTCTCTCCTTGCCCTGAGTGGAGGGCTCGTAGCGCCGCAGCAGTTCCCAGCAGCCCTCCGTGGTGGCCAGAGACAGACCCTGCTCCGTCTCCAGGAACAGGCGCAGGTCCTGGGGGTCCAGACACTCGCGGTCCTTGGACAGCTGCACCAGCAGGAAGTAGACGTCGGGCCGCGTGCAGAGCTCGCAGAAGGCCTCTTGGAACTCCTCGCGGGTGACGTGCGAGGTCAGCTTCTCCTTGCTCCGCTGGATCTCCTTGAAGCGTAGACGTACCTGAGGGGAGAGGAAAGGAGAAACCCGGATGAAGGTGAGGGGACGCAGGAAATTTGGACGGCTAATTGAGTGAAAGCTGTAAAGTTAATTACCAATATTCTCATTCAATAAAGCCACCAAATCTGATTAGGCTTTACTTATCCCAGTAAGGATATTAATTTGACCTGCACTGAATTATTTATAACAGTGCAACTACCTTTTCTTCCTCCTCTGCCTTTACCACATGTTTTCCTTTTGGTCAGCTTTCTTTTCTCTATCATTTCCTCTTTGGCACTATGCCCAAGCTTGCAAAAATCCTCCTTTACCAGTTTTATCTCCACACAAACATGCTCTCACAGACCACCCCGCATCTCTTTCTCTGTCTTTCCAGATTTGGTCTGTTTAAGTGTGTGAGACCGCTGGCTCAGAGGGGGAAAGAAATCAAACGCAAACTATAAAAAGCTGAAAAGACATAGAGGGGCTGATCTCAGACGAAAGCTGTAAAACTCTGCGCACACCTTTGCCTCCTTGATGCCGGGGCAGAGTTTGCAGATGGTGGAAACGGCGACGTCCTCCGACACAATGCCGTAGCCGTCCTCGTCCACCTTAGCGAACTCCGCCTCCAGCCACTCGCTCCTCATTTTGGATCCCAGGCTTCCTTCCATGGCCACGCCTCCTCCTTCGCCGAGACCCCCGACACCGAATCCCCCACTGCCGCCCGCACCTCCCACGATGGAGGGATGAGCCAACAGATAGCGCAGGCCTGTTACCCAGATGTTGGCAACGTCTGCTGACAGTGCAACCAAATCCAGAGACTGTGAGGAGGGAAAGAAAAGATATCTTTATACATCTAGCTTTTTTACTTATTTGTGCTTCATCATCTTCTTATATTTTGTAAAAAGAACCAACTGGAAATAATATAGTTATTTAGAGTAAATAGAAACTATGTGTATAGCTGTCCTTATATCTCATGTAAAATAGATATAGTCAATATGTAATAGTGTAAAAATCATCAAATTCACGATAAAGACGTTCAAACTGAAATGGAATACATTTTGCTTAATGTTTAGTCAACTTTCATTTCTCAGATTCACTAATTTGGTTATATACTCCTTTTAAACAGGAACGTGTTTCTTGGCTGTTTGGCTCTTTCACCTGGTAGCCGTCCCCGTGTATGATGGAGAAGGCGGCCTCCTCAGCCAGGTGTTCAGAGAGGGGGCCGTTGTGGAGGAAGGTCTCCGTGCTCTTCCCGGTGCGGACCTCCCGGACGCTGGACACGTCCAGCCGAGCTCGGTCCCCGTCCTTCTTGGACGGCTCCCAGCGTAAGCAGCTCAGGTCCGAGTCCAGAGTGTAGAAACGGCAGTAAACTCGAGAGTTGGGCCGGATCTTCTTCAGTTCACACCCACCTTGCATGAAGGCCAAGCAGTCGGCAGCACTGCTCACCTGAAACAAAGACCACCAGCAAAACTAGTTTACTTCACTGTTTTGTTTTCTTTTTTCAGACCACTAATTCTTATAATGTATTTCCAGGTATTTGAGTCTTTATGGGTAATGTAATCTTGTCAGTCTCCACATTTGAGCTATTTATCAAGAGCAAACTATGCAGGAATTCACGATAGAAGGAACCGAATTACTGAGTCAAGTCATCCTTTCTCCTTTTTAATAAATATAGTCATGACCATGACAGTGGTCAACTAACTCCATGAGGAATTGAACAAACTCGATTAAAAGGAAGACAACCTTGATGTTTGATCACAACAATCCTTCAGTTCATCCTCATATGAATGTCAGCATTTATGACCAAATTTGAAGAAATCCCCTCAAGGCCATCAAGAGATAAAATGTAAACTCCTGCTAGGACAGCGACATGTCATCTTGAGTTGGAGTTAGTGTTTGCTCCAATTTAACATATTTCCAGTCATGCAGAGTCAAAGTCTAATTGTTCTGTTTGGTTTTACAAAATTCAATTAAAGCGAAGATGTGACAGAAATTATGGGACAATATAATAAGACCATATTTATATTAAAAAAGGCATTTGTGCAAGATGTGATTTGATTGTGTTCTTGACGCTAATTAGAACAGAATAGAATGATATATAAGGCGATCCACTACTGCAATCAGTTCAATTCTCTCTTGTCAGTTAGAAACCCTTCTCGAGACTTGTGACAAGCCTTGGAGAAGCCGCACTGACGTTTAACTACCTCAGTGTCATCAGGTCATCGTCGAATCAGAGTGAACATGTTTGTATCCCTGAAGGAGCACAAGAGGAACATTGAAAGTCCAACCAGTCTATTCCTGCATCGCAGTAAACGTTTGACAAAATGTTGCATCGATAAGCCACACTGATCACTGATGATTCAATCAGTTCATACGCGCGTCTGATGTCCCGATACATCACATTCAACAGGGTTTGGACAAACATGGGATTGCAGTTACTGCAATATCTGATCACCACCATCTCATCAAATCATCCCAGATTACGTTGCTGAGATTTCCCACAAAGTGGGTGACAGCTCCCTTCCAGGGTCGCCACGGTAGATCAGCATGTTTGATCTGGCCCGAGTTGTCCACATGATGCCTCACCTCATGGGCCAGCAACGATAACTCTAGAGGTTAAACATGGCTCCAGACAAATTATATTTGGTGGAAAGTGGAAAAATGGGCTCTTTTGGTCATAAAGCTTGAGGCCTCCTGCCATGCCTGATGCGACCTGAGCAGTTGGATATTAAGTGCCTGATCAGGGATTACTAAGGAAATTCAAACCAGAGAGAATATTGTTCCAAATTGTTCATTCTTCATTAACTTCTAGACCATCACTTTACTTTTCGTTGACAGCACAGAAAAACCGCAAATACTAATTCACCAACTTCAATCAGTGAATTTAGCCCAAATGACCTTTTCGTTGAGACCATTAGAGATCGAAACGAATAATTCCTGCCCAACAAACTGATGTAATCAAGTCCCATGGACACAATAAGTAAAAGCTTTGGGTTGATTGATTTTTTTTTTTGAATGCTTTTTGATCTACCTTCTTCTCAGAGGGCATGCTGCTGAAGGACACCGTCTTCTTCCTGCCTCCGCCCATCTTCTGCACCGAGGGGTCCTGGAAAAAGATGAAGACAGACAGTTCAGTTCAACAATCTTTGTTGTTATCTCATGCATGTTGGGATGTTCTGTGTTTTGCCTTTCATCTCACTGGCTGCAGAACAAAATGAACACCGGGGGGGGGGCCAGAAAGAAAAAGGCCTGAAGGTCAAAGTCAGAAATGTTCTCAGACTGCTTCCTCCGACAATCAAAGTCAAGAAGCGGAAAATGGTGACAGGGCTGAGCCGAGCAGTCAACATGCCTGCTTTTTTTTCACATTTCTTTCAAATATTCAGATTTAGGACAGATTTGGAATGATGATCTTCAATGTGAACAGAGTCCATGAGAACACTCCGACGTGAGTCAAATGACTGTTACGAAGCATCACTGCGTGCTGGTTCACAGACGCTGTTCTGGAGAAAACACTGATGTCAAAATACGTCTGGTGGATTCAGACATACATTATAATCATCTTTCCAGAATCCGACTGAACAAGCAAAATGCTTCATTGGTGTGGCAGTTTCAAAAGAAACACAATGAGCCATTCCTTGTGACCATGAACCAGCAGATCAATCTGATCACTTGAACCAGACCTCATGTAAACGGGACATTCTGATCTCTTAATCAGACTGAGTTCAATCAGACTGACAAAAGAATGCAGCAATTGATATAAAATGTTGTTTCTATTATTTTTTTAAAACTTTCTCGACACACACACACACGCACACACACACACACACACACACACACAAAGAGGGATCGTCACTCTGCCTCTGGCTTTGTGCAGATAACGGCAGATTGATTGGCAGCTTCGTCGATGTGAGGCTGACTTTGATGAGCGTTACAACGTTGGATTTTTCCCTGAACTTTCCGATAATTAGCTCTGTGCCAATTCTTAATGAGCTTTGACTGAAGTGACAGTGCATTGTCCTACCCCACCCCACCGCCACATCCCCAAGGTCTCCCTCTGCCAACATGCTTGATTGGTGCTATCTAGAACTAAATGCACATACTCATTATACTGAATCCTGCTTCCCATTAGAAATGGTTTCAGTGCATTGTGATGAGCCTTGAACATGAAAGAAATTATGATTAAAAAAAGGTAAAAAAAAAAAAACACCTGCCCAACGTGACAGATATTCATCATTCACATTCACATTCACCTCTTCTTACTTAATACAACAGGCAGAAGCAAAGAAGAAGTAATCTATCATTAACATCTAAAGTAAATAAATACCTCAAAGTTTTCATGTCGAATAATGACAATCTCCATATCGTGTTTACAATGTCTGATGTTTTCTAGTTTCTAGCCAACGTCAGAATGAACGTTAACCATTTGATACAAAAATAACAAACAGTAAAGACTAACATAGTCGTTAATATCTATTTAAAGCTAATGGGCTATATAATAGATTTGACGTTTACGGCGTGTGCAGCTGAAATTTGTCAATTCAGACTAATCCAGCTAAATTATTTATCTTAAATTACTGTCGACTGTTGGCGTTAGTGATCATTATCCTTATTAAGTCAACAAATTAGTATTATGCCTAATAAATCAGCAAATATTAGCTTGTTTAAACTAACAAAATTGCTGATGTTACTGGTCTTGTGAAATTATCATACTTAAGCTATTGAGCTGCTTTTTGAAGGCCAACATAATGACTAACATTAATTAATGGGAACTACTGAACTGGCTAATTTGACTTTTTTTATGCCAATGTGATCATTTTAACATAGCCGCTACTTGTTGCTAACAAATAGCACTTTTTTGCTGATTTGGTCAAAATATCAGTTACGTCGATGTCTTTTAGGGAATGTATTGTGTTATGTATTATAATATCAATATCTTTATGTCTGTTAGCATTATTTTTGGTTGAAAACAATCACCCAAGTGCTTTTGTGTACGTGATACCAACAAAAATCAAACTATTCCGAATCTGGTAGCCATAGCTTTCTATCGTCCTTTGTGTTTCTTTAAGGGAAGGAAACCCCTGATGAGGCCAGAACACCAGCAGCAGATGAAGGCAGGACAAACAGCAATTATTACCTCAGAGGAAAAACCTGGGAACAAGGCAGAGAAAAGGATGAAATTTGTTGCCTCGTTCCAATCCCTACACAAACACATATTGATTTCCAATTCCAATATTACCACACCTCCCAGCACACGGGGGGCTGCCACGAAGGCAGCAAGGTCAGAGCCTCCAATAAAGGCCGTTTGCTTCTTATTCAACATAATTGTCCCACAAAATGTCTTTCTTTTATTGAGTTGGGCAGCAAAGGCGGCCGGACAGGCGGGCTTACAGAAAGCAGGTCAGCGGGTATTTAGTTGGGTAGATCGGGGCGGGAGTGGACGTGCACTCTGCCTCTCTGGCTGCGTTTGGTTCACTCCGAGGCCGACATTCAGGAACGCTGATGTCGCCATCGCCGCTAATCCAGAATCCAGTGTGTTGTGCGCATGCATGTTTTCGCTGTCTCTTTGACATCTCGCCACATGACACACAATGCCGTCCAGGAAACTGTGGCTCGCGTCCTTGCGAAAGCCTTTAATGCGGAGTTGTGTTTGGCCTAAAAAGGGAATCTATCAGTTATAATCCACAGCCTGCTTTAAGCTCTCCAGTTCGTTTGACTCGCTTTAACTCAGATCTGACCGTTTCTGAAAGTGTTTTGCATTAAACCTGGTACCTGTCTGCAAGCTTTCCACCAACATTCCATCCAATACAACACCTCTAGCTTATTTAGCATTTTTAATGGTTTTAGACTTTTTAGCATTGTTTAGCCATTTCAGCTATTGTAGCCAATATTCCCTTTTCAGCAGTTTCCCCATTCTGAGGTGTTTCAACTGTTTTTAGCCATTACAGCCAACTATTATTTGTTAGTCTGTTAGTTCCAGCCATTTGGCTCTTTTACCGTTACATTTTGTTGTTTGAATTAAGTATCACATCCTAACATGTCACCAGTTACATTTTATTCTTAAGCAGCATTAATAATAAGATAAAAATGTTTGTATCGATAAAACCATGCAAAAGCTACGTGAGTCACAACAAATGGGCTGGAGGTCAGGGCCCAACCGATCCTACTTGACTCAAAGGGTTAGATTTCTGCTGATCTTGGGGGCCAGAACTAATTACAACAGCAGCGAGGTAAAAGATCGGTTATACAAAGAGTTTGCCCAGAATCAGCTGGGATCAGCTCTGGTGCCCTACCAGCCTGGATTGGATGAAATCGTATGGAAGCTGGATGGACGGATTATGTTTCAGTTGTGGGATGTTGTGTCGCCTGTATGACACCGCGGTCCATCCTCTCCTGAGGATTATGTGCTACAACATTGTGAGTGCAGGCAGCAGTGCAGTAATTACTGCAGTAATCTACAGCTCGTGTGCAGTGGGGATCATTAGACAGATCATGAAATCAGATTGGGATTGGATTTATGCCATTACCAGGTGGTGGATAACTGTCCGTTCGCATGCGCTTGAGATTTATACACAAAGTCAACAAGTCAGTCAGTGGATCAAACTGCTAGAAACAGCTAAATTAGTTCAAATAGGTCAAAAGGCCTGAATTGTTAAAACTGCTAAATATTTCAAAACTGCTAAAAATGGCTAAATATGTTAAAACGGCTGCATAGTTTATAATAGAAAAAATGTTTTAAACCACTCAAAGCTGCTAAATAAGTAAAAACAACTAACTTTGATTAAACTGCTAAAAAAGTGCCAAGATAGGTTCAAACAGCTAAAATGGCTCAAGCCACTAAAACCAGCTAAGAGGCTTAAAATTGCAAAAATTGCTCCAATAGATAAGCAGTTAAAAACTGGAACAAAATTTTACTGTTTTAAATTTCATAGATTCATCATAAGCTACAGTTCCAATGAACCTAAAACTGTGTGTTCAAGTGAAAAAGTCGTGGCATCGTCATTGTGATGGTGTGAACGTGTTTCTTTTGGCTCCAGACCGGCAGTGTCTGTGTAAACTCTGTGTGTCTAGCAGCGTTTCCTCTCTTCCTGTTTTACTTTGACCCGTCACCTGTCTCGCCACCCGTCGCTACACACTTGTCCTTCCTGTCTGTCTGCTTGGATTACCCCTTCGGGATAGCAACACTTTGGATGAAACCTTTAATAAACTTTTGGAACTTTATCTCCGTGTACGAGTCCCCTGATTTCAAGATGGAAGTAGTTTGTTTATATCAAATTACAAGGATTTTTAATCAAACACTCACATTATGGTAAAGTCTCAAAAATGAGACACAAGACAGTGAAGAAACAAATCTGCTCAAAGCTAAAAATAGCTTGTTGTAACAGTTGGGGAGAGAGAGAGAGAGAGAGAGAGAGAGAGAGAGAGAGAGAGAGAGAGAGAGAGAGAGAGACAGAGAGAGAGAGAGAGAGAGAGAGAGAGAGAGAGAGAGAGAGAGAGAGCTTGTATCTTTGCTAAATTGCACACAGACAGTGTCCTGACAGAACTCGTTTCAGGATGAGAAAGAAAGTTTCAAAGATAAGAAACAGAGTCAGCGCGATGGAGCGGAAAGAGTCAACGAGGATCAGAAGAGAAAAAAAACTCAACAAAACTGTGCGACACTTTGAAGTCGTGCAAACGCAGAGTGATTAATTGATATGTGTGACCAGAGTGTGCCTGTGTGGGAGTGTGAGGGGATTTCAGTACAAACCCTGCGATTGTATTTTGAGTCACTCAATGCAAAATGCAGAGTGTGCGGTTATTAGTGGTTTCCCGCACTGGGTGACTTGCCGGCTGCAACCAACATTGTTTAAACAATAATAAATGACCTGCAATCACACCTCATTGTCTAGAATAACAACAAATGTAATCAGTGGTAAGTTGGAGGCCTTTCACAGAGAACACTAAATGATCCATGCATTCGTAACAAACTCTCTTCAAGCTTCTCCATGTGTGAACGCCCTTCATTCATGGGGTGGAATTTGTCACAAAAAGCACACAATGAAATATCTCAGCATTTTCTGAGCTTTCAGTGGCCCTGATATACAGTTAGAACCAAGTACAAAGACCTCCAGTGGACCCAATTTTGTCATATAAATGGACAATGTTTAATAATGAGGGTTCCAAACTGAGCGGTTAACAATGATCTCCCACTGGCTTTCGGATAGATTCAGGCTGTATCTGAATCCTGCTTTCTGGAACAGACTTGCACTGATTCTTTTTTTGAGTCTTTTGGGAAACTGATTAAACTGTTTAAAAACTAGTTTCTGGATGGAATTTAGCCCTTTGTTGGTATCGAAACTAAGTTTTGACTTGATTTTTACTTGTTTATTAGATGTGGTTACTCGTTTCTAGTGAGTTTTATCCCGGTCTGTGGCTGATACAATGACCTGGTTTGAATTAGATGCTCATGGTCTTATTGGCCTTGCGGAACTGAACATAAACTACATACTAAACTACAAAGTAAACTGCATAATGGGCTGGTTTTAAACCAGTTTCAAATGGATCTATCACTCAAGATGGGGCCAGATTGAGACTATCACTAGCTTCTTCACCATTTTGGGATTTAAACTTATTTATGATTGTTTTATTAGACTTGCTTTAGACCAGGGGTCGGCAACCTTAAACACTCAAAGAGCCATTTGGACCCGTTTCCCACTGAACAGAACACACTGGGAGTAGTAGATTTCTTTGTTTAGAAATGATTATGGCTGTTTCATTGGACTTGCTTTAAACCAGTTTTAAAGAAATGTAGAAATGGTTTTGGGACTACAATTAGACTACTTTATCAGTACTTTCTACCTGGCGCTGAGCTGGATGTAGACTTGCTTTAGACTATCTTAACAAATTTGTTTCTAATTTCTTTTATGCCGAGTTCAAAGTAGATCTTAGCATCAGGTTTAATGCCTTAACTACTGGGCGTCCTCATGATTTTTAACAACCTTGTTAGAAACGTTCACACTGTGTTAACAGCATTTTAAGTAACTGAAATGCGATACTTATTAATGCATGAATCTCTTGCACAGAGTCCCGTTCGAGGCTGTTTTTCTTTCCGTCTGTGTACATAAGTGCCTGGGAGGTCTGATCACAGGACAGATGGGCGTAATTACAGGGTTTTAACTAACTAGGGTGTCTACATTAACCTGCTTCTTGGCGGTAACCCCGTCTTCCCGTTTGTGTTGGAGAAAGCTTGTGCCGTTTGGATGAATATGAAGGGCAGCAGAGCTGACGAGGACATTTTCACACACATAGACCATTAACGGGATCTGGCTGCTCTCTGGCCCGCCGCCCGTCTGCCCTCATATAATGAAGAGAATCCCTGATGGATTTCAACAAGCCTTTTCTGCCTCACCTCGGATGATTCCCTACATACAAACAAGCCTTGCACACACACCCACACACACACACACACAACAAATAAAACTGCCACCAGTTAATATAAATGTTAAAATGTGAGGAGGTTGAAATCCTGAAATTAAGAGTGTGAACTTGAAAATAGGAGCCATGTTAATGGGGAAAATATTCATGAGTGAAGAGTGAAAGAGACCGCATCAGACAAGTGTGACCGGGAGTATTTTGAGACACAGTTTTGGAGGATCGGACAGGCTTGTGGGACTATTTGGTGAACGTTTGCATATTCTCACTGGGCATGTTTGTTTTTTTCTTCCATTTCCTCACACAGTCCATGCATATTAGATGAATTAGGCTTTGTACTCACCCCAGGCAAAAGTGGACATGGATTTTGTTTTTTAAAGGAACATTTAGTGGCACAGTTTGGTAGGATCAGAAAAACATTGTATTTTGGATTTTTTTTGTTTCAAAATAAAATGTTACTGTGTTTTGTATGTCCTCGGAGCATACAATCTTACAGATTTGTTGAAGGAACACTAACATTTTGGTAAATAACTGTTAGCGTAAAGGGGCCATATTAAGCAAAATTCACTTTCTAATGGTTTTCCAACAGTAATAATCGTCCCCATACCTGGAATGACGCTCCAGAAGTGAAGAAAGTCTGTCATCCCTCTCCCTGGCCTGTTTCAACTTTTAAAAAGTGTGTTGCTCCAACAAGCAAATCAGAAATAAAACCCTATATAGTGTCTTAGGGGGTTTAGCCAATCCCAATCAAGGTAGGCCCTCCCTTCGACCCCCCTACAGCTTTGCTCTAGCGCTTCGCAGCAAGAGAGGAAGTACTTCCTCTTTCTCCAAAGATGGTCACGTGTGGGCGGAGCCAGTCCAGCTCACAAAGACGCAGCGGATTGTGAATGCAGCTCCTATGATCCAATATTCAAATGGGTGACAATTAAGGAAAAGCTGGATTTGGGGGAATAAACTTTTAATAATTTTTGGGGGACCAACAAGACCCATGTGAAAGTGTTGAAAAGCTAAATAATATGACTCCTTTAAAACAAAACAAAACAAAAATCTAGCTTCTAATGTCAACATTGCCATTTTCATAATCACTACAGCCACTCGACGTCACTGAGGATTTTACCTCTCCATTCCACCAGGCACAGTTTTAGCAGTACAACCTCATGTTTATGAACTAATGAAGGAAAAAAAACAAAAAAAAAAACAACAGCATCCAGCAGAACCATCCATCCTCCCTCTGCAGGAACTCCGCAGTAAAGCCAGCTCCCTTCTGCAACACACGGCAGATAAATTAAACTATTGTGGCATCAGAGGACGAAGCGACGCCGCTCAGTCAGACATGCCACAGCCTCTCCTTCACGTCTAGACCACTTCCAACTTTCTCCTCTAAATGTGCCCCATTCCCCGTCCTTCTCTTTCTACCTGTCTGTCTCCATTGCTCCGCCTTAATTCCTTCGATTTGACTGAGCTCCCCCTGAATGCCAGCAGCGGTAGCCCCTCCTTTCGTATTTATCCTCTTTGCCCTTTTCCATCCTCTTAATTTTACTCTATTGTTTTACCCTCTATCCACACCCTTCCCTCTTCTTCCCCCAACCCACCATGCAGGCATTAGTGCTATCAAGGGAGGCCTGGAAGGGCCTTCCGGGGCCCTCACCCAAAGCAATGGCACACTTCCAAGTCAAGAGGACATTTGTTACGTAACAGCTTAAAGCGTCCCGGCTTCCCTGGTGGGCCTCGCTGATATCTGCAGACGCATAAACACATACTCGTAGAGAGGACAGATTAAGCCCGAGCTGAGATCAAGAGACGAGAGAAGCAGCAGAAGGAGCGAGCAAAGAGAGGAGGGGGGAGGTGGATGGAGAGGAGAAGACCGAGTCGAGCCTTGTATAGGGAAAGAAAATGAAATGAGCGGAGGAAAAGTAGGGAGGAGGAGGAGGTGGTCAGGTAGGTATCTTAAAAGCACAATGAGCCTCAAGGAAAAAACAATAGAAAAGAAAAAGCAGCGTGAGAGCTCTTCCTCTCACTGAGACGAGGAAATAAAGACGAGGAGGAGAGCAGACAGTCGGATACTACGTGGCTCTGACAAGAAGATGTTTCGTAAATGGCTCGATGAATCTTTCAGAGAAATAGAAGAATGACGGTGAGGAGGAGGAGAATGGGGAGGAAGAAGCTCATTTTGAATAATTGACTATAAAAGCTATCAAAGGCGGATAGCACATCGCAGGTGGAGTTTTTTTCTTGACAGATAATGAATTTCAACAATGTGAGCGCGAGGCGTGGGCCGTGTATGATGGATGCGACGTGACACAACACATCTTTTAATGTTTGATTATCAACTATAAGGACAAGGATTTCTGTGCGTCACGA
The DNA here is from genome assembly GCF_963383615.2 of Lipophrys pholis. Lineage (NCBI taxonomy): Eukaryota > Metazoa > Chordata > Actinopteri > Blenniiformes > Blenniidae > Lipophrys > Lipophrys pholis. Next base: position 9,791,594 of record NC_137632.1, read on the forward strand.
GAAGACACCTGGTAAACAACGAGCTATAATAGATTAAAAAAATGTTTTACCAGCCGACGTATTTAACTGATCACTTACTTTCTCATAGCAACAGATGGAAGGAAGACAGCACGCCACTCAGACCAGCCCGGGGCTCAGTTTCTTCTCTTACTACGCCACAGAAAATGGGGGATTGAACAGTCAGTCTCGGACTGTAAGACGACCTCATGGTGTTAGTAAATGATGGACAACTTTCATAACACAAAAGGTCATTATCTCTACCAGAGGGCCAAATTGCCCGACTTAATGTATGACCATTACAGCTACTAATTTAATAGTAAGAGCTAACTGAAAGGCTATAGCTTAATCTTAAAGTGAAAAATGCAAGAAATGGATCATTTCCACTTTGAAACACATTTAATTTCCCAATATTTAACGAATGTTTGCGACTGAACAGTGGAAATTATCGAGCAGGGCGCAAACATATGATTCGCAGGCCAATGCCTGGTATAAGTTCTCCATGTGCATGTGTGTGAAATAAGTCTTGAAAAAAAACAAAAAAACAATTGCTGTATTCACTCCAGCAGTGTGTAAAAATCCCCTTTTGCGTACCGGTAGTCAAACCTTCTTCCCTATACCTGGTGAACATTTGTTTGTACCTCTGTTTGAACTGCTTCATGGTGGGACACAGTCTGAGCTCACCGTCAGTCTGTTCCACAGTTTCACTCCACAGACAGAAATTTTTTTCAAAGTTGTAAATTTAGTTCCCTCCATAATTTATATTCCCACTCTCTTTGAAAAAAAAAAAAAAACAGGTTCTGGATGTTCCCTGGGAGTGAGTTATTTCATGTTTTGTACATGATTTGTGATGTTTGAAAATGAACTAGATTAGTGATATTTAATGTATTGACTTCAGGAATAGTGGATTTATGTGATTTCTGTCAGTGGTGACAGTTTGCACATGTTTAAGGTGAGATTTCCAATGAGTTTTTTATCCAGTATTACACCTTCATGTAACAACTGCATTCGCCAGTGTTTTGCGGCGTTGTCATTGCTGCAAAATGCTGCTTCTGTCTGCATTTCAGAGGGAATTAGCATTGCTTGGGAAGTTTATCCACCCTCCGTACCAGATGATGGCGATTATGCAGCCATCTGTCGTTCGTCAACCGTCTATGATACTTAGCACATTTTGTTCTACAAGATAATGGTTGCAATTGAACGCGGCTTTTATGATTTTGGAAGCTCAAATACAATAAATCAAGTAAAAGTCGACAATGTCACCTAACAATTACATCCCGTGAAAAGTGTTTCCCTTTTGTTTCCTTTGATATAATGTCTCGAGCAACCAATTTAGACATATGGCAGCAACTCCCTCATAACATGGAAAAAAAAGTCACATTCACTGATATGTTTTATGTTGTATTAAACTGGAAACTGGAGTAAAATGTTGCCTCCTGGTGGCAGGTTACATTAGAGGCCAGTATCAACTAATTTATGAGCGTTTAATGGGCATCTGTAGTAGAGGGGCACAAAATATGGAATGCTGGCCGACTGAGGTCAGTTCATGAGAGGACTGCAGCAAATTCTGACAGTAACAATAGAACATGAAACCAGAAGGAGCTGCTGAGAATGCAAGTTAGCAAGTGAGACATTCCACCTTATACTCATATGTATACAGCAACTGCATTTGAATCATTTTCGACGTGGCAGATGAAAAGGATCAAATGAAGATCATTACACTTTGCAATGTGTGTAATAAATAGCCCAGCTTTTAAAAACCACAAACTGAAATAGATAAGATCTGAATCATAGAAAACTTGCTCAACTGGCTCCTTGATGGGACCGAGTCCAAACAATGTCAGGCACACTGCACTAATGGAACAATAGTAAAATCTATCCAACCAGAGAATCAAGTGTGCTGCATGTCAGTGTGTTGTATTTAGTACTATACACACATGTGCCAATGAGATGTTTGTATTTATCATGTTTATAGGGGCAGAGACGGTTTGTGGTGGCAGTTAACATTTTTAGTCAAGGTAACTTGTGTACGCCGTTAAGTTCCGACTAATTCTAATGTTTCTGTTCTCAATATTTAGAATTCGCAATTATTCTTAAGGGCCGCACGGTGGCTTTTCGCTTTTCTTCACTTTTAAGGTCTTACTCAACTAACATCATTACAGATGTGAGACAACGTTTCTGTGCATGTGTATTATTATGTATTTTCTATACCAATGCAACACAAATAGAAATATATTGATAGCCACACATAAAAACTGAAAACAGTGAAGAGTACTAAACGTAGAAATACTGTCACACTGCTTAAAATGTACTCAATTGCAAATAAAACTACTGTTGAAGGAAAACAATGTAAAAACATATCTCAAAGCCTTTTTCATTGTGCTGTAATTTACTCTACCTTTACAAAATCGTTCAAGCAAAGAATACAATCATAGAAACAAATGCATACTTTAAACTGTAATTACTTCAAAAAGATTTCAGGTTTCTGTGCAAACATCATGACTGAAAGCCAGATACAGTGAAGGGACACCCCCCCCCAGTGTGTGTGTGTGTGTGTGTGTGTGTGTGTGTGTGTGTGTGTGTGTGTCTGTGTTGGAGGAAACTCCTACAGCAGCAGAAATGTCTCCAGAAGGCTCTGCAACAGACACTCGAACGCCGGCTCTGGCAGGCGAGCCCGACATTGGCCGAGACAGCTGTTACGCAACGCCTTCCAAAGAAAACCGACATGCCCACAGTGACACACACACACACACACACACACACACACACACACACACACACACACACACACACACACACACACACACACACACACACACACACACACAGCTAATACAGTTTTAAATACAACTCCAGCCGGTGCCTAGCAACCCCAAGGTGAAGGGCACCAGATGGGATGATGAAAATGGTCTCAATCTCCGTTTTCTGTGCTAATCCAAAGCAAACACCAGGAGGAGGAAGGAGACGACTAATTTGTGTGCGCGTGCCACTCTAAACGTGCTCGTGTGCATAACGTCACACCCACTTCCTGAGTGAGCGCCCAAGCCCGAGGCAGCCCGACATGTGCATTTGAGCTCTAGAAATTTGCACACAAAAAAAATAAAATAAAATAGAGAGAGAAATCTGGACTTTTACTTGTCGTCACGTCACATTCACATGCTTTCCAGGGTGGGGGACGTCACCGCCATGAGCAGTGGCGGGTGCATTTCATTCAAAAATAAACAACTCTGATAAATTATTCTCCTGAGCTTTGAAATTCTGTCTCTGTGCAGCGGAAAGCTCGCTGCTTGTGTCTGCACATAAGTGCATTTCTGTGTAAAATATATGTGTGTTTAGAGGCTGGATGTACAAGCACAAGTGTTACACTGTGCACGCATGTGATTGGAGGCAATGTTCACATTTGTTGTACGCTCCGCTGGACTTTATCAAAGGGGGCAAAAAATACACTAAAACTGTACTTCGCTTTGCACTCTGACACCTTCAATATAAAACTAAAGGACATATTCACGTTCAGCTGCTCACTGAAGACTCCGACAGATGCAACGCAGGATAATAAAAACGGCATAATCAAATGTTTTTGCTTCGTTTTTTGGTCTCCACTATCTCCTGGGGTAATTCATCAACCTGCAGCAGACACTTCAGCATTTTCTGACAAATGCTCATTCCTAAAAAAAAAACAACTATGGGGCTGTTATAATAGCAAAATTACAAACTCGTAATACCTGCTAGTATGTGATAAGGCTTATTTCTATATGAATACACTTGTGTGTGTACATAGATTTGTACGTAATGCAATGCAAACCACAGCATTTTCAGCATTTCTGGCATTTCTTATGTTACAGCAATAATGTTTTTGAACGTAAACAACTTCCAAACATTATTGTCCTGTAAACGAAATCTGAATTGTGTGTGTGCTTACAGGGACCAGTAAATGTCCTCATCTCACCTTATGTCTTCATACCAGTGGAACACTGGTTTTAAACCAACTGTTGAGTGAACTTAAGCCGTACATGCAGCTTGAATCAACAGGGCAGCAGCAGTGAACCTGAATGGAGATGTAACGTGTAGACTGTACTGGTCCTTTCTGCTGTAGGTCACCACTGAATGACAGGTATGAAAAATGCACAACATTTAATCACATTAAGTTGTATATTTTTCAACTTGCCCTACATATTCTATATACATTACTCTTGCCCAGGGTCACCTTTAAGCTGTACCTTTTAAGACAGGTTTGAGATACAATAGTCTGGTTTAAAATCAAAGTTAACGGTTTTCCAAAGGTGCACAAATTGAACAAATGAACAATGTTGTTTTCATATCAATGTAAAAGAAAACATGTAAACCCTGAAAAATAATACACTACTCCCACTAAGGATCAGTCATCCATTTTATCGAAATGTGAAAATTATATAATTAAATCCAATGGAGGTGGTTCTTGATGTTGTTGACATGAAAGAAACAAACCTTCCTTTAAACTGAATGCTTTCACACTCAAACTGCACAATCATAACAGTCATGTTGCCGACAGGTGGTGCGCAGTTCACTGCAGTTCTGACACAAACAGCTCTGGGATTTACAGTCCTGTGAAAAAAAACACACCACAAGGTCAAGCAGCAAGCCAGCTGCCCGCCGTACAGCCTGCGATGCAGCTTCAGCGCTGTGTGTGCATCCAGCAAGAAAAGAGTGTCATGTTATTGAGACGCAGCGGCCGTGAGCGGCCCCTGTTTATCAAAGTGCAAGAGGCACATGTGAGGCCTGTGAGGGCTGACGATGAAAGAGCAGGCCAACGAAAGCCAAAAGAGACAGATGGAACGAAATGATGTATAAAGTCTGCAAAGCCAGCATTAAACAACAGGATTTTGGAACATCTGAGTCTCTGTCAGTCGCAGAGAAATCTTAAACTCTACCGAGGAAAAGGTTTGAGCCCAATTTCTAGACGCAAAAAGGTGTTTGTTTCCCTAATCTGCTTTAAAAAACAAACACATAAATGCTGAGCTCCGAGCAGAAAAACATAATTGAGAGGAAGCACTGGAGGGTGGTAAAAAAATGTGATTGGCCCTACTGTTACAAATAATAAGGGGCGGAGGAGGAAAGTGGCCTTGAAATGGCTGAAAAGCAACAGGGAGCAGCCGGTCTGATAAACACGAATAACAAGAGTGATACACGGAGGAAGCCGCAGGAGCAAAAGGAACCAACACCACGCTAATGTTTCTGACTGGAGACATAAATAAGTGAGCTGTCACTCAAAGTTTACAAAACTTGGAGTAGTCAAACCTACAATCAATCACCTCTATAATATCGAGTCCGGTAGTTCATAAATAACAAAAAAAAATGTGACAGTGATGTATATACTCTGTTCAGTGGACGCCTCATGGGGAGGGACTCAAATGTTCCCATCAACACCACATAAGGAGTAAAAAAAAAAAAAAAAAAAACATCTTCAGAGCATCATGCACTTCATAAAGTGGGAAGCGATTGCACTGAAAAGGAAAAGGTGATTCAATTAGCCGCATGACTTAACTGCTCAAGGAGACAGTCATAATCACATGAACATGACATGAAGTCATGCTCAGTAGCCATGGAAACATGACCCTCGCCATGTCGTCCTGCTTCGTAGTAATGGAAAATGTTCATGGAAACATGTGGTCTATATGTCGTCATGCCTAATAGTCAGGGGAAGCATGATCTTCCTTATGTCATCATGCTTTGTAGTCATGGAAACATGACACTGTTCATGTTATGGTGAGTCGTCATGAAATTGTCACGGAAACATGCAGCCTCGACGTCATCGTGCATAGTAGTCAAGGAAACCTGACTCCTATGTCATCACGCATTCACGTCATGGAAACACGTGGCCTACATGTCATCGTGCCTGTTGCCATGGAACCATGACACTCCTCATGTCATCATGCTCAGTATTCATGGGAAAACATTGCGGTCTATAGGTAATCATGACTAGTAGTCATGGAAACATGACACTCATTGCATTGTCACGTCGAGTTGTCATGGAAACCCGATACTCCTTGTGTCATCGTGCTTTGTATTCATCGAAACATCACAGTTATTATGTCACCATCCTCAGTTGTCATGGAAACATGACACTCATGTCATAACACTAAGCCCTGGATTGTTATAGAGACATGATGTTCCCCTAGTTGATGCAGTGATCGGACCAGACGAGGGAAAAAAAAGAAACAACTATCAATGCATCAATTTAAATTGTGAACTTTTAGTTCTAGCCTTCACTAACTGGCCAAAGGCTTGTATTTACTCGTTTTATTAGTCACTTATTTGTTCTTTAACAGATCCTGTCGTATCATCTGGCTCTTTCACTGCTAAGATCCAAGTCTAACCCGATAAACAACACTGGAGATATCACAGAACGCAAGTTAGCAAGGCAAAAGCAATATTTATACATAAAAACTGGTGAAAAATGTGTACACATGCACACAGGTAGTCAGATACACCGTATAATGGTATCGATCTACCAACTGCCCAGAAACACTAGTGTTGATTATTAATTTGTTAATCACACTCCTACATTGATTCACACTCCTACACTTTTAACACCGAATAGAAAAATTAAGTTGTTGCTCAATTAATAGTCAGACCCAGTTACTGGAAAAAAAATTATACTTTAAAAATTATATATATAATAAATTTGAGATGTATTTTAACATTTGTTATAATTCAATATATATTCCAAATGCATTCCAAATTCAGATATAAAATATACATTTATATTAGAAAATATTTTGGAGATGCATTAAATTACTCATTTTAAAACTGATCCTGTGCAATGCCACATTCGGAATGTTTTTCAGCTTCTTTCTTAGATTTGTTTGATTTTGTTTTCTTTGCTCGAGTTCAAGTGGCGGGCAAAGGTAAAGAACAGGTTTAACATGAAGAAAACCGAGAAGGAAACCTTTGCTGGTTTAGTGACTCTGTAATATGAAACTGTGATATGATAAGGAAGTTTAAAAACTGAATTCTGACCTTAAAAGTGATTTTGTATGAATCCGTCTTTCAAAAAGAGAACAAAATGCTCTCAGAGGAGCTTGATACTCACTTTGTCTCTTGTTGATGTTTACTCTTGAGGCGTTGAAGTCTAAAATAGTTTGTACACAAGACACGGCAAAACAAAATATTCTTACAGACAAACTGGAGAGTTGCTTTTTGGGGCTTGTTTCCATTGAAATTGATTTCCAAAGCGTCTGTGTGTTTGTGTGTGTGGGAATTAGACCATACAAACTGTTCCCATGTTGCTCCTTAAAGCAACACAAACACACACAGACATCCGGTGGGCTGACGGGGTCACTACGTTTATGCGTGCGTGCGTGCGTGCAAATGATAAGAATGAAAAACAGTGATGTTGAGAGCACAGCAGCTGTTGGTTTTAATGTTTCTCGATGTGTTTGCGTCTTTGTGTGTCCACCTCTGCTCTACGTGACCTCGTGTCCTACATTCGTCGCTCGTGTGTGTGTGTGTGTGTTTGCCTTAGTAATTGTGCATCTGTGCATTTCTATGCGCAGCGACTTCAGTTTGTTACGTAAGGGATTAAATTATGTAACATGTGTTTTGTTTTGTTTTGTTTTTTCCAAAGAGAGCAAACAAACAGTAGTATTTCATGCTGTGCATGTGCGTGTGCACGTGTTTATACATGTTGTGGGGACTAACATTTGTTAACGTAGTCACAGTATGGGGACTTTTTCTGCTTGTGGGGACAAAATGAAAACAATGAAATATTTAGGCATGTACATGTTTTAAGGGTAGACTAAGGTTAGGAGTTATATTGAGGTTAGGATGAGGTAAAAAAAATTAAAAAGTTACAGCAGTGCTTAGAGTCACTGCGGGAAACAGACTGTAAGACAATGCAAGGTTCCCATTGGGTAAGACTTAGACTATCGTTAAGGTCATACTAAGCGGAGGCTAAGGTTTGAGTTAGGTTCGACCAATTCTCAGGTTAGGTTAATGTCAGATTAAGGATCAGTTAGGTTAAGGTTTGACAAATACTGTGGTTTGATTTAGGATCAGGCTAGGGTAAGGTAGAGTCAAGGTAGGGTTACGTTAAGGAGAGACTAAAGTTACCTTGGTGTTGAGATTAAACTGAGGCTGAGATTACTTTAAGCCAAGTGTTCGTCAGAAAGTATTCACAGCTGTTTCCGGAGTCAAGTTTTCAGGAAATTGAACCAAGACAAACCAAAGCCCCACAGAGGTATACAAAAGCAACGTGAATAGAATAGAATAGAATAGAATTTGCAACGTTGCTCCACACAGAATAGAACATAATAGCATAATTTAATCTCACTGTACCTAGTACAAGTGACAATAAAAGGCATTCATTCATTCATAGATTGACTAGAAAGTTAAAATATAACAAGACTAAACAAAAAAATTAAATAAGCAACGTTAAATATGTGTTTTTGTGGCTTCTATGCTGGAGACCTAACCCCAGTCAAACACTAACCAATGAGGACTCGTGTCAATAAATAAATATTGAGCTTTCCATGTCCAAAATGATTACATGTTTAGATGTGTCCATGGTTAAGGTTACAAAGTTCACGACATTTTGGAGTAAGGGTCAGACAAAACTAGTTCCAGCTGATTTCACAGGAAGTCAACAGGAAATAAATGTTAATACATGGGCGTACGTGTGTCTGTGTGCTTTGTTGGCCAACCCCCAGCATCCAACTCCGACCCCCGGGTGTTTTGTTCCGCTGCCTCCACCTCCCAGTCGACGCTCACACCATCCTGCAGCGAGTCCATGCCGGGAGCAGGGAGAGGTGCTCACAGCTGGACGCCGCTGCTGTCTTCCTCTGCTCGTACCATCACTCTTCACTCTCTTCTATTTTTAACCACGCGACCTTAAGTCTGCCCGCACACTATTACACATTGTACTGTAGTTCCTTTTTTGCCCCTTGTATTCACATCTCTGCTCTCTAATCAGTTTAATTAGGTTAGACTAAATGTCTGCAGCATCATCATGCGCAGCAACAGATGTCCTAGTGAAATTAACATTTATTTCCTAAACGAGCGCAAAGCAGAGCAGAGAAATGACCAAAATCAGTCAGAAATCTGAATAAGGGAACTCTAGAGAAATGCAGCAAAGCAAATCTGAGCAGCAAATACACTTACGAATGAAGTTGAATGCAATTATAAACTTTCGAAAATTTGCCTAAATCTGAGGCTGAATTCAGTCCCAAACAAAATTAAACTCAAGTCTGAAACTAGTTTAAAACAAGTTCACACTCAAATTTTTAAAAAGTGGACAAACACAAATGATAAAGCTGTTTAAATCGAATCTGAAAACCAAGACTAAAGTAACAGTCAAGTTGAGATTTGCTCCAATCTGGAGGAAAGCCCAAATTTTATCCTCAAATTCATCTTAACTATTTTCTAATAAGAATTCTTAAATAAAAAGAAAAACATTTTGACCTAAAGTGCCCTTGATTTAAATAACCTTCACTCTTCCTAATGTTAATCTAAAACTAATCTTAACCAAATCCACTATCAAGTGTGAAACAATTCCAAATCATGGTATAAAAAGTGTTTGAAAATGACCAAACACTGATAAATAGGTTTGGAAACATGTTTAAACTATTAAACAAGTGAATGAAAGTTAGGAAGTGTGTGTCCAAACACTAAATCTGAATTTCAATCTGTCTGTAACAAACAATTCGCAGTGTGTTAAATGACAGGGTGATGATATTGAGTCAATCACTGAGTAATGCTATTTTATCATAAACATAGTTTGTTCAGATAAAACAAAACCATGAATCATCTTTCAGCACCGGAACTCGTTTTCCATCGCAAAAACATTGATGCAGCACGCTGATGAGTCTGAGGTTGAATCTCTTCGAGCAACAGCTTGTCTTCACAAAAAAGTTGAAAAGGATTAAAAGACTAAAGTCCACAGAAAGGTAAAAACTGAATGCAACATTAAGACAGCAAACCAAATCTTAAACCTTTCAACTTTGTATTTAACTCGACTGGTCATTTTCTTTTACAAGCGACCCAAAACATCTGTGACATCATCTGCATACGACACAAAGAACATAACATTGAGAAAATGAGGCGTCGGTATTTTTGCTTTGTAGTCTATGGCTTTTTGTCAGACTCCAGTCAGAGGAGTGGGAAACGCTACAGAAAAGATTATGTCCTCATATTGTCAATGTTGCGACCTTCATTCTGAAATAAGTGTGAGACTGAGACTGAAACAAGACCAAAACCAACTCAAAGGCAAGTTAACTGTAAAAAGAAGATGAACGTGTGAAGCCACAGATAGTATGATATAGTTTAAGATTAAAACTGATGATGACAACAGTCAATTCAGTTGTTTGGTCAAATTTGCCTCAGTCACTTGTTTTTACACCAGATGAACTTCCTGACTCACAGTCAAGACATAATCTGATGCTCCACATGATTTCCAGCTAGATAATACAACAGTGTAAGATTCCATCTCAAATCAAAGTAATCAAACTAATCCTGATGATACTCCACTCACACTAACATCAGTTATTTAGAAGCCATAGTCTTTGAGTCACACCATGGAAACTTCTTCTCTTGTCAGCCTGTGTTTGTCTGACCCTCCAATGTAAGAGCATCGCCACAGCGTCACACTCGAAACATGTCCTCACAGAAACATGTCGCACTGAAACAAAAGAGGGATGAGCAGAGACCATGTGAAAACCCTCCGTGCAGGAGTAATGAATACGCTTTGACATGACACAATCCCACCGATCAGCTGAAGCCCTCGGGGTCGACGGCGCCTTCAACCTCGCCGCGTCACCGAGCACGTTTCAGTATTTCATGACACACTAGTGGACTTCCCGCTCTACTAACCCACCTCCTCCGTCTCTCTCAGTCTGACTCCGTCTCGCTGTCCCAAATCCTATTTAGGCAATAATAGAATGACATTTATCATAATCCGTTTCCTGAATAGCTCCCTCCCTCCCGCTCCCTCGTCTCGCTTTCACCACCCAGCTATTCTCCGTCCATCACCACCTCCTCCACAACACACACACACACACACACACACACACACACACACACACACACACACACACACACACACACACACACACACACACACACACACACACACACACACACACACACACACACACACACACACACACACACACCTTTCTCATCCATCCATCCGTCCAGCTCTCATTCCCGACATGAGTCACTGACACTCCTCTGGAGTGTCGGATGAGGTGGTGGTTTGAGACGCCGATCCCTGCAGCTTCTATCTGGGGAGATTAACTGAAAGATGATTAACTTGTATACGATTAGCGTCGCTTCCCTTTAATGAAATCCAGATCCAGTGAAGCACAAATTGTACTGTCATGCTCAGAGTCATGGAGAGACAGGCCCACAGGGTGTTACGCATAAACCAAAACTTCCTGCACTGGAAAACATTAAAAAAACCATAAAAGTCAAACGTCTTCTTGTCTTTGAATTACTCGTGTTTGTCTCAGATCTTAAAGCCAAGCTACACGGCTTATATTCTTAAGAATAGCTAAGTGCAGATCTAATTACATTTTCTCTGTCAATGAGAAAGATATAAACGGTCTTCTTTTCATCAATTGAATTTGTTCCAAATACCATATTGGTCCGAATATAAAACAAGTTGGGGTTTTTTTCCCAGGAAATAGGTCTGAAAAATTGAGGTTGTCTTAATGTTGGGGTCTAAGGGAAAAGAGATATTTGCTCTTCATCAGTGTTCCACAAAGAAGAAAAAGTCTTCCGAACATCCAGATAACCTGTGCCTGCAGAAATGGAGCAATACAGCGATCACCTGGAGAAAAGCAGCTCAAAAGTAGGTCAAATTAATCAACTACACCAGAGGAGTCATGATGGTAATTCTAATCTTATGGGGATCGATGCAGCCGAGACTTATAATAACTGTCAAGCTGCTAAAAAAACAAAACACCAGTGTCACTTAAGGTGGAACATAAGAAGATGGAGAGCAGAAAAAGTACCCTGGTCCTCAAAGTGGTTTAAAGACATAGAGAGGAAAGGGAATGATTATTGACCGAGAAACTTTAGGATAAAATGAGCAAAACAGAACAGACAAAACCAGATATGTTATTCAGATGAAGGATCGGAAAATCTCCAAAGAGCTCAACATCCTGGACACCGAGTTTAAAACTAGTCTGGGCAGCAATGAAAGCGCACCGTCCAACTCAAATTCTCAAACACATTTGAAAACGAAGACCAGGAAGCCTAACCGCTGTCAATCATGAATGTAAATCACAAAATGTTGATCACAGGGCATTTGTGCAAATAATTATCGAAAGACCGTCTCCAAATAATGTCTGACATTGAGTCAATGGCGCCTCTTCTGGAGATTGAACAATGAACCAAGTAACCGACAAAAGGCGGGCAGCTTTGGGAAGAATTCCTTTAAAGTACATTTTTACAGTATTGTGTTCGTCATAGTGCTATCAATAGCAATTTGATTCAAATGCTTTGACTTTGAAACAGGCAACTTGAATAATATACTCAGTAGTAGTGTTAACTGTCGTGGACAAGCTCAGTCTTACAATAGCCCCTCTCCCAAACCAACGCCTTGGTTCAGGAAAGACGACATACAACAATCGCCGTTTTGTTTTATTAATAAAAGGATATAACACTGAACACATTAAAAGGAATTAAAAGGGAACAACAACAAAAAAACAAAAAAACAAGTCTAAAATCAGGTCAAAAGCAATCTGAAGCCAATCAAATTTAAAATGGAGCCCGGAAGAAGTCTGAGTTCAAATACACTTCATCATGGACCACAAAAGAGTTGATTCTGGTAGTTCATGGTGTGTTTAAGTATTTGCCCACCTCGGAAAATATATTCTCATCATTCTCCCAATCTTTTCTTGTGACCATGCCACTTTTCCATGACTCTGAAACACTAACAAATAAGATGACGGATAATTAATCACAGGAGGAAGCAACACTAACATGCTTGTACTTCCATGTCACATTCAATTGAGTTCAGCAGGAAGCTGTGGGAGTAAAAATCAAAGGAAGCTCTTGTGATTGCTGAAATCCAGAGACAGGGACCCCTGAGGGCCTCAGAAAATCAATTAAAATCCCGGCTCAACGCTGCCTCTTCAAAAAGCTCTGTAATTTCCAATTTCCTTTGAAAGAAAAAGAGAAAACTAGAGGTAGCCTCCTGATTCGTGATCATTCTCCTTCACCAACTGTTCAGGTTGTGGCTGACTGTTTCCCTCCAAAAACTGTGTCTTGAAACACTTGTGAGGCACATTAACGTGGGTTCTGGTGAATACGTTTCAAGTAAAAACAGACTTTTTTTTCCTCTGAGAAATTACAAAACCTTCGTAATGACGAATGTTGACAGATTTGGTCTGAAATCCGAAATGTTTTATATGGTGACACTGATCTTAAGCCATTCATTGATTCATCTTCTATAGCATTTTTGACAAAAGGCTCCTACACCCCATGATTTTGGAAATCTCGGACTGAAGATGTATGATGATGACGATATCGTGTGTTCTTGTGTCGTGCAGGGAGACCGAATGGTAGATTGTTGATACTACCGTCGTGTCGCCACCAGCAGCCTGCAATGCTGCGTCAAAACTTCCATGATTCATCACACGGCACTGCGATGGCCTACAGCTGCCAACCAACCAATCACAATGCGGCGGAATATGACGCACCATCAGTACAACTTGTTGAGAGACTCTAAACAATGCTGGATGCACTAAAGGTTTGTAAGTATAATAAACATGCAAAGACTTGATAATGCATTCACACTCTTGTCGAAGGAGGCGTACCGAGGATTTTGTCTCATAGGCTTTGGAAAATAAAGAAATCAATCAAATCACACGTCATCGATTTGTTTTCTTTCATGGAAAGGGTTCAAGATCATGGAAAATCCTGGGAGGAGTTTATTAATAAAATAGAATTCATTCATTTTCAACACACAATGTCGTTTAGAATGAGAGGCTTTTCCTCGGCTGGCTCCTTTCGACTTTTGCTTTGGAAATGCTTCATTAAAGCTTTTACAGCTTTCAAGTTGTGAAAGATCTTCTCAGATTTTTTTTTTTTCTTTTCTTTTTCAGGTTTAGTTGCTTCAACACCCCTTTATGTTCAATAACTTTCTTCAGCAAAACATTTAACTCCACAAAATATAGTTGTTTTGTGGGAATCAATGTTACGTCCACTTCCCCCAATGGGGAACGCAGTAATGCATGCAAAATCCTTTTTTAAATACTTAGTTTAGTTTAGCACAGAAAATGGAGAGAGCAAAGCCTAATGGGCTTGAGTTTCAGCCTTTCCGAGTACCAGAAGGCTAACAAATAAAAGCAAGGACACAGAAGTACGAGAAAAATCAAGGATAAATGGAGAAAAGTGAGAAAAAGAAAAAGGAGACAGGCCAGAATGATCGTTTTCAGTGGAGGACAGTGGAAACAAAATTAATCATTGAAAATAAGGAGAGAAAAATGTGTACTGCAAAGAAAATCAGAAATGGTATAGAATCTATTATCCTGGAGCGTGCAATTTAGCAAGCTTTATACAGGATCTCAACCCCAGTGTGTCTTCCATTCATCTTTGACGCTGCTTAATCCTGTGCAGGGTCACAGGGCACAGGAGCCAATCCCAGCTCACCATGCGTGAGGGCAGGTTACATCCCGGACACGTCACCATGAGTCCATCACAGGGCAAACACAGATACACATTATTGATATGTTCATCGAGTCACAGAATTCTAACGTACAGAGAGACGACACGCCGGCTGCAGGTGCTGATGTACAAGACGAGTTTCAAAGTCTTGTTTATTTTCTCAAAAACGACGAATATAAAAACAACCAGAAACCGTTAAATCCACATCTGTCCGCGATCTACATTGCAAATGAGAAACAAGATTCTATGATACATTTTGCCGCTACGGGTTGTTTAATTCAACAATGTGTCTCGTCGCAGTTATTCTCGAAAAAAAAACAGCTTTGATTTGGTTACGTGAAAGGAGACATTTTCTTTTAATCTTAATACTATAATTTGCTAAACTACCTAAATTCAGACCAATTACCAAAGCTTGTGTTTCCCACAATGGAAGGCTGTGATTACCGATGACACAAACGTGGGCGCCTGCATCCAAACAGACACACTCGGAGATTTGAATGCATTAGTGTGAGACCACTTTTCATGGCGGCCTACATTTGCGTCCCGCTCATCAGCTCCATTTATCACTGCAACAGACCTCCTATCAGCCAAACACTCATTAGCTGTATGTTTTGCAAGGTATTGTCACACAAAGTACAGTCCATATGCAACACGTGCATGAATAATGATCATATATACAGGCTGTATATAGGCCATAATAATCAATCTGCTTCAGCAGACACGGAGGCGTGTCTTAACTTTAACCGGTCATACGAGGAAATGACTTTGGCCAACAGGTACATTCACAGAAACTACCTCATTAATAAGCATATTTAATGGCCTGGGCTGCAGTATTCGGTCCTCTGAGGGGGTAGAAGTGTTCACATTACCATCGCCATGGAGACCACATGAGTCTGTATTTACCAACTCCACATCATCTCCGGGATAAATATTTTTTCGTCTGCATGTTTGAAAGTGAATGTTTCCATGAAAGCACAGACCCCGAACAACACCTGCAGCTCATGGGCAAGAAAGAAAATGAGAAGTTGAGAAAATGAGAAGAACATGGCTTCGGGGAGATAAGTACTACCTGCATGCCGAAGAAGAAGAAGAAGAAGCTGTATCTGTGGTGGAGAATCCTGAAAGCCTTGAAAACTGACTGAGATTTTCTTTTAGAATATTGTCCAGGAATATAGCCTGTTTGTATCGAGGACCTGATTTACCAAAAACTCCTGCATTAAATGTGTTAAATCGTACGCTTATGCAAATAAAATGTGTTTTGGGTTTGAATGCATTTTGAGGTCGATTTTCTGACAAGTACACAATGAGTGACAAGCGTGAACAACAAGTACTAAAATTAAGGTTTCTCGTAATCTAGACGCGGTTTACTCAAAAACAATCTACCAAAAATGGTTTGGCTTCCCTCTTCATTTTCTTGAATACGCAATGGAATGATTGGATGGATCGGTGAGCCTCGATAGGAACAAAGAATGTAGAGTTGGATATGTTAGTGGAGGGGCTGCACAGGAAATAGCTTATAAAGTCCACACGCAAAAGTTGTTGTGAGCCAGCCGAGGAAATGTCTCTCACCACAATAAAAGCAGCATCTCTGCTAAAGGTGTCGCCTCCTTTTCATACGCACAATAGAGCCATTTTCCCAGACACACGTGCAGACAGAGAAAGTTAAATGAGGAGGTGCTGAGTTGAAAAGATAATGATTAGGCAGACAGACAATGGAAGCTGCCTTCAGGATTTATTATTAAAGAAATGATGGCGGGAGCTCGACATGACTCACATGATATGAAGCTCTTAATGGCACTCCTCTCAGTCTCTTACTTTAGTATGATAAACAGTGATAACAGGGAGGATTTATGTATCGCTGCAATATGAAGCAAATGGCTGTTGATTTCCTGTGAGGGGCTCTGATTAAAGGAAAGCGTTAACCAATGAAGTGGAAAGAAGCACAACTTGGATCCGTTTGTGCAGCCAAAGTAAGACAACTAAACATTTCAGATTAAATGAAGACAAACAATTTTCTGACAAATAGATTTAACCGAGTAAACACGTTAGCCGTGTGCCTCAGGAGCGCAAGATAGATACCAAATTATTCCTAAAATATCAAATAAGAACAGAAAGCTGAAAGATGGTGAATTGCACCAATACAGCATAGTTCTTGAATACAAAGACTAAAAAGAACCCAGATTTAAATAAATATATTGCAATATAGTGAGAAATTATACTAAAGTTAATTTACAATTTGTGACACAGTCAAATATTTTTTAATAAACGCTAACGAGCTTCACTGTTACAGCCTTTAAGACAGATTGACAGAAGACTGGCTGACAAAAGTACCTTAATATTGTCCTTCAGTCTGCCGCTCACTTCCCTCTGTGAATGCTAACAGGAAATAAATACCCGGCTCTCTCGTAACTCACTCAAATTAAACAGCGACAAAACTGAGGCCCTCCTCCTTGGTACTAAATCCAGTCTTTCAAAAACTGACAGTATAACCAGCAAAATTGAAAACTCCACCATCTCTCCCGCCCCCCTAGTTAAGGAGCCGTCAAGGATGACACCCAGACTCTTAACGTTCCAATCTCACTTCAATAACATCCACAACAACCGCCCCCCCGCCCATACCTCTCAGATCTCCTCCACATTAACACACCCACCCACACACTCAGGTCCTCCTCATGTCTCTGTGTACCGTCAGCTCCTCTTTACACTATGGGGGGCCGAGTCTTCAGTCGCTCTGCCTCCCGCCATTGGAGCCCCCTTCCACACCACCCCCGGAACATAGACTCCCTTCCCACATTCAAATCGGCACTTTGAACCCTCCTATTTCGATTAACCTATACTTCCGAATAATTACGATTATTATTAGTTGTTCGGTAGTAAGTATAACAAATCTAATAATTTTATTCATAATAACGTTTTGTTTTTTTTTGTATCCAGATATATAATGTGATTGTATCTTTGAATATGTTTTTTAATGGACCTTAGTTGGGACGTTGTGCTGTAGTTGTTTTTAATATAAGATCATTTTTCAAAAATAGGACATAAATATCAAACGACACATAAAAAAAAAAAAATCAGTTTGCTGTTGTTCAAATGCCGGCTGTCAGTATCACAGCCACGACCTCCTCTACATTTTCCTCATCTCTCAGCATCAGCGTTTCTCAATTGTCTTGTCGAGTGTCTCCCCCGAGGAGCCCTGCAGCACTATTTCCATCTTTGGCGCGTTTCTCGCTCCTTTGTGGCTCCATTCTTCGCTTTATTTCCTGTTCTTACATCTCTCCGTGCCTCCTCCTCCTTCTCACTCAGCTGGAGAGGACACACACAGGGCGGTAATGAGAGTGCACCACCACGTCTGCAGGAGGCACGCTTTCACAGCCCATCCTGCATCCCCGTAACCATGGAAATGAGCGCCACCATTGTGACCACGAGCCCATTAATTCTGACAAAAATATCAACGGCAAGCTGACACGACCTTGCGCCATAGGTTGTGGCTCGACTTAAACCCCTTTCAACAGCCCGTCGATGGAAACAATGAACACAGACACAGTCTAGGACTGGTGTGCACGGATCCACAGACTGAGTAACGGCAGCGTCTGTGAGATTTCGGAGCAACAAGTGAGCCGCAAGCTCTACAAGCAGATGAGTCCAAACTTGGATATACGTCACAACATCCACGATTCGCATCCTGCTGAAGGCAAACCCTTCCCATAGCGTTCAGAAATACTGAGGAAAGTTACAACCTTCTGCTCTAATGAACAGCACATTTCTTTTTAACCATTTAAAGCTTTAAAAGGCGTCTCAATGGGATCCATGTCTCCCTAAATTTCTGTAAAGGTTTCTACAATCCCTGTGACCACAGGGTTCTTCTATATAACGCTCATGACGAGTCCTACCACCCAATATAATAAACCTCAACGCACACAATAACTTGCGATGCGCTGTGTATTCTGACACCTTTTGAGTAGAACCAGTACCAATTAATGCAGCAGTACAATCCTCTGTTCAATTAGAAGATAATCTAAAATAAAACGCGTTTTGTTTTCTGCTTAAAGTTTTTCTGAGATATTGGGATTACAAGGCTCGTTTCAGATTTAACAGAAGTACCTCGAGAGCACAGCTGTAAAGTTTTTCAGTTTCTGGGACATGCGAGACATCGAGAATCGTCGCAGTTCAAGAATGATCAGTTTTACAACACGTGTTGTAGAATTTCTCAGAGTTCTAAAATCTGCAGGCGTTCAAGTTTTAGAATTTGACAAAGTTTTAGAGAGGTTAGTTTTAGAACTATTAGAGTTCTAGAACATGTCAGAGCTATACAGAGTCAAAACGCAGACTTCTCGTAATTAGCGGTTATAATTTTTGTCAGACGTCTTATTGTAGCTAAGGGACATTTAAATAGACACGTACCTGTTCAGACATCACCATTTAACCCAACGCTGATACATTTACCATAATTCTGATTCATGGAGATCGTCCCTGAAACGATAAACAAATACGGGAGGAAAAAGTTCCGCTGCGGCAGTTTGCATTGCAGCGGAACTGGAGCCTGAATATGAAGCCCCATGCGCCACTGCACTGCTAATGCTTTACTTCGACCATGCTGTGGGTCACGCTGTGCCGAATTTCAATTACACTGAGGGTGAAGACACACAAACGCACTCTGTATCTGCCTGGTGCTGCTCTCAGGTGTGCCCTATCTGCGCGCCGACCGGTTTTCACGCCTCGGTGGTGCTCCTATAATGCAGATAGGACCCGATGTCTCTCAGCGGGTAATTGCTCAAAATGAAATAACAAAATAAAGATAGGAATGAATTCTGATGTATGCCAACAAGCGCCCAAGTCCACTCACACTTTCACACATCTCCACAGAAGGGAGAACGGGCCTCCAGGTATCTCTGTAATAGTCTCTCCTGCTCGCTCCATGTTATTGACTTTTAATAAGACGTCTAGACGAGACATCCCCGAGCATGATAGACGGAAATATGACGACAGACTCTGAGCTGATCTGCCTCTCACAGTAAAAAAAAAAAATTATTAAAAATCAAGATGTAAATATATTTAGTTTGATGTTTGAACAGAACATTTGTATTCGTCTGCATCTTCACCGCTGAATGCATTTTGAGGATTTCTAGATTTTAAATCACCAAATTCTCTGAATCAATTCAAAGTAAAAACACCATTATGTTTGCACTTCATGCTGCCAGGACTCTGTTCATAAAAAACAGGCATGTAACACTTTAAAATACAGATCATGCAGCACTGTGCATGATTGAATCTGTTGTTTAAAAGTGTGTGTCAGAAAACAAGTGTGCATTGAAAAGAAAAAGAAAAAACCTCTTACAGGAGGGATCCAGCTGTGCTCCCACAGGATTTCCACAAGAAGTAATCAAACCAGGAAACACGTGAAGGCAAACAAATGTGTGTTTGCAAACAGTCTTGCACTGTAATGGGCCACTTTTCTCTTTAAATGTTCAAATTAATCATGACAATGTTGGAAAAAAATATTTTAAATAAGATGGGAATTAAAAAGTAAATATGAACAATTCTCGTAAATAAAAATAATGCATTTCTCAAGTTTTTAGTAACAAATGTGACAAAAACATAAGTAATTCTGTCAGTAAAATCTAAAAAAACCGGTAAAAGAAAATCTTGAAGAATTCACATATTTTTAATTATTACAAAAACAACCATTTCCAATCATTGAAAATTACAGATAAATAAAAATCTAAGCTGTAATAGTGATATCGACCTGTTGACGGCAACGCTTCAAGCGAAAAGGCATCCTATTTGCGTTTTCCTTTGAGAAAGGTTTTGCTTTTACACTGCAACATTTTGAAAAAGACATCCATTTACACAGGAAGGGCAGAAAGGCTGAAATTTAGCATGCCAGGCCACAAGGTGGTGCTGTTGGTTGTTTTTGTAATGAAACCACGCACACAGAAAACAATACACTATAAACATTTGCAATGGGAGTGCGCGGACCATGTTGGATTGTTCGTACGGTGACTTTCAACTATAACTACAAGTCTAAGGGAGTCAGGTCACCCAAAAGAACGATTTACTACGGCCGTGGTGCGCATGCGCAGTGGCAGCGTTTCACCGAGACAAAGTCAAAGCATCTACAAAAAGTCCCACCTTGGGAACCGCTTTCTAAAAGTTGCGTCTTCAGTGGAGATGGACACCTAAAACACAATGAACGTTTTCCATTGTGACAACCGTTGCTCACGGAACGACTGAAACATGTGAACGCCTGTCTTCCTTTGGCAACATTCAGAAACGGCGTCAATATAAACCACGCTGTAAAGAGCTTTAACCTCCTGGGCGAAAGTGTGATAGACAGAAGCTCCTGATAAGATAAAGCTCCGGGGCTAAAAGAGGAAGGCGCGACACAATAGGATCAGACCCGGAGGAGGGTCCAGGTGAAGGTGGAGGAGTGGAGTGTGCGTTGGGGCGATAGCCGGAGATTGAGATGGCGATGAAAGCTTTGTGCACAGGTAGCGACAAATACATTAGCGAATCCAGTGTGGCCGAAATGTTGAGGAGGCAATGCAGCGAGCGATGGAGGTGGAGGAGAGAGATCGAGGGAAAGCCAGTTTGCAAGAGAAAGAATCAAGAGACGCTCTCACACAGCGACATTGTATGTTTACCACTGACTTGTCAAAAACAACTTTGTGTTTAGGTGATGAATCCAGTATTAAGTATTTGTTTTGGGTCACTCTCACAGTACATTTTCACTACTATGTCTAGAGGATATTCGGTAAACAGGCGATACGTTATCGAGTTTTGCAAAAACAATGTGATTTGCGATGAATACAAACCATGTGTTTTTGTTGGTATTTCTTCCCACCACATGTATTGCTCCAATTCTCTCTTGCAGCGTTTCAGAAGCAGAGCAGTTTATTGACTTTGTTGTCATTTTTTCCTGACTCCTCCCCTGTGGCCAGCGGTTTGAAATGAACAGGGCTGTTTATCAATTAAACATGCATTAGTTACTTGCTCAATTTGTATGAGTTAGTCAGAATTAACTGCACTTTTCCTTCATATTGAAGACTGTGTCATTTGGAATTTGCAGAGGATGAATCCACATTGCATTGAAATGTAATTTATCACAGTTCACTTGGTCAATATGTACATTGTCCACGTTGATACCATGATAATGATAAGCTCATGATATACTGTGGAGCCCTAGCAGCTCCTCTCCATCTTATAATGGAAGTGTACTTGTTACCTGGTTGCATCACTGACAAGGTAATGGTGAATAAAGTAGTGAACGGCTCCAATGTTACTGGTGTTCATAGCTGTGAAATTAGCTCCTGTACTGTGCTGATTCAATTCCGATACGTGCGTATCGCCTCATGATAGAGTCTCACTTTGTTCTACAGATATTTGAAGCATAAAAAATAAAATAAAAAGATTAAAATGGCTCATGCGTGCATTGTACATTGTGATGTGGTGTTAAACGTTCAGTTTGAGAGGAACATCTTCCAAACTCAGGTAGAAATGGAGAAGCACCGCCGCTGAACCATAAACAGTCACAGATCTGCCAAGTAATAAACTACTAATTTTACTAAAGAGTTGCTTCTACTCTTTGAATTATAACCTTAAATGCGCATTTCATCGATGTTTCAATAAAAACCCAAATAACGTCCCTACAATCAAAGGGTGAACGGCTCGAAGCAAGGCCACACATACACACATGATCTTAAACCCACACCTCACTGTCATCTGCATCCAAAAAATAAACACTGAGATTTTTTTTCAAACTGGTTTATTCTATGCATTGTATTCTATGCCAGACGGTTTTACAGCAACATCAATTAAAGTTGCCCTCTAGTGGACAGAGCAACAATAACAGCAGCAATGCAGAGAAGCAGGAGTTCGGGCATAGTCGTTAAAAGATGACATTTGGTTTGGACTCTGGAAAAACTGAAAACTTGCTCTGCAGATGACGTGAAGGGTTTGGATGCTTTATTACATATAAATGTATTTAGCCCCCAAAATACAGAACGCTTGGAAAAAAATAAAATCTATCTGACAGGCAGAAAGCAAGTGCAATGGAATGAATACAGCTATATTTCTTGCAATTTAATAAAACCATGAAAATGCCAGCTGGTTCGGATTTTTCTTTTCAAGCCATGTTGAATCTTAGGTCATTCTCCTATTTTAAAAACTCAATGCAATCAAGAGCACGAGATCATTGCACAAGCCGTGTTCCAACGATTCATTTATATGTCACCATTTCAATTACTACTTTTTTTTTTAAGATTGACATAACATGATTAAAAACTGTGTTCTGTTGTTCTTGATTTTTTTTCCCTTAGTGTTTTCTATCAGTCTCTTCTGCTGCTCTTGGCCGCGTCGTTGCGAATGTGAACTTTGTTCTCAGTTAACCTGCACCTGGATTAGAAGGTTTAATAATAAGTTGTTTGCGACAGTGATTCACAGCACCTCAGAGAGGAGGGGGAGGAGGAGGAGGAGAAAGAGGATGAGGAGGGTTCACGGGAGTCTTACTCCGTCTTTAATTTGACCAGCAAAAAACCATGCCAGACAGGAAAATGTTACTTTGCGACTATAGAATGTAAACGTTGGATAGTAGCAGCAGAGAAGCCCCGCCCATTTATCATTTCTACCAGAAACTTAAGAAGTAGACACTGCAGTTAGCAGTGATGTCACCTAAGACTGTTAAAGCCATCACTATCAGATAAACACGACATGAGAGAGGATGACATTGTGCACGTTTGGACTTTGTAAAAAACGTTAAGCTCAACTAAAGACAAATGAGCAGTGAAAACAGTTTACAAATACTTTTAAAAGGTTAATATTGTGAGGCAGCATGCTACTCTTGCACGTTTTGCCCAATAAACACTCATCATCACAGAAAGTACTGTGGATCTAAGAGTGAGATGGAAAAAAATAAAAGATATCAAAATCAAACTGCACAATGAGATATGGACGTCGACAATGACTTGTCGTTACACTCGCTCAAGTTTGACCTCGTTTCTACATAGAGACTATTTGATGTCGTTTTTCGGAAACGATGGACAATCAACGCTTTCCGAAAAAAGTCTCTGCATGTGAACTTTGGTCATGATTTTTACAAAGCTGCATGTTGACATGTGATAGATATGTACAGTATAATCAAATGATTACAAACTGACAGTTTAAAGTTTCTTATAGACAAAAAGTAATAATTACCTTTAATAGACTGTGACGTCTCATTTGCGCCGCCATCCTCTTCTCACAGAAACACAACTGGTCTCACAAGTGAGAACATGAAATAAGAGTCGGAAAACAGAGCGCATGGATGTATATATATATATTTTTTTTTTTGCAAGTTGGGGGTCTAACACTGCTCGCTATTATCTGTGTGTGAGGTGTGTGAGAACCCTGACCTCTCCTTCCACGTGTGCCTTTCTGATTAGGCATCGATGGCAAATGAAGAGAACAGAGTGAGGAGTTAATACGACCTCCTCCTGGTAATCCTGTCAGAGTTGGAAGCAGCAGATTATCTCTGCAATACCATGACAAATCATCAATAAATACCCCTCGGGTCAAAGTGCTAGAGGAGAGAGGAGACTAATAGGATTCCCCGGTCACAGACTGCCGCTGCGTTCAGCCCGCTCTCACGTAGCAGGGCCTACTAATATAGATGCTCTTATGACAGAGCCTATTAAGGAGAAGTGGTGTGCAGCAGGCGCCGTAATCACTCCGAGCTCTCGCAGACTCGGAGCAATATGTCTCTGTGATCTCATGTCTGCTGGATGAGTCCTTATGTCTGTCAATCTGTCACGAGAAAGGAAACACAGAAATATGTATTTTTTTTTTATTTTTTTTTTTTACATCCAGCGAGCTGCAGCGTGGCTTCGGGAGCCTTCTCCACGACTAACTCAACTGAACAGACTGACAAAGAGGATCTCTGTCGACGAAACTGATCAAATTGTTTACTGAGCTGCGGAGTGACTCATTCGGGCAGAAGGATGTGGTCAAAAAGGAACCCGGGGTCCGTCTACATTTGCCTGACTGTGTCTACACGGAGAGTCTAATAAGAGCAGCTATGAGTCACCAGTGTGCACAAAAAAAACCCACTATAATACAGAATATTCTATCCCTTTCATCTAAGTAATGAACAAGGTACTTCACCTGCAAACAGAATAAAACAAATCTTTTTAATTAATAATTATTTGCCTGTAGCTGTGAATGTGATTGTCTATCTTTCTTTGTGCTGTGACTAATCAGTATATACAATATATGGACAAGAGGTAGTAGGGTCTAAACCCACCTTCATGTTTGAAGCAGTTGATTGATTAGGAGCGTTCCTTCAAACAAAGATAACGTCCAGATAGAACAAGAAGAACCTACCAGCCCCCTGTGAATGTGACCTTTTGGCTCCATGAGGTGGAGATGAACCCTACACCTTCATGTCTGTGGTGAAGCAAAGAGGTGGTGTTTGTGATCAAACGTGTTAAAGAGTTGATTTCACCGGTGACGGCTCACCGCTGATTTACAAAAGAATTCAATATGGAAAATGATCTCTCACAAAGTAACAGGGAGGAGATCTTCACAAATAAAAGTCGAGGGCAGCCAGCTGAGGAAATGCCTCTCACAGCAATGACGGCAGTATCTCGGTTAAAGACTCAGCTGGTTTTCACCTACTTTTCCAAAACACTTAAACATCCTTTGATAACGTGTCACTTGAGTTTTGTACAAAAACTGATGTTTAAATGTTCAGGCAGGGAACCGGTGCTCCAACATCAGAATTCTGCAGAAGCTGCAATTCCACCCGAGGACAGCCGAGACACGTTGGACAGATCTGCTTGCGGGAGTACACACAAATACGAGGTTCCCATATCTGTGCTGCAACCCCCCCCCCCCAGATTTGGGCGTCCATTCAGGTTTCAACAAGGTCTAATTAGTATAATTACTACTCTTCAAGCACGAGGAGACGTCCCCCTTCCTTCACCTCCACTTTGTGCAGTTTTATTGTTGCAGCTGCATCATTAGGACTCTATTCACTCCTGAAATGCCTCTCAATGAGAGCATCCCCTGCTTTTCTTTCCCCCATTTATTCATCCACCAGCAATTTCTTTTCATCCCACGAAGTTTTACTTCCAACGCGGGCTTTGTCACAGAAATCAGTCTGTCGTCGTTTCCTCAAGGTGAGTTAACTTTCCATTTCACGACGTCGGGAAAACGCCTCAGTTAAACTAACAGTTATGTAACTGCAGACATCAGACAGCTCTGTGGAGGTCCGAGCGTCACACGAGGCGAAAATTACTTCTTTTTTTTTTTTTCTTTCTTTTTTTTCTGCTCATTCTTGAGCAGCTGGCCCTCAGCTCCCCGTGGATGGAGCCTAATTGAGGAAGTCGGCAAACAAATGTCACTATCATGAATCATTCCGCTGGAGCTCTGTGAATATTTAGAATTAAAGACGAGGAAGTAGAAATTAATTAAAACCTTGCGCCGTCGACATATCCAAAATAGATTAATAAGATTAGTTGATGAGGTCCCTGATTCACTAAGACACGGCAATAAAGCATTCCCAATTGCATTTTTACCGAAGAATAACACTATTAGTGGCACCACATGCAAACGAGACTTTCGCATCCATCGGTTTCAGTTTACACGACAACGATCTGCTGGGAACCACTGCCGTGTTGCCAAAAAAATGACGTGATACCATGGAAGTATTAGTATTGGTGGAGGAAGTTATCAAAACTCCAAAAACTAAAGAAGGGATAAAACACCCCCAAAAAAATCTTGAAATAAGGATCACAGATTTAAGTCGTGGTCAGCCAAAAAGAAATGCGACCATAAACGTTTACAGACTTGAAGCTCTGTCATTGGAAATTAATTAGCATATACTGTTGTGGAGCAAAAGCTGATAATGCATATTGATAGCAGATACACTATATTGATCATGGGTGTTATTCTGAACCTCAGCGCGCCCCATTAATCGACCGGCCTACACAAATATGTGCAGACAATCATAAGTTTGAGCTTTTATTTTTTTTTTTTCCATGGAAATAATTAGTAGATCAGTGAGTCGAGTAACTTAGAATAATAAACGCTTTGTACAGTTTAGTATTTTCTTGCTGTGATAAAACACCATCATGCATCGGACTTGACAATAATAGCAAGTTTCGTATAGTTCCCAGTTTAGTACCATTTCAAAGCAATCCTTTGAGCATGCAGCTGCATTACTGCAAAGCTCAATCAATACACAATTGTCACCTCAGTTAAACCAATAATTTAATTGATTTGGATAATTATTTGCTTTTTATCACACTTTTGCAAAGTGGAATTCATCACTATTCCGTCAGTCTTTTGCGCATGTTGCTATCGCGATAGCAATAAACCTGGGAAACACTGCGCAGCCCCAATCAAAAGACATCTGGATGGAAACTCCCTCGCTCTCCGCGCCCGGGACAGTTTCCCTTCAGACGCCTGCTTGTTTTCACAGCCGAGACCCTCCGAAAATCTGCCGAGGGGGAAAAAAAGAAGAAAAGGACATCTGTATAAAAAAAAAAAAAAAAAAAAAGATTAAGATGGAGAAGAAGTCAAAGACACTTTTTTTTTTTTTTTTTCCTCCTTTCCTTTCAGTCACCAGGGAAACCAGCCAAAGATGTTCTCATTCAAGGTCACAGGTCACGAGTGACATATGAGGAATTGTTGCTGGACTGAGAGGAGTGACATTAAGCTAAAGTTGGTGTGACAGACAGAAAAAGGAGCGTCTTAATGAGGTGGCTTTTATGTGGCCACTCCACAATGACCTAATTCCCCACAGCAGCACCAGAGAGTCGCCCAGCTCACACACACACACACACACACGCACACACACCATTCACACAAATTGCACTTTGTAGCCTCCGTTTGAACCCAGATCAGACTCTACTCGGCTCTGAAAGGTCAAAACCAAACCAATCCTCATCTAACTGTGTAAGCGCTCAGACGGAAAATTAATCAGCCACTATTACAGCAGTTCTTTGTTTCTGCAGCGGAGTTTATTGTAAATGATGGCTAAATTAACCTGTTTTCTAAAGTAGGGAGGTCAACTGCACAGTGGCGTATTGGTTCACACTCTTCACAGTGAGAATATCCCTGGTTCAAGGCCTTTCTGGGTAAAGTTTGTAAGTTCTCCATGTACGCCTGGGTTTGTTCCAAGTTTCCTCTCACAGTTCAAAAACGATCATTTTAGGCGAACTGGTGACTTTAAGGCCGTGTCCACTTGTAGCCATCGCTTTTAGAGAGCAAAACCTGTAGCTTTTGGGTGGATGAATGTCAAAGCTTTACAGTGTGACTACAGTGTTGTGTTCATGCTACAGAAGCAGCTGAGATTATTGTGGGTTTTACAGTAAAAGGATTCACGTCTTCATCTCTGCTTTTGGAATATTTCAATGTTTTCTGTTGCAGTTACAGCACCACTACAGGCCTGGAGTGAGTACTACGTAGAAGTGTGACACCCCAATAATTGGCGGATCGGAGGTACCCAAGGTACTGTACCCGAGGTCCATGCTATACCGTAGTGGCGCGTCAACCAGGACAGCCCCACAATATCCAGGGTCTTCGACAGCTCCGGACTTATCTCATCCACTCCTGGGGCCTTTGCCACTGAGGAGAATATTTTGCCCATGCAGTCCAGGAGAGCGGGGATCCACGTGGTGTCACGGGGCCCCTGCAACAGAATTTCAACTATTCCCATGCCGTTGCTCATTTTAAAATTGGAAAATGATCTGGCTGCCAGCCAATACTAACATCTACAGGCAGAATGATCCAATGTGAACATGGTCAAATGGCAATAAAGTGCATATTAATAAATGCACAAAAAAATGTATATTATGTTGTTATTACAGTTCATCACAGTTCGGGGTCAATGTGAGTATTTAAGTGTCTAATGTCTTAAAAGAAACCGTAGGTAAATAATCCACGTCCTAGTGTTTCATTGAAGTCTGTAGTTTAAGATTATCGGGTGGCTCAAACTTCCAAGGAGAAACTAACTTCAAGAAAAAAATGCTTTAATATGCACACAAAAAACGTTCTAACTTGTTAATTGAAAGATATCCTACTTATGTTGGGACTGTGACTGAAGACAGGATGCACCCGGTCAATCGAAAACTCTTTTTAAAGAAGTAACTCGCATTCAGGTTAGTACAACAGCGTGCATAAGACACCTATTTGTATGACATACTTCAGCGTTATAAATATGTTTGAATGTATAAACCATATTATTGGAAAAGTTGGGACACAAGTATGACAACAAAAGTCTCTTTGAGTGTTTTTAGTTCTAGTTTCAGTGTAATCAAGTGCATCAAAATGTCCATACACAGACGACTGATGCAAAGTACATAACTTTGAACTGAATAATTGCATTTATGCGTGGTTGGATTACAGCTTATGTAATATAAGAAAGTATCTGGTTAAAATGACAAATTAACCAAAGAATGCATGTACTAATTATCTTTACTTGACAGAGAAAGCATGCATTGTATTTGTGGTTTACAGCCTAAATAATGGTTTGTATACCCGTACTAAAGCTTCAGCAAACATCCCAGTTTCCTAACTGTGTATCGTCCTCATTAAAACAGTTTCCTGCTGAAGGAGCAACTCCAATTAAAAGTTATTCACAGTGATTTCTTCAAATAATACAGAATCCTTCTTCAAAGATATGCTTCTGTTGAGGTGTCATTTTTTCTTCATATCTGACTGGTTTCTGAATTTGCATATAAACATTTTTTTTCAAATTTCTTCAACTACAACTATACATTTGCAACAACACCGTGGAAATGCAGTTTGTGATTTTCATGAACTAGATTTTTTTGTTTTTGTTTGTTCTTCCCCATTTTTAACACTTAGATTCATATTGAACTGAGGCAGATGGACAAACAACTCAAGTTTAAACGGTTTGGAAACACAAACTTGACATTTTAAGTTGGATTAGTCTGAAACAAAGACACTTTAAGCTCCAGTTGAGTTCAGTTGAGTCCACTAAAGTTGTTTAATGTTTTATAGGACTGACTGACAAACATCTAAAAAATGCAATCGGATATGTTTTCGGATAAACAGGAAGACTTTGACCGAACTTGGACAGTGATCACACAATAGCTCAAGGAAAATCTTTTTGTGATCATCAAAGACTCCTTAAGAGATATTGAGGCAATTGTCAAATTTTGTATCTGAAACCCACATGTGAGAGTGGTTCTATAAGAATTTTATGGTAGTTGTCTGATTCTACAGTCTGCAAAGCTGTAACACACATTTGTCTTTATAGACGATATAAGAATGTTCAGAAATGTTCCCTCTTTTAGTTCAGGTTTGGCACAAATCATTTATATTTTAGGATTAATTAGTACTTCAGTACAAAAACCTTAAATTTTTCATGTGATTTTCAAAAAAATTGAATCAATTAGGGCTGCACATTATCAGGTGAACATGGGATACTGTGGTAAATTATTCCAATAACAATATGATTTTGATTGAATACAACCACTTCGATGGAATTAAAGTCTTTGTGTTTCCAGGTCTGCTCCTCCAGATAACAGCGCTCTTTCTCTTGCCCCTAATTCCCAAGAGATGTGACTCAGACATGTTTCCGAGGTGCCGTGTGCGATCGCGCAAACTCCTTAAACTGCAGCTGTCACCGCCACCGCGCTCCGCCTTATCCAGCTGTGTACCCGACTGCGGGCCACGTGCAGAGAACATATATAGAAATTATAAATCATGCAAGATTGGCAGAGGCAGGAATGGTGCGTCCTTGTAAAGCAATGACATGAAAAAGGCCACTTAAAGCAGAGGTACAGCTGCAGAAAAAGGTTTGTCACTCAAATGTAACCGACGTCCAAAAGTGTGTAAAAGATGTAAACGATGGACCGGAGGAGCAGAAGGGCAAAGATCCTCATCGGAACACAAAAATTCAAGTATACAGTTTAATTTGACATCAACTGCAAGTCTACGAATTCCATTTAGGTAATATTAAATTTTGTCTAGTTGTTTTTTTGACATTCACATCTTTATCTCAGTGAACCAACAGAGCTCTAACTTACATTTCAACGAAATATCAACCTATTTAAGTTGAATTCATCTTATTTAGGCTAACACCATCTTCTTTAATTTGGTGGCTGACAGAAGGACTTTGTTTTAGTAACATAGCTGCTCGTTTTGTTTTAGTCGAGCCAATGTAGCAACAAAAAAAAAATTCTCAAATCAGTAAGACTTATCTATTTAACCAAAACTAGTGTCGACTGTGACATTTCAGGAGAAAATCCATTGTTTTTGCATTTTCATTTCAGAAAAGGTTTTACAAATACTGAAAACAATGTAGTTAGCGTGACAGGCTACGAGTTAGGGCTGTTGTTTTTTGTTATGAAACCGCTCACACATGCAACAATACGCCATAAACAATAACAATGTCGAGGACACGGACATTCGTTTGGACACAAACTACCAATGTCACAGGAGATTAAGGACTGGGAGTCATGACACTCTGCAAGCCGCCATTGTTGTTATTGTCCATCTATTAGCACATGGGCAACTATTTACTACTGCTGCATGTGCGGTAGCAGCGTTTCTGAAAAGTCTCATTTTACACCGTTTACATAAAGACGGAATCGGAGCCGTTTACAAAAGGCTCACATTTTCGGTAAAACAGAGCACCGTTGTCGTGAAAACAGGCACCCAAAAGACAACAACAGCTTGTCATTTTCACCTGAAAACGTTGTACACGGGGCCTAACATAGCAGTGAGCATTACCGTGTGGAAGCCAGAGGAGTAAATTATCTTAACGAGGCCAGAACAATAACCAACATAGCGCTCCCAGCTAAAATACTATCAGTCCAGTATTATTTTTATGCTGAGGCTTAGCATCTCTGCTAAAAACTGAGCTGCACCTCCATTTCAATGCCTTAAAAAGAGACATAATCATAAAGACCATGTTTCGAATCGCATGGCGTGCCGTTAAATAATCCACCAGCATAAACTTAGTTTGCATGATCTGCAACACGCGTCTGAGCGAAAACACGCATTGCATGTCAGACGGACGTTATCCTCACTGCAGCCCGTGAGCAGATCAGCTTCTTATACACACAATTTCGTAGTGGATGAGACTCACTATGTGAGCTGTGTCCCAACATATGAAAGAAACCGTAAAATGAATACAACTTGACTTCAATACGTCTTCATTCTGATTTTATGTAATGATGCATTTCCATCAACACAGTGTATTATCAGAAAACCTTGGTTCTGTGTATGGAGAAGGTTGAAAACCACTTCAGTCTGAGCTGGAAACCCCTACGCTGATGTATGAGGTGTTTATCACCTTATAATTGATTGCAGATAAAAACAATTGCAAAGTACTTGAGGCCACATCAGCATTGGGGAAAAAAAAACAAAACAACAACTCAAGAGCAGGAAAGACATTCAATTTTAGATAATAAAAAAAAAAACAGTCTTTCTGCCACAGCTTCAGGTTATATTATGCGAGGATACAGCAATATAGAGGCAGTACATTTTTGTGGGAAGATGAACACGTCCTCTTTTGTTCTGACATTTCAAGTCCACTGTCTGCTCCTTTTTTTCTTCGACTCTCCCCTACTTCTATTTCCCACAATGACATGATGATTCACAGCAATTTGTGCCTTTAAAAGCACCTGATTGTCCCTCTCCACCTGCGCCTCGTGCTCTCTGAATCTGCCATCCTCCCCGTCATTATCGTTTCCCTCTCGTCTTCAACTCCTAAGATTCGTTCTGCACAGCTGAACAAGGCTGGAGACCAAGAAATCGACCGTGAAGATAAGATCAGAGGAAGAAAAAAATAAATAAAAAAAAAGAGGTAGTCTGCGGAAATACCTGTGATCGCCACAAAAAAGTTAAAAGCTACAAATGTCTTGTTGCATTGAAACTTAAAACTTAAAATATTGCTGAGGAATATCAAGACATCAGCAAAACTGCCAGCATGTCTCACGTAGTTGGTTTTGAATGTAGACCCGTGAAAATGTTCATTCCATCTCCTGGAAGGAAAAAAGAATGCCGCAAAAGAATTTCATGTGTCTGAAAGTCAATTTAATACGTGACCAGAATTAAGTAAACAGTAACAAGCAAAGAGAGAAAGGTCTGTCATCTTTCAAAAACACTCAATTTACTACCTAAGTAATTAAGTCTCAAATTAAATATTTCCTTTGAATCATTCAGCAGCTCCAACTCCATTTTTGGAAGTTTTTCACTACCTTTCAGCATACTCACCAGACACTATTAGGTACACCTTGCTAGAACCAGGTTTTACCCTGATACACCTTATATTCTGGTGGCATAGATTCAGAGTCACAATTAGTGATAAAGGGATGGATCTGTTCAGCAACAATACTCGTGTCAACCAAAAAGTTTAAAGTGTACCAATAAAATCTCCCCTCACGCATTACAGCACCTGTAGCGGCCTGAACCATTCTGCCCATTCTCCTCTCTCTGACCATGTCCACATGCTGGAAAATACTGAGTTCATATTAAACTCCTTTTGAAAGACTTTCTTCTCTATATGTAATAAAAAAAAAATTGGTTTTAAACCCAATAAAGGTCATTTATGGATGCTACAAGGTGTGCCTTATCAGAGGGTTGAAGAGCTGAAGGTTGCAATAGCCGGGTTACACAACATGGGGGCGCTCTTAATGGAAGTCCCCACAATGTGGCTCAATAGAATTTGTCCTCACAGTATGAAGAATACAAGCTCAGACACACACACACACACGTCACCATAGCAACCGCATGCAGACATGAAGAACCTCCCTAAACTCTGTGTGTGTGTGTGTGTGTGTGTGTGTGTGTGTGTGTGTGTGTGTGTGTGTGTGTGTGTGTGTGTGTGTGTGTGTGTGTGTGTGTGTGTGTGTGTGTGTGTGTGTGTGTGTGTGTGTGGAGCAGCCGAGTCTGGCAGCCACACAACAGCCCGCCTCTGAAAGAGCAGAGAGATGTCTGACACACACACCTGAAGTCTGTTTATTCTGACACACTACATCAACAAACACTCCTAAGTGTGAAAGTCCGGACACATACACACACACACACACATACACACACACACACACACACACAAACCTGAGTCAGTTTTCTGTTAAATCAGGACACAGCAGCTGTGAGGATGCAGAAACAACACAGGATTATAACAGCTGGACAGGCTTCATCCCAGAAAAACTACAAATAAGGACAAATTCACCCAAAACACCACAACATTTCATTTGCTTTTTTTTTTTTTTTTTTATTAAAGGTGCGAGTCTAATCTAATGGTGGCTGTGAGTTCTTATCTCAGTGTTGTGGGGTAATGGAGTCCATGTCTTCCTACTCGTCTGGTCAGTAATCAGCCACATATCAGAACATTTGAAACTACTGGCAACAGGCATACCCACTGAGAAAAACTTTTTTATGGTTTCCATGGCGTCCATAATAAACACATGGAAACATTCACACACACACACACACACACACAGCTGCTGTTTAGTTCAGGGCAGCATTGTGTTTTTATTCGGCCAGCAGGAGTATGCCTATGAATGTGAATGATGATTATGTGAATGTGTATGTACATAAACGTGTACGAGGTCATGTACATAAAGTATGTGTGTACATAGAAGAGTAGGTCACATATTGGGCTTTTGTACATTATGTATGTATGTATGTATGTATGTATGTATGTATGTATGTATGTATGTATGTATGTATGTGTACATGCGTGTATATATGTATATACCGCCAACTTGTTTATATCCAGATTATTTCATAAAGTACCTTCTATTCGCCCATGGTCAATGCATGAACAGCTTTCTAGAAATGCATACAGTAATCAATCCTTCAAGTGAAATGCATTAGCTATTAGATTTCTTACTCTTATTATCTGATATGAAATAATTGTCAATTTAACTGTCACTCTATTGTATATGAACATAAGTATCTAATATTATATCATTTTTATGAGTAGATATTCAGAGTGATTAAATCAGTTTAAACTTCCTCCTACTCCAGTTCTGGCATGTGGAAACATGTTTGGTTTTGGATGTGTGTGGTTTTTCTTCTCTTTTTTTTTCTCTCTCCCTTTTGTTGGCCTGTTTCTTGTATTCCGTTTAGTGATTCAAATTTGCGCACACATACACACACACACACACACACACACACACACACACACACAAATTGAATTGAGTAAAATGTCAGTTTTTAATGAATCAATCAAGATTAAACACACTTTTCTTTCATATTTACAACTCTCGCAACGAAGTTCTTCTTTTTCAATGTGTACTGCTCCTGTTGGTATTGCAATAGTGTTACATTTGTGGTGTATTGTGCAGCTCGGGCCCTGAATCATAGAAACAATGTGAGATCAAGCAGGCCGAAATGTCAGAGAAAGACAACCAATGTGTGTATCTGTGAGTTAGACATCATTATTACTTATATATACCCTAAAAGTAGTTGTATATGTTGACATCACTATCGCAAAATATTTGTGCAGCCTCAGCGTGCAGCAGAGTTTTACATACAGTAATACAAATGTAAAAACTACTAGAATGTGTCACCTCTGCGTACTTAAAAGCAGGTGACTGGTGATTTAGTGCATTTAAATGAAGCAAATGCAGAATAATACAGACTCCGTTACATCATCAGGTCCCCCCCCCCCCCCCCCCCCCCCCCCCCCCCCCCCACACACACACACACAGGCTGTAGCCCAACACAGCAAAACAACCCGACATGCAGTGTCTCCAGTTTTCCCCCGGATCCATCCGCCCCGAGGTGAGTGCCACGCACCGTCGAGCCGACACACGAACACGCGCTCTGCCCGGGCGGCTCTCCCGTTTCCTCCTCTGCTTTTCTCAGCGTTTCCCCTCACGTTCGCTCTTTCAATTTCTTTCTACGACCCGTCCAAACAGTCTGAGCCGCCGTCTTTATCGGTCCGCTCAGGAGAAGCAGCCTCCACACTTTGAC
Source organism: Lipophrys pholis (assembly GCF_963383615.2). Taxonomy (NCBI): domain Eukaryota; kingdom Metazoa; phylum Chordata; class Actinopteri; order Blenniiformes; family Blenniidae; genus Lipophrys; species Lipophrys pholis. The sequence continues at coordinate 9,827,174 of NC_137632.1, forward strand.
GTCTCTTCTCCTGCATTTTTTTTTTTCCTTCTTCTTCATCTTTTCAACGGAGAAAAAAGTCTAAGACTGACAGTGATAGAAAGGCCCGGCAGCTCTGCGGCCCAAAGATGTGTTTATGTGCAGGCAGGAAGTCATTTGGGGATGTAAACAACTCTCTTCTGTCCTCAGCCACGGCCACGAAGCTGATGCACCCTATTTACTGTATGTCATATACGATTATTCCGTTCCTGTTGTGAATTGCAACACAGTTCTAGTCTTGGAAAAAAAAAAAAAAAAAAAAAAAAGCACAAGGGCTCTGATTTTGATTATTGATCCTCTTTGTGGAAAATTGGTCAAGAACAATGAATGTCCACAAGCATGAATAAAAGAAAAACTGCTATTCTTAATAGCTGAAGTGGAATTCAAACTTTCAGCAATCCTTTCATGTGGAATGAACTCCCAGTTTCAGTTAGGGAGGCTGACACAGACTCTACTTTTAAGATTAGGCTCAAAACTTTTCTATTTTACAGAGCCTACATTTATAGAGCAAGTTCAGGCCACCGTGGACCATTTTCTAGTTAAGCTGCGATAGGTTTGGACAGCAGGAAGAGCTTTACTGCACTGAGCTTTTCCTGCTAAAAAAGGGAGTTTTTCCTTTCCACCCATGTTTGCTCATGTGGAATTGTTGACTCTTTCTCTGTAAAAGTGACTTCAGATCACCGTCTTGCTACTGGTGCTGTCGAAATAAACTGAATCGTATTGAACTTGTTTACTTGGGAAACATGATTTTCTTAAACCTCGAGAATGTAGACGGAAAGTTCAAAGCCATCTTCAATCACAGAAATAATATGAAGTCATGCATGCTGCAATAAACAAGAGCGAGGATAATTGCCTTTAAAAGTATTCCACAAGCAGTTTTATCTACTTGCTGTGAAATGTTATTCTGCGCCGTGAAGAGACGAGACTTTATTTCGGGCACTTTCATGTCTGTGAGGTCTCCAAGGCCGAGAGACGAACACGTGTGGAGAAACGATAACAATAATAAATGTGTGCAGCAGAGCAGCGTGTGCTTTGTCTCTTTCACAAACTCCTGACCAGCAGCTGTGATGAGGTCTGTTCCTGGACAGATGTGGCACCAGTAGCTGAATGATACTGGGAGGACAGAGGGGCCCTCAGTGGTCGTAACCCGCTCAGACACGACCAACCACAGAGGGACGCTTTGTCGTTACTCTTGACCGGCTTCCAGGAGCACGCCGGCCAACAAATCACCGTTCCCTTCTGAGGGAGCCCGACGGGAGAATGGGAGCAGGGGGAGAACAATCGGAGCGAAGAACACAAGTGGAAACATCAAAACGGAGATGTGTGAACAACAATACCAGGCGAGGGGCGGAAAGTTTCGGAGCAAGGAGTGCCGGTGGGAAAGGAGGAAGAGGAGGAGGAGGAGGAGGAGAAGTGGGTTAAGGAGCCTTAATGGCTCCAAGTCTGAGCAGGGACAAAAATAACCTTGTATCAAACATAAACATGTCTCCCACTGTGGCCTTCATATGAAATTCCATGACTTTTCCATGACTTTTCATAATGGACCAGAGGCATATCTCTGCACTTTGCATTTTTAAACTCGTGTTTCTCAGCTTACAATGACTCGTAAAATTGCAATTGTGGAGGTTTTCTTCTGTTTCCTCGGTTTCTACCCACAATTCAAATTGCTGCACAATATGTTGTTGAGTACTGAGATTAATGATTTGCGGTAAATACAAACACTTAAGTATATGCTGTTAATTTCTTTACCGTTCTTCCAAATAACAGTGCTCCTTCTCTCCTAATTCCCCATCACATATTCTCCTGCATTTCACAGTAACAGGACCACCACTCGTTTCAGTAGCAGGTTGGTTGTTTGTGGTCATTTTTCATTCTTTCACGCTATGTACTGTATATCGCACATGTTAATACCATGACATCTACACATTTGCAATATAGCTTGTTGCCCTAATTCAAACATGTGACTGCGGTTAATTGGTGGCTGAAAGCCGAGTCGGAGACAATGGTACAGAAGATTAAAAGATGGATAGTTAGGAGGAGGTCAGGGTGAATGGCTGGGTCAGCAAAACACTTGAAGCTGTTTAAAGCAGTGGTTCTGGTTTTTTTTTTCCCCCCTGAAGCCTCTCAGAGTGGCTCTAAGAAGGTTGCGGTTGCACTTGAGAAAAACTTGACATACACAGTAAATCAAAGACACCGGAAGCTGGAAATGAGTTTAGTTCTCTTTTGATGAAAAGTGAGAGGAAGACTGAAATTCCAGTGATGAGATTGATCACGCATCCGATTCCGTTCACCTTTGGCCACGTCTCGGCTCTCGATATTGCCTCTGCAACAGCATAAGCGAGGTCAACTATCAATTTAGTGAATTTGCCTTTCACAAATATAGAATATCAGGAATGCGTTCGAGGGGAAATTTGAAAAAGGTGGTAGCAGTCGCTCAGGCTTCAGTAGAGACGCTGCCGTTATTGTGATGGGAGGCATTTCTTCAGCTCGCTCACCACGACTTTTGCCTGTGGACTTTATTATAAGAGGTTTTCTTTGTTGTACCTCAAACTTTCACTCTCTCTCTCTCTCTCTCTCTCTTGCCAATGTCATATATATCTGACATTTTCTCCACCGACACTCAAAATTGTTGTTGCTGTTGGGGCTCAGGATTCCGTCCAATCGCTACATGGTGACTGCAAGCAAATGAACGTGGGAGCAAAACCATCTCCAGTGGATCATTGTCATGAGCTTAAGCACACAAAACCCTCATTTAAACACTCGTGTTTGCACAAGATGCCACTCAAGGTGTTTGCCTTAGCAAATCACCCGCAAAAAGCACGCAAAGTGAAAGCAATCTATTTGCAGAGGCGCGCAATTCAGGGGGATCTTGGTGAATCGGACTATGCGGATATAAAGATGGATAAGAGCAACAAAGGGGCCAAGTGTCTTAACAGAAGGACAAGCACACTGTATATTGTTAGAATTCCAATGGAGTCCAACTGAAGCTTGAATTTTTCACCGCAGAATAAACACCAACTGCAGTTATTGAGCGAGTCATTTTAAATACAATCCAGTCCAAAAAAAAAAAAGAAAGAAAGAAAGAAAGGTTTCAGATGCCTCAAGAAATTTCATAGATTCCCTTCTCAAACAACCGTGACATTCAACAAACTCGAAAGCTCCATGGAAACCCCACAGCAGTGCTATCTGGCAGTGAACCTGCTCGCCGAGGCTCCTCAACCCAGCAGAGACGCAGAGAGACGGCGTCCGTCAGAGGCGAGCTGCCAGCTACCTCACCAGCCTGTCAGCGAGCTGTCCACACTGAACCGTCTCCTGAGCCCCGTGTCCTGTCTGTGTGTGTGTGTGTGCGTGTGTGTGTGTGTGTATGTGTGTGTCACATTCATGGGTAATCCCATGCCGAGTGCATGTTTGCCTTCTGGGCCGGTTACGCCGTAATGCTGTAAAGCTAATTGCTGTTGGGTTGCTGAGGGAAAATTAATAAACCAGCCCGAAGCTAATGTGTTTAACATGATTGAGATTAACGTCCCTTTAACTCACTCGCTATACGTGATGGAGCAGCCACTCCAGCGCCACTGCCCGTGGCCTGAATTACAACACACTGATGAGTGAAAAGCCTGAATCATGAGGGAGAAGCAGACAGATTTTCCTTATTTGTGGGTAAAATGTCTTTCCTTCAAGTCATGACAAAGCATCACTTTACCACAAATATACTGGCATTTTCACTATGTTGGCTTCGTTACACACACTGAAATCTAAAGTTTTCACTTTTTTTTCTTTTAACTTAACCGTTCGGCTCTCCTTTCTGCACTTCTACATCACTCCTGAGAAAAAGAGATTTTTCTGTAAAGCTCAGTACATCCAATTATTTACTTATTATTAAGCTGGAGAAAGAGTTATTTCTGGCAGCGCGGGTCAAGAGGTGCCGGGATGCTGGAGCAATTTCAAGGCTTGGATGGACATGAAACTCTCCAGGATGGATCGGGACTGCAGCGCATGAAAACGTTGTAAGGAAAACAAAAAAAAAAGGCTCTGGTCTCGGATGCAAGCGAAGGTAATCGAGTTGATCAGAACGAGAGAGAAGCCTTGTGATCAGAAACGTGGGAAAGGCAGCAACTAAAACGTTTGGCTTTCTTCCCTAAAAAGAAAAGGCTGCAACTTCAAAATTACCATTTAGACATCTGATAAAAAAATAAATAAAAAAATGTCTGACAAGTAATTCATGACACGACCACATAACTGGAAACTCTAATGGTTGAAAGAGCTAAAATGCGACAGGAGACCTAAAAAGGCAAAAGCATGGCTGAAATGTGAACTCGTGACCAAATCTATTGAGATTAGCCGAGGAAAGTGCGACAAATATTGAGAGGAAACTCAAATGTAATGGTGAAAAACATTAAAGTATTAAAATGGACCCCAAAAAAAATCAAGTCAGAAATGTTACATTAAAAAAAAAAATGCATCTAAACTGTCAAACTTAAGAAAATGCAACAAAAACATAAAGAAGATTGTGAAACATATTTAGACAACTTGGGAGAAATGTGGAGAAATACAAATTTCTACTTTTAGTTACGCGGAATTGGTACTTTGTGCTGTCAAAAAAAAAACTACTGCGCAGTGGAAACGAGGCTGTAGACTCTCTGAAGAACTCCTGCAGGTGAAGTCTGGGTGGAAATGTACTTGGAGGTCGCATGCATGTTACGCAACACGACCCCAAACATCTGATTGGCAATCCCTCAAAAACTCATCCTATAAAAAGATTTGCACGGCACTTCCTTGAAATCCGAATGACACGCTCTTGATACTTGCACGACCCTCGGCGTCCGCGCGGCGCTCACTCAAGCTTCTTTCTCGACGACTGCGCCTGGGGCTCACGTTCGCGCGCTGCTTGCTCAAACACTTGCGCTACACTCGCACGACATGCTCGTGACATTTGCGCGACAACTTGATCAACATTTGCACCACACTCGCGAGAGAGCGGCACAAGACTCACTCAACATTCGCCTGACATTCACATGACATTTGAGCGGCGTTCGCGCGACACCCGACTGACATTTTCCCAACACCCGAGCAGCGCTCGCTGGGATCTCGCTGGACGATCACGCGACACGCGACATTTGAGCGGCACTCGGCTGCCTTTCTTTTGAGGCGGCTGTGACTCAGTCGGTGGAGCAGGTTGTCTCTCAATCAGAGAGTTGCAGGTTCAATCCCCCACCTACCCTTATGTATGTCGAAGTGTCCTTGAGCAAGACGCCGAACCCCCCCCCCCCCAAACTACTCGTAAAGAGCAGACTGGGTGCCTCGTTGGTGTGTGACTGGGTCAATGGGTTTGGAGGCGATTTAAGTGAACTCCTTTTACCATTCATGCAATATTTACTCGTAAACCCCTTAATCAATATGTGTAATAGTCTCCCTTGGCATTCCTTCAACATTTGCACCATATTTGTTCGGGATTTGCGCAAAACTTGCTCGACATTTCGACTCTATCAAGGTAAAAAGGCAGATTTTTTCCAGCGGTCTTCTAATGGACCAAAAAACACTAGGAGGTCATTTACAATTTCAGACCAAATAAAAACAAGCGTTCCGATTTTTTTTTGTCCAGTTCAGAAATCCTTTTGTCTGTGCTGTACCGATGTTATACTGAGAGCCTCATGGACGCAACGACTTCACCTTGAAGCCGAAACAAAACAGGATCTACGTTCAGCCTCTGGAGCACGAGGACGTAATTGTCACATACACGCCACGCTTCGGAGTGTGCAGACCCAAACAAAGGGTTGCATTAATGGCGTGCACATGTGCGTTTCAATGGGGGTGAGCAGCCACAAACCGCGGAGCACGTTGTTGTGGTAACGCGAGCGGCGCACGAGGCCGCCTCGGCTCGCCCCCATCATTACGACCGGAGGTAAAAAAATCACGGAGAAATGAAGAGCTGTGCCGCTTTAATCGTGTGCACCATTGAAAACTTTGACACACCAACATGACATTTGGGAATAATTTATATGCCAACCAGTAACGCAGCGCCTTCAGAAATGAGATAGCTCGGTTCCTGTTGTGGATGCGCTGCGTTTATTATGGGTCATGTCAGAAAATATAGCGATAACGATCACAGCGCTTTTTTTTTAAAGGGCTTTTTTTGGGGGGTGGGGGTCATTTTAGGTCAGTGTCAGCGGTTACAGAGTGGATTAACCTGCTGGATTAAAAGTATCAACATTACAAATGTGTGATTAAAAAGCCATTACTCCACTCATGTGTTTCTCTCTTGTTGAATCACTACGTCACATTTTCTGCGATTGTGGCCCTTTCAGCTGTTTTTTTTTTTTACTTTTTTTGGAGTACATTTTGAATTTTTTGGCGTAGTTTCTTTTTCCAGACTGTTTTGTGTCTGTGGTGGGTTTTTCTTTGGTTTGTGTATTTTTTTTGGTCCATGCATGTCCCCTCATAGAAGCTGATCTCTCCTGGTGGCTGTTTTTAGTAATTTTTTTGGGTCTTTTATAATAATTGTATTCATTTCCATCATTGTTTTGAATTTAGTTTTTTGTTGCTTTTTAATATATATCGTTAATTTATTGCAGTGTTTCTGTTTTTGAGGCGTTACCTTGGCTCTTGATGGATGTTTGTCAACTTTAATTAGCGGTTTTGCGTCTCTTTGTGGCACTTTGAGTGTCTGTGAGTCTTGCATTGAATAGTTTGTGTATTTTTGTTTCTATTTTCAATTAATTGTAATGTTTATTGTGTTGTTTGTGTTGGGTTTGAGGCTCTTTTTTGATTCTTTTGTGTATTTTGTTTTGGTGTGAAGTTATTTTAAGTTGCGTTATTGTTATTTTTTTTCATCCTGGTGGGTTAATAAATAGATTTTGGGGGTTTTTTTGTGACTTTTGAGTCTCTTCATGATGTTTTTGTCACTTAAGTTTAATTTTTGTGCTGTTTCGTATTGTTCCAAACTGTTTCGGGTCACTGTGTTTTTATCTTTGATTTGCCTCTTTTGTTGCTTTTTGTGTGTCTGTTTTTAATTGTTTATTTTAGTGTTCATAATGAATCTGTGAGTTTTCTTTAGCCTGGTATGGATTACTTGTGTGTTTATAGCTGTTTAGTGTGGGTTGATGGTGTTTGTTTTTTTTTGTCTCGTCGTGGTAATTTTATTTTTTAGTCTTTTTATGGTAGTTTTACTGTTTTTATTTTTGTAGTTCTTTGTGGAAATTCCTTCTTCACCGGTTTGATTATAATTCTGGTGATTTGGTGTCTCTTGTTCGTCATTTTAAAGACCGACAGCAGTTTGTGGTTCTTTGATGTCCTTTCTTAGCTGTTGTGTGCATCGTTCCCTGATCCAGTGAGAAATATCAACATTGGCTTAAAACCTATGAGAGGGTCTGTTTAGCGTCCCGCGGCCAGCTGAACTCCTGGTACGAGAATGTTTCCTAAACAAATAAGACATTTGCAATAGTAATTAGTCATGGGTCCTGAAAACAATGGCTTCATTGCATCACACACAACCTTAAAGAGGCACAGACACACTTGCCGCCCCATGAAATAAAAGGCGATGAAAAAAAAAAATCACAAAAAGAGTTGTCATTTCCATATTCAGCTCATTGTTTCTCTGATCAGGTGACCAAAATCTAAATATTTTCTAACTGCAATAATAGAAACCAACAGTAAAACGCCCATCATCACATTTTGGGAGTTTGTCTTTTTATAAATCAATCAATAGGGAGCCTGCAGTTCTGATTTGAAGAGGTTTGTGATCATGTGGCACCTCTCGGTGTGTTCCCGCTGACTCCGGGGGGTGGGGGGGGGGGGGGGGGGGGGGTGGCGGCATCGCCGTGCCCGTCGCCGACATCGCTCCTCTCATCCGTCCGCCGTTTCATCCGCTTCCTCGCCCAGCAGCACTGAAAGAACTCAGTGTTCGGCTTCCAGATGGAGCCGAGTCTCAGCGCGCACAAAGCAGGATCACCCAGAAATGTCGCCGTCTACCTCCACCCCCACCCCCACCCCCTCCTCCAACATAAAATATTGAGGCTGACCTGAACATGTCAGATGGGAAACGGGTCATAAACCTCAGCGGCAACTAAAGCGTTTATCCGATCATCCTGTGGCGGGTCTTTAACGTCACTGAAATACGGCATGAATTCAATTGAATGGGGCCTCAACTAAAATATACCTCAAGCAGTAAAATAAGAAAGCCCCATCCAGTGACTTGTGTACAAAAACTACGAACATGCTGATTGCGTTGGGAAATTATGAAGCATCTGAGTGCTATAATTAGCACATTATACAAAAAAAAACATATTATCAATCATTTTAAGTGGGATTCACAATGTATCTGGGTGTGATTCATTAAAACAACAAATCACTTAACAGACAAAGATTCCAGACAGAAATGAATCAATTCTCTATGAGATGCACCCATATGTAACCAATGAAATGCAAAATGACCTTTCTTCCAGTTTCTACCGCTTTCTCTCTTGTTGTCATTACAGTCATTGTACCACGACCCTCATCAGCAACTTTGAGGAAAACTTAAAGAGAAAGTCATGTTGAGGATGAAAATAAAGCATATTTGGAGATGAAGAGCTGCTAATTTCTTAACAGCAGAAACATCATAGAGCGTTTAACCAGATCAAGCAGTCTTGGACATTAATGTTCAAACAGTAAATTAGTTTGTACAAAACTGAATTTCCACTATCATGGATAACCAAATATTTTAATCAATTTAATAAGAAGAATTTTGGACAACCATCATTTTTGGATCGACTCCCAAAACACCAATTTCTGCCTAAAACCATGTTTTAAGTCCTTTTTGCGTCACTGTTACTGTACTGAGTTGCAGGATTTTCACCTTCTCAACTTTGCATAATGGTAAATATTGTGTTTTCAAACTTGTTCCAGTGAACAGATTTTTCACCAGTATAGAACTTTTTCATAAAATGTCTTTCATTCAGCATGATGTTCATTGTATTAGGACTTTTGGTTTTTTTTTCTAAAATGACCTCCACGTGCACAGTCTTGCCATCAACCCTCCGGTTGACTACCGTTCATTTTGATGTCGGAACTTTGTGGTCAAACATGAAAACTGCTAATCAGTTCATTTAAATACACAAAAGATGCACACAATTACATCAATGTCACTCACAGACGTATTTTCAATAGAACTTGTCATTTGTCACGGGCTGCCTTGTCTTTGAGGGCTCCGTTTTTAATCTGCCTTTGAAGGAAACCTTTGAGTCCCCGCCTCATTTATTTTCCGAAGCACAAATTAAAATAGCAACCAGTCCCAGCAGCTGATTGGTTGATTAGATCATTTCTTTTTCTGATAAATAGTCCCACATGGGGACTTTTCTAATCTTTGGTATCCAAGGAGAGACACATCAGGTAATGTTTTAGAGTATTGAAATGACATGTTTTGGCTTGGCAGTATCAGATCAGGGCCTTTTCATTTGGATTTGTTTGTTTTTTTTTACTTGAATTGATTCAGTGAAGATCAGGTGAACAGAGTTTTCCTGCTTCCATAACTCGAGTCCTGTTTGCAACATAAGGCTGAATCTCACTGCAATTGATTTGGACACTTTCCAGTTAAAAATCGATCTATGTTACATGTAATGCTCCTTCACAGGTCTCACACAGCAGATCATGTGAAAGAAGTCATCAAGGAGACGATGAACACTTTGAGAGTAAACAGATACCATGTGCATGTAGTTTTGGATATCACAAAGCCATTTTACGGGTCTATATACAAAAGGAAATGTATTAGATACGAATAGTATTTCATTTTGCATGTGGATAATGCGATACAGGTCAGTTTGCGATACATTCTGCACTCTGAGGCCCTGTTTACTTTACTTAATGGTGCTCAGAGCCACTGAAAACAGAACTTTATGAAAATGCTCAATCTCCGTGATAAAGGGAAAACGAAACGTTTCTGAAACGCTGATATTACACATGAGCACTACAGTCGTAGCAAATAGTTGGGCCAATGCGCAAGAAGGATTTATTCATGACAATGAATGTGCCGTTTACTCTCGAATTTAACAGTGGTTCTCCAGTAAAGTGTACAAATTCAACACAGTCATCTTTTTTCTTACAAACCACAGATAAACGCCTAAACGGCAAAGACAGACCGTTTTAAAGAAGCCTTAATGTTCACAGCGTACTGCTCTCTGTGTGTATATGTAAACAGTTTTATTATACAAAAACAGCAACCAGCCCGAGAGGAAAATAACCAAATTTTCAGTTTTACTGCAGTTTTTAGTACAAACAGACACGGTTTTTCAAAACGTTGCCTGCTAAACGCAAAGCTTTCCTGAAACAAACTGAATTAAACGGTTATATAATCCCATCATTGATGTTATGCTGATGTAACTGTAAACTGCTGATAAACTGCGGCCATACTTGTGGAGTACGGAGTGGTGTGAGAAGCTTCACGGCAGCAGATAATTAAAAGTCTGAAGTCAAACAGAAGCTGATTACGGGGCGATTTAAGCTGCTACTCGCTTACATTTCAGCGGTCGGCCTCTGCTCGGCGGATATGTTATACACGAAATGCAATGACCCGTCAAACATGAGCCGCTCCTTCTTGGCTGGTGACCTGCAACCTGAGCACAGGTGAGGGTGGAGAAATCTGATGTCACTGTGATGTCACGGGGTCAGAGGATCCAGAGGAGGGCAAATCATGGAAATGACTTACATTTAAAAAGGCAGATTAACCACAAAAATACAGTTGTTCAATCTACATAACGTGCAAGGTGCTTTTAGACTCGTGAAACTCACTCGGACGGTTTTCTTCGCGACCGATATAATCATCTGAAAAATGTGGTGTGACCGCTTTGAAACTCGCCTGGAGGAGCATGCCATGAGATGCATATCAAAAAGTCATATAATGTCATTAGAAACTCTCCTGCATCTGAAGTAGATCTCTTCCAACCCTTCATCAGGCACCTAACCGTTTCCCGTAACTTCAACATTTCTTCCAAACAATGGCACGACGAAGACAGTCACAGAATGTATGATAAAAATGTGGTGCGATGGGACCTGCTTGTGTATGCATTTCAAGAACTGCTGAAAACGTTGACAGTTTATGACATTTTGTTTTACACCGTCGTGATAAACAGTATTCAGCCTCTGATGCATATATTTCCCCCCTCAGTGCCCCTGATGGATGATTTTAAGATATGACAGAAATGTGACATAATGATCGAGTATATGCACATACAATTCAGGTCAAGTGGTACCCGTTAATATGTCCATATCTAAGGTACTTGTTTGTAATTAACACTTTATTACCTCTTTAATCTAACTTATTCTTGTCTTTTACTCTTTAACTATACCTAAACAGATACTTTCTCCTGTTTAAATAGGCATGTTGAAATGTATTTTTCCTGAAGTACTTATGTGAAACTTATAACTGTCATGTACTGTTTTATAGCAGTACTCAGTAGATGCATAAATGTTCAGTGAGATTTTAAATCTGGAAAAGGGGAGATTTGTGTTCATTTCCAAGTATTTCAATGGAGTGTATACAAAACAAATACTTCTCATAGGTTCCCTTCCAGTAACAATCAAATGTGAAATTCTCTAAGAATGCTGAACTTGTCGAAACAATTAAAACAAAACTTAACCCGGTCAAGCCACTGTCACCTCTTGAAATAACCCGGGGTAGGAAGTGTCTGATATTCAGGCAGGTACGTGTGATGCTCCTTACCTTGATGATGCTGCTCCGGCGCGGTGCCGCCTTCACGGTCTCCAGCAGGATGGTGTCGGAGTCCTGGCTCCCGACGCCGGGGAGGACGACACCGCTGCGCCGGCCGCGGGACACCCTCGGCGGGATGAAGTCCGGCGCTCCGTCGCTGCACAGCGCGTCTCCACATCCGTCTCCGCGCTCCGACATGTCGGCGAGGAAGAGAGGCTGTCCTCTGCTTGACGCTGAGAGGGAGAGGCGAAATTAATCAAGTCGTCGGATCTGACCCGAATAAAGTTTTCCGCTGCGGCTGTGCGTGGATGCCATTTATAGGAGAAACAGCTCGCAGCTTCCCTGGAACGTCAAGCAGCAGATGTGGAAACTTAGAACCCCGGGTCCGGTGCTCTGAGCTGATCTCCACAGTCCAGCCGCGCTGCGTGAAATCAGAGCATCGCACGCAGGTACGTGGATGAAACCCGGACTGGTGCGTAAAATTAAGAAGAAAAAAAAAAAAAAAAACGGAGACGCGCAACAAGTCTTGAGCGTCTGCGAGGCGGTCAGAGCGCCGACGCGCGTCCAGATGAGGATCGAGGAGAGCTGCTGGTGGAAACAAAGTGTGTGAAAACAATCCGGCGCTGCCTTCGAGACTCTCGAACACCACAAACAAGCGTCTTTCCCACATAAAAACACCGACGTCAAAGTGCGCACAGGAGCACACCGCGGCTGCGGAGCGCGTCAGGGGGAGTGCGGACCTGCAATGGGGGTAGGCGCAGCCGCTGCGGCCGTCTCGGTTGTCCACTCAGAGGAACAGCAGCCGACTTTTGACGAGAACAGGCAACACAATTGACAGTCGCGCCGCCCTCCCGCCCCGCCGCCACCCCCGCCTTCACCCTGCCCGCGCAGCTCCTCCCACACGACGCCCATGCGGCGGGACTGACGCGCGGAGCGGCCAATGCGCGCCTCGGCGGGGAGATCCACAAGGCAGCCCGGGGGTCCGATAGGCGGAGGATGGGAGTCCAGGGACCGAGGGAGGCTTCTTCTAGCTGTTTAGGGTTACAGGGGCGGAGTTCGACTAATATGTCAGGAATCATGTTTTGTTTCACTTTGCTGATTCCCCAAATGACTCGCATTTGAATCGATCGGCCCCGATTAATGACCTTTAATCATTTTAAATTACCTGTTCAGTGTATTTATTTCACTTTTTTTTCACAACTCCTTTCTTTATGAAAAAAAAGTGTCATCGTAATACTACCATAGACTGGCTTTTGATTTAGAATGATATGCACGTTTATTTATTATCTATCTTAAACATTTGTGTATTAAAAAGTTTTATCAATTTCACGTGATTTATATATCTACCATTTTGTTATATGTTATGTTTCAAATTTAGTTTTAATCTTACAAACCTGAGCTTTATCTTACTCTCGTCATTAAGAAATATTGTCACGTTTATGTATTGTTAAAGGTTTGTTTTACTGAATTCCATGTTGTTCTGTTTTAATAATCACTCTTACTGTAACTTCTCAATACTGTTCCAGCCTTCAAGAACAGTGCTAGACAAAAAAAATATTGATTGATTGATTGATTGATTGATTGATTGATTGATTGATTGATTGATTGATTGATTGATTTTGGTACTCCAAACAGTGAATGGTTAATTCTTTAATTCCCAGGTTCAAACATCAAAACGTGAAATTTCACAATAAAATGTATATCCTCTGACCACACAAGAGATACAAATATTTAATGGATCCATGAACACTTGTGTCAGATAGATAGATAGATAGATAGATAGATAGATAGATAGATAGATAGATAGATAGATAGATAGATAGATAGATAGATAGATCGATCGATCGATTGATAGACCTGAGGCATCTATTCTAGACACTTTTGATCTCTTCTGATCGGCCGGTCACTGTCTGTTCAAGCTGAACCGTCCCGCTCGGAGCAGAAGTGTAATAAAAGCGAGATACATTATTCATCGCCACAGAGACTGGCCTCTCCTCTCTTGGGCCTCGTCCTGTGGGGTCAGGGATCAGGGTCAGGGAGGCAGCAGCACCCCGAGGGCTGGACCAGGATTTAGTGCTTTGCTCAAGGACACATCAGCAGGTTAGACTGATGTTTGGAAGTCAGCTCATGCTGATGACCAGATGCAGCCTCCAGTTTGGGTTATGAGTTTTACCCTGAAGGAGACATGAACGTAAAGATTTAATTTACATACAGAGGATATCATTATCATTTCAAAAAGAGAGAAACAAAGACAAAATCTTCAAAACTTCCTAGAAGGATCAAGCCAGCGTGATCCATACTTTGGAGAAATTGACTGTTCATACAAAATTCTTTCTAAATAAAATATAAAAGCCTTTATATATATAGCCATACCTGTATATACATATGATCTGAACACTTCTAAGAAAATAAGTCATTGAATATCCATAGATAGATAGATAGATAGATAGATAGATAGATAGATAGATAGATAGATCGATCGATAGTTACAGTGAAAGGATAAGAATGTCACATTTATCCACACTGAAGCTGCAGAGTGATCAAGTTATATTAATAACTGTTGAATGACTTCTTTTTTATATATTGTTTTGAATAAAAATCCTTCTAAAATGTAATTTAATGTAATGGATAGCCAGATCGTTGCCTGTTTTCTGATTATTGTTTTTCAAAATGATATAGTTTGAGAGAATATTGGTGTTGTTGTTTATGATTTAGCTGATGTATCCACACTCACAAACACAGGATTACTCCGTTATGTCTGTGTGCATATATATGTGCATGTGACCACCAACAAAAGGCTGAAGATGCCTTGAAAATATATTATGTATCAACAAATTAAAAAAAGTAAATCGATACATTTAAACTTTATTTTTTCAGAAACTTCACTTTCTAATTAGGTAAAGCAGTTTGAATAAGTACTTTTTTTTAAAACATTTCTTACACAAATATCTGCAGCCACTTCTGCTTAAACAAATTATTTGAGTGATTTTGAACATGCTGGTGTAAAGTTTGACAATTAAATACTTTTTTAAATGTATTTAGTGGGTTTCTGAACAAAGCTACTAACCCTCAGCTGCTCAGACTGCGTCTCAAACATGCTGATCACATGACCTGCTGCGGTGACCTGGGAAGGCAGCAGCTGAAGCAAATCCGCGAAATAAGAACCCGTGGAAAGTCTCAAGCTCGAGACCATCTCAGTCACAAGGTTTTATCCTCTGAACACCATGAGTCCATCGGCAAAATGTAAACAAATGACCATGACCACTGTATATTTCATAAATAAACCACCAATGCAAACTTTCTGGTTAAGCTTCGAAGCAAGTCTACGGTTCATCAGCTGTTGTCCTTATAGTCCAAACAGATTTCACAAAATATATGAAAAAAATAAATATATCACAAACACAAACACTGTAGGACAATTAATTATGATGGCGAAAGCATGGGTTATATAAGTGAAGAGGGTGGGGTTTGGAACCACCCCTTCATGCAAACTATATTGCACTTTAAGACTAAATCCAGCAGAGAGAAAATATTTATTGAGTTCACTTGAAATAATATACTTTTATCCTACAAAAGCCGGGATGAAAGTGTTTTAAATCCCAGCTGAACACTGAGCTGCCTTTTCATATAGTGGAAACACTTTGAAGGGAGTCGAGATTTGGCTTAAAACTCACCGAATCCCCTAAATTATTATTGTAAGGCGTTCCTGTGTGTGTGTGTGTGTGTGTGTGTGTGTGTGTGTGTGTGTGTGTGTGTGTGTGTGTGTGTGTGTGTGTGTGTGTGTGTGTGTGTGTGTGTGTGTGTGTGTGTGTGTGTGTATGTGGACCTTGAGCCACGCAGCTGTGGAATGTGCTCAGCTGGTGAAGCCTATTAGCACATGCAGCTCGCCAGTGGCACCTCCCTGTTAGAACGAGTGGAGCCGGGGTTCATTTACAGGAAGAAGGAATTTACACTCTTCATATTTCTCATTGGGGGAAAAAACAAAGAAGAAAACTGTGGCTTTACATTGCGTTGACGCAGTAGAGCGAGGACATAATTAAACTCAATGAAATACTGTCTATGCTGAACATGGAGGTTCAGACACTGACTTTCTATTTCTTTACACTCCTTCATTGCTGTTGTCATGCTCACTACAGCCACTAGAGGCCACCAGAGTTATGACTTTTGGGATTCATTATGTGCAACTGGTCCCTAACATTCTATTTGAATGGGACTGATCAAAAAGGATCAACAAAACAAGTAACCAAATTAACATATAGTGACTCATCGGTTTCATATGGACATTTATTGTTACACCAAGTCAGAATGGCAGGTTTAACATTTCAACATCCAGGATTTCCAAATGGGAAGTTTCTCAATCTGATGTTTGAATGTCCTGATAAGTCAGTTTTTTTTTTATTTTTGGGGGGGTTTGTTTTAATTGGACTGGTGTGGATTGTTAGGCAACTCGTCCACGGACAACTCGTCGACAAAACTGCAACCCCGGACAACTGGTCCACGGCCAGCAGCCTCAGTGGACAACTCGTCCATTGGATAAGTTTTCAGAATTTCTTTGAGAAAATAAATCCCGTACAATGTACTTTTAAATATTGTTATTTCTACTTGATATTTTGTATATTTCTCATATATCGAATAGATGTCCATATTTATTTAGTATAGTATCATATGGCTTTGTTTCTCTTGAGAATTCAGATCAGATTTAGCTTATCACACCTCCCTCACACCGACACTGGGCTGGTCACACCTCAGATGTGCTCAAGAGCTTATCAGAGGGTTAGACGTTTGTATATATATCTACTGTGATTTGCAATCAAGACGTCTTCATAATGAAATACATACTATCTTGTGTTTTTGTATCAAATATACTTTGAAATCCTTCCAATCACTAATGCTGAACAAATAAGTCGTGGACGAGATCTCCAGAACCACATGGACGAGTTGTCCAGGGTTGCAGTTTTGTGGACAAGTTGTCCGTGGACGAGTTGTCCGTGCACCAGTTTTCACATTGCAGGCCCCCTAAGTTGCCTCTCACCTTCATTCATCCCCTCTATATTGCTCTTTCGTTTGGATTTAGGCATCAAAATAACATCTTAAAGTGACAAGAAAACACTTTTCTCTTATGTTCCTCAACTGCCTCTGTTCTCTGTTCTTTGCTTTGTTCTGTTTTCTTGGTTTGTATCGCTCATGTCACGTTCCTCTGGTTTTCCTTCCTAGTTTTTAGGCCATGTTTATACAACACTTCACGTGAAAGCGCATCATCTTCGCTGCACTGTTTTTTTCCATTGTTAATGAAAGTTTTTCATTTTCACTTGAAAACATTGTCATGTAAACAGCGCCTTGACCTTTGGCTTCACACTTCCGGCTTGTGATCGGCGTCTTTCTGCCCCAGCTGCTCTCGTGTCTTCCTCTGTGCTCCTGCTCACCTGATCAGCTGCACTTTGTTTCTGTTTGTGCATTCAGGGGTCTATTTCAACTTTGTGATTTATCAGTTCATCTATTCTGCCTGCTCCTCCTTCACCCCCCCCCCCCCCCCCCCCTCCCCAAAAGCATTTCAATTAGATTTTTCTTTCTTCTGTGTGAAAAGACATTTTATTCAAAGGTCTCCTTTTGTTTTCATCCTGAGTCTGTTCTCTTGGGCTAAGTAAAAACCTTTAAAACCATGCTTCGCTGTTACAGAATTTGTTTTGAATAAATCTCCACACGGCTGATGATGCTCGCCCTGAGAGATGGATGTCAATCGATGTTGATCTTCAGCTATTTGCTGCAATGTATGAGAGCACATAAGAGAACCTGAGCAATGCGCAGGATAGATGAAAAGAGCTGATACAGAATGCTGTTATCGGGTCTTGGTCAAACAATAATAATTTCAATACAGTTTGGAAAACCAAAAAGCATCTACAGCTAAACAAATGCGTGTGGACAGTAGGAAATGGATTTTATCCCTCTTAAGTCTGCAGTTACGTTCAGCCCACATGGCTATATTTGGATTTTATTGCCGTCGATTGTCAACACGAGTACAATCAGTGAAAGCTTCGGCCTTTACTTCCAGTCAAACTTAAATTTGCAATATCTGGCGGTTCTTTAATAAAACTGTGTGGCTTTGAAGGTACTAAGAACTGCATGCAAATGTGTATGACGCAGTGATTGCCTCTGATTGGATGCTCGTACTGAGAAAACCCATATGTCGACTTACTGTACTAGTGTAAAGATGAGGATTGTGAGAATCATCAGAATTCGATATAGTGACAGGGGAGGAATATAAACATGGTAAACTAATATCTGCAGAGTTTAAACCACAGCGTACGCTCACGTATTTACTATTTCTCACAAATCCGGTGAAAAAATAAATAAAACTGAAAAGTGATGTAAAGAAACAGACTTGGTGACGTTGGTTCTAATCACCAACGTGTTGATTTATGACCTGAACAGAACAAAGATTGTGTGGCTTAACATTCACTCAGCTGTACGGGCAACAAAGGGATTACGTCTGATCAGCCACCCAGGCAGTGGATTACTGCAGCTTGAATTACAGCTAAATGTTTTGATAGCTGTCTGTGTAAGCAATGGCGGAGTAAACAATGGCTGGACTGCTACTAATAATATGTTTAACGAGCTCTATTAAGAGGTAAAAGTAAAGCGAAGCGTGAGGCAATGACTCTGAGAACTGTGCTCGGCTTGTGGCGTGGGAGAAGCCGTTCCCCGGCTCATCCCGTCAGGAGTTTGTTTTTCCAAGGTCCAAAGCAGACAGCTAAGAATGGCACGCACCTACTGCCTGATATTTTACACATCTGCAAAAAAAAAAAAAAAAAAAAAAGAAAGAAAAGGGCCCGCGACGTGAATTTCTCACACAGTGGTGGCAGCGTAGCATGAAGGCACGAGTTTCAGCGGAGGAGTGCTCGCAGCTGAAGTCAACTTCTGACTCTTCGAACCGGGACGCTGATCCACCGTCAAGAGATTGTTTGTTCTTTGTTGTTACAATGGATCTGTCGACTCAACTTGAATCCTTTTATCATGTGGCAGCAGTGACGAGTGAAGTGGCAGTCAAATGTCAGAGATCGGCGCAGGAAATACCATGAAGTATTTTCACAGAAACGCAGAGTGAAAAGCTGTTAAAAAAAAAAAAAAAAAACATTATCCACAATCATTTGAAATAAATGACTAATTTCCTCTTGTTTATGTCCGTACAGATTACTAAGGAAAAAACTGTAAAATAACTTTTTACAATTTTTAATTAACATTGACAAGTTTGGGACAACTGAAGCCGGAGGATGGGATTCACAGTGACCTCTAGTGGTTGCAGTAGTTACGAACGCAGCAATGCAGGGAGGCAAGAGATAAAGTGCATTGACGGAGAATTCTGTTTCTCATATTGTATTTTTGATGCGTATTCTAATTGAGCAAATTAATGTTGTTTGTAAAATCAGTTTCATTGGGATAGAAAATCGGTTCACGTTCTCTTCCTGATTTGTTGGAAAGTGATGCAGCCGTGTTACACATGTGTTGAAGTTATTCTACTGCCATCTAGACGAACGCAGAAACAATCGTTCATTGTTTAAAATCATTTTGAATAATGTAAAGTGCACCATATCTTATCTTTTTTTTTTTTTTTTTTATAATGTAATTTGGGGAAACCAGGCACAACACCAACTTTTATTATCGCAACAACCATAAAGTATCACATATATTTAATTTCAAACTGTCATGAACAAAAAAAAATAAAGTTCCCACATGTTGATCGTTTCCATGACAACGAAGGTACAGCAGAAGTATTTCTAGTGTCCTTCATCATTCATATTTATCACTGAGAATCTCATGTAATATGTCCATGTCTGAATTCTGTGCACAGTCGGTAATTCACAGTTTCCTCAGCTTTTCTCTCTCCCTCTCTCTCTCTCTCTCTCTCTCTCTCTCTCTCTCTCTCTCTCTCTCTCTCTCTCTCTCTCTCTTCAGAGTATGTTTTCCTGCATGTGTTGGTGGGAGGGAATTTGCATTTAAAGCACAGATGCTGCTGTGAGCTGAACTCCTACATCTCCCCGAGAGTTCGGTAAAATCTGTCTCCCGGGTCGACGTGACGGCAGCTTCACACACCTGCACTCTTAAAACTCTGCAGGGTCACCGCAGCTCACAGGAGAGATTCCAGCTCATGTTCAGGCGAAGAGCTAGAAAAAGTCTAACTGAACTCGGGGTTGTAAAAAAAAAAAAAAAAAATCAAGAAATAAAATCAAAAGAAGTTATATTTTCGTTGAAACCAAAACCACAAACGGAATTCGTACAAGGGACACAGTCAGTACCCGTCTTCTCTGGTAGCTTCTAAATATTCATCTAAAAGCTTCCTGAACCTATTTGGCAAAAGTTTCTGACACTATGATGCCTTCAGGATCCTTTACGTTTGCAGGTGTATTTTCTGCAGAGCATATCTGCGCACCCCTCCCTCCCCCCCACCCCCCACCCACCCCTCCCCCCAAGGACTTGGAGTTGGATTTAGGTCAGGAATGCACCGAGGATGCTAACCAACTAAAACAAAGCATCTTCCTCTTTTTAAATGTTTATTTGCTCCTTTTCAGGCACAAGAAAACACATTAAAAAAAAAAGCCAAATATTTTCATTCTGTTTGTGAACCTGTTTCTTGTTTTGTCTTTAGTGTTTACATGTTCAGAATAAATACATCAAATGGCAATGAAATGCAATATTTGGCTGGTTTTTGTGTTGTTCTAATCTAACATAGGGTAAAACAGTCAGTGGACAGGTCACCATTCCATCACAGGTCAAACACAGAGACAATCGCAAACGCGGATGAATGAATCGAATTGATCTCTTTTTGGATTGTGGGAGGAAATGTAAGTTACACACAGAAAATAAAACCTTTGTGCAGTTTCTTTGAAATGAACAATCATAAATACATGACAATCAACAGAAAACGTTATTAAACAGTTATGATAAACATTGGGATGGGTACTTCTTTTATGTTTTGCCCCATTGCCCTCAGTAAAACAGTCAATACAGCAGATTGAGACATTTTAAGTGAAGTTAATCAAGTGTCCCTTTCCAGACATACATCGGATGCCTCAAGGTCTCTAGGAAGTCATCTTTTGGTGTGTTTTTTTGCGCATACATGTTAAATTGTCAGACGGTGGTAGTAAAAAGTGTGGAGCCAAACCTTTAGAGAAATCATGTAAGACCTCTATCCAATTTAAAGATTTATTTAATGCCAGGAATTGTAAATTGTGTGTTTTGGTCAGTTTAATGCCTTTCAACGGATTTCACTACAAAGTCTTGAAACATCCTTCAATCACATTAAGTGAATGACATGTTTAATTTCTTTGTATTTCCATTAGTTAAAAGGTTCCTATTTGCTGATAAATGGCTACTTTTCCTCCTGTTACTGTTCCTAAAATAGGCCTGTGTTCAATCTTTACATGGTTAAAGTTAAGCATGTAAAGATTGTACCATGAAACTTTGTGCATGAAATGAAAACTTATATTGATTCATGGATTTAGGAACACTTTAAACAGATGAGTTATACCTAGAACTATTGATGTTCGACTTGATAGAAATTAGTGTTTTTTGTTTTTTAAATCAACTCCAGGCATTTTCTTATTATTTGTTTGGTACCACTAAAAAGTGGCCATTGATTTAAGGTGACAGTTAATAAAGTAAAGTCTTCACAGAGTGAAACCAGCCTGCAGGCATACATATGATAGCGCAGACAGGGAGACCAGTGCCTCCTAGTGGACACCGTAGGTCAATATCAACCACAAATATGAGGCTGTAGCTGGTTAAACCCTTTACTGGACAAGTTGACTTTAACGTTCTACTTTTTCCTCCAAGTTAGCTCCACATTGAAATTGGTATTGATCCGATATAACTTGTATACTATTGCAAATAATGACAAAGCATGGCAATTCTGCTTTACACCTCTTGAATACTGACGTGTGTTTATCCCCTCTGTCTTGGAGAAGCTTCTTTTACTGCCAGTTTGTGCAAAGGTCGCCTAATTGTTTGTTTTGTTTTGAAAATCTGATAAAGTTTTTTTTTTAAATAGTGACGCCACAGGGGGTAGAAATGAAGGTGTGTAAATAGAGGGGGCGTATTTTGCAGCCTATTAGGGGAACATTGACCAGTATATTTTTATGTTCCCAACAGATAATATAATGGCACAGAATTGGATTTTGTGTGTGTGTGTGTGTGTGTGTGTGTGTGTGTGTGTGTGTGTGTGTGTGTGTGTGTGTGTGTGTGTGTGTGTGTGTGTGTGTGTGTGTGTGTGTGTGTGTGTGTGTGTCTGGCTGTCGTTTCATATATTTTCATTTCTCTGAATTATTATTTATCCTTTTTAGAAACACAAGGTGGCGCCACCACTAAACAAATCATCTTCATCCTTCATTGAAAAGCCCAACGTCTCCCTGAAACGCGAGCCAAAATACTCGTTCATAGATCACAAAATTAAGTTTAAAATGTCCAATTTACTTGGCACTTAATTATATATTACACTATGTCACAGGAGACTATGGACAATCACTTTTTTAGACTTTTAAATGTCCCAAAATAAAATACAATGAACATCAATCCTGGATTGTGAACCAAAGATCATTAATCAAACATTTTAATCACCATGTGTTTATAAAAAAAATTTTTATAAAAATGTTGGAGAGGGTAAATTCTACTAGTTTGTATTGGCTTTATTCAGTGCATTCAGCCACTTTTTATACACAGTGGCAATATTGTTTTATTTAATATAATGGATATAAATAATAGGATATAAAGGAATATTATATAAAAATGTTTTACTTTATCTGTTAATTTATAAGCACTTATCTTGTAATCACATAAAATTCAGAATTTATTTCTGATAAATTAAAAAAAAAAAAAAAAAAAAAATCAATCAGATCTAATATCTGAGTGTAATAAAACTTTGTTTATAATATTTCAGAGGTTATAAATGTGTTGAGAGGGGGGGCGCTGGTGACTTCAGTGTTTTATGTACTTCTGCATAAACTCTTGTCTTCCTTCCAGCCACTGTTTAGACCAGGAGGTGCTCTGGGTTTCCTTCCCAGCTCCTGAGTGGTTTCCTGACGGAGGGGGCGCAGAGTTTTATCTTTTCTTTTTCTTTTTCTTTTTTTTTCTGTTGTTTTGATTCAGCAAGTTTGAATCAATATACTCCATCAAAAGAGTGTCTTACGCAATAATAACACATTTAAGGTAAAGTCATTTGCATGCTGATATTCCTAAGCTTTCCCGGCAAAGACGTCATACATAAGCTCCGTGCTCTCCCTCTGTTGCCCCTCACCTTCTGTCGCTGTACAAAAGCCTCATTTAACCGACATTTCTCCATCGTGAGCTCCATCGCTTCACCGACATACACAATCCAAAGAGTCATGCGCCAACCATTCGGAGACGTTCCACAACCCACAGTTTGTATTGACCTTCAGACTGAAGGTACAAAGGCTCTGAGGTGTTTTAGCACAAGACATCACTGCCCCTTCACCGATCTTCGTCGTGTGTGTGTGTGTGTGTGTGTGTGTGTGTGTGTGTGTGTGTGTGTGTGTGTGTGATAACGTGTGGCTATTCTGCCGAGTCTGTGGTGATTCAGCACTGTGGGATTGATGTTACATGTCGTGACATATCGTGGATTTAAAAAGCTTTATGATTCCAAGTTAGTGGCATGGGAATGTTATCGTCTAACATTGAAATTCTTCTTACTCAGTAAAGATAATATCTTAACTAGAGGTGTTGCCATATTGAGCGACTGTTCTAATAATAAACCCCTAATCAACACGAGCCTACAAATTCTATGTATAAAGACCGTCTTAAGTTCAATTAACTTAATGCTGATCACATATAAAGTTTTAAAACAGACGTATTTGAATATTAAAGAAAAATTGTGAAAGGTGTGTCTTCTTTTTTTATTTTTAAAGCATTTAAAGTACAATTTTAAAGGCTCAGGACAAAGGATGGTCAGAGTTAAGCAGCGGGGCTGCAGGTGGAACTTCAATATGTTTATAAGTAATTGCTTATATTTAGGATTTCCTGAGCGGTTTTTTTTTTCTTTCTTCTCAGCTGTTATAATCCATCCAGCTGCTTCTTCCTCTCTCTCTCTCTCCTTCCTGTCATTCTATCAGACCAAACAATAGTCAACAGGACCCCGACCATCACACAAAACAATACATTTATCGGTTGATTAATTCCTCCAGCAAATGTGCTTTACTGTCATTCTCATAGTTATTGCTGTCCATAACCTGGCGGTTTAGAGTTTCAGGCTGAAGGATCTTGCGGAGGTGATTAGATGTATTTCATGGGAAAGGTTCGAGTGAACGTAAGTGTCCAGGAAATGAGTATAACTTTGTTAAAAAATCAGCTGTTATTTTTGGAGAATGTGCAGCTGGTGTTTTTCAGTCAGAGTCTCAGCTGCTCCGATTCTACTGACCTAAACACTGTGGCATCTCCTTCTTGGATCCATTTGAAGTTTTTCACTTCAGTTGGTGGGTATAAAATACCACTAAAACCCCCCACACAAACAAAATAATGGCAAAGAAACCTTTCAACTCAACCCTGCGTCAAACTTCTCCACAGCGTTACCTCTGACCTGTCTGGTGTGTTGCATGGTTTTCATGCTGTCTGATCACAAAGTACTCTAATGGACATCTGAGGCCTTCACAGCTACATTAACAGCTGGATTTATTCTGAGATTAGATTAGATTGCGCACAGGTGGACTCTTTTTTTTACTAATGAGGTGATTTCCGAAGGCCCTCTGGTTTCGCTGGATTTTGTTTTCGGGCCATCGGAGTAAAGGAACCGTCAACCTATGAGGTAGAAGTTCAAATAACTAAAAAAAACTAAAAAACAATCAACCACGGTAATGTACAGAACAGTGGAGGCAAGACAGCTTTAAATTCACACAGAAATGTTACAAACACAGAAGCTCAAAACAAGGAAAGAGAGAGGAAAACAAGAAAGAAATGAAGATCAGTGCCGTCAGCAGGGGGTAGTTTAGTCAGCGTGTCCTCGTGTCACACTGTCCGGCGACACTGAGGCGGTGCTGCGCGACTCAAACTCTGCCTGCTGTTACGAAGCAACGTCCGGAGCAGGGAGGTGGAACGCCACGCTGACCTCTGACCTCCGACCCCAACCGAACCCCGGGAGGAGAACGGAGCAGACGGCCGCAGCTCTGCAGGAAGCCTCGTTACCTCAGGACACAGTTCTCTGCTGTCAGCGGTTAAACCGCGACTCTGCGTTTGATCTGAAGCCTGATCACATTCAGGAAACACCTGAATGCTTTTTATTGGAAAAAATATGTAATTTAATCTCTCGTATTTCCTTTCCTTTTTTTTTTTTTTATAAAGTGTGACTTTCCTTTGCTTTCATGACATTTCATGTCATGTGACAGCGTTAATTGAAAAGAACCCATTAAGTTCAATAACTTGTCTAAAACAACATACAGACTCTACATAGAAGATTTCAAATAACTCAAACCAAACTTAAAATACATCTTATATCAGACCCAAAAGCACTGCAGCGAACGAAAGTGACAGCGAGCAGCTCAATAATATCTTTTTTAAAAACGTCGCAAAACATCAGCAAACAAACTCAAAATGCTACAACAGCCTCTAATCAACCTCACAGATCCAAACAGACAAACAATAACAAAAGAGAATGACCATAAATACTCTCAAAATACAGATTTTCTACCTCAGAGTGATGAAAAACAAACTTAAAAACCGTCTTAAAGAAAGACCACAAAAAGCTTTTAAAATAGCCGGAAGAAGATTAATTAAAGGAAGAAACATAGTAAAAGTTTACATTTAATGAACCCGAATCTGCATTAAATGTCTCAAAATAAGTTCAACTATATCTGTTATGTCAAAAAACACTCTTAATTCATAGAGACAGAAAACTAAAAATCAGAGGCAGTGGTGGCCTAAACGTTAGAGAAGCGGGCTTGGGATCAGGAGTTTGCAGGTTTGATTTCCACAGCAGGCAAGTCGTCACTGTGGGTCCCTTGAGCACAACACGTGACCCCCATCAGCTCCCCAGAGCGCCACAATGCCGCTGCTCATCGCATCCTAGATTAATGCAGAAGAAAAATCATTTTGCCAAGAGGATTAAAAGGTGCTGATACATACAGTATTTAGTAGAATTTAATATATGGAGCATGAACTCATTGGTTTGAGGGCCTGAAAGAAGTCAGGGGATTCGACAACAAGCTTTTCAGAAGTTTTTCCCTATTTTTTTTAAGGTTGAATCAGTGAAATAAAAGTTAAAGTTTTAAGGTGAAAGGAATCCGGAAAACGAGTCCATAAAAGGTAAGAAAAAAAGAAAAGACAACAACAAACAAACAGTGTGGCACTGGTTTCGTCAGTAAACACTCAAACATCAGGAGGTCTGCGGTCATTAAACTCAAAACTTCCAACAAAAACTCAGAAACGTGAAGTCTGTAAAATTTACCCGCCACCAGACCGGATGTGACATTCGTGGGATTTCAGGATGAAAGCATGGTCGTTAAAGACTATTTTATTTAGTTTTACGTTTTCATTTATTATTTTGTAAAACAACGCACCAAAGTTGTTTTTTATGTGCAAAACAAATATATTACACATTTTTATCAAGATCCTGCAGAATTATAGAGGAATGCAGGACCTTGGGTTTGTCAATATCAATTGAGGAGGGAACAAAGATATTAAACACACACACACACACACACACACACACACACACACACACACACACACACACACACACACACACACACACACACAGTCTCATTATTGATGTGATAAATATGTTATTTCACTTTTGAGTGACAGGGATTTTCACGTTGGCTATTCATTGGATAATTCAAGATCCCGATCTATGTTTTATACTGTTTTATCCAACTGAGGGTCATGGGGGTTGGAGCTCAAATGCATGTTTTTGGATTATGAGAAGAAACCAAAAGGAAACCTGTGTGTGCCCTGGGAGAAAATGCAAACTTCACATGAAAACGTCCCTGAAGCCTGGATGGAAATCTCAATGTCATGAGGACGAGTACAAACCAACGTGGTGTTTTTCCTACCTGAATTCTAAATGGGGCCATTCCTAATATCCGGGAATATTAGGAGAGAGTATTCCATTAGTAAAGCACTCACATCTCACAGTGAGCGGTTCAAGTAATGGTTCAAATAATGGAATTTCTGTGTGGAGTTTACATGTTCTCCCTGTCTGTATGAGTTTCCTCCGGGTCCTCCGGTTTCGTCCCACAGTTCACAAATATGCATGTGACATTATTTGGTGACCCTAAATTGCCCCTTAGTGTGAATGTGTGTGTCTGTCTGTGTTCCAGCATGGAAGATGGAAGGATGGATCAGATGGTCGCCCAAAAGGTTTTTGCAAGAAAACAAAGTTTTATCTTTCATCTTTAATTGATTACTTTGATTGCATTCATTTTAACACTTTGCATTTCATCTGAATAACCTTGACAGGAGTTTCTTTTCAAGGTGAGTCGTTTTTAAACGCGCTTTATGGATAAAGTTGAACATTTCTTTAGAATTTTTGTTGAAAATTAAATTTTTGAGTCAATAGAAAAACTGTCTGACTTTCAAATAAAACACAAGATTCTGATCATCATCATAATATAATTGTTTTAAAGGCCAATTCATTAGATTTTGGAGGGGTTTCGTGTCGAAGTCTGAAGCGGAAGTGGTATTATATCCAGCTTGTTGGTGGAGTGAAACTTTCCTCCGGGGAGCGCGCTCCTCCCCTCCCCTCTCCCCGGCAGCGGCTCACTTCAGTCGCACACTTTTCGAGCAGCGACCGCTACTTGAATCTCTCCTCCGCTTCACTTAGAAAAAAAAAAAAAAAAAAGCTTAAAAAAACAACTTACCGGCTTCATTTAGTCTTGGCTTGCCCCAGAGCTCGAAGCGGGTCCCGGAGGCGGGATGGAGCGGTCCGGGTGAAGTTGGGGAGAAAGCCCGTTTGTTTTCCGCCGCAGCTCCGGAGCTCCCACCGCGCTCTCAGAGCCGCTGCCCCCCGCCTCGGAGGCCATGGGCTGCGGCTTACGGAAACTGGAGGACCCGGAGGACAGCAGCCCCGGGAAGATCTACTCCACCCTGAAGAGACCGCAGGTGGAGACCAAAACCGACACCGTGTATGAATATGTGCTGTTGGACTTCAGCTTGGAGGGTAAGCACGCGTTGATCGCCATTAATCGATTAATCGATCATTTTGAGGATCGAAACAACTTGTCTGATACTGATATTTCACACATTTTCCATCCTTTTATTTTTTTTTATTTTTTAAAAGTACTCTATATCAGACATCGATTTTTTTAAATAATTATTTTAGCAGTTATTTAAATTAATTATAAGTATTTACATCTTCTTGCTCCTTTTGAGCATTGTTTTTTTGTTGTGTTTAACATATATTTCAACTTGCTGTTTGTTATATGTTCCAAATAAAAATAAACAACAACTAAACACTGAGATCATTGGTTTAGTGAGAATCCCAACAAGAGAATCAATAACAAGCTTCTGCTTGATTTGCCGCCATGTGGATTATTTATATTTACAAACATCCCATTTTAAAGTAAAGCCGATAAATTCATCCTATTCTTGTTTTAAAGAGTGTAAAACGTGTCTTTAATCAACTGCAAATAACTGCAAAAACGTCTGACTAGTTAAATCATGGAAGTACATAATAAAGAAAATAAATATTTATTATTGGTGCCTTTCCATGTAATTCGTTTGATTAATATTGAGTTTTTTTTAAGAAAGCTGAAAAAATTCAATGTCTGCAATTTGAAAGAAAACTTTTCTATCTAATGCTTTAAAACAAGAGGTGCACAAAAATGTGTTTTTTGTGGTTCTATTATCCGACATAGTGGAATCAAGTCATAGAAAACACGAACAGAAATGACTGTGGGATGAACTGATTGGAGCCACCGAAAACGCAACTTTTTGAAAACGCTCTTGCTGGGAATCGGGGGGGGGGGACGCAAGTTTTTCTGAAACACTGCTGCGAGTGCACGTGTGCGCCACAGCGGTAGTGAATCGTTCTTTCGCGTATGCGCAAGTAGACCGACAATAACAACAATGGCGGCCTCCAGAGCGTCCATTTTCATGTAGACACGAAACGTTTCTGAAACCTTTCCACTTGAAACGCTGTCGTGTAAACGAGGCCTCAGAAGTGTCCCTGAATGCCTCACCCTCGTTGCTGCTTCACTAAACCATCAGCTGGAAACTGAATGTCTTTTTTTCTTCTTCTTCTTTTGCTTCTAAGAAAAATTATAGTGACATTTTCACAACGATCCCCGGAAAACGTCTGAAATCGTAGTTTGCGTGCCAGGCCGCCCGCTCGTTGATGCTGAGTCTCTGTAATACAACCGAGCGCACATGCATGAAGGAAACGGTAGAAATTGGAGCGTTTAATCTGCTTTTACTTGTTCTTTTCTTGTCGTATAATCCAGATGATGGTGGAGTAAATGACAGTTGGGGGAAGCACTGGTAAATTTATGAGTGAGCAGCACAAACACTGTGAAATCCTCCGTTGTTATTATTGTCCATCTACTCACACACGTGCCGAAAAAAACGTAGCGTTTCAGAAAAGTTGTTTTTACATGAAAACCAGTATGTTTTCTAAAAAGTTGCACCCTGGAAACTGATAAGGAAAAGTGTATATTTCTGTGAAAACAAAGTGAAAGTTTACAGTTTTCACTTGAAAATGTTGTTCAAAAGAGGCCAAAGTTACCTGACATCATTTATTACACTAAAATAAAGAACAAATTTGAAAAGTTGCTGTTGATTTGTATCTCATTTGAAGTGAAATCAGTAATATTGTGAACAACAGGATATGACTGTAAACCGGGTAAAGTGTTGAAATGTAAATCTGGACTTGACCTTCTAATTTACGTTTTCTTTACGTTTAAACGTTTGTTTTAAAGGAAACTCCTGTCACGAACCTCAATGTCGGCTGAACATCTCACATTTTTCTTAAAGTGCCTCCTGGTTCCGTCTTCTTCATGTCACATTCTTCTGTTTTAGGAGCTTTAAAATGCTCCTAAATTCCTGCCACCCTTGTAAAATGCTATAAAAGTCAGACCGGGTCTAAATCACTGTTTGAAATCCAGAACTCGCTTGTTAAGGTTGAGTTTAAAGCTGTTTTCTCTCGTCATGTAATGCGACGGCATTGAACTCCAGACTCTTCCTGGTGACAGAGCTCTCTTCATTCAGCCTGTGGAGAATTAGGTCAACCAAGGTTGTTGTTTTTTTTTTTCTCTCTCTCTCTCTCTCTCTCTCTCTCTCTCTCTCTCTCTCTCTCTCTCTCTCTCTCTCTCTCTCTCTCTCTCTCTCTCTCTCTCTCTCTCTCTCTCTCTCTCTCCTGCCGTCGCTTGTCGCCCGTTCCCTCATCACACGCCTTCACACGCCTTACAACACCACACATTCAGGAAAAAAAAACAAAACTATTAGAATAAAACACCTGCTGTCATTCGGAGTCTAATTTGAACATGTGCGATAGTTTTTTTTTTTTTTTTTTTTTTCTTTTTGAGGATAATTGCTGCATCTGGTCCCGCCGACCGGCTGCTTTCACTCTGACCTATTTGGAAGGAAATGGTGATTAAGTTCTGAATGGGAGCCGAGGATGTGAAACGAGCAGGGCGACGCACCGACGGGTCGGAGGAGGAAAGAGCTGCTGTGACGAGGTCAAGGAGGCAAAGCGCTGGCTCGGGCCTCAGAGGGCCCCGGTCACGTCTTAATAAGGCCATCACGTACCGGGGCCGTGATCAGTAAATGACACAGAAATGTCAACCCAATGTGAAACCAGCAGATATTTAGAATCAAAAGTACTCTGACTGGCGGTGATGATGCGCTGAATACGACACGGTCCTCCCAAGAGATAAAGAGATAAAGGAAGCAGAAGCGATGTTGGGAAGGAAAAACTCAATTTTAAGAGGAAGAAAGCCTTTGCAGGGCCCGGCTCAGAGGTGGAGGCTTTCTGTCCTGGTTGGGGTGAGGGGACTAGAAGGAGAGAGGAGGACAGGACCGAGACGGGGAGCAGCAGGCAAGAAGACATAAATCCACTCGCTGCAGACAGATGAGGGCTGGAGGTACAGACCAGGAACTTCCAGCGCCACTGTCAGAGGGCAGGAAAGAGAGCATGAACCACGGGAGAGAGACCAATGTTGGTGACACGTAATAGTGAAACATGAGTGAGAAAGGAAAGAAGTGCAGTGTGGGTCCTCCAGCAGTCTCAACCTATGGCAGCTTCACTAGAAAGTATTACAATAGTCGTCTCTGGAAGTATCAAATGCATGGAGTAGATTCTCGTCGTCACTCTGAGTCAACCTGTTCCTGATTTTAGAGACATTACGCAGGTTCATAACGGCAGACTTGTTGATTGTGGGAGTCAAACATTAAATCCTGAACAGAAGTAGCTCTCCGGTGTCTCTCAGATGTCCTGGGCCAAGTATAAGACTTCTGTTTTATCCGAGTTCAGAAGCAGCTACTTTAAAGGTCCAAACATTCTCAACCCTAAAGGTACACGGACCGATTCAGCACAGGTGTAATTGGGTTTGTTTCCAGGGAGTTTGTGAAAGTGTAGGACGTGGAGTAATGCCACTGTTGACCTGTGCTCTCTGTGAGGAGATGTTTTATTTTTAAATACCAGATCAGTGGCTGGTTTTCATGAACCCATGACTCACTGCTGAGGACAGAGTCAGACGTATGTGTCTTCTATTTCCACTTGGAGGTTCTTGTGCTCCCATGTCAAAGATACAAATCTTAGTGATACGATGGTGCTCCATGTTTGTTTTTTAAAATGGGATTAATGACAAACACACACATTGCTGAATAAAGTAGCTTGATGTTATGCGGCGTATTCATTTATAGTGATGTTACCATCGTTACTTGTCTTATTCTGGAGTAGTCATGATTATTCATACACAAAAAGTCGTGATTTACAGTAATTTACATGTTTGTAGTTGTGATTTGTGAAATTATAGTGTTTGTTTATGTTAGCTCATAAATAATTGGTGGTATTTAGGTAAATTCTTTGGGGTAAGAATTTGAATGATCTTATCTGAATATGATGGTCGTTCATAATGATTTCACTGCATAGAGTGGCAGTTTGGTTTGACTACTGTGAAACTGCATTTAAACAATGTAGTAGCAGTCTGTGCTTCTTTGATTTAATTATACGGTAATTCAGTGTTTATTCACAGTAAAAGGTAGGTTTAGTCAATTTTACAGTAATTAAACAGATTTCATTCATTTTGTACTTTCCAATAAGCGTATGTTGAGTATTACAGTAACTAAAGTGTTTGTAGTGGTGACTTTTAGTAATTTGATTATGTAATAGTTCTCTACTGGATTTTATTTGGATATAGTATGGTTAGTTATATTTAGTTGTAATTAATTGTCATTCCCCAGTATGTAGAAGCAGTTTATGGTAGTTTATGGGGATGAAAATTGAATGGTAGTTTACTAAGCAGCTGTAATGATCAATGGCGATTTAATTGTAAGTGATAGGAATTCTTAGTTGTTTGAAGGTTTTATGGAAAATTGTATATTTTTATTTATAAGGCAGGTTCAGTTAAAACATTTCTATCAAATCTGATAGTGAACAAAAGCAGTAGAAATCCAATCAACTATATATAAATGCAATTTTTGTACGATTAACTGTATGCGATGGTAGTTTGTGTATACATTGGTATTCACTGTACTTTTATGTCGGAACGGTGCAGTTTCAATCAAATCTTCTCTGAAACAAGAGCCACAATGCACACATTGTCAGTGATCACAGCGTGTATTAGTAACTAAAATACATTTGAACGTGTGAGAGTCTTGAATGGAGGAAGGGTTTCCATCGCAGCATCACACTATAAGTGCAGTTTCACACTATTGAGTGTGAAACTGGATTTCAGCGTTGAGGGCCGCCTGTCTTCTTGGATTCACGTCATTGTCGTTTCCCGGAAACGTGCAAACATCTGACACAGTGCGGAGCTCCAAAATTGGCTCGGTCGAAGATGTCTGGGAGTGATTCCAGTCTGGAGTAGCTCATTGGCTGGATCCTCTTTCATGAAGAAAAAAAAAAAGAAGTGGAATCTTGGAATCTTTCTGCGAAATTAATCTCGAGAGGATTCACTGTGAAACGGCCTGTATTTCCAATTTACACCTTCATCACATGAATGAGACTTCATGAAGACGTGTGGACACCTGAACAGGGGGTCTATGCATAAATTATCCTTAATGGAGCAGCGAAAAATGTAAAAGAAGCTGGAAATAAATACATTTTAATGCTAGATAACTAATCTGTGCACATACAGAAAGCGCCCATTTGATGGAGTTATCAAGGCTGATTTATTTGGAAAAGTTATTTAAATAGCACTACTAAATGAAACTGAAATTCAAAGTCCTTTAAGAAATAAAGAATAAAAATGAAGATATTGCAAAACAGGAGTTGAAGGTGCAGGGCGGCATGAAATGCACCATTGTGTTATTGAAAAGCAGCTGCAAATAGAAAGGTCTCCAGTCTTTGTTTAAAAACCCAGAATCATCGTCTGTAAACCTGCTTTGCTGCCAAATTTAAATCAATGACAAATCCTCAAGAACACTGGATTCAGGCTTCGTTTTCCAAAGGACTTCAAGATGTAATGACGACAAAGCTGGCAGCATACGGACAGATTTACCCCCCGACAGTCCACGTGTGTCACAGAAGAAGCAGAAAAAAACGCTAAAAGCTCTTGAATAATCCAGGATTTCTGTCTTTGTTGGTACATTCCTGATCAGCACCTGGGCTGCAGATGTCCGATGGTGTGCACGCGTCTGTTTATCTTCTGAATATCTGAGCTAGTTTACTAAATCCTGCTCATCATCATCCTGGATTACAAAATATAAGTGAAATAATCTAAAACGGTAGATCCCAAGCTGGGGTCCTCCCCGATTGGGCTTCAGAACTCTCCTCTGAGATTTACTAATTTATGTTTCCTTAGAAAACCAGAATAAGACACTTAGTAGAATCTATAGTATACTCGGGGAAACAGCGGTAGGTGTGTGAGGCAGTGTTTGGCTTCACTGTGATTATTTAGTAAAGAAAAAGGCTCCAGGGGAAAACAGAGGACGACTGCGGTCACTTCCGATTACCTGGAACCTTTTCAGTGTTGTAGTCCCGCATAAACGACTCAGGTCCTTGAGGGTATTTTGTGCTCTAATCCCGCTCTGTAATAGAGGCTTCCAGTTCAGCTCTGACGTGATCCGATATGATTCCTTATCGATTAGATTGAGAAAAAAAAACAAACCCAAACAGGCCAAGAACTGGTGTCACGTCTAATAAATTGAATCTGATTCCTGGTTAAAGGACACCGCTGCCTCTCCTTGGAACGATGAAGCGTTTCTGGGGCAACGTCTATCTCCCAGTGCTCAGTCAGCCTGGCCTGATTTCAGTCCTACTTGAGGGGAGATTGGACCTGCAGCCCGAGGCGCCACATCGGAATGTCTAATAGCTGACAGTTCCTGAGCTGAGTGCTATATATATATATATATATATATATATATGTGTGTGTGTGTATATGTCTTACCTTGTAATAGCCATGATGGGGCTGCACAATTCTTTTGTAGTTTATTGATTTTCTTATGTGATGTCAATATCCATATTGCAAAAGACTGACTGGAATGCCATTAATTCTATATTCCCATGAGCTCTGTATTGATGCTCTGCATGTCAACATAGTTAGCCAATCAGATGGAGCCCGGCAGCCCGGAATTGCATTTATAACAAATCTTATTTAAAATATGTCATATTTCACTCTTATTTTAAGATTTCAACATTTTGTCATACGTGGTGATAACTCAGGACGCTCCCGACTATTCGGCAGAATGGTTCAGCCTCCATGTTGTTACTAGTCTGAGCCAGAGATGTTGGTCGACTGGTGTTTTGTCTAAGTAAGAGGTCGTGCGCTGGCCTGTAGTCGGACCTACGTTGCTGTCAGATTGCAGTCCGCCTAAATGCCGACCTCCAGAGAACTGACGGAGAAAAGAGTCGCGTACGTCAGCACGAAAGGAGAAAAAAGGAAATTGAACAAAAGCAAATAAAGACGATGAGGAAACTGCTTAGTGAAACTCTTGAGAATGTAAATAATGGTGGGGACCAGTCGTGTTTGGTGTACGTTTTGGGTTAGAAGTGTAATATCCCTGTAGTTTGGATGGAAGGCACAGAGAAATTAAAATCAGTGTTTGCATAAGTGTTTACATTTGATGTTGACCTAAATATCGTGTAGCAATGAATCACAGCTCTATTTGTCTTATCACCTCTTCAGCAAAAAATCCCAAAACAAAACATGCAGGTGTTTTTTTTTTAATTTAGTTTTACTTTGTTTGAATAATAGCTTTTATTAAAAGTCACAAAAATTGAATGGAGTTATTACGTCCGCCAAGGATGTAATAAAATCGTTGGCATATTTTTATACGTTTTGTACGTCTGTCAGCAAGATTATGTCAAAACTACTGCACAGATTTGGTCTAAACTTTCACCACAGATGGATATTAGGCCACGGAGGATTCCCTTCCATTTTGGAGGCGATCCGGATCCTCTTGGCGGACGTCAGAAATCTCTGACTGCTCTTGTTTATAAGTAAGGCTGGGAAGTTAATAAAGTAGTGGAATTCATCGAAGCGAATTTCGGGATATGTTTACCTTGTTACAACTTTAAACACGTGGACGAGGCAAGAAAGAAGGCGATGGATGGACATTGGGCACTGTTTAGTCCCGTTTATGTTTGTAACCAAAGAGTTTGTGAACCGACACTGCCTGAGGCCAGACGCCAGGTCTGACAGAGAAGTTCTTCTGTTTGTAAATCCATGTCTATCCAAGTCGGGCTTCACGCTGGTACGTCTGAACCAGACCATAAAACCAGATCCCATAAAGGGGTTTCTGTGTGCAGAGGCTGTTTGACGTTAAGTACTACAGTATATGCTCATGGCCATTGAGATGAACCCATAATACCGCTGATGTGTTGTTGCCAGGTTGGTTGTGAGCTTCTCTGACCCGTCCCAGTTGTGAAAGAGGAGATCCGATTGCCACTGGTGCTTATTATCTCCAGAGCTCGGAGCTTTGTCGCTAATCTCTGATGGTCCTGCAGGATTATTTCAGATTAAACTGAGTATTCTAGGTATTAGTTTTAAAGGAGATTTCAAGGGCAGTGAAATTCGGTAAAAGCCTGAAAACTTAAGAATCATTACCTGGGGACAGAATGTGTCTCATCCACTGACAACCAAGTCGGCCATTGTTGTTATTGTCCATCTACTTGCACATGTGCAGTAGAACCATTTACTATATGCATGGTGCGCACACGCAATTGCAGCATTTCAGAAAAGTTGTTTTTGCCCCATTTCCATGGAGACAGAGTCGGAGCATTTTTGCAAAGTTCCATCTTGGGAGTCATTTTCAAAAAGTTGCATTTTCAGTGGCTTTGAACACCATTACCGTGTGAACAGACCCCCAAAACAGATGAAAAGTTTTCTGTATTCCCTTGAAAACGTTGCCTCACATTTGAACCGCTGTTTCGTAGCAAGGTTCGAGGCGATAGATTGTTTCTTTTATTTGATGAGAGGTACATTTGATTTGGATTATCTAAGTTCTTGGAGGATGTTCACTGGAATTTCAGGACTTCTCATCCTGCTCCTTGTATTTTCTCCTCCTCCTTGTTGCCGGGCAGTTTTCTCCTTTTCACACCTTCACACATGGGCTCATAAAATCCATCTTGTTGGGCTCTTTCGTCCCTTTCACCTCCCCCTTTCTCAGCTCTGTCACCCCTCCGGTTCCTCCTGTGCTGGTCCTTCCTCCTCCTCCTCCTCCTCCTCCTCTCTTTGGTTTTTCTCCCACAGCCCTGAACAGAGGCCTCAGTGTGGATCTGTGGGGTGATGAAGGGGGCGCGAGGCTGCTACAGAAGCCTTGTTTTAGAGGTGTGTTTGTCCTCGTGCCAGCATTTAGAGTCCCTACAACCGTCACTCTTTCATACTGGCTTCCAAGGTGGAACTGTTCTTTCATGCGCACCTCCGCCGTGGTAAATAGTTTTTCCGTTCATGCGCGAGTAGCAAATATGGCGGCCTCCTGAGTGGTATGACTACCAGTTCGTATTGTAGTTTCTTAGTTTGGATTCACCCATACGAGCATCCAATTTGTCATCTGTCCATATGAATGTCGGGTACTTTAGATTTTGTTAATGCTTATAGCGTATTGTTCTCTGCGCACGTGTCTGTGGTTTCATTACAAAAACAAGCAACAGCGCCCTCCCGTGGCCCAGCTTACTAACTGCAATGTTCTCAGTGTGTGCGCTGCTGCAGTATGAATGCAACACTTTTCTTTATCGGACAAGTTGTTTTCCCTTGGAACCTTCTCATGTAAACGGTGCCTAAGGCTCTGTTTAAACAATGTTTTCAAGTGAAAATGGAAAACTTTGGGTTTTCTGATTATTACACGACAACAGTGTTTTGGAACCACTGACATTTTTAAAACGTCGTTTTGAGATTTTCAGTATGTAAGCATACGCGTAAACCATGATCATAGTATTGCCCATGTAATGTCTTTCAGTTCCCTTGTAGACTTTTCTGAAATGCTGCAAATGCGCATTCACACCATGGACATAATAAATAGTTCTGCACATGCAGATGGACACTAATGACAATGGCGGCCTCCAGAGTGTCATGACTCCTCGTCCATATTCTCCTGGGACTTGGTACTTAATAATCTAACTTTGTTGTCTGTCCATGCGAATGTCCATGTACTTGCCATTTTTACCAAACAACAGTGCTAACCTGTGGCCTGGCATGCTGACTACATTGTTTTCAGCTATTCTGCCATCACGGACATTGCTTTCACATCGTTGCCTTATAAATGCAAAACTTTTCTCAAAATGCCAAACGATGCATTTTCGCTTGAAACGTGTTAACGGGGCCTCACGTGTTGTTTGCTGCTTTGCAAGCTTTAACAACAATACCTTGTTAAAGCCAGAGTTGTGGCTAACAGCTATTTAAACTGTTAGGTTGAGCACATC
Source organism: Lipophrys pholis (assembly GCF_963383615.2). NCBI lineage: Eukaryota > Metazoa > Chordata > Actinopteri > Blenniiformes > Blenniidae > Lipophrys > Lipophrys pholis. Next base: position 9,864,883 of record NC_137632.1, read on the forward strand.
CGGCTTGTTCGCAAGATAATGTTATTTATGTTAACAGATTAGTTTGTGGGTACCCATCAGCCACGATCTAACTAACCGAGCCACCACGGGTTGAAGCGGACTTCCGGCTTCGGTCTGGACCAATCAATGAACTGTGTTTTCTTCTTTACTTCTTTTCTGGTCAGTGTTTGTTTTGGGCGACAGCGCCCCCAAACGAGCAGCTGTTGTAATTGCGTGACATTGTCCAGGCGGTTTGGTCGGGCCTCAAAAGTGAATGTGAACGCCACCGGAACCAAATGAAGGCGTGAAAATGATCGGCTCCCCTCCCTCCCAAGTGAACCGAGTCCTGGATTATCCGAATTTGAAAGGCCCCTGAGATGTTTGCAACGCCCTGCGCTACTGTTTGTGGTCGTCTGTGACCACCGCTCGTCATCTTGAACTCTAAATACCAACTCTTGGCCCCCGTATTTCTCTTGGCCGCGGTGACCCTGCAGCTGCAGCATGTGTTAAATTTAAATTCACCTCGAGCGTTTGGTGTTTAAGCCCACAGGAATGCCACTGAGCGGTGGCACTGTTTGCTGCGCGCTTCATTCAGACTCCTCGCTCTCTTCATGGGAGTCGGGCAGACAGTCCATTCAGAGGCTGCAGGGACCCTCAGCTGAGTGCGTATCCAACCCCCAATGATCTCTGGGGTGTTTGTTTGTGAGAATGTGGGGGGTTGTAACTGAGGAATGCTCTTTAACACACACACACACACACACACACACACACACACACACACACACACACACACACACACACACACACACACACACACACACACACACACGGAATGTGGTTTCCATTCCTTCAGAGGACCCTCTGTTAAATCTCAGTGTTTTAGTCTGGTCTGCTCTGTGTAATAGTCTCATATCAGATATTATTTTACTGATTCATGTGATGTTTATATTCTGCATAAAATCTCAGTATCACATGTATGCACAATGAAATAGCAATAAAGACCATGTTGGTGATGGCATGTGTGAGGGACAGTGTGTAGAAGTAGAACACGATGGGACCCAGCAGCGAACCCTGAGGAACCCCACAGGTGACTGGATAAGATTCAGAGCTGGAACTTCTGATGGAAACATGTTCTGCTCTGTCCGGAGTCGATACTTAGAACCAGTTAGAGTCTGAGGGAGTGCGGTGTTGTCATGTAACCTGTAGAGGAGGATTTTCAGCTTTGTCAGTAGTGATGGGAATTGCTGCTCTTTCAGGAGAGTCAGTTCTTTTGTCTCAGCACACCCCCCAAAAAATCTGCCTCATTCTTTTTACAAGTGGCTCCTCAGATGTTTCTGCTGCTTAAATTAATTTATTACCGCACATGTAAAATCTTATGTGAAATGAGTCACACATATACAAAATATTTATTTTACATTGTTGTATGTATTCAACATGGGCCAGAGCACTCCAATAAAAAAAATATTTCAAAGTCTTTAACTTCTTCATTTTTAGTTATTGTTTATTTTATTTTTTTCAGGGATACACTTCTGGGACCAAATTTAACAAAATAAAAATAAAAAAAAACTTTAATTTTAAGAAACTGCAAACATCTGGTTAGTTTTAACTTTTCTTCCAACTAAAAGACAAAATTTCAAAAAGCTGGGTTCTTATGTTAAAAAGAAAACGTTCACGTTTTAATGCTCTTAGTATTGCAATAGCTGCATATTTAGCCATAAATAACATATTTCTGTTTGAATTATGTGGCCACAGGGCAGAAGCACAAAAACGATTAAAAACACAAAGTTCAGTTACTCACACTTTTCTTTCATAATAGAAATACTGTCGATTTGAAGTTACAGAACGTCAGTGCCCGGTGCTTGGAAACCTTCTTTATCACCGTTCACACAATCTTCTACAAAATGTGTGTTGTGCACGTTGCGATTAATAGTGCAGCCCGAGTGAGTCTTAACTTCCGCAGTGTGAAAATGTAAACACATGAATGTCCTCACTACATGAGTAACACTCTGGTACACACACTTTGGTCTACTTCATGCCCAGTTTTTTTTTTTTTTGTTGTTTTTTTTTATACTGCCATCTTGCTTCTTCAAAACGGTTCCATTTGGCACGCTGCAGTCTTAAAATGCGTGAAAGTGATTAGTGTGTGCGTGCGAGCGAGCCTCAAACAGCGGCTCTTTGTGGGCACAGGAAGTCCGCTGATGGCCGCAGGTTTTTCCAGCCAACTTCAGACTCCAGCAGCCCACAAACAAACTGCTCAGCTCGGCCGGCTGACTCGCAGCCCATGAAATGTTTAACATATACAAAGGAATTCAAACACGCCAACAAAAAAAAAAACCTGACGACTGAATTTAATAGGCACCAAAACTGTTTTTATGGTTTAACCTTCCAATAAAAGAAGATTAAAGTTGTGTTCTGAAACGGGTTGAGGTGTTAAGAATCTCATCAATAGGAAATCCGCTTAGTTTACTCAGTTTTTCTTAAGATAAATACAATAGTCCAATATAATAAAGGCACTGTTGTAGGCAAAATGAGTTCATCCAAGCGAATTCTTATTTTTTGATGGAGTTTGAAAACGTTTCATTTTGCATTTTTTGGCGGAGCCGTATTCTCAGTTCACTCCTGACAACTTTACTTCACATATTTTGGTGGAACTCCTGACTAACTTTCCACTTTAAACACACAATACCCACAAACAGCCGCTTATCGGCCGAGTTGAAACGTCAAGGAACAGTTCAGGATCCTGGAAAAAAAAAACCCCAAATAGGGCAGTAATGAGCAAGATTTTATATCCGTACCTACTTTTTCCACTGAATCAGAGAGCATGTGACGCCTCCGCGAATCCAGAAATGTCCTTCACCGTTTTATGACCTTAGTCATGTTCAGGCCACCTGAATGAATTTAGATTATCTGGCTGTGGTATTCAGAAAAAAATGTGCAAAAAGTGAGGATTTCTCTAAGACAGTTCCTCAACATTATCGTTGTTCAAACTGCAGTGGCTTCCAAACAAAGCATCATATATTATTTTCTTCTTCAGAATTATGCAGCAAATTGTGTTGTATCACATAAAATCCCCGAAAAAATACATTTCATTTGTGGTTGTAATGTGACAAAATATGATAAAGTTCAAGGGGTATCAAGGTGGTACTTTTGCAACCCACTGTGTTTCTCTGCTTTGTGGTCATTTTTGAATATTTGCATGTATCTAAACAACTCAGGAGTTTTTTTTTTTATTTAAATTTTTTTAATTTTCTATAGAGTTTGATTGTGTGTCTCTGTCTGTGCAGGAAGTCGTCCCACCATCCAGTTCATATCCTCTCTGTCCGAGCTGCCTCAGGCCCTGCAGCCGTACTACACTCAAGGCTACGTGCTGACGGCCCTGCACCCCATCATCCTGTCGGTGGGCCGCAGCCGCTCGCTGCCCTTCAGCCTGCTGTACCGCGCCATCCTGGCCCGCCCCAGACCCAGGTACAACTCAGACCTCTAACCCAGTTAACGCGTACAGGAGAAACCCCCCCCCCCCCCCCCGTCCTGCTGTCGAGGAGGGCGACGATGAAAGATAGATGAAGCCAGCTACATATTTAATACTGACTGGAGTTCAGACCGGAGCGTCTGCAGCAGACGGGCGGGGGGCGGGGGGCGCCGTGTTTTTGGTTCCTGTGCTGTGACTTCTATTGGCTGGAAATCCACCTGACAACAGGGGTCCCTCCGCAGCCAATGAGGACATGGAGTGTGTGATCTCCCACATGAGAATGGTCGTCACAACACCACTGGGGAATATGTGAGCTCAGAATCCGTCTGCAAAAACACGGAAAAAAAAGATATGCAAATGTGTAACAAAATTCGAAATGGAAAAAAAAAACAATCATTCATAAAGAGACACGAAGCAGAAACACTGAATGATAAAGATCTAAAAAGACTGAAAACATCAAAATGACGACAAAAAGTGAAAATCACCAGGCTAAATAAAAGTATTCTAACAGGTTTGTCCTCTTGTTTCTGTAATATGTTTGGGAATTAGTCATGAGGGGGTCAACCTCCCTAGATTTGTCAACATCTGCTTGTTTTATTTAGAGAGTCAAGAGTTTGGCGACTCAAAAAAATCACCACACAGGCTTGAAATGGTTGCAGAAATGACCCCTGTGTGTGTGTGTGTGTGTGTGTGTGTGTGTGTGTGTGTGTGTGTGTGTGTGTGTGTGTGTGTGTGTGTGTGTGTGTGTGTGTGTGTGTGTGTGTGTGTGTGTGTGTGTGTGTGTGTGTGTGTGTGTGTGTGTGTGTGTGTGTGTGTGCGCAGTAAACAGACGGCCACCGGGTGTCACAGCGTGCCTCTGCTGAGGGTGGAGGAGTGGCCTTTACCTGGGGACTCGCTGACCAGCGACACAGTCCGAGCGCTCATCGACAGGGTGGGACATCTTTACCACAGATTGGGAAATTTGACTTTCGGGTGAAATTTATGGAAAACGTAAAAAGTGACGTTCTATCATTGAAAGTAGGACATCTAACCAGTGTGGGACGTGGCTAAAGGACGACCACTTCGATGTCTTTCCGTGACTCTTCCAGTCTCTCTGAATCTCGACCTGCTGATGACACTCTCCTGATGTCACATTATGACCAGCATGATGAGGAGGACTGTTCACATACCAGCTGCACGAAACGCTAAAGAATCATTAAATCTATTGACATGTGCATTCAAACTAATGGTGTCACATTAAGTCACATTAAGTTCAACTGTAAAGGTTATAGTGCATTTTAGGTTCCTCCTGAATTTCACCCAAAAGCCCAGTATCCCCGACGTTGCGTAAGGAGTGTATGATAGAATATTCTTACCCATAAAGTTCAGCTGTTTTAAATTAATAAAACATTGTTTGCTCCTCTCACGGGGGTTTCTCTGGTTTTGTGCTGCAGGTGAACAGCAGCGCTCGAGGGGGCGTTCGATTCGTTGGCTCTGTCCTCCAGCAGGTGAGCGGGGTCACTAATGGCAGAGTGCACAGTCCGAAGCGGGGCTGTCGGTCGCCCCCGAGGACGCCCCCGCTGACGCCGCCCGGAGACCGCGAGCTGGACGACAACACCTACAGTCCAGGTGAGACGCCCGGCGCTCCCGCGTCAGCCTCGTTCTCCACGCCTGCGGCTCAGACGGTGACTCTCTGCTCCTCCCCCAGACCTGCGGCTGCTCGTCTTCTTCCACTGCTGGGCTCCGGGCTGCGCTCCCCTGGACTCCCTGGCCTGTCAGTACCACCAGGGGGCGCTGTCCATGCGAGTCTCCAGGAAGGGTCCCATGGTCAGCGCCCTGGAGGCCGATTGGCTGGAGCTCACTGCCGCCTACTATCGCAAAGGGTGGTCTCTGGTGGACTCCTTCGTGTACTGGGACACGCCCAAAGGTGACTCCCGTCGCTGTCGTCATCAATTTAAACTTTCAAAATGAAAGTTTGTCATTTGTCACTTGGAAAACCTGGAAAAACAGACTTTAGAACCAGACCACAGTGGGGGGGGAGCAAAACGTGTTCACACCTGGACGAACCTCTCAGGTGAAACTGAATCAGAACCGGAGCGTGTTTGTGTGTGCGTGTGTGTGTGTGTGTGTGTGTGTGCGACGTTCTGCAGAGAAACAGGACGCGAGGCCGCCGAGGTCGCGGAGACGAATCTAAATTTAGGCACAGAGACGAAGGCCAAAACAGGATGTGACAGATTTTGATGTGAATCCTCATGAAGGGAGGAGAATCTGCTCCCAGCAGCTCAGCTCTGTTAAAAATATAGATTATCTCTGTCTTTCGGGTTCACTGTTCTGTATTGTTTTTGGGTGGAGACTCTTCAGTCAGCAAATCCTGATCAGTCTGAAACTCAATCCAAGAAAGAAAAAAAAAAAGCTGATCAAACGAACCCTGAAAGTTTTGGGAAAATAACTCGATTTGTTTTTCTTTTTTTTGAAGCATTTGTCTTATTTCTACAGATCCAGCTGTCGACCGACAGTGAGAAAGTTACTTCAAACTTAACTTTAAAATTTTACCTCAAAACCAGTGTAAACTTAATTTTTTAGTTAGCTATATACCATGTCACCATATCATGGAATAATTACAGAAATTGTGTTTAAGCTTGTTTAATCTTATCACCTGTTTAAAAAGTGAACTTAAACCATATAAATTGAGATCCTCCTGATTGATTGTTTTTTATTCTTTGTGTAGAACTCAGCGTTTCCATGAAGTTGAATGATTATCCTAAATGCAGCTCAGACGTTGCCCGAACATAAATCCTAAAACTAATATTATTATTAGTTTATTTTCAAACTCCTGTTGAATCAAATGGCCGTAATCGCTCAGCAACCTTTAATTAAAGCTCAGCTGGTTTAAAAGCAGCTGCGTTTTCATGAAATATGTGATTTTTGGTCACAAAGTGATTCCTAAGCATCTTCACCCGCGTGATAAGTCGCAGTTTTTGTTTTGGAAGGCGAGCCGGTGCCTCGATCGCTGGAGGGGCTGTTCGTGTACGAGGAGAGGAGCACCTCGCCGCCCGCTAACGACACCATCGTGGTGGAGCAGTGGACCGTCATCGAGGTCAGTGGACCAGCCGTCGGCGCGGTGGATTGCCCGACCAATCAGAGCTGAAATGAAGCATTGGGGGTTGCGGTCATCAGAAATATCCTTTGCCCCCCCCCCCCGCAGGGCTCCAGCGTGAAGACGGACTACGGGCCTCTGCTTCACACTCTGGCCGAGTTCGGCTGGCTGCTCACGTGCGTGCTGCCCACCCCCATCATCAGGCACGACAGGTACGGGCGGCGGCGCCACTCGTAGAGTCACTCCGTCTTTCATTTTTCCAATGTTTGTGACTGTTTGGTGCTGCTTGTTCCGCCAGTGACGGGAACCTGGCCACCAAGCAGGTGGTGTTTCTGCAGAGGCCCGTCAGAGGCCCGAGGACTCAGGTGAGACGTTTTAATCATCGAACAACCAATTTGTATGAAATGAAACGAGGTTTGTCCTTCTTTTTACAAGCCCATAGTTGTACCTGACAAGGTTTTCTTCATCAAATATAGAGAAATAATTCAACCTCAGTGGGTGATGAGCTCTTGAACTACACTGAGCGTTTTCACAGCTTTGCAATATATTATTATGATACCAACATCTGCATTTCTGCAGCTCGTAAAAGCCTGAATGAACCCCGAGACGTGGTTTCCATGCACTTTGCATTCACTCTCTGCTATTAAACAACGGCAGGTTGTTAAATCTGCAAGAAAAGTGTGATTAATTAGTGGATTTGAGTAACAAGAGCAGGAGAAAGAGTTAATGTGGGAGAACGCGTCTCAAAGCACAGAGACATTTATCGAGACGTTTACTACTAGTTAACATTATTGCACGTCACAGCGCATAAACGTTGCATATCTTCCCCAAATGTTTGTCATTTTTGAATATTGGGTTTTATTCATGATTTGGTTTCGTCTAATAGTTTTTTTGATCATAATCTCATTTATTATGTCCAGTAATTGAAAAGGCAAAATTTAATAATTTATAATTGATCAATTGGTTGTCATGAGGAAAGTTCCATCATTATGATGAATGAATGAGATTTATGAGGCGATGCTGCACCCTGGTGGACAAAGTCGGTGCTGCACCTTGACTGCAAACAAACGTTTCAGACTTTTAATGAGTTTGCTCTTTAAAACTAAATTAATTAAATACAAGACAAACAAACAGGCAAAGGTAAAGCAGTCGATAATCCACAAAGATTTTACATTTCGAATATAAATTAATCATTTGTGTCGACCATTTTTTCAGATTTTGTCCAAATGAGAGATTTTGTATCCACAAAAACAAAATACATTTAGGAATATTTTGATTAAATATTAAGTGCTAAATGGTATAAATTATTACCAACAAATTAAAACCAATCAGATAAATAAGTATTTTCAAGTTTTCATTACCGTCTCCATTTTATTCTCCAGCTGGCTTAAAAATCCAGAAAAACGTTATTTTGGAAAATGTTCCTCGAGTCATTTAACATTTTTAAGAATTATTTTCCTGTGAATGTAATTAGAAACTAAAGAATTTTTGTTTTAGTTCATCCATTTTTCTATATTATTATGTTTGAGACAAATAATTTAAAGATGAATGAGGCACTCATCCCTTTTCTTCACATTATTTGTTGAAGAAAAGATGAAAAAAACAATTACAATTTAATTTATCTTTTATATATGTAGTATTTTTCTTCTTTTATACCTCCTCTTGTATTTTGAATGTCCTCATTGTTATCATGTTGCGTTACTGAGTTGATCATTGATGCCAAACACTTTAAATAATGTATTAATGATGCACAAAACATTTAATCAATTATCACTTTCTTCTTTCTCTTTCTCATGGATTGACTGATCAGATCCTGCCCCACACCTTTACTTTAAATGTTGTGTTTTCGGTCTTCAGACTCCCCTCGTGCACGCCGACGTCTCCCCGCGCTCCGTCAGTCGCTCCGTCAGTCGCTCCGTCAGTAGCCCCGCCCCTCCGGATGACCTCTCGCCGGCCGCCGGGGGCATCGGGGGCTTCCCGGTGTTCGGGGGCGAATACCCCGGCGCCCTGTCGCACCTGGAGGAGGGGGGCTTCGAGCAGGAGGAGGGGAAAGCCGAGGTCACCTGCATGTAGGAGGAAGTGTAGACGTTTCGCGCAATGCTTTTTTTTTTTTTTTTTTTTTTTACCTAAACATAGAAGAACTCAGCACTTTTTGAAGAATTATTATTTAATTTTTTTTTAAATGAAGCCATAATGAGGTTTTAATGATCTTTACACATTAAAATCTTCTTTAAGTCGACTTGAGGAGCTCCTGACACTTAAAAACATGTTTTTGTTTCTTCAGTTTTGCATGAGGATCCAGTGTTTTTAAACATTTTGGCAGGTTTCTGATGCTAATATTGATATTTAGTTTTTTTTTCGTCCACCTAAATACAAAACTACAATCATCCTTTTAGTGGAAATAATTTATACGTTTGACACGTTTTAAAAGAACACGTCACTTCTTTGGCCCGTTTCTTTTTCATTAAAGCTTGAATTTATCTGCAGAAATTAAATTTAAGGCTTATAATTTCTTCTCTTTTTGATTATAACATAATGAAGATACAATCTTGTGTACATGCACTTAAATCCATTTTCAGTTTAAACACTAAAAACGATGTTCAGGATAAAAAGGAAATGATGACTTTCACTAATTCAGACACTCGGTTTAACGTTCACAACAAGCTGCTTCTATTCATGGGACTTTTGTATTTTTGTTGTCCATGCTTTTATTTTGTGATCAGCTCCTGTTGTGTTTCAGTGATGATGTGAAAATGCTCATCTTTCATCTTTGCCTACATTTTCATTTTCGTCCACTTTGGGGTTGTTATCAGGGAATTTCTAACAGTTTGTACACTTTAAAGCACAAAAAGCAACACAAGTTGAACTCCCTCGTCTTTTCTTTTAGATTTTTAGGAGATAGGTTGACCTCAAACAAGCTTTTTTTTGTTTTGTTTTGTTTGAATACCCGACACGCGCGCACAGGGAGAACATGGAAACAAACTAACTCCCTACAGAAAATCCCCTCAGGCCTGATGAGGCCAGAGCACTGAAAATTCCATTAAAGCTTCATTAAAATTCCATTTTACTTTTATATATATATATAGAAAATGTTACTTTTGCAATACTTTTATTAAAAGAAATTCATGTCAGTTTTGCTTTTTACTTCTGTTTTTTTTTAAGAATTTGTGAGGATTGACAAAAAATTGCCAAGCCAAAAGGGGAAAAAGGGACTTTTTAAAAAGTATTGGCTACTAAAAATGAGCGATTTAATCACTTGTTAGTATTTATACTGCAGATTGCAAAACCAGGTGCCAGTGTTTCAGATATCTTTAACTTCATTTATCTTCCTTTTAACAAACCTGTCAGTATTATTAGTGAAGTAAAAAGTCTCAAACTGAATGTTACACCTGCCAGTCTGGAACAAAAAGATGATTTTCTGCTGCTTCTTGATTGAAAATCGTCTCTTCAGCAAAGATTCCTACTCATTTCACCTAAAAAAGAAAACCTGTTTCGGACCGTTTGATTTTAATATTTGATGTTTTCAATGGCAGAAGTGTTAAACGTGGAAAAGGAAAAAATGTAAACTTCCTGCAAATATTGCAGGAAGTTGTTTGTTTATTTCTGGCTGGACTTGATTTCTTACTCTGCTCATCAACATCAATCACACTGGTACTGAAACATTTGTACAGATGAACCGTCTCTTGGGTGTTTCCAGCTTTTTTATTTTTTTTTTTTTATTAATGGTACTCAAACATTAGCCGTAACCATGACAACCCCTCCCTCTGATTGTCAGGGTGCACTGTGGGTAATGTAGGCGTTCAGAAGAAGCAGTGTTTTTGTAAATACATGTTGGTGTATCTGCTGTCAGTATTAATATTCCAGCTTTTTCTTTGTTTTTTGAGAGTTGTACAGTTTTCTTTTTTTTTTTTACAGTTCTATTAAACCCTCAGTATTCCCCTTGCTTTCTGACTCGTGTCTCATTTCAGTTTGTCGCTGATTTTAGTGCAGGTTGTTAAACCCAGAACATTTTAACTACCAATAATTATAGTGCTGTAAATGCATCTTTTGAAGCAAATTTATTACAAATGGAAACAAAGAATTTCAAAACACAATCCGTTAACCGCGGCGCTGCAAACCGTGAATATAAAAAAAAAAAAAGTTGTGAAATAAAACAAAGATATCGGGAGATGCAAAGAAAAGGGGACTATCCCTCTGTGCTCTTTGTTGCTGTGGAAAGAATTTTCCACTCATGTACGAGCAGCGGTCGGTCTGAAGTCACAAGGCGTCAAATCTCAAACGCCAAAAATAATTCGGAGGTCGGCCAGAGACAGTTTAGAGACGGTCGTTCTTGTCCCCGAGAGCACATTCTGGGCCAGCTCCTTCTTCTTGCTCTGCAGCGAGGAGATCTTGTCCTCGACGGTGCCCTCGCACACAAACCTGGCAACGCAAAAACAACATTCAAATTACTATGGCCGACTTCAGGGTTCAGACCTCCATGAGGTAACCGTTTGAAATTTCCTGCGCGTTGGTTACCGATGGATGGTCACATCTTTAGTCTGTCCCACCCGATAGATTCGGTCACAGGCCTGATCCTCCAATGCTGGATTCCTGTTGGAGGGAGGGCAAGTTGGGCTGATTAGATTTAAAAAAAATATACACACTGAAAGAAATGCTTTGGAGCCGATACAGGACAATGTCATTCATATATTTGAGAAGCGAGCGGAAGATCAACAAAGACATTTTAAGGATTCCGTCTAAAAATCCAAGCACCAGGCTGATTAACAAATGTCTTTGACGGCCAGTGTTTGTCTTACCAATGCATGTCAATGAGGAACAGGTGATTCCCACCAATGAGGTTGAGTCCTACGCCTCCAGCACAAAGAGAAACCAGCATCACCTTCGGCAGAAAACAAAAGTAACTCGGTGGAAATCCTTCAAAACCCCGACCACTTATCTAAATATATGAAGTGAAGTCAAAACGTGTTGGACTGTTTGTGATCGCCGCCATCGCCGTGCTGATTGACGGTAATGGTGAGTTGAGAAAGCTGATGGGCCATTCAGCCCTCACACACACGGCGTGAAGGTCTGTGGTGAAATGTACCTGCGGTCCTCTGGGATTCGTGTTGAACTCTTCCACCAAGTCCATGCGGCGTTTGGGGTTGACGGTCCCGTCAATGACGCCGTACTCCAAGCCCATGTGGCGGAGATGAACCGCGACAATCTTGAGCATGCTGGTCCACTGGGACACGATCACACTGCGCAGCAGCAGGAGGGAGCGCGTAGAATAAACAAAATGTTGAGGTACGTCTGAAAAGTTACTAATTCAGTTTACATTAACAAAACAAACGCATTATGGTCGGTTTCATACGGACTCTTGGTGACTGATTACAGGGAAGCTTCGGTATTTTTCCCCGCTAAAGATGGAGGAAGTAAATATTTATTTCTCTACTTTCTGCCAAATGATCAAGAGATTTACCTTTTCTGATCGTCGCTCTTCCGTCTGATCGCCTTCAGCTCAGACATTATAGCTGAGATCTGGGAATTTGAAGAGAAGGAGTGATAAAGATTTATTTTTTAACCGATTGCCTGTCATGAAGAATTAAAGCCGAGAGCTTTTGTCTCGTCTCAAAATATCAGGGAGCGAATGTAGGAATAGTGTCACACTTGGTGAATAATGAGACTGTGTCGTGAGGACGCGTGAGAAAAGTGGTGGTTCTTCACCTTGGTGCTTTCACAAGTGTCCTCAAACAGCTTCGAGGGGAAGCGAGTGCCGTTAAGGGCCACGGTGTCTTTGGGGTCAGGGTCTGACGGCGAGGGGCTGGAGGAGAGGGACAGAGCGTTAAGCTGCTCCTCCAGGGACAAAACGATCCCGTCGCCCTGCAGCTCCGACGAGTCCAGTGTCTGAGCGAGACGGGAGACAAAGACATTAGTTTTGTTTCCGACTTGCGCCTCTGTGGGTCGGAGCGCGCGAGCGTGGCCACCTTCTTCAGCAGCGACGGGTGACAGCAGCACTGTCGGAGGCGCAGCAGCAAGGACAAAATGTGGACGGTGCTGGACGCCTGCTGGGGCTGCTGGGAGCTCGACGCAGCCTGGGACAGACCAAACTCCTGGGCCACTGGACACATGATGAGGAGATCAGATTCACATGCAGATGTAAGTAAAACATCCCACAACCGCGGAGGCGAAACCAATGGATTGTGTTGAAATGTCACCTTTCTCAAAGGGATTGCTGGCGGACGCCTTCCCCTTACTCACATCAGTCCCTTCGTGTTTCTTCAGGTAGTTCTGCAGCGTGGATCTGAAGGGAAACACCAACACATGCCTTGTCTGTTGTACCCAGGAATGATTTGAAATGATTCAGCGTTTAAAAGGGATTCGTTAACTGGCAACGTGATTCAGAACCAACAGAGCTGTGAGAATTCACCTTCATTTGAGTTGATGCCACCTTTCAGAACAATTAATGGAAACATAGCAGAGGATAACATAAGAGGCTGTTTCTATAAAGCCTGACGTTTGGGACACACATTTTATCTTTGAATATTTTTTGAAAGAATAAGCAGGAAAAGAGGTTTTTGGTCGATGCTGATGATAGAAAAGGTCCCGTATATTGTCAAATAAGAGAGTGGAAATACATTAAACATCTTTTTTGTGTTATTTTTCAATATATATTATGTTCAGGTCAATGCAAAGTATAATATTGTGGTGAATATAATTAATAACTAACTAACTAACTAACTAACTAACTAACTAACTAACTAAATAAATAAAGGGCTTTGGTAGTTGTTGTACCTGGACTGGGCGAACACCACGTCATAGACGGCCTGTTCATCCTCAGACAGTTTGAGCTGATGCACCTCGCACGTCCGATCAGGAAGAGACACCTGGAATATTTAAAACCTCAAACCATTAAAACGGTGAACAAAAAAAACCAACCTCCAAAACAAAAGAAGAACCTCTCAAACACAGTGCGCAGGAAACACAGTTGAACAAAGAATCAAAGATCATAGTTAGACATGACGTCTGTACAAGGTGACGTGTGAGTCAGCGTGTTTCTCTACCAGCGGTTTTCCCGTTGAGTCAAGTTGGTCTTTGGTCCGGCGGAGCAGCAGCGTCCTCGTCAGGATGTTGAGTCGCTCGCTGCCTCGCTTGGAGCCGTTGTCCACCTGAGCTTTCCAGAGTTTGAACTCATCGAATGGAGAGCAACGCAGAAACCTGAGGGACAAAGCGGATCTGATGAACCATCCTGCACTTAATGAGTTTCCACATGAAGACAAGACGCGATGGGGACATTTCGATTCTTTTTGGACTTACTTGAGCAGCGAGTACATGTCTAACAGGTTGTTCTGGATGGGAGTGCCTGTGACCGCCCAGCGGGCGCGAGCCCTCAGCTGGCAGACGGCCATGGAGGTCTGCACTTTGGGGTTTTTGATGTTGTGGGCTTCGTCGAGGACGACACGGGCCCAGGAGACTCGCAGGAGTGGAGCGGAGTGGGATGGCTGAGGGGGAACGACGCGAAAGGGAAGTGGGACAATAAGCCATCGTGAAATAGCCCAAACCTCCAGCCGGCAGCATTAACAGTGTATTTACCACATCATCAGGATCCCTGCTGGGTTTGTCGGCCTCCTCCTTCTGGATTGGAATCTCTTTCGAGACCAGACTGTAGGTGGTTACCACCACATCGTAACCTGCCAGCCTGACAGACAACAGAGACAAAACACAGTGAGAACGAATGAGAATGAAAAAGTCATTTGGAGAGAAGTTCATTGAACAGTTGTCTGAAGCAGTAATAGTGTGGAACAATCAAAACATATTATATGAAACAAGGAGCCTCGGCAAAAAGGTACTTTACACCAGGAGATATTAATAAAAATGGCTTTTTTTTTTCTTTTTTTTTAGAAAATTGGCTATTTTACTTGGTAAATATTTTTTGTAGTTTGGTAAAAAGGCATTAAATTAAATGCAAACTTTTCTGCAATATAACCCTAGCCTAGAACAAAAGGAAACATTGGGAGTTGACCCAAAATAAAAACGTCTATTCAAAGGTCGCCCAAGATGCAGTTGTTATTGCCGTCGCCTCAGAATAAACACACGTTCTCCCTCTGCCTGTCCTTCAGTCGTGCATGTTATGTCAGCTGGTGACTGTTTGCAATCGCCTGTAGCAGTGAATGTTTTATCTGCTGCATTCTGTCTGATGTTGGCCGAGACACGCTCCTGTAACCTTGACTAGCAGTGGAACGGGTGTGTAAAGACCGAGTGCGTCCCCTCACAATCTGGCGCTTCTCTCCCGGTTGGGGCCGTGGTAGAGGTACACGCTCAGCCTCCCTCTCTTGACGTGTCTTTCAATCTCCCTCTTCCAGTGGTGAACCAGGGACGCAGGGCAGATGATCAGGGTGCCTTTGGAAGCCACCACGCTGGAGTCTGGATGGTTAAAAAACATCATATAAAATACTGCTGCGCGTCATCACTTGATCGATTTGACTTTGTGTCTCATTCGAAGCGGATATACAAGGTTACCGGTTTTGGATATCCAGCCTTCTGTCTTCTCCTCCTCCTTTTCATCTTCCCCCTTTGCCTTGATCTTCTGGTCCAGAATCACAGCAATCATCGTCAGAGTCTTCCCCAGACCCATGTCATCCGCTGAATACCAAAAGAAAGAAAGTTTCTCTCATTAGTTTGATCTGTTGTGATTGAATTTGTTCGGATGGAAACCACATTCTGGAGGAAAACTTTGCTTTAACAAGGTTTTTGTTTTTACAATTCCCTCATCTCCACACTGCTATTCCTCTTTAACAAGTGCTCAAACTAAAGGATGATCATCAAGAGGATGAGGTGACTGAACTGTCTTCTTCCCACACGTACCTCCAGCTAAACCTCACGCCAAAGCATTATGAATTTACCCAGAATTCCTCCACACGGTTTCTGCGTCTCTCTCCAGAGCAGCCAGGCCAAAGCTCTCTTCTGATGGGCCAGCAGCGTCACCTGACCAACCAATCACAAGTTGACAAATGTTAAGCAGCCAATCACAAGTGATCCCATAGATGGGTCCGTCGCTCGCCAGCTGATCTGCGACAGTCCTTCAGAATGGTGTAGGTGGTGTGAAGGAAGCGTGTCACCTTGATGCCCCTGGGCTCTGCCGCCTCCGCCTCGGCATCAGGACACGACTCCAGAGATTTGTGGAGATGGTCGATGGCCTCACATGTGGCATTTTTCACTGCCAGCAGACGGCCGTCTGTCATCCTGCCACCATAAAAGGCCTGCGCTTGTTGGTCGGCTGGAAACGTGAGGGGCCGTTCTACAAGTAGTACATAATAGATTGAAGTGATCTGCTGAAAAAAACACTTGTGCTCAAGAAATTCAATATTTTTTGGGGGGGGAAATGTTATAAATCATCATCATCTTATTCAACACTAAACTTTCTGAGCAAAACCATTGCTGTTCATCTTTTACCTGGCTGAGAGGCCGCGGCGAGGCTCAGCGACTCCAGGGCGTCCTCCAGCTCTCTGACCTGCGTCTTCAACCTCTCGCCTTTATCCGGCAAAGCCTCCGCGTTTATTGAAGATAGAGTAGCCTTATCAAGTAGGAAAAAAATTAATAAAAAAGAGGTGAGAAAATATGAAAAAAGTAAATAAAAAAAGTTGAAAAAGAACAGGTTTCAACTTCCGTTCATAAAACTGGACAGTTGTATGATTCCAATGTTTTCAAGTCAAAGTCAGCTTTATAAAAAAACATAAAACATTGATGGCTATGACAGTGAAATAGCTCCATTGCTGGCAAAAAGTAATAAAAGGTACACAGCAGATTAAAAACTATAGGTGTGATTATTTCAATAATACAGAGTGGAAACCTGATACAGTGAAACCTGCAAACAGATAAACAGTTTACTGTTCTTTCTGTTCAGGAGAGCTGCCCATATTTGAAATGTAAATGACTTCAAATATAATTTTAATACAAGCAAAACATTGCAATTACAGCAGTCAGTGTATTAAACAAACAGTATCTGTTATAACAGTAGAATTTCTCCGCTGAAACAAATGCTGCCCCCTACAGGAGAAATGAGTGGTATCGAAAAAGTCTTGAAATCACGAGAAATCCTGTATATTTCCTTTTAAAGAGCTGTTTGGCTTTAATAATGGAATAATAATAATAATTTGTTACAACAACACAAAAGTCCATCAAAGATAAAATCTCTTGGTTTGTGTGCATCGTTTAGAAAGCGTGTTTTTCCCCCACTAAATGTGGACTCACCTTTTTCTGTTTCAGCTGAGTTGTCAGTAGAAGCTGCATCTCTTTGGGATTCCCCACTTGGGCTTTGGCCTTTGCAGCGGGCTGGAACGCCGGGAAGGCGGTCAGAGTTTTCTGGACAGTAGAAACTGGGGGAGTCATCCGAGTGGCAGGTTTCATCGACACCAGCACTACGTCGTCGTCGTCGTCGTCGTCGTCGTCGTCGTCGTCGTCGTCGTCGTCGTCGCTGCTGACGTGCCTTCTTCCTTGAGCGGACTCTGATGTCGGTGCGTCAGATTTGTTTTTACGGGTCGTGTCAGAGTCTCGGGTTGTGCGGTTCCTGCTGTCTGGTGTCGAGTCAGTGGAGCTCCTTTTAGCGCCGCCGTCAGTTTGTTCAGCATCACTTGGCTGCTGGAGGGATTCTTGCAGAGGATCAGCTGAAGTTTGACTGATCTTCTCAGAATGAACCACTTTGATAGTGGCGTTAACCATCTTTTCTTCTGACTGAGTTATTGGGTCCTCCTTGGGTCGACTTTGCATTTTACCAGTATTATTATCCAACCCACGGTCTTTGGGAGTGTTGCTCTCCTCATCCGAAAGCCTCTTCTTTACCTTCATCCCTGGTGGGAGTTGTTTACCCCGGTAAGTGTCTGACGAGTTCCCGTCTCTTTCCTTTTCTTTCTCCACTCCTGCGCCAACACTCCCCACGTTCTCCTTCTGGTCATTTTCACCTCCTTCGGCCTCGTAACGCACGTTGCTCTCCCTTTCATCACTTCCGTTGCGCTGTAACTTCTTCCACTGAGAGTCTCTGTCCATCTTGCCGGGAGCTTTAAAGGGGTTTCTGACAGCTGGGAGGCTGGAGGGTTGCAGCAGTGCGTCACACAAAGGGCTTTTCTTTTCTTTTACTGGCTGCAAAGATGAAAGACAAACGGTAATCGGGAAAATCATTTTTCTTAAAGCAAGAAAGGAACAATTTCTTAGAGAAAAGGTCAGTTTTTTTGTTTGTAAAATTTCAGAAAATCCACTGGCTTCTAATTCAACAGCGCATTCAGTTCAAATTTAAGTTAATTAATAAAATATGGCGAACGAGCAGTGTGTTTCTGTGTTTCTGTGCGTGGACCCGCGGGTGGAGGACACATCTGCCACGGTGGTGTTGTTTTACTGCTACAAATATTTATCTTACTCATTTTCAACATGTGTTTTGTACAGTGTCCTGGAGTGTTTTCGAACCACTTTATTGTGGTGAGCAGAAACTACGTGTGCCATGTTCCAGTGCAGCGAGTCGATAGGTCAAAAATAGTTTCCAGAAGTTCAAAAGAACACTACAAAGTAGAATAAAATATTCCAAACAACTACAACTATGCAAAAAAAATTTTAATTACATAAAAATTAATACGTAGAAAGTTCAGTGTTGCTTTAGTTTAGTCCAAACTGCTTTGAAACCTTTACATATTTTAACTTAGTTATGTATAAAATGAAACATTCCAAATCTTTGCTTGTTTTATTCTTTGGAATTTTAGAACATAAGTCAATTTTGCATCAAATGAAAAATATAGCTTCAAACATGATTAAATATCTGATTTTTAGAATCGATTTTTTAACCAGAAACCATAATGATCAATACTAAAATAAAAAAAATAAATGAATACTTGCAATGTTGATGTAGATATAACTGGAAATGCATTTCTTTAACACATAACCAATATAGATCGTTTCCTGTAATGTACATATGAAGGTGCACACATGGATAAAATGGAAAAATAAAATACATTTTATCTTTCATATGTTACACTCTATGTGGCACTGCACTTCAAACAAGGATACTTGTGATTATAAAACCAGTGACTTAAATCCCAAATGTTTCAACACAACATTTTTTAAAGTATCACAAAAATGCCAGATTTCCCACAGCTTTCACGTCCTCAGATGGACGCAGGAGCTGAAAAAGGGTATCAGTGGTGAAATCTGTGACAGAGCTTACTGCAGTCCAAGGCACGCTTCCACACCACCGCTGGCCGCCTTTTTTACCCATAATGCACCGGTAGTATAACCTGGAAAAGAGAAATGGCTTTCACTCAGAAATGGATCTGCCCTGTGTGCTGTAACACATTTAAAGACTTACTTCACGGTAAATGTAAAGCAGTAGAGTTTACTATATGGGAGGTAAAACCCCTTCCTGTTCTGGACTGATAAACAATCCAGCGTACACACCTGTATCCCTGCTGTTGTTGGTTGTAGCTGATGGCTTGCAGCTCCACGGTTGAATCGTCATGATGGAGGCAGTGGGAAGATGAGATGCTAAAAAGGAGTAAATGACACTGATCAAATAATAAACAAATATACAAGAAACTCATTTTGCCAATCACTTCAGCTCGAGTCATCCTGTTCTATACCAGGTGAGTGAGTGGCCACTCGTATGAATACCGCAGAAGATGAGAAATGTAAAGTGAATACAAGTCAGAAGTTAAATAAATCGGATGTTGGAATCATTTTTAAAAACCCATGTCCACTGGACTAAAAACTATCCAGCTTGTTATGAACAATCAGTGGAAGTACCTGCATATTTTTGATAACGCAAGTTCCCATTTCTGACACCATCAAAGCTGAAATGTCCATTGAGGTTTGACAGCAACACATGCTCTCATCCAAGACAATCTTTCTTTCTGGGAAGGCTTTGCATATTCTAACACAACGATGCTAAAAAACTAAACACATCATCCCAACAACATGGCTTCATAGTAGAAAAGTCCCTCAAAATGCCCATGTGCTGACCTGGCCAGCCAGCAGTTCAGATCTTTAATTCTAACAGAAAGATTGCATGACTACAGTCTGTGTGTGTGTGTGTGTATACATATAGGGATGTTTTGCTGTAGTAAACGTCCAAATAAACAAATCTTCCTAAAATGTCATGAAGATATCTCCCTTCAGTGATATTGACTATATCAGACTGTACAGAAAATATGGATTCATAAAAGTTGCAAATCAAATCATCTTTAATTCATAATCTAAAATGTGAATCAAATCAGTGTCTAAATCTTAGCTTGGAACCAATTCATTCTAAAAGCAAGATAGAGATTTGCGGCAGTAGATCTAACTTGTATAATTTAGTCACTGATGAATAACTGCAGTGGTGTGTGTGAGGATTTCACCCTTCATGCTTTTGTTGTGAACCTCTTCCTCGGTGAGGGGAATACCTGGTTTGTTGAGTGAATGTACAGCCTTGCTTCTCAACGCAGACGTAGAAGCTCTTGCCTTTATTTGGCCCATCTTTCACGCCGGTTTTCAGAAAGCACAAGCTGCCTGTTAAGAGGACAGACACGGAAATTAAACATATCTCACATGACTACATGGAAAATCATGTGCCTGTGGATATGTCAAGTCATCCAACAGACTCAAACTTGACATGTAATACACAGAAAAGGTGCGTTTCTCAACGTCATCGCCCGGAGACTGTAAATAACTAACTTTATTTTACAAACAACACAGATGTATCATTAATTTATCAAAACTTACCGTGAATATGACATAGAATTTGCTCCATGGTGGCAGCAGACATAGACGTATACACTATGGCAGCAGACACTTTCCGTTGGCTACACCAGGTATGACATCATTCAGTTTTTTTTGTATGAACCAATCAAATCGTTTAGACTGTACATCCGGTCCATAAAAGTCAGTATAAAAAAATGACCTTCAAGTAAGGTCTTCTTATATTTACCACAATGGTCCAATTTCAGAAAAAACAATCACTTAAATGCCTTATGTAAAAAAATAACAAAATTTTAGATTTAGACTAAACGATACCAATCGCTATGTTTAAAATATAAACCTTTACTTTGAATTTTCTCAGAACCCACCGGAAATAGTACTCAATATATTTTTGGGGAATAACATAAAATCCTATCTTAAATTGCCATCTGTGTGGGGTTTGTGTACGATGTGTTTGAATAAAAAAACGTATTAAATCCAATAAACTATAAACTAAACATCGACACAGAAAGTTTAAAATAAGTGTCAGCCTACATTACCCACAATGCTTCAGTGTCGTCTCCGTGCTCTCGCGGGCTTTGTTTTGCTATGGCGGCAGTGTTCGAAACTTCTGTTTGTTATGTGCTTGAAACTCACTTTTCCGTCACGTCAACACTCCTTTTCTCTTCGGTTGCAGGTAAATCTAGTGTGTTTGGCATCGACATTAACGTAGCTATCGTTCCTGGATCATAATTAAAGCGTAACAACGGAAATACAACTTTTTTTGTTCTTCGTCATGTATCAACAGAGGAGTCAGACTTTTAAAGGCAACGGTAGATAAATATACTCATGTTGTCACTGTATCAACGATTCAGTTACTCATTGGAATATTTCGATTTCGTTGGAAACTGCAGCATCTAGATTTCCCCGTGTTGCTTCTGCTGATTTACTATGTATAGTTTACCTGGATGTCAAGCGTGTTTAATTAGCGTGTGCGATTAACCCGTAACCTGTCCCAATAATCTGGCGTCCAAATCCTGGATTAGCGAACCCTGCCTGAGACACCTGGGTCAGCATGTCATCTCCAGCCAGGCTGCAGTACTCTCCAGCAGACCTCCTGGCTCGCTGGATGCCCAGCAGCACCAGAGCAGGGGTGATCCTCGACCCGGATCTGGCTGGTACCCTGCGGACTTTTCCAGCTGCGGGGTCATCGAGTCTGCAGCCGGACGACTCGTTCACGTCCGACTTCGCCCCGCTGCCCTCTTCTGTGGACAGCAGCTGCCTGGGTGTGGATGGAAGACAGACTGGGACTGTGAACGGTCTGTCCTCTGCCCCAACCGGATCAAATGGAGAGTATGACTCGCTGGCGGATGTGGAAGCTGAAACACAGGCTCTGCCTCTCGTCATGAAGCTGGAACAGGTAAATACAGTCATCATCATTGTGATAAGAGACCTTTTTGGTAAATTATGTTGTTTTTGCTGGATGGGAAACAAAATTAAGCCCCGTTGTGTTGCATCCGTTTAGAAAGTTTAGAATCAGAAGGCTCTGTCTAAAAATATTGAAAAACTGGGTTCTAGTAGAAAAACGATCTGAGCTATTGCTCCATGTATGTTGACACTGACAGATCTTCCTTCAAATATGCAATCTGCTGAAATGACCATCAGTCTGACTATTTACTGGGAAACGGCCTTCAGTAACAGTGTCAATAATGTCTTCCTATCAGTTATGGATGTGAAAGCATACATATTAGCAAACTTGTCATTATAGGTTCAACCTATGTAATGAACTATTATTGGCCCTGTTTCACAAAGATAATCATAGCTGACGCTGGAAATGTCCCTTTTGGGCATTTAGTGTTGGCTTCAATGTTTATTATGTAACTCCTGCTCACTTAATTCCTCAGCGCCTTCATCACATGCACTTGTTTGCTTCTCCCCTGCTATTCTTAGTGTTTTCCCCGAAGTCTATTTGTGTTGAGAAGACATCCAATAGAGACAGCACTGTACAGCTGAAAATAGGAAAATACCGAGAAGGTGTTAATTATGAATATGTGAAAGCCAGGACAAATTCAGGGTATAGATCCAGTGAGATCATTCTTGTAAACAAAAGCCAATGCTGCTGTTCAGAGGTTTGTGAAGAACACCTTGTTGCTGCACGTGTAATGATGATATCATGGTGTTTGTGTAGCTGAGGAAATGGCAGCAGCACATGCAAGAGCAGCTAAAAGCCCATCAACTGGAGGAGCTGCTTCACTTTCAGGAGGAGCAACACAGACTGCTTGGAAATATAAATGGATCCCAGCAAGTCAAAGAAGGTCAGACTCGGATAGGATCACCATAGCGGCATGTTTGATGTTGTGTTGATCCTTCCTTGAAATGTAAAGGTACTGCTGTATTTTATAGACCCAGCAGAGAATTTAGAGATGTCAGAACCAGACTGGGGTGAGGACTCGCTCCATGGAGCCTCGCTTTACAAAGAAATCCGCCGCGGGGGGCAAAAGGTGGAGGAGCTGTCATCAGCAGACAGACAAAGGCAGCTATCAACAGTTCAAGATGCAGCTGAGGAAGAGGGTGAGAAAGATATTTATTATTGTATCTTTAGTCTGCCTACAGTTTTAAACTTCATCTTGCCGTTTCCTTTATAGACCTGTGGAGCGCCAGAGATGATCCAGAGAATGATCCAGCTGAAACCGACTTTCACAAATTGACACAGCAAAATCGTGCCACTGCAACTAATGACCAGAGTTGTGAACTACTGAATGAGGTCTTGCATGACAGGTACTCTACTTTCTTGATGCATTTTAATGTGTGTCATACAACACATCCAGCCAAAACACGTCATTGTTGCCATTTCCTCTCACGTTTGCTGAGACGGTATTGCCTTTATAGCATGTTTGTGGCTTCTCTGTAGACCTATAAAGCCAGGTATTGGGGTACAGAAGCGGACGTTTGAGGAGTTGTTGGAGGAGGAGCTGAGACTGGAGGAGCAGAGGCTGAAGGTTTCCAAACAACAACAACCGGTCAGAGGATACATCAATGTGTCACTTCCACACAGTCGCCCTCAAACACATGGAGGATTGGTTGTTTCATCGCATACATTCCAGACCGCTATATTATTATTCTATTAGGTCACAAACCAAACCTTTCCATATTCTGTGTGTTTCATCCCGAACAGGCCCGAGAAGGTGCCGAGGCTGTACTCGCCGCTCCCAAGAGGACCTTCTTGAAACGAGGCGAAGGGCTGGCGAGATTTACTAAAAAATCCAAGGCTTCATCACGTAAAACTGAGAAAGGTCCTAAACTACAACCTCCGGCCAGAGTGATCTCTCGCAGCAACTCCGAGCCTGCATCTATCGTTAAATTGAACGCGCACAAAATCCCACGGCTTCCCGTCCAACGTAAAACCGCCATACTTAACAAGGAGAACCGACTGAGGGGACTCCGCGTGCCGCCGCCGGACATCAGAGCAGCGCCGCGGACAAAGATTTTGGGAGGCCGTCAAGAACAGAACATGGATGGATCAGAATGCAATCGTGCTGACTCAGAGGGAAGAACCACCAAACCACATCATCTCGGACAGAATAGGAAGACTGTGGGCGTTTCACTTCAGGCGGTGAGGAGCCCTGCTCACATCGCGCAGCCAAACCCTGTAACCAAACAGGTGGGCCGGTTGGACTCTCCGGGACCGGCTGCCGAGAGCGATGCACCCAGCAAGAAAAGTTTGGACTCGAAAGTGGCGCTGACCAAAAAACGGGAAAACTCAGCGGAAGAGGTCAACATGCCGTCAGATTCCTTTGAGCTTTCGTTTCAGGAAAAGCTTGGGCGGTGGGCGTGCGACCAGCGGCAGGAGAACATGGACCTGGGAGAATTTGAGCTTCTGGAGCAAGCGGCTGAAGAGCTGTCCTTCTCGTCCAACTCCTCCTTCGTCGTGAAGGTGCTTTCCTAAATTAACAGTTTCTCTAAATTCTTTCTTCATGTATTCTGTTTTTCTCATTCATTTCATAAATCTCTGACAGATTCAGGTTAAGGTAATAATCTTTAAGTATCACTGTTCCCAAGATGTTTTAGGAGTTGAAAGATTAAGGAGGCAGCTGCTGTGCTTAAAAAAAAGAAGCAACGTTCCTGATTATCTGCCTTCTCATTTTATTTCTAACTCTAAGTGGCCGAACTATTCCCAGTGGTCCAGAGGCCGCAGTCTCTGACTGGCAGAGGTGACTAAAGCGTTCACATTCTTCTCCTGAAGAGAAGCACAGATCAATCTCTAAAAGGCAAAAATACTGATTCACTAAACAGAGATAATGTAAAATACCCACGGGCTCTGAAATATATTCAAAGTTTTAAACTGCATCACTTTTAAAGGGAACTGATCGCTGCACATGGTTCTTCTGATTAAAAGTGTCACGCTTCATTCACTCTGTTCTCTTCCAGCAACGTGGCCACGAGTCGTCCTCATCAGAGACGCTCCATTTAATAGGCGCCTTGTTCGCTCTTCTCTAGTTTTGTCTTCTTGCATTTTGTCGTGCTCAAAATGCACTACTGAACACACGAATGGACACCTTTCTGTGTTATTGTCCAAACCATCTGTTGGTAGAAGGTATGCAGTGTTGTAAAAGTGTCTATAATTCCCTTCAAATACTTCTCTGTGCTCGCAGGTCCTTCAGATGGACCGTCAGCGTTGGCATGCGGCCAGGGGGCTCCACCAGCGACGCCTCTCTTCCACGCCTATCAAGTCCCCGCCCAGAGGTGTACTGGAGAGGTGCAGCAGTGTTGGCGACAGCGGTGGGTTGGCATGCCAGAGCGGTTCTGTGAACGCCGAAGCCTTGGGAGAGCCGACGAGAGCCGATGAACTGAAGAGGAGAATCGGCGTTGACGAGCAGAACGGCGAGAAAGAAGACAACGAACCACACTCTGACGTACCATCCCGCAGTGGCTCTGAATTTGGAGATGAGGAAGCCGCAGTCAAAAGCACCGTTTTCTTCCCCGATCGACCCAGTCCCCCTTATGACAAGCGGTCGTATCAAGACGAGGACAGTTTCAGGGATTCAGCTTCAGAAGGAGCGCCAGACGACTCCACTCTGATCCAGGATGAAGACGGCGGGCCGGGCAGCGTTGTGTTTGACGACGACGACACTTGGAACGACCTGGAGGACGCGGCCGCCGGTCCAACCAAAGACACGAAGGAAGACGGTCCAGTTTCTAAGCTCACAGTCAGAACAGGTTCACCACCAGAGAAGCCTCTTGTGAGGAAGGTGGCGGCGAGTCAGGAAGCAGATCTTCCTCCCGCCTCCCAGCTCATCAACAGGTTGTTCCACTCACTGAAGCCGAAAGCACAGAATGCTCCTCTTCCTCCTCCTCCTCATCATCACCCGCCCACCGTCACTTCTGTGGACAAAAATCCAACGGAGGAGACGGGTGAGACGAATACCGACTGTGCTTATGCCTGCTAAAGTTACTGTCAATTTTTAAATGGATGAACTTGTGAATTCAGATGTTGATCACAGAAGCAGTAAAGTATATTTTGTATTTTTTTTTTTGTGTCTCCTTCTCAGGCCAGCAGGTCCAGTCTCGGCAGCTCCGGGAGAGACTGGCTGAGCTGGAAATCGAGATTGAGAGATTTAAGAAGGAAAATTCAGCTCTCGCCAAACTCCGGCAGGAGAACGAGAAAATCCAAGAAAATCTCAGGTGACTTTTTTTTTTTTTTCTGCGTTTAAACAATCCAATAGATACAATGCAAGATTATACTAACCACAGGTCAGTATTAAATATCTAAAATGTGCCCCGTCCAGATCGCCTTCAGCTCGCAGGGACCCTGAATTAGATGAAGTGCTTTTGAAGATGGATGATTTGATCAGCGATGGGTTTCCTTCCCCGTGCGATTCATGGGGGCTTTGTCCTGTGTTACTTTAGGAGAGAGCGTTCAGAGTTTGAGCAGACAAAAGCAGAGGAGGCTGCAAAGTTTGAAGAGTACAAAAAGGTGGAGACCAAGAAGTTGCAGAAGGAACGCAAACTCTTTGAGACTCACGTGTTGGCCACCAGAGCGCTGCCGGACAAGAAGGAGCGAGAGGAGATGCAGGTGAAAAGCTCCAGTACATTTCAACATGTGAATAAACACATTAAATGATTCCCAATGCCATTGATTTGGTTTCCAGAGTGACGCTCTTCAGAATTTGTGCCAAAACCGAGACCTTTTCTCTTTCTTGGCTTCCCTGCAGGTGTTAAAGCAGCAGCTGAACTCGGTGCAGGAGGAGCTGAGGAGGCGGGAGGGTCGCTGGACCTCCACACACAGCCGACTGCGGCAGCAGATCGACTCTCTGAGCCAGGAGAGCAGCTCTCTCCGCGATGAGGTGCCTCGCCACACCTCGCAGGCTTTAAACTCCATTCACACCCCAACGTTAAAAATCACAGACGGATTCCTCTTCCAGGCAACATACCCTGATCAGAAAATAAATAAATGTGTATTTATGATGAAGGCCTCATGCACCGTGTTCTTCCTTTTTAAGATTTGCATGTTGGAAAAGCTCCGCCTCAGCGCTTGGAAGAAAACCCCCGCAGCCACAGAAAAAGACAGTCCCAGACTTTTTGAGAATCACGTGCAAGCTGGGACCAAAGGAGTTACATTTGCTGTAAGCCTGTTTCTACCGTCCCTTTGCCTCCGATCTGATCACACCGTTTGTCTGAATGAAACACCTTCAATCAGTGCAGCAAAGTTCACAGAAAACATCACTCATATCTTTAAATGGCCGTTTGTTTTTTCCCTTCAAATGTGTTTTTTCAGAGTCCTCTTGACTGCAGAGGAAGCAGCA
This sequence comes from Lipophrys pholis, assembly GCF_963383615.2. Classification (NCBI taxonomy): domain Eukaryota; kingdom Metazoa; phylum Chordata; class Actinopteri; order Blenniiformes; family Blenniidae; genus Lipophrys; species Lipophrys pholis. Next base: position 9,891,881 of record NC_137632.1, read on the forward strand.
GCAGCAGCAGCAGCAGTCCTCCACAGACCAGCGTGGCTGCAGGGACGAGAAGACCCTCCGGAGAGACGAGTCAGGCTGCCGCTGCAGGTACACCCCAGAGTTTCCACTTCCTTCATCAAGAAGAAACTTCATTTTGAGATTTTCTTCAGTCACTAATATGGCTGTTATGGTTGTTGTTTGGTTTATATGTGTATGAGTGACTGACTGTCTTGTAGTTTGTCACTTTAATTCATTTTCGAGGATGGAAGATTTCAAGGCTGGTCCAGAATTATTAGTTTGAGGATGATCAATGTAGTTTTCTTGATGATAGGCAGGAAGAGCAGCCTGAGGAAACCAGCAGGGCTGGGCTCCTGTTCCTCCTCAGTGTCCAGCAGGAGGACAGACGAGAGGTCAGCACCTGCCATCAAGAGCCTGGAAATGCCACCACAGCAAGAACAAACGCACAACTCGCCGGTAAAAACCATTAATACGTTTAACAAGATACCAAAATGATTTAATAATGGATTTAAAGTGCGAATATAGAGATTATATGAACTGGTCCAGATTGTTTAGTGGCTTTGCGTACACTGAAAGCAAAGCAGCTATACTAAACATCTCTCTAATGCTTCTCTCTGACATCACTTTTATTTGGTGTCTTCACGTTGTAGAAAAGAGACGCTCCCCCAGCCGAGCCAGGAGGCAGTGACGCCAAAGAGCAGGAATCAGCGAAGGAAATGATCCCCCATCCTGATGGCAAGGTGAGGAAGGGAGGAGAAACATATCAGCATTAACTCTTATAAGCCATACATTTCTTCGTCATTTAAACTAAGTTGGCTTGAGCTGAGCGTGCAGAAGAAACGTGTTGATGGAAAGTTGTGTTGCTACATCTGATTCGCACGCTGCTGACGGAGTTCTGGTTCTTCTCCTCGCAGGTGGAGAAAGTTCTGGCTAATGGCGATCACATTATTGTCTTTCCAAACGGGACCCGCAAAGAGGTGTCGGCCGACGGCGAGTCAGTCAAGGTCACCTTCTTCAACGGCGACACCAAACAGATTACAGCCGATCAGAGAGTGGTGAGAAGCTTTTCCTCCTCGTATTCAGTGGAACAAAACGCTGCTCTGCATGTTAACCTTTCACTCTGCTCTCCTCCGTGTGCTTCAGACCTACTACTACGCCGACGCTCAGACGACACACATCACGTATCCCGACGGCATGGAGGTCCTGCACTTCCCCAACAACCAGACAGGTGAGGAGGCAGGAGCTGCTCAGGGGTGGTAGGGGTGGGGGTGGGAGGTGGGGGGGCTAATCCCTCCACACTTTGTAAAAACATCAAAACACTGTTTATGTGAACATGGTTATTCTGATCTTTGTTTTGCCAATTCAGAGAAGCATTTTCCTGATGGCCGGAAAGAAATCACCTTCCCAGACCAGACTGTGAAGAACCTGTTTCCCAGTGGCAGAGAGGAGAGCGTGCTGACAGACGGGACCATCATACAGGTCAACCCGTAAGTAACAACTCTGAACAACTTGATGTGAAGAGAAATAGAAGCCGTTTGGGGTTTGTCGTCAAGAGGTCACATGCTCTTGCAAAACATTTGCCTGAAATCGATATGAAAAACTAATTGAAGCCAGCGTCTTGTTCCCGTCAGCGATGGCACCAAGGAAATCCATTTCAACACGGGCCAGAAGGAGATTCACACGGCCGACTACAAGAGGCGCGAGTACCCCGACGGCACAGTGAAGACGGTCTATACTGACGGCAGGCAGGAAACCCGATACCCAACCGGACGAGTCCGGATCAAGGACAAAGACGGCAACGTGGTCCTGGACAACATGGCCTAGGAACTCACCACAGCAGGTTTTAACGTTTCAGTCCTACACCAGAATATTGGTGGTGAAAAGCCTTTTTCATCCAAGGTTGAATCTACGGGAAAAGACGTCAACTGCTTTAATGAAGTGTTTTTGACTTTTAGGTGTTTACAACCATTGTAATTTATAAACATGTTCATGTATTTATTTTCTTGGTTGACTGTACATATGTTGGAAAATAAATGTTGTTTTTTTTAAGGTAGCAACAGTGGTTCTGTTGTTCTTGAAAGAAACCCACAATACACTCGACAACCGTGGAACATTTTATTGTCAACCTCCACTCAGTAGTTTGACATAAAACAAATGATCACATTTCAGTCAAACCTGAATCAAATCACTAATCTAAATGGATCAAACGCGAGTAAAGCAAAGCTTTGCTGACTTTCTCTCGCATGTGAAAACTAAGAACAGCCCAACACAACGGAATGAAAACCAAGACGTCAGCGAGTGAACCTGCAGAAAGACGAGACGGTAGATTTATTACTAACCGCAACAAACAATGTTAACATTCAGTGCTTTACATTAGTTTTGAATAAGATTTAAACGCCATATATAGTTTGACCACCAACATTAGTGCTCGTTCTTTTTAGAGGAGACGTCTCTGTAGAGCAAAGACGAGTCTTTATGACGCGTTCATGACAAGGATCGTGTCTTCGTGTAGCAGAGTTAGACACAAAACTTAGAAAAAACTATCGACAGGTTTGTAAAGAACGTATCCTCTTCCTGCTTCAGTCAAACTCCGCCAGTCCGCTGCTCACGAGAGGAAGATGGACCAGCTCTTCGTCCTCGTTGTACAGCTCAACTGTGAGCTGTGGCTCTCGGGCCTGAACAGACGGGAGGGGAGACGTCACCGTAAAAGTCTGTCTAATCAAGGATTGCTTGACTTTACTCTCTGCATGACAATTTCAGGTAAAAAAACATTTTTCAGAAAGTAGTTACTTTCTTCAACAGTTTAATTTTCACAAATAAAATGGGTTATTTCCTCATTATATCGGCCTCTGCATGTAGATGTGCTGCAGTAATACTATTTGCTTGAATTGAGCCAATTTTTGAATCAATGTCAGATTTCTCAGGAAATATTTATTTCACATGATCCCAGTTCTTCAAACCACAAACATTCATAATATATCGGATAAATGAATCTTATGTCATCAAACTGGCATTTCAAGAAAAATCTAACAAAATGTGACAGTTTTCGATTCCCCACAAATAATTTAGCTGAAGAGTCAAAATTGGTCAAAATAGACCAAATATCCATAATGATGCTTCGCAGGCAATTAAAATTTTCATGTTGATGCTGACAAGACCTCTGCAGACACAAACTGCAAGAAGCCCGACCAGGAAGAGAATGTTATAAAAGAGACAAACCTTCAGTAAATTAACAAGTTAACATTAACAAACCCAACAGCTGCAAATAACTTTTTTTTTTTTTAAGATTAAGATTTTTTTATTTCCAAGTTGCTGCTTTTAAAAAATTCTTTACCTGCTAGCGTGAGAAATGAGCACTGCTGTTGTAGGTCATTTTATTTACATTATAGTGCCTTTGGAAAAAAAATGCACAGTCCACTATTTCATGATTTAATTTTGTATGTAACAGTGTAAAAATGTATTTCGTAGATGCTCAAACAGCTAAACCAGCAATTCTTGTCTTACCACAACAGTGGCTGTGATGTTCTCGTGCAGCAGTTCCATCATGTCCATCGTAGCCTTCACGCTCCAGTCAGGGCTGTACGGCAGCACGTCGTACTGCGCGTTGACACTTGAAGCCTTGAAGCCGGCGACTTTCACCTTCAGCGCCCGGGAGGGAAACTTCAGCAGCTCAGCGGGAATCTGACGCAGTCTGAGAGCAGGACCACAGAGCACGGCTGTGTGCTTTACACCGCTTGTTACATTCACACATGAGAATCAACACAATGTTGTGTATCGTGGATACGAACAGTACCACTGGAGGCAGTGTTGACATTTGAAGCAAAAGAACGGCAACAGACCACCGCTCGCCACGCAGCTGCCTTTGATTGTGCCTCTTAGTCAATATTGACTTTAGAACTCCCGCATGCCTTCGTATTAATCGTTGAGTTCAGTCCTCTTCTTGGTATTTGGTTGATATATCGATCGTAACGTTTAACACGTCTGTTTTTTTGTGCATGCTCAGAGCATGGATGTGCCTTTAGTCAACTACTTAGGTCTCGAAAAATATAATCAGATTACCTAATCTCTCATCTGACTAATGTGCGCATGTTAAACCTTCAATGGAACCACTGCTTAGTCTTGTGTGAATACTGTCCCTCTACACCTGTTGCTTTGTGATGAGTAATGTTCATACTTGCTAGTAGGCAAAGTGTCGTAAGAGCCGAAATCGACATGTTGGACCAGGATTGTGACGGGCTCCACGCTGGTGATGTTGATCAACTTGGCTCGGTAATACTTCCCATCGCTGTACTCTGCCAGACACGGACCTTCTGGAAGTTAAAGACAAGACTTGTCAGGTGAGGGTATCGGCATCCACATGCACTCTGCACAGAAAAGTCCACAGCTTCTTAAGTTTGGAGAAAATTTGAATTTCTCAACATTATAATGTCACATCTGTGACTTTGATTTGCAAGGCTGCTGGAGTATTCATTAAAAAAAATTTAATCCACTAAGTGTCCACTACTACCTCATTAATAAAGCCAGATTTCTGCCTCTAATCTGAACATTTTGATTTAAAACGTTTATTGTTGAAGGGTCATCAAATAACGTGATATCTTACCAAAAGGGAAGTCCGTGAGAAAAGGCTGACTGTTGATCTTTGCATTAACTCTGGTCAAAGCTTCATCCAGAGTCTCTCCATCAATGACCAAGTTGATCGCTTCCTCCGCAGGCCAAACAAACAGCTGCATGATAAAGAACAATCTGACTTACTGTTCCTCTCAACATGAGGAGAGATGGAAATGATCTTCATTAAAATCAGCAGTAAAAAAAAAATTATTAAAATTGTAAAAAGTGAATCAACAAAACTTCATTAAAATGCATTTCTCCACTTCATAGCGGTGTCAAAAATAAGTTACTTTTTAAAACAAGGTTCCTCTGTAATTATTTTCAATGTTAAATGATAATTTCCTCTAATAGGCACTGACATGTATCCTATAATCTACTTACTGACTCTGGGTTTATTTTCAGATAGACGTTATCTCTTCACATACCTCATTTGGAGTATGAAGATGCTTGACTCTGATTTCAAAGTTGTTTTCCTCGGGCAGATTTATGTCAATAAATTGTCCCAGCATTGGCTCCTCTGGTTCCAGCAGACCCTGGAAACACACACAGTATGTGAGCTGAGCAGCTGAACTAGCCTGGATGCACATGTACGGAAATATCCGTTTATATTCCTCCAACATGAGTGAAAAGTGACATGTTTTCGAGGCTGTTCGTCTATGTGGGGTGAAGGACTGCTTCCCTTGTGCTGCTAAAAATTGTCAAGTTGTAATCGACACCTACTCAATCTCCTCTGATCCAATGTCAAGATCAAACGTATTATACTCAAGGGACAGTTTGTGGTGCAACCAGGATTAAAACGTACATACAAAAATAACACAATTCACACAATACAGTCCTCTATAGTTGTTGACCAAAGGTAGTTGGAATAACAATATTTAGGACCCCATCATAGATTTGACCCCATTCAGGCTGTGAGCTACCTGCACGAAACATCATCTACTTTATCCTCATACCTACATTTGGCAACTCAATGCTTCACTTGTTTTTGTAGTCATCTGTGTTGGATCATGTCTATAAATATAATCCAAGCTCATGTTTCTTTGATTGATTATGCTTTTGACTGATGTGGTGATCCTTGGTTTGAAAATCCCCCACAGGCACTGGGAAAACATACCAAGCTTACATCTTGGTGTGAAGCACCAATATTAAAATCCCACATCAACATAAAAAAAAGAAAAGAGAGGGGGTTGTACTCAGAGTTGATGTCAGTGGTTGTCAATTAGTGATCAATGTTGGTTTATAATTTTAAGAGATGGCATCCAATATCCTAATTTAAGCTCCATTGCAGCAACAGTACCTCAGTGCTGAAGTCCCAGTCATGCAGGACGGGAGCCGGACGCGTTGCAGAGAGTACCTCCCAGGAAAACACACACATACTGGAGTGAATTAGGGCAAAACTACTTCATATCGGGGACACAGAAAACAAGTCAAATCGATACAGACCTTTTGTGCTGACACAGTGTTGTCTATACGAGCATGTTCGTAGTGACAGAGAATCTTGTTGAGGCTCAAACCATCAATGAAGATCTCAACTGTGAGCGGTCCTTTTGGATCAGCTGGAAGCTCCTGTTAAAAGAATGAATGAATGAACGAAAGAAACACATGAGAGTTCAGATCTGACTTAAATAGTTAGGGACAAATGATGACTGACAAATGAATATAGATATGATGCCATCATGAGGTACTCAGTATGAATTTACCACAACGTGCACGTCAACAGATCGGTTGACCAACATTTCCTTCAGCAAGGCCAAAGCATCCTTCTGCCATTTACCCCCAACCTGAACAGAACAGGTGAAGAGATGAGCAAAAGCTGACCAGAGCATGGATGGAGTCAAACACAAGTTTCGCCCCAAAATGTACATTTAAAGTTAATTTTAACTGCACACAGGTAGCCCCTCCTACAGATTGTAATAGATGTTTTAAGATTCTCATTTTCTCAATCCAAAAACATGCGGGTTAGGTCGATTGGTGACTCTAAATCGAATATAGGTTAGAGGCTGTGTTGGTTATTGTATCTCTCACGTGCACTGTGAGACAATCACTCCTCTGTTGGTTGAAAGACTAAAGCCGCATGCAACCCTCACTGGATCAGCAGGTTTATACAAGATGAGCGGTGGGATGATTGAATGAATATAAATTTGAAAAAAAATAATAAAAAATTATATATCTCTATATTCTTACAGGGTTGATGCCGAGCAGCTCACAGGGCAAGCAGAGCTGAGGAACATCCTCACATAGCAGCACAGGGTACAGATGGACTACTGGGATGTTCTCCACCAAGCCATAATCCACATATTGTACCTGGTAACACAAACATTTCACAGTATGAACATAAACAAGCTTTTAATTTACTTCATGAATGTGCAGTTTTGCACATATTGTGCCCAGAGCATTTTGTTTAATGCAAAAAATAAATAACAGTGCATACAAATTACTGTTTACTACAAAGTAAGAAACCACTCAGTAAGACAACTGTGGCTTGAGAAACTCATTAGTAACATCAGTAAAAGTACTCACCCACCACTTTGGTTGTTTTCACTTTTGATTCTCAGCACAACGCTCAAGGACAGTATGTCTGCGTACGTCTTCCTTACCGTGACGTTTCCGCCCAGCACCTCCAGCAGCTGCCCTCGATACCACAACATGTCTGGTCCGATGACGGCACAGCCCAGAACCAACTTCCAGGTGTAATCCTTCTGTCTCGGCAAAGTTTTCAAGCTCTGCTGAATCCTCTCCTCAAGCTGCTGCAGCTGAACCTCTGACGGACACAAAAGCCCTAACTGCTTTAGGTGACTCAATACTTTTTGGATATTTATCGTCTCATATTGATGTAACAAATTCAAATAACTTCAAACCAGGAACAGGACTATAATATTGTATTGTTATCTGCTTTTTTTTAGTTCCTCCTATGTGTGCTTCTTTCTCTGTACTATCCTGTTGTACCACTGCAAATTTCTCCACATGCGAGATAAATAAAGGGATATCTTATCTTATAAAGATTAAGAAACTGCAGTGTGCATAAACAAACTCACCTGGTATAATACTGTATACTCTTGTTTGTATCATTGGGTCTAATAATTTAAGAATCGACCAGATGTGTCATGTCTTGTGACCTTTGTGTGAGCGTTTATGTATGTTCTGATTGGCACAATCTTGCATACATGGAGTTGACCATGCACAAAAAAACTGGAGCAGTATCATTGGCAAACATAAATTTGTATGTTCCATATGAGTGAAAAGGAACAAAATGCAGTGAAACACAATCGTGTATATGCACTTCATTAATATATTTGATGAACAATACCATCGAAAATCACTGTTGCTGATGCTTTCCTCATCATTTTGCAGTATAATCTTGTCCAGCTACTACCGTTACCGTAGTGTTGCAGTGTGTCGTTTTATGTAGCTCGCTCTGGCCTGCCAACGGACTCAAGGTGGAAATGGGCAATAATAATCTTGCATGTGTATGTTCCATAATATGCACCGTCTTTTTAATAACACAGAAAACTAGATTTTAAAATATGACTGATATGTGTTTGTGTACCTGCACACTGTGTTCTGGCATAAATCAGACCATCATCTCCAACGGCAGATACATTCATTTGGAGGAGGCCAAGACATGGCAGCTCTGGGGGATGGTACGACGAGGTCTTGATCTGTACACAGACACAAAATATTTGCCTCATCAAAGCCTCAGACAGGAGCCTCTTTGCTATTATAACACACCTTGTAGAATTAAGAGGAAGCCTATGACACTGGTCAATGTGTTCATTTTTAAGGATTGTGCTGTTGTATGACCAAATGTCCACCTGTGTGTCACAGTATTCTGGGAGGGCCCCTTGGGAAGAAGAAAAAAGTGTTTTGTGTGTGAACGGGATCACCTTTTGGGCAGACATCATGAATCGATAGCGCGGCGTTGCACAAACTAGAGCAGAGACATCAGAAGCAGGTGTAGAACAACCCTTCCCCTCAGTGTCATTTTGTGTCTCGCTCCCTGATGAAGCAGTGTCTGTCTTTTGGTCTTGCTGAATGACGGCATCACTGCACAGGGAAAGAAGTGCATGTCTGACACACACCTGCTTACAATTTGAAAAACAGCAGCAAAACAGACACTCATGCACAAACCAACCTTGGTTTTCTTTTCTTGAGGGCGAGGCCTTCCTTGGTCAGAAAGTCAGAAATGTTTATAAACCGTCCCTGTCCATTACAGCCGAACAGCGTGACGGGTATCGGACACTCATCTGTCAACTCCTAAAGAGAGAAAGACGAGAGAGAGGATGCTTAAAAACAAAAGTCATTGCAGCACCAGAGACAAGAGGTGCATAAGTGAAAAGTGGAAATTGAAAAATGGCAATAAGAGACAACATTTCTGATGAACACCAAAAAATATTTTAGCACCAAAACAAATAATTGAAAATGGAACAAGGCTAGAAAAAGAAAAATGACCTTGATGGTCAAAGTGAGAGAAACTCTGGTCACATAGTGGGAGAATAAGTCACGGGCTGTATCTGTCCAGGTACTGCGACCTCCTGCCGGCCTAGAAGAGAGAAAGCAGAGTCAATGTGAGCTAAAATCAACCATGAAAGAGTCGGGGGGGACGGGGGACGGGAGGGACGGGGGCGCAAACCCACAAGGCAGTCCACCTGAAAAAGATCAAAATTGTACAGAAGCTCATGGAAGCTGTCTGGGTTCCAACTGTTTAACTTAAAACACCAGGCAATGCGTCACAACCACTGATGGTTGTGACGCATTGCTGTAATGTGATTACTTGTTTCCAGTCACATGATGTGAGTGCATTTTGGTTATATCCAGAAAGTTTCACATTTTGATACAAAACATTTTGTTTAATAATCAAAAAATTGCTAGGATGTGACTCACCCATGCTCAGTATGTTTTTAATGGTAGAATACATATTATAAGTATAAATGCAGTGTTCACGTCACCGTATGTCATCAAGAGTACACTCCAGTGCCACAGAGCCGATCAGGGAGGACGGCAGCGGCCGCAGGTCGCTGATGTGGACTTTCACTGTGTCACCATGGTCACACCGTCTCACCTATTGCCAGCCCAACGAAAGACGGGCAACAGTCATGGAAAAAACCCCAAACCCAAACACAATGCCTTTCCAAGCACACATCACAAGAACGTTATGTCTTTACAGATTCTTGAGTGTGTGAGACTGAATGCAAACCGACGGCAGCCACTTGGAATTACTGAGACGCTTTTCAGTCTCTCGCCATTAAAGGAAGTATATGAAGATCTATAGTACTGTGCAGAAAATCAGGACCGTTATGAAAGAAATCCTGCAAAGCAGTGCATTGAAAATCAGAACTATTTTCTTTTTCAATTGTCAAAATGCAAAGTGAATGAACAGGAGGAAGATTCATTTGGTCATCCTGTCCCATTCTCAACAGCATTTTTTGTCTGTCACTTTGTGTGAGTGTACTCTGCGAGGACGTGTTTCCGTGGAATGAACCATAGACGTTCTCAAAGGTTTGACGAAATCTCTCACCCCCGCTGTTCTTTAAACAGACGATTGAGATAAAGCTTCTTTGGATATCAGTGTCACTTCCAGCAACTGCTTCTGCTCTTTACACTGAAGATAGTTATAACTGCTATCGAGGTTACCATCCTCTGTTGCAGAATATATTTGGAATGTCAGAGGCTTATCAGAGGATTGTATTTATAGATGAGTGACAATTTCACTCCGCACGCGACGGATAGTTTCACACAGTGCTATTCATTCGCAACAACTTAGTCACAGACCAAACCACACACTGTCTGGATAGGCATGCAACAGAAGGGAATATATTTGTGAAGCTTTTAAAGATCAACTAACAAACCTCTGCAGTGTTGCTTGATGTGACATCATTGCATATTTGCCCTCTCTCCCAAACTCCCTTGATGTGTGCGGCACAAAACATGCCCACATTCCAGGTCACATCCTGAGGCCCGGACAGCACACACGCCTGTTCCACCTGCTCACATATCCTGAAAAGCAGAGCAATGTCACTTTTGTTACCCCCCCCCCCCCCCCAAAAAAAACAACTGAACAATTTTCAGCTTTGAAAGCCAAACATAGTTCACATGTAAAAAAAACAAAACAAGTGATTTCTATGACCAATCAATAGTTTGAAAAGCGAGAGATGAGGAAAAACGTGTTCCAAGATTAATGCAAGCATGTTGATTAAGTCGCACGCTTTGAAATAATTATTAGAGAACTCAAACAGAAACAAACATTCAGTCTGAGGTGACATTGCCATAACTTGCTTTTTTACGGCTTTATTTGTTAACTACTCACCTTTGCAGCTGAGAGTCATTCTGCATGAACTGGACATAGAAGCTGCTTGGTGAGTTGATATGAGTTACTCTGACTTCAAGGTCTTTCCGCTGCGTCAGCATCTTCAATTGAGGATCAAACTCCTGCTGCTGGGCAGAGTTTTTTGGGTTCGGGACATCAATGTCTCTCACGGTTGAACCCAACTCAATTGGAGTGTCCCATATGTCCAAATCATCGGACAGGGGCTTTATATTGTTAGAATTCAATCTATAGGAAAGGAAGGGAAATTAGAAAGAGATCAAGTGAAAATAAGGTCTAGAAAAGGGGTTTGAAGTCGAAGATAAATATTAGAAAGGAAAGTGAGCGGAGTCAAAGGTTGGAATGATTTTTTTCTTTAAATCATTTTCATAAACCGTTAAAAAAATTAAGTTGTAAAGACTTTCAAAGATGTCGAACCCCTCTTTGAAGCAGGCCAGCTCCTCATTGACCAGGTAGACGGCGATGTTGGTAAGTGGTTCATTGAGGCCACCCTCAAACAGTTTGACTGGCAGAGGCTCTCCTTTTGGGGCTTTCGCTGCAGTACACAACATGGAAAGTGTGACTTTAGATTCTGCTGTATTAAAACAAGAGAGGGCCTGCTTTACAACATACCTGTCGCTACAACATTGACCATCTTCTGGTGAGCAAGAAGGATGAAATTGTTGGTGCAGGCATCGCTCCAGGTGGTCCCCTGCACAGGGACCACATCTGACAAACTGCAGTGGATTGCCTGCCAGAGGGACAGAAGTTATGTTGATATAACCCCTCATTTAAAAATCTAAAGTATAAAAACAAGATTATTGAAATGTGAACATTAAATTATTGTTGCCAATGAAACACTAATGTAAAAAAGATTTCCCCTTTTCCATAAATCTTAACAAGTTTCGCCATTTCACAGTATACATACATAAAATAGTGCTCACCATTGAAGGAAGAGCAAAAAACTCCTCTTTGATCTTCCTCAGGTCACTAACTGACACGGTCGCCTTATTGCCAAAATCCACAAAGCTCACCTCCACTTTTCTTCCACCAAGGTGACCTACACACACACAAGCACACACATTTTCCCATGTCGATTGACATTGGTATTTATCAGGTTTGTCATTTGTTCTGAAGCTGAAAGTCTGAAAATCATCCAACTATAACCTGCAGAAAGCAGCAATTTAATTTAACCTTTGAGTTAAGGTTTCCTTTCAGGCCATCAGTCAAAAATAATCCCACTTTTCCATACTCTCATTGTGAGAAAAAAGTTAAGAGAGCAACCGGGACACTAGTGGTAGAAACTACTATTAAAATAAATTACCGGCAAAATGAGAGAAGTGTGCCCCCCCCACACACACACACAAACTATGTTGTTTTTATCTTGCTTCCATTTTGCTAAAAGAAGAAAAATCTTGTTAAAAGGAAATGGTAGTGGTGAGATAAATGATCACCTATAACGTGGGCTCTGTACCACTTCCCATCATCCAAGCGAGACACGCAGGCCTGTCCAATCACAGGACAGTAGATGTTGAGCTCTTCTTCTCCTGAAATTACTGCGGCATTATAACAGTCCTGAAGTTTGGTCGAGAGCAGCCATGACTCCATGCTGTCAGCCTGGTGGGAGAGATTGATGCACACAGTGAACACACTGAAATTAAAGATAAAATACCTTTTTTTTTTTTTTTAATATTACTTTTCAGAGGTTCTGAAATCATAAAATATTGAAATTGCTCCAGTTTTACTTCTGAAAATGTCATTTAAGGCTTGTTTGAACTTATATATTTGTTAAGTACTAGCTGGATGTAGAAGTCGGCAGGGCTGTTGACATGGGACACCACAGCACTGAGCTCTCTGTTAATCTTGGGATGGACAGGTGGGTAGTACACCAGAGGCTTCAATCCAAGTGTCACTGGAGTAAATAACCTACGAGACATTTTGGAGAGACGCAGTGTAGTGAAGCCCACTTCAAAACAGCTTATTCAATGAGTAGCGTCCTCATTTTCTTTTTTCCCCCTGTGGACTTGTATGCATACCTGGCTACTTCAATGAAAACAAGGTACTCTCTGACAGAGAAGGGGACGTCGCTGGATTGATCCATTGGAGCTTTCCTCAGGTCCACCAACAAAGAGTCTCTGTCTTCACCCAAAGGATGCATCTCCACTGCCGAGCCGCCAACAATCCGGCAGAATTCATCCTCTGCCTCTTTACTCCAACCCTTTGCCTGCACGAGCACACACACAAAAAACAGTGCTAGGTTGTAGGGCTGCCACAAACGATTATTTTGATAGTCGACTAATCGCCGATTATTTTTTCGATTAGTCGACGAATCGGATCATACGTAAATTGAATGCAAAGCATACAGATAATCGCACCAGCATGAAGCTGCTCTTATATATGCTTGTAGCAACTTGTTTAACTGTGTAGCATAAATTGCAAACAGCGGAGTAAAATAAGGAAAAGGCACTTACCTAAACAACACAAAAATAAATACTTCAGGTTTATTTTTTAGGTTTTTTCTTTCCTTAATTTGTCTTTAGCATCAAACAGCAACGATGAGGTCGGCACCTGGAACTAAGGAATTATTAAAGTTTTGGTCTCACCGACTCAAATAGAACAAAAGTGCATTTTGTGCTCAATGCTCACAACTGTTAACGTTTACAGCTTTATGAGTAAGTAGTAAGTAAGCTTTGTTTACGCTAATATTAGCAGCTAACCAGCCAGTTAGCTCACCGAGACGAAGGTCCCTCTTCATCGTTGTCACGAGCCACAAACGTGCTTCCTGTTCAGCTGCTTGTGCATCGCAGTTGTGATGCCGTGGAAGGCAAGTTCTGTCTTGCAGATATTGCATTGCACACTTTTCTCTTGTGTTTTCTTAAAATGCTCCCACACTTTGGAGCTCTGTTGCTGCTGGGTAGCCCGTTACATGCTAAAGAGTTTCGAGGCTCACACAGTAGCGAGGCTCCATGCTGAACATGACTAAAACATGACTGAAACACTGGAGCGTGGCACTGCCCTGTCCAGTACTAAAGTGTTGCGGACTTGCAGCGAATGACACGACCACCAAGCATGCGGAGAGAAACAAAAAACACTGAAGTGGAACGCTGCTTTGACAATGGAGGAGAGTAGTGTACAAGTTAAAGAGCAGGAGGAGGTAGAAAAACAGATGTTTGAAGATGAGGAGGAAGATTTGGTATTAAAACATGCTATAGACAAGCTAATGAAGAAAAGGCGACCGAGGTGGCCTCTGCTGCTGAAGTAGACAAGAAAATTCTGACCAATTACACAGGAATTCGTGGACCACACAGCAGACCAAACTTTGCGCCAGACGAGGGTGCCAGGTGGAGGCCCTTTTTTCTGACAGACGGAGCTGAGTGAAATAATTATGTCACTTGCTCGTTACTATTCCCTTGTGTCAGAAGTGTGTTTCAACCTTCTCCTGGAGTATGAATAGGCCTTTCCAGGCGAGTGTCTTCTTCATGCTCCCTTTGGGTAAACTAAATACTGCAAAAGCATCATTATGTGTTCTTCAAAGCTGGAAGTTGTGCAATTACTACAAACAATAACAGCAGTGACCTTTTTGTTTCTCTCTGGTACAATTATCAAAACCAAAGGTTTGATCTCAAAAACAGAGGAAGGTTGGGAAAAAAAAGTTTCTCAGATAATTTTTGTACCCACCCACACAAAATTATTGGAAATTAATGACTTATGTTTAAAACTTTTTTCTCATCACTTCAAAGTATTTGCACAAGCAATAGATACACTTAATAGATAATAACTAGTTTTCTTAACTTGATGCAATATCTCATTTGTATATCAAACGAAAAACAAAAAAATTTTAAATTAAAGGAAAAAATTGTGCTCTTACCAAGTCGTATGGGACCAGGTTCTTCAGGGAACATTTGACAGCCTGATGAGTGAAGCGTCCCAGCTCCACATTCACAACTTGACTGACTTTCCTCAGGTGACTGTTCACAACTACCAGTGCCGACTCAGCGGGGCTCTCTTTACTGAAAACAGGGTCAGAAGGTAAAACTCCACGATAGATAACCTGTCTGTTAGGCATCGATATCTATATGTACTTAAAGTTAAGAAAATATCTTTAAAATATACTTCCCATAAAAGGTATCACTTCTGCACCAATACAAATATGAACCAATACTCCAAAACAAGACCATTACCATTCATTTACACAAATTTCCAACACGCAGTTGCTTCATTCAATCACACACAAATCAATGTTTACAAACAAACAGGAATTTGCAGCAATCAAATTGTAGTTTTTGTTTTGCTAACTGACGTCATCTTCATAAACCTGCCGCATTTGACCCAATTTAGCCTGAAAAAAGCCAGACTCTAGAAAAAAAAGAGCATTCAAACCACGAGAATAGTCTTAAATGTTGTGAAACTGAGAATCAATAGTTTTTCCAGTGAGATCGAGCGTAAAAACGGGATCTTGCTTCAGGACTCTGGCGTTTCCGTGACGCTAAGATGTCAACAATCTCGGGTATCTTTTGTGAAATATAAATGCTAGAAATACACATTTGAGTGTAATGACCAATTTCCTTCAGAAGGGTATTGACAAAGTATTTGAGATGTGCATCAACAACTAAAACGGGCTCCTAAATTTTCATTTTTCTCATGTGGATTCAGGTAAAGTAACTTTGAACACACAGTACATTTGGGTAATTTAAAAAACATAAAGCAGGCATCAACGACAATGACAAGCTGTGACGTGTAATTGACTTTGAACATACACTGACTGTTCAATTATACAAAAAAAGCCAGTTTGAGCTGAAAGGTAGAGTTCAAAAAGAGTTCCATCTAAAACATACATGCCTCATGTCCATGGCAATGGAGCGATGTATCAACGTCATTGAAATAAAGCATAACTAGACTTAATGTTTATAATTTTCTTGTCAATGATGGTCAATGATAATGTTGTAGTGTACAACTGCGTCACTATGCGGTCCCCTATCCCTGCACTGCAGCTCATCTAGGTTTGACACTCAATGTGTTCTTTTATTCCCCATCATCTATTTCAAACAAGGCTTCATTTTCAAACTTTAAAAATTAGTCATATATTTGTCCGGTGTCCATTCATGCAAGTACCTCTGTATGGTGATGCTCTTGGTGAGTCCATAGTCTAGAAAGAGGACTCGTAGAGCGGAAAGCTGGGTGACCACACAGGCACTCACACCAACAGCACAGTCAGTTGGCGAGATACCGACCACACTGGCTCGGCCCCAGAGTCCATTCGTTTGTTTTGCAAAGATCAAGGAGCCTGGAGATGACATGTGAAATGTTTCTCTGACCAGTAAACATGCCAAGTATGTGCTACTACACAAAATTACTGTGCAATGTAGTTTCACTTTTAAAATGGGAATCAAAGCTTTGAAATAAATAATGCAGCCTCAAGAGAGTGAAATAATAGAATGTTAGAAGAAAAACATTTTTTCCAAAGAAACATTTACTGCAGAAACATTAAAAAATGTGTTCAGGAATAATCAAGTTATTCTATTCTGTACATGTAGCTGATTTTGATTGTGTCTTACTGAAAAACCTGAATAAACAAAGCAAAATTCTTTGCATCATTGAAATACATGCACGTGAAGGTCAATTACTTTTTCCAGCTTTGTGAGAATCTGCCTTTAGGCCTGCAGGACAGGCGACACATGAGAACAAACTGGGGTTCAAGTCTCTTCCTCCACCATAATATATCCACTAAACTCATGTGATGCAACCCCAGTCAGTCCAATTTGAATCCACAACACAAACGATCATGCACACGCACACGCACACACACCGATCTCCACTGTATCACTTGAAGTGAAGCGGGAACCATCTGCGAGGCAGAGGCCGTTGATCTTCTTGGACAGGATCTCAATTTCCTTCTTCTCAGCAACATATTGGACATAGAAGTGATTTGGGTTCACAATGTGTGTTACCACAACCCACTGGGTGACTGAAAGAGAGAATAGGATGATGAGAAATTTTGCAATCTTTGCGAGTCAACGTCAAGGAACAGTAGATAGACAGACACTTAAGAAATGAGCCAATATTGTCAGTTAAATTCTTGTATTCAATGAGCAGTGCAATGAGATAAAATTGGTACACGTAAAAATCACACAATTTATAAGCATGTCTTGGTTTGTCAATGATTATATTCCTTTCAAGTTTTGCAGTGCTTCTTGGTGCCACGAGGGCTGTATACGTAAATGGCACAGCCACCACGAGTGTTGTTACTCTCATAACACTGTGGGAGTAATAAGAATCGCCTCATACCATTTCTTGTATTGCAGGAAAACTGTTTCTTTTTCATCTTGTGAATTCTCCAATTGTTGGCCAGCTCAGGACCAGTTGGAGGCAGAACTGGAAGGAAAAAAATCACAATTGAAACCTGTGCCTTCAGTTTGAGAAGTGGCATGAATTAGTTAAAAACAAGTCTAATAAAAAAGTAGGACAGACAAACACACCCTGCTCTGGTCTATCATCTATAATTTCCTCAATGATTATGTCTGGATTTCCAGTGTCTGAGGCCAAGTTGTGGGGAATGACGCTGTGCTTCCAATGAGGTCGGGCGATTGGAGAGGTTGCTGGTGATAAGTCACTGGTCTCTCCGAGGCTCTCCTGGTCCCTGCTTTGTGGACTTGGGAGCTCCTTTTCCCTGGGTGGGATACAGCTGACATTACTGTACTCTGGAGACGTCCTGAGAGACTTGCTGTTGAAGTCTTGTTGGCAGCTTTTTGACGGCGTGTCAGACACACTAAAAAAATAAATAAAAAAAGGATGTTCATTTCGTATGATGAAAAAAAAAAAAAAAAGTATTTTCTTTGTTATGCTTTCTAACAACTATGTGAAACACGGATTGTTAATTGTTTATCCTAATAGCAAAAAGCAATCCAAACACAGACACTGGATTATAGCAGTCACTGGTAAACGGTACATCAAGGACCTACAGCTTTGGTTCGTCCAATTGAAACTTCAGAGACAATGCCAGACTCTGGTTTAGCTCCTCTGACTGGAAAATACAGCTGAAATAAACAAAATGTTTGTTATAAAAAACCGCAGTGTTTGAAAAAGTGCAATTCCAAATTTTTGGAATGGAACAGAAAGACAAACCTTTTTCCAGAGTCAGGGGGAATGCATTTCAGTTCCAAGGATTGTTCAACCACGGGAGCTTGCAGTGTTTCGAGAACCTGACCCACATGAACACAAGCAGAAAAAAAGAAAAATGAACTCTAGCTTGTATTGTGTATTCTGTATCCAGGGAGAATTTGAAGAAAATAAAAATGTTTAATTTTCCATTATCATATCAAGCAGTTTTAGCATGTGTCATCAAAATGACAAAAATACTGCACTGTCAAAATACCTACATTTTTCTTAAGATTTGTTTTGCAGACATGCATCTGTGTCTCAGTCAGGTTTAATGACATCTCAACATGCAAGAGTGCCTTTTCTCAGAATTTCATACCTTATCCAAGGTGTAGTACTGCGTCAGAGAAGGAATACTTCGAACTTCTCTGGCCATCCGCATCGCTATTTCCAGGGTCGAAATCCTCTCCTGAACTTGGCTTAGTGCTTGCTTGGGGGTGAAGTGACTCTCCAGTTTCGTCAGCTGACCTATCTGTGCGTCCCTCCTGTTGACAAAGACTTGTTAAATGCACCAGGACAGAAATTCTGCTTTAAAGCCACCGGCTGGGCGATAAAAACATTTTGACAGAGGACTGCATTATAAATGAGCTCAGTAACAACAAGGTGTGCGACGTCACACGACAGCAAATAACACAAATGTAGACTTTTGCAGATTTGTTATTTTAGCTTGTGTAGAGGACACGCCTACTTTCTAATGCGAGTATAACTGAATTGCTTGACAACAGGGTGGAGCCAAGAGCAGAAACGTTTGGGAGTCAGAGAAAATAAGAACTAATGGAAGTGATGCTCATTCTGCCTCAATCATATCAAACCTGGTCCAACTGTTAAAAAGTGAGATGGAGCAGAGTGAGCAAGTGTTTCTATATGTACACATTTCAGAGTCAAGTGATCACGTCAATGGTTGGTACTGGTCACAGCAGCTGTTAAAAACAAAGGAATGAAGTGTAATAGCCATTGCCACCATTCTTTGACTCATGACTTTATCAATAAGTTGGTAGCGGAGTTTTCTAGGTCTTTTTTATGGAACGTGTGTAAAATAAGCCTTTGTTGTGAACATGAAGCTAGAAAGCAGCTTAACATTAATAGATGATCTACATTATGTACATTTGCAGACCTCTCCAATATATGCTGCTTTTTACCTTGAATTTAAAAAAAAAATTTTTTTAAACTAGAGCTGCACAATATACTCTAACATCAACATGCACGATTATACACAACAAGATCCCAACCCACGAGACGCAAGTGGCTGAAGTCAAAGTGTATGGCGAGAGCTAATAGAGCATTGAAAGGCTGGAAGAGAAAATCTCTTAAAAGAAAACTCTGTGACTAACCCCAAAGGCACAGTTTACACAACATTTGCGGGTGAAAACAGTTCAGTTTGGTGCGTTTTGTCTCCAGGACAAAAGCAAACCAAAGCAGCACTTTTGAGATCATAAATAAAATTTGAAAAAGTCAAAACATCATTTGTTGCGGTCACCTATGGAGCCAACGTATCAGTGGCCTTAAATCAATACAACTCTTCTCCTTTTATCAAAACAAACGGGTATCTTTTTTTCTTCTTCACATTTTTTCCAACAAAATAATTTGAGATAAATCCCCATACCACTTTTTGACAGCATGTATAGCTTTGTCTGAGGCTTGTTGGATCTCCCTCTCCAGTCGCGCCGTCTCTCTCTTCACCTGCTCCGACACACCACAACAAACAAAGAACAGGCAATTGTTTACCTGATGTGTTTGTGATTTAACAATTACAAATCAAGTTTAACAAAATGTTTGCATATTTATTTATTTATTTAAAAGCACAGTGCAGCTTTTACCTCACTGATGTGTTTCAGCTGGGAGAGTTTTTTCGCAGCTTCTGCCAATGCTACGTCCACCACCTTCTCAATGTTCTCCACATGAGACAAGAACATATCAGAAATACAAACATTACATATTATTATTACTGCTTTTACAAAATGAACCACTGGTCACCTCACCCTGCAGTCTGAATGAATACTCTCACATCCCGGCTAAAGTATTTTGAAACCGGATTGTTAACTAAATGAAGGAGGGCTTAAAATCCACAATACCACTTCCATACAGGGCTACACGATGGACCTAATGCAATTACATGGCTCCTGTTACTGTCGGGGGTTCAGCTCTGTATTCTACTCCAGTAGGAAAGTATTAATACATGATTCTCCCTGTGGTTCGTAGTTGGTGGTCGTGGAAACATGAGGCTCCTTTGGCCCGGCTTTGTTGTGACAGACAAATGCAGCAAAATAAGTTTGAAAGAATTGTAAAGTTTAATTGTGTTTTATATATTCAAAGGAGAAAAAAAAAGAAGTCCAAATTAATGTAGCTGACAGCTTCAAATGTTTCAGGGTTCAAGGTTGTTTTTTTTTTTTTTTAAGTCTTCTGGATAGACAATATGTTCAGGGAAAGTAAATGTGACCGTTATGCACTTTTCATACCTTCTGATAATCTAAACCAGGGGAGTCCAAACCTTCTGCAAAGAGGACCAGATTTGGCGAGGTGAAAATGTGTGGGGGCTGATGTTCACCCTAATATTCTTTGAACCATTAACATTAAATGCAAATTAACTTTTATTAATCTTTTTTTTTGGTTTTAATTGCAAGTTGGATTATTTTCATTTCTTAACACAGAATGAAAATAAATCTAAACAAGTTTTTCATTAAATCTCCAGTTCGACTGTCAATTCAAAAACAAAACAAATGACACGGATTGAAAAGACCAATTCACACATTCAAACATGTGCTTTGATAATCAATAAAAAAAAAAAAAGAAATCACAGACTCTAGAACGTATTCAACCCAGAAGACAAAAAAACAAAAACAATGTTCATGCAGTGAGTGAGACCACAGGTCTACTGCCATCTTCTGGTGAAATGTAAATTAGTTTTTGTGTACAAGTGTAGTTTATACTCTGGTCAACAGGGCTGGTGGGCCACATATTATTGATTTTTATAACTGAGGCTGCAGGCTGGTGGAAATTTAAACTTTGCCTGATCTAAATTTTAAGCAATATTGTTGCAAAGTTTGCCTCCTAAAAAGACAAGTTGTATCTTTTTGAAAAGGAAAAAGCTGATAAAGCTGATAAGTGACCAATGTTGGCAGTTTATAAACGTTTTGAACGTTACAGTGTTAAGTTTATAAAATACACATCCAAATGAATCGTTTGCACTTTATTGCTCTGTTGTGAGAATCACAGACTGAGCAGTTATTTAAATGTTGGCAATTTAGTTATTAACCTGAAATTGAAAATTCTTTTAAGTTGCTGCAAGCTCAGTTTAGCACAGAAGGTAATTCACACTATGTAATTCGCTCACTTTCCAAGTTCTGTTTCTACTGTAACAGCCTGATGCATCATGCGATAGAGGCAATATGTTATAGTACTCATAGTGCTTTATATGACATGAAGATAATAACCTCTTATTATCCAGACATACCTGCTCCACATCCACAGCACTGGTGTCACTCTTTGGGGATGTTGCCCATTGCTTTGGTCTGCGACGCTTTGACTTGCAGCTGCAGGAGAGGAAACCACCAAAGCAATCATCAAAATAAATTTCTTAAGGCTCTTATAGATTTGGATTAGACATGTACATGCTTGTTTTTAGATTAACATTTACAAAATGTGTTTTACCTCTTCATCTTGTTCATTTTTGTTGCATAGATGAGGCCTATTATTCTGTCATCTTCATTCAGACCGAGCACTCCCCCTTCACCAAGGGTGGACTTCACCTGTTGGAAGCAAAGTTTGCCCTTTTTAAGCCATTAAACTAAAGCAGTCACTTTTTCACAATTAACACTTGCTAGTTGAAATATAACCAAGTTAGCCAGATCTGTCTGATGTACCGTATTGGTCCCATTATAATATAAGACACGATTCTTTCTTTTTTTAATCAGAGAATTAGGTCTGAAAAAGTGAAGCTGTTTTAATTTCAATGTCTCAAAAAAGAGCTATTGTCTTGTCTTTTAAATGTCAAACCTAATCTGATACAGTTTGTGTTCCACAAAGTATCCCCAAAATCCGGATAATGGTAAAATGTGCCCCAAAAAAATGAAGCAATAAAGCCATCAAATTGAAGAAACGTGGCTCAAAAGTAGGTCCAATTAATCGTCTCCACGGGAGGAGTTATGAGGGCAATTTTAATCTGATGATCAATGCAGCTGAGACTCATAATAACCGTCAAGCTGCTAAAAAAAACAGTGTCACATAAGGTGAAACTCAAGAAGATGGAAAGCAGAGTCTAAAACACACTCATTCAGAGGAGATTGTACTGTGGTCCTTGAAGTGGTTTACAAAGAGGAGAGGGAAGGATTTTACTGACGGAGAAACTTAAAGAGGGGGGCGTTTATATTCAGAACATTACGGTAAATTCACTTGAGCAATGGAATCACAATATTTGTAAGATTGAACGACATGTTAAATGGTATAAATGACAACGACAAGATCAATCACAGATGGGTCAGAGAAAGAAAAAGTTCTGATGCTTCACTTATATCAGGATTTTGTGTAAAACAAGCGTAGAAGATTTAACCACCTTATGATGGAACTGTAATGCACCTGAGCTATTTTATCATTTAAATACATCTATTACAGTACGAATACATTTGTCTACATCATGATCACTTTTCAGAAATGTAAATGTTTGTCACCTTTACCTCACACTCGGGACATTGTATAACGCTGTCACATTCAATAGACTGCAGGCAATCTGTGCAGTAGGTGTGGGCACAGAAAAGTACGCGAGGAAGATTTCCATCGACCCCCTCCTCTGAAAGAGAAGACATGTCTCAGGATATCATATGCAACAGAGGTTCCTAAACTTTCCACAGTGCGTGCCACCTGACACAATGCGGCACAGTCCAAGAACCACCACTATGGCTGTGGACAGTTCATAAAGGGGACGTGTACATTGCTGATATGAAGATTATTTATTGATCATTTATATCCTGTACCAAAGCAGCAGCTTTGGAACAGGCACTTGAACTCACCCTAATAAAGAGCTGTGCCTCATTATCATTATTAAGAATCATGCAGAAAGTGAGAATGTTCTGAATAACAGCTGGATTTGCTTCAAAGTTTAGAAGATGTTTTTACTTAACAGGCTAAATGACAGGCCTGAAAGCTCAGGATTTAATCTGTCTGAAGTGTTGAAATTGAGGCTGTCAACAGTCAAATGACATTCTTGAGGTCTACTGATCATCTGATGATCTCATTACTGGATCTAAAACTAATTTAAACAGATATGGGTCAAATTTGACCTTGAAGAGTGTTAATATGATTCCAACAATGTTAAATTTAAGTGAATTCTGGGAAAGCTTTTGCATCAGTGAATCCATATTTAAATATTAGTAACATTTCACTATGTATGTCAGTGTCAGCTGCCAATCCAAATGAACACCCTTTTTTTTTTTTGCAAACTGTCAGTTTTCCCTTCAAAAAGATTAATTAAAAAATATATATACTTTTCCTACAGGAAACCAAAAACATGTAACACCAATTTCTTTTGCTTTGAACTCGGATGTTTTAAGTAGCTAATGTTTAGTTTTTTTGTATTATTTATGGGTAGCATGCTTTTTGTCACATTCCCGATCCTGATCCTGTGTTTGAAGATGTAACATTCATCTCAATGAATCAGATGTGTGTAAAGCACTCAAACCAGGCTGCCACCAACAAGGTCACATCTCAAGTCACCTTATTGAACCTTTTTGGCTACAGCACTGACATTCAACTTAAAGAATTTCCCTCTGGAATTAATAAAGTATTATATATATATATATTAATAGCATATAATCAGCATTGGTTGCACTTTTCTCGTCATTTGTATCCACACTTGTATGTTAATTTACATGTTTTTCTATTTCCTGAAACAACAAATTAAACATGTGCAGTTGTGGCTCTAAATTTCCAGACCATTTTAACATTAGCTAATCTTACAACCAGATGCAGGCTGACATAAAAGTGTAATGAATAGGAAAATAGGTGATTGATGATTCATTCTAGATGATAGATCAAGATTTAATGTCTATTTGAGAATAACCACGCGCCATCAGGAGACACGTGCTTGTAGTTCGCTAGGGTAGCGAGCTGCTAGCTAGTAGCTACACGTCTTTAAACTCGCTAAAACGAGAAGTTCAAATGTAAAACGTAAAGTCACGAATGTCTTACCAGGGAGCGTACAGGCGTTTCCACATAGCTTGCAAATTGCAGCGCTCGGGAAGTCGTCTATTTCCATTATTCGATATATCGCTATTCTGATAAATTTTTGAGGCTCTTCTCCATAGACACAGGTGAGGCAGCGGTCGCGCGCGTCACGTGACGGCCTGGGAACTTGCGCTGACCCTTAAGTCCTAAGAGGTTAAAAAAATAAAAAAAATAAAAGTCTAAGAAGTTAAGTAAGTACTTGTTTAGATAAAAAGAAAAAGATAAAAAAAATATTGATAAAATTGTTAGAATAAAAAAATAAAAAAAATAAAAATAAAATGGAG
Source organism: Lipophrys pholis (assembly GCF_963383615.2). Classification (NCBI taxonomy): domain Eukaryota; kingdom Metazoa; phylum Chordata; class Actinopteri; order Blenniiformes; family Blenniidae; genus Lipophrys; species Lipophrys pholis. The sequence goes on from NC_137632.1 coordinate 9,916,442, forward strand.
GTGTGAAAAATGCTGTCCAACTGGGAAAGTGGGAGGTTTCAGGAAGTTCGAGACATTTTAAATTTTTGGGGGGGAAAAAGAACATTAACAAGAAAAACAATAGAAAAAACAAAAACAAATAAACAGAAATACAAGGGGGGAGCAACAGTCAAAAGGGTGGAAATAAACTAATACATGTTAACAATCATAAACGTATTAATCTAGGCTTTTTACAGTGAAATTAAATCAAGAGAGAAAGATACATATCTTCGCATATTTGTTGGGAAAAAGCACTTGACATTTCTTTAAGAGATGAAAAATAGAATACAAACTTATTTCAACAGTTGAAGGAGGGCTTCTTATTCCTCCATTTATTACAGTGTAAATGATACTTTCCCAACAAAATAAGCATGTAACATTAAATAATGCTGGGTTTGGATGCTTTTTATAGTACAAAATATCAGAAGGGTCTAAACTGTTAGCATCATTGATCTTGGAGAAATCCAATCGTTAATATCATCTCAGAGGTTTTTTGATTGAGGACAGAAGATAAATAAATGTTCTAAGGATTAATTTGATTCATTACAAAATTAAGAGTTCACCAACTGGATACATTTTGTAAATAATTTTAAAATGCGTTTCCTTTTCTTTTGATGGAATTGGCCATTTAACAAAACATTGTTGTGCTTTTTCCAAGTTTGAAAGTTTCTAGGTCAGTTAAATGTTTATAAATTTGTCTTTTGTAGTTTCGTCGCAACAAAATCTTTGTTTTAAATACTTCACTAATAAACATGTTGTTACATCAGTTTGCCTTTAAATTACTTTCTTCAATAGATAGTTCTGGTAATACTAGAAACACATTTGAATATTGTAAGGTGTTTTCAATCAAATGAATCAGTGGTGATGGAATTCCTTTACATACTTTGGTAAATTCTTTTTTTTTCTTCAAAGTTTCTTTATTGAGATTTGCACAGAACACAACAACAGGATTGTTAGACAGCCAAAATAAAAAGGAGTTTCGTCTCAAAGGAATATTTCATTTGTATTTTTTTTCACTAACCCACCCGCCTACAAATTTCCCATGATCCTCTCTGAAAATGGCTGAATCAAGGTGACTTTGCTGTAGCCAATAATAATAGGTATATTAAAGTAATATTTTCACTGCTTATTGGGAAAAACACTTATTTTTTTCACACTGCCTGGAATTTCCTGCCCTGCTTTACTTCTGCCTTAACTATGCTGACGGTTTTTAAATGTTGATGTTTTAAATGTTGTTAGATTTTTTTCCACGGTTGGAAATGAAATGGAACTCAGATAAGCCAACCTGTGGATTGCCCTGAGAACGCCCTGCACTCTGCCTGTGGCCTCAGCAGAGAGGAACTTCTCAAAGCTGAAGCTCATCACGACCAACCTGAGGTCAGAGGTCATCCAGGGACAGGATCGCCTCACTGGTCTTACAATAATCAGCATCAACCACAAGATGACAAGCAGCTGTTAGATGCGGTCATCATTGATGACTTGGAAAGTTAAAAAAAACAAGCCAGGAAGCAGACATTTGGAGGCAATATACTGTGACCTAACATATGTGTTATTTATAATGAGAGAAACATTAAGTGTCAGACAGATTTTTAGTGTTGATTGGTTTTCATTGTTGCACTGTTGGGCCTGGCCTCCATGCTCACCCCTGCGGACAATGGGGCGTGGGGGGGGTGACAAAGTTTTTTTGAGAATAAAAAAACATGTGGTCACCACTGTAAAAATTCGCCATTGGTTACGTGACCAATGGCAACCCCTCCCTGGAAGCTGCATTCCTTCCACCATCACAGTACGAACTTGGGTTCCCCACCGCAGGAACCAGAGAATCCAGTAAGCTTCCAGAAGCTACTTCAATCTCTGTGTGGAGGAACCGGGGTTCAGAACCGAACCTCGCCAGAACTCTGTCCTTCTCTTCTCTCCCCCTCTCCCTCGCTCCCTCCTTCACTAACCCGACTTCTGCCTCCCTCTGATGGACGTTCAAGGTCATTACAACCATTCACCCTCATCACTACAGACCCCCTACACACATACACACACACACACACACACACACACACACACACACACACACACACACACACACACACACACACACACACACACACACACAGTCCACTACTACGTGTAGGAATGACTTTAACTTTGGGGGGGACGCATATTGGAAACCTGACAGATCTGTAAATAGTTTGAGCAGAAATATGTCATGAATGAACGACACTGGAAGTTTTATATATCTCTTTTTTCTGGGAGACTCCAAGACGCTTTACTTTGCTTTACTCATTCAGTCCATACTGGACGTTGAAGCCTCAGCTGCCCAGAGAGTGACGGCCAAATGAAGCTTCATGAAACACTGTCTTTATTTTCTGAAGCCACTAGATGGCGCTGTCTGTTCAACAAAGCACCACATTAGATATTGGTGTTTTCTAACTAAAGCATGTGAAATACAGACATGTTGAACTCACCTTGATCTAAAAAGAGAGGATCTAATTCTCAGCAGCTCCGAATCACGTATTCCCTCTTTACCATAAATACATGAGCTTGGGGGTTATTTTTCAACATTTGGGCATTACATCGTGAATTTCTGCTCCTTTCACTTTCAAATGTTTCAACGTGGAGGAATGGAGGTGTAGAATGATAGAACGATGCTCCACAGCCCTTTCCAATAGCAACCTATGTAAACACACACTGATTAACGTTTTTTCACATGAAGCCATTAAAAGGCTCATTTTATGTCTAAAAACTCCAAGTTTTCATTTACAGTAGTATGTTTGGTTCATCAGTAACTACTAAACAAACTACACTTTCCTTCATTATAAAGAAGTTCTGTGGAGCGTCTCAAAGCGGAGCAACGCAGCCTGATACAGACCTCTCCCTTCGTGGCCACAAGTAAAGAATCTCACGGCCAGAGTGTAAATGATCTCGCTTTATTGATTTGAGGTAACTACTTATCTCGTTCCCACGTGCTATTATTTTTTTTCTCTATGGCCACTCCAGAGTTTCGTACAGTCCACTTTCTATCTCGTCCTCTCGGGTCTAAATTAAAAAAGAGGTAACATGATGCGTCATCCGATCATCCAGCTCAGATTTCATGTTCCACTTTAATATCCTGGTAGCAGCGTCGTTTGTCATGTTTTATGGTCGTTTTAAAGAGCAGATAAAAACACTGCGCTGCCTCCACCGCAACGTTTAAGGCAAAACACAGAAGCACAGAGACTTGAAAGTGGGCGGAGCCTTGGGCGGAGCCTTGGGCGGAGCGGCGTCAGGGACGCTAACCACTGTTGTTAACCTCACTGTTAACTTTGACGGCGACGTTAACTAACGGGATGACTAACCATGTTTTAAACAACGCATATTTAATGGTCGGTTAGCTAACGGCGGGTTGAGGATTTAACTGGCGGTTAGGGCTTAACCAGTGGTTAAAATAAGCCAGTTTTGAACAACCGAGACTTGGCCTTTCAGGCTTGTTCCCTAATTAAAGCTGCAAGCAGCCTTGATCAGGACCTGGCACTCTGGCCTCTGGCCCGCCAGGGTCCAGCTCATCATGCCCTCTGGACCAATCATGGCTTCTGGCCCATTTGAATATTGATCAAATATAAATTTTGAAGGCTTTAACAAAAAAGGACTTATTTTGAAAAATGTGGGGGCTTTTATTTTGAAAGTCAACAAACCTCTAATCGAGCTAATACGAGAGATGGGGACGATCCGATCCAGTATTGTGATCCGATATCAACATCTATGCTTCACTGTTACTGAAATGACTCAACAGTGTTTCCCTGCTGCTGCTCTGCTCGCTGGCTGCAAACTGTGGACTGGATTTCCTGAAGGGAGGCGGGTCTCAATGAGACGCGGAGTACTGAGTCAGGAAATCCATTCCACAGTTTGCAGCCAGCTTGGAGGGTAGCGTAGTCGCACTGTGCTATCCAACTTTTCATGACATGTTGCTGTTTGGACATATTTTACGCTCAAAACACCACAAAGCAACACATCAACGTGGACGTTAGCAAAGCCGTAGTACAGCCAGGCGGTCGCTGTGCCGCCAGACGTCACCGTTTTAAAACTCCAGCTCTCTGAGGAGAGGTTGAGTGCTGAGCTGCAGCAGAGAGATGAGAAAGTAATCCAGAACAATCTTTTTGACATAATGAAATAAATCCTGGTCCCTGAGACTTTGAAAGATGTTTTTGTTCTTCGCTTGTTCCAAGTCTGTTTATCTGTAATAATGAAGTTAATGATCACACATGAAACATGAATTTATGGAACGCAGAACTACTCGTGCCTTCGCGGTCATGAATTATATTCCAAAACAAACAAGAGAAATTCTGCCTCAAAACAACTGGATGGCAAATCCTCACTGATCTTCTTTTAGTTTAGAAGTTTCTCGACACGTTTCAGCTGTAATAAAGTGAAATTGATAGATCAGCAAAGGTGCCGTCTGTTTATATCACTGATAAATTAATATCGTATAATCTCACCAAGTCATGCATTAACAAGTCAGGAATGTTCTGGCTTTGGCTGCAGCAGCAGTGTTGCTTTAAACCTGGTGGATGTGTTTTAATTCATATTCTCTGAGAATAATCGATCCTTCAGTAATCTGTAAACTGCGCTGCAGGATTTCTCTGTGTGTGATAGGTCAGCCACTGCACTTTGACATGAACGCGCGCACACGTAGGTCTGGGTTGAACCAGAGAGTTGATAACCTGCTTTGTAGTAACGGTGCTCAGGATCGCACACATCTCGAAAAGTCAACCCAGGAAACAGAGAGAGATCCTGGATATGTTGATCAGGGTTCGTAGTACAGGCCACTGTCCTGTGTGCCTGGCTGGGATGGTGGGGTTTGTATGTGCAGGTCATGCCCATGGTTTGGACCCGCCCCCTGCCTCTCTCAGGCTGGCTGATTAAAGGCCAAGTGGAATCAGCTGTGTGGAAGCTGATGAAGGCCATTGACAACTTACTGAGAGCTTCTTCGGTGTGTTGTGGAATGAGTGGACCGGTGCAGAGGCAGAGCCATTGGTGGAGCATTCACATTCAGCCAGGAAGCATGAGGAGCCGCTCAGGTTTCATCAACAGGAGCGGTTGTTGTTGTTCAAGCTGGAGGTCGAGCAGGCAAAACTCTGTACAGGTACTTCTCAAAAAATTAGCATATTGTGATAAAGTTCATTATTTTCCATAATGTAATGATAAAAATTAAACTTTCATATATTTTAGATTCATTACACACAACTGAAGTAGTTCAAGCCTTTTATTGATTTAATATAGATGATTTTGGCAAAAAAGTAAAAAAAAAAAAAAAAATCCCCATCTCAAAAAATTAGCATATCATGAAAAGGTACTCTAAATGAGATATTAACCTAATTATCTGGAGCACCACACCCACCCTTGAATCAACGAATTAACTCTAAACAGCTGCAAAAAATTCCTGAGGCTTTTAAAACCTCCCAGCTGTTTCATTACTCAAAACCGCAATCATGGGTAAGACTGCCGACCTGACTGCTGTCCAGAAGGCCATCATTGACACCCTCAAGCAAGAGGGTAAGACACAAAAAGAAATTTCTGAGCGAATAGGCTGTTCCCAGAGTGCTGTATCAAGGCACCTCAGTGGGAAGTCTGTGGGAAGAGAAAAGTGTGGCAGAAAACGCTGCACAACCAGTAGAGGTGACCGGACCCTGAGGAAGATTGTGGAGAAGGACCGATTCCAGACCTTGGGGGACTTTGAGAATATGTGGGATATTGAGAAGAGGAAGTTGAGAGACACCAGACCCAACACTGTGGATGAGCTTAAGGCCGCTATCAAAGCATCCTGGGCCTCCATAACACCTGAGCAGTGCCACCGGCTGATTGACTCCATGCCACGCCGCATTGAAGCAGTCATTTCTGCAAAAGGATTCCCGACCAAGTATTGAATGCATAACTGAACATAATTATTTGAAGGTTGACTTTTTTTTGAATTAAAAACACTTCTTTTATTGGTCAGATGAAATATGCTAATTTTTTGAGATGGGGATTTTTGGTTTTTCTTTACTTTTTTGCCAAAATCATCTATATTAAATCAATAAAAGGCTTGAACTACTTCAGTTGTGTGTAATGAATCTAAAATATATGAAAGTGTAATTTTTATCATTACATTATCAAAAATAATGAACTTTATCCCAATATGCAAATTTTTTGAGAAGTACCTGTATATTGGACAGAGACGCTAATGCGACGGCGGCGGGTGATATAGGTCCCGTGCGTGCGTGTGAAAGCTCAAAGTGTTTCATTTGCACTTTGGGTCCCGCTCATTGAATTTAGAGACAGATACATTTTTCAATCTGTTTGAGCGTGGGGCTGCAGCGAAGACAGCAGGAATGATGTAGTTTCTGCAGTGTGTGTTTACGGGGAAGGACAGGAGGCTTACTCAGCTGTGTGCACAGGAGCGCCTGACTTACCAGGTGGTGAAAGCTGACGTGTTAAAGGCCTATCAGCTGACGGCAGAAGCTTACAGGCAGAGGTTTCGCCAGTGGCTTTAGGCAGATAGACAGACCCATGTGGAGTTCGTTAACAAGTTATCAACCCATTTTAAAAGATAGTGTACAGCAATGGGGGTAACTACGTTTGAGCAGTTGACCGATTTGATTCTTGCGGAGCAGTCTTATGGCCACAGAGTTGGTGGATGATTTTGTGTTGACACATCGGATGTTTGCCCTGATCATCCCACTTTTCCACGCCATGGACCAACCTTTCCTCTTGCGGAGTGCACATTACCAGAGTCACCATTAACCGGAAGCATCCGAGACTCACTCTGGGGATTCAAACATGTCATCATTGCCATAGTGTGGGCCATTAGAGAGATAAGTGTCGCCTCTTGAAGGATAGGGGTCCTGCGTCTCCTGCTATGTTGTGCGTTGAGGATCATAAGCAAAAGGTGTTGGTGCCCATGGAGAGTGGTGGCCATTCAGGTTTTGAGCCTTTCATCAGCACAGGTGTCGCTGACGGGGTGTACAGAAAGTGTGCAGATCAAAGTGCTTTGGGATACAGGTACTAAACATTCGTTCATTGTGGGCTCAGTCTAGCCTTTTTACAGCGAGTCACAGGCTGGTGACTTCATTGTAATGCGTGGAATAGAACTGGGTTATGTCTCTGTCCCCCGACATCATGTGGCACTGGAGTGTGATCTGGCATCTGGTGTGTCTTCTGCGCTGCCGTTGGAGAGCATACACATGGTTTTTGGAAACGAGATTTGTGGAAGTACGGTGTGGTCCTCTTGTCCCCCACCATTGGTAGTGGCTGAACCGTTGGCTTCTGGGTGGACTGGTGAGAGCGATATTTTCCCTGTTTAGCCTGAGCCCACGTCACAGCACAAACAGGGAGGTGACGTGGAGCAGGAGGTCAGTGTGAAAGCTACAGCAGACCTGGTGCTGTTGCCCATGTTCCCCGTCACAGTGTGTAAAGAGGACTGGTTTAATGCGGAGAAGGTCGACCCTACACTTTCAAAGGTGCTGGAGGAAGTTGTGTCTGAGGCTCAGATATTGGATTTGGCACAGGGTCACCTCGGGTGTGGCGGTGCCGGGGTTGCTGCTGGGGTTGGTGGGCCAGGCTTGGTGTCGCGGTCTGTGTCGGGGTAGGGGTTTGGGGTGGTCGGTCTTCCTGGGGGCCTTGCTGGGGCACTGTTGGCCACATCTCCTTGCCCTTTTGTTCCCTGGTCAGGTGGGCTGGACCCACATTTGCACCACCTCCTAAACCACACCACAATCACCCCACACACACACACACCTCACACACACCCCCAAGCCCCACACCCGTGGAGCATGTTTTAAACGCACTACATACACCCACAACTGGAGTGAAGGATTCAGGGGGAACAGGGCGGGGCTTCTGGTGGGGAAAGCTGCAGAGCAGTGGTGCCCTGCCGCCCTCTGCTGGGACCCCGCCTTGCCCATCTCCACACCCAATTTTAATGCCCCACACAGCACCTTGGTAAACACCAAGTCACAGGATTGGGGAATGTTGCTCGTCAAGGATTGAGAAACATACTAAAAAGGAAAGATGGTGACCAGCACTTTTCTCGTCTGGTGTGGCTCGTGGGGCTCCACCCCCTCCCTGACCGGGATACAGTAATAGGACTCATGGTGGGGCTGGCTGCTACTTGGCAGGGTGTGTTCCTGGGTGCTGGGGGGGCGGGGGCGGATGGGTTCTGCGGGGGGGGGCTTTGGGATGGATTGCGGCACCAGGGGTGGCTTGCCGGCACAGCAGGGCTCGCGGCACCGCCGCAGGGCGGCCCCATGGGGTGAGCCAGTCTTGTGTTGGACTCAGGGTACGCGGGGGTTGGGTGTCCTGTGTCCTCTGGGGGACCTAATGTGGTGGGGACGCATCTCAAGCTGACATTGGCTCGGGCTGGGTCTGGGTGGGACTGATGTTGTGGAAAATCTTAAGACCTTTGTACTGAGCAGTGTTGCCACAGTTACCTTATTACCTAAAAGTAATCTGATTACTGGTTACTTTTAAAAAGAAGCAATCGGTGAAGTAACCAAGTTACTTTTAAAGGAGTAACTAAATTAGATTACCAGTAACTTTTTAGTTACTTTCGGCACCTGCCGACGACACCCCCCATCGTCTCAACATAAAAATTACAACTGGTTTGGTCAAAAACTCAGTTTGATCACCGCCTGGCCTCCTGCTGATACATATTTAACCTTTGACCTTCATTCTTTGTATTTATATCTGACTCTTGTTTTATTGTTAGATTTTTACGATTACTGGTTTTATTTACCCGGAGATGTATTTGTAGTCTGTTGCACTAAAGGCGTTTTTTCACCGCACAAAAAGTGCGGGAATGTACTGGTATAGTTCGTTACGGTTCGGGTTTCCACCGCAGAAATTTGGGATTTTCCATAGAATCCCGCTCCAAAGGTGGAGGCTTTTCCGCTCCCCCTCTTTTGGGGTACTCTGGACCATGGAACAGGTCTGGTTTTGAAGAGCTCTTTGCTGATTCTACTTTTAGAAAACCTAGGAACCTCCAGTGCGCCAGCACTCTGAAAACCAAGTGTTCTTCTGGGGAGATATGGGACTAGCAGTTCTTTAAGATATTTTGAATTAGTTGAAGACTTTTTAAGCAGTGACTTGGACCCCCTGATAATAGGGAGTTACAATAGTTACTCTGGAAGTAAATGCATGGATTAGCTTTTCAGTGTCACTCTATCAATACATTCTTGATTTTAGAGACATTATGCAAATGTGAATGTAAAGATTCCAGTAGATAAGATGGTGATGAGCGACAGCAGTGCAACATCACCGGATGCCTTCAGACTCTCTTGTTCATCATGTACGGTTGGTTCCCCTGTGAGAGCATGTTAGAACTTTCTCCCTCTGGCTATGACGACCTCTGCCTCAAGCCTTGTATGACCTTCGGCCATCAAGATGTTGATGATGATCTGAAAAACAATGACAAGGTGTATGTAGATAGCTTTCCAAAAACTCAAAATATTGAGCACTCTACTTCTATGATGTCCTCCATTCCATTGATCATCTTACTTCTGGGAGCAAAACATCAAAACGTAATGGAGGAAGTCACAGGAATCAAGAACCTGTGACTTCCTCCATCTCCTTCAGCATCTCCAAGATCTTCTGCAATACAGAGGAATAAAGGTAAACAAATCAAGCTTATGTTACATAAAAACTTGATTGATGAGATGTTTTCTTACCTGCTGGTCACTGAAAGGCAACATCCTCAGTTTGAGCTGCTGCTTCAGGGAAAGTGATGCTGACGGCATCTTCCAGAGGTTTATTCTGTCTGAACGGACCCTCGACTCCATGAGATCATCATGTAAGATCTGAAGCCAAAGAGCAAAGAGAGAACATATAGCAGCACTCGGGAATAGAACCACTGACAGCACAGTTTGTTTCACTCACCTTGATCTGCTCTCTGGAGAATACAGTCAGGATCACCCCCCCATCAACACCTCAATGATCCTGCAGATAAAAATGAGATAAAAAACCAGCACCAACTGTGACATTTACACTTTGATTAAAGTCAAAACTACTGGATTTTATTTGTTCCTGTCATTTAACAAAAGGAATCAGCCAACTGTTGAATCAGCTGACATTTTGCTTTCACAAGGTGATCATCAAACAACTGTTATATTCAACACAAAGGAGTGCAGTCAGCCAGGTGTTTCAGTCATTTCTGCCTTACCACATGCATCTATTGAATTACTGAACCAACTATTGTAGTACCTGTGCTCTCTTTTTGGGTGTTGCATCCACAGCTGAATGATGCATTGGGAAAATTTGTGGATTTTCCGGCACAATCGACATGCAGCCAGCCTCTGCAAACTGTGACCTCCACCCATTCCAGAATGTCAACATGTGGATATAAAATCCTGCAAAACAAAAGATGTGTTCACGTAATTTAAAAAAAAAAAAAAAATTTCTTTATGTCTTATAGATAAAGAAACAGACAAAAAAAAACTTAATATGAATGGATGAAAAGGAGAGAAGAACAATTTTATAGTGATCTGAATCCCACACACACACATTATGAACCAATGGCTGGAGACAAAGTAATACTCTAACATCATTTCACGAGGCTGAGGAATGAGATGAGATTAGGTGGGATCTTTTTATCAGTGGATATGTAGGTGGATGAGCGATGGTTCATGTATGTTACATGTTGTTAGTTCAAACTAAAAGCCAACAAGGCTGAGCAGAGTCTGGCTCCATGCTGGAGGCCTGAGTGATGCGGTTGAAGGAGTGAGAAGGTCCTTTTGCCATTTCTTTTCATTTCAACAAACAGCTTTTCAACCCACCTTTACTTTAGCAAGTTTTCTTGTGGCAATAAATTACACGTTTTTAATAAACCAACACATGGAACAAAGATAGAAAGAGCAACATAAACTTCCAGCTGATCTTACGTGCATTGCTCCTAACATAACTATAAAACTATTCCTACTCTGATTAATACTGATATAACTACAGCTACCATTTCATTCTTATTAGTGCAGGCTGATATTTTCCACACAGACAAGAAAGCAATTGTTTACCTTAACAGAAGACAATCCTTTACTCTGTTGAGCTTCGAGTACACGTGTGAAGAAACCAAAGAGGAAACAACAAATGTGCGTTTAAACAAGGCAGCGCCGATTTCATTTACGGCGAGTGCATGTGCGTGTCGTCTACGTAACTTTATATATTTCTAAACAAAAATAACAAGCAAATACAAATCTCTAAGCAAGAACATATGAAATCAACACATTTGATTGAGGATAAAGGGAAAGGTTCTTCTTCTTCTTTTTTTTCAGTCATTCCCACCTCCTAACACTTTGCACATTTTGGTAAAAATATGAATACATTATGGGGGTGAAGGAGAATGGCTGTAGGGTTTGCCTTTATATATGTAAAGCTCTTTGTGATCATGTTTTTCTTGTATAAAAAGTACTATGTACAGAGATGACAAACTAAATCCAAATAGCACAAAATCAAAAACAAACAGACACACAGACAAACCATACAATGATCAATCAAATACCTGCTCATAAAAGGTTATTGAGCAAAAACAGAAAGTAAACGTTCTTCTCTATAGACACTAGGGGGCAGCAAAGACCAGTCCAAACACAGGTTACCTTTGACTTGAGGGTACTTGAACGCAACGTTACCCTGTGTACTCACAAATGATTAAACTCGCAGCCCCTAACATATCATTTAGAGGCTGTTATTTATGTTATTTTAGTTTTCCTGATCCCAAGAGAAAATACCTTTTTGTCTTCACTGGCTTCTAGGTAATTTTTTCAGTCTGCTGCAAATGAATTGTTGGCTCGTTACACTGCACTGTACTAAAGCTTTATCAGTATTAACATCAAGAACAATCTATGACTTTATTACCATTATAGTTAATAATGATGATAATTTTTTATTATTGTTATTGTTATTATTATTACCTGACCTTACCAATACACATGATGCACATCTAACCAATGTACCTTTTGTTGGAAGTATGAGGCAACAAACTTCCATTATTCATGTAGAGTTGAACCTGTTGATTTTGATTAAAAATTTGTTTTGGAAGGGGGCTGCATTTTCATTTGCTGTTTCATTATATTTTATTTGAATTTGCAGCCTATTTTAATTCATGTGTGTATTTCTGATCAAATTGTGTTATCTTTGACATTCTACATTCCTTCTGTGTGTTAACTCGATATATTCTTTTGTTTCCTCCTGAACCAATGGCGAGGCTTCCCAGCAGCCCTGACGGCAGTGTTTTGGTGTCTCCTCCATCTGAGCGCAGCTCCCAGCAGCACTGTCCCTTGAGGACTATGGCCAGGAACCTACTCAAGCAGTAGTAACCCGAAGTGACAGCCTGTGGAGAAGAGGGAGGTGCAGGCATCAGATGGTGAAGGTAATTTGTCTAGTATGTAACACAGCAAAAAACTTTAACCTTCAGAGTGCGTTCATCCAGATCCCTGGAGGTACAGAATATAATCACAATGCATCAGAATGAACTTACCTTTCAGAGCTGTCAGGAGGTATCCCTTAACCACTGCCTGAAATGTGTCTGTTTTTACAGAACGACCCCCATCTCTGACTACATGTATACAAAATACAGCTCTTGGCCATAATGTAAAGTGAAAGTGGACCACCTTGGTGTCAAAAGGCCTGCAGTTACAAAAGTACACCTGTCTGCTAATAGGAGGCAGAAAACCATCCATGATCACATCACACATGTAGTTGAAGTATTTAGAACAACAAGAATCCCACCCTTTCTTTACTGTATCGCAGAAAAAAGAAAACTAAAAACATCAAAAAAAAAAAAAAAGTCATGCTAATATCGATCATTAGTTCTGTTCTTTACTGTATATTAACCCTCATCATCATGTCTCTCAGAGTAATTAGTTAGATTCCAACTCCACAAAAACAACCAACCACAATTGTTGCGCTATGGTTTTCAGCTCTTCCTTTGTTTTTCTGGAATTTCACAAGACCGATTAAAGAACTTTTATATCCTTTCATAGAGTCTTAGGCAAGACTCATTCATTCAATCCATGAAAACCTGTACCCAGGGTTTGGTGACCTTTGTGTTATCTGAATTCCAGCAGATGGAGGGAGTGTGAAGATATGTATGAATCTGATTCTGGGACTGATGGAATCTGGATAATGATAGGAGACGGACTGAAAGGGGGCGTGGCCTGCTATACTGTGTGTGTGTGTGTGTGTGTGTGTGTGTGTGTGTGTGTGTGTGTGTGTGTGTGCCTTCGCGGGGGGAGTAGCTGTGTTTACGATGGGTAATGAACCAATCAGCAGGCTGCCCAGAGGGGAATGTGGGGGTGCCAGCTTGCAGAATGGGGGTTGCTCCCCATCTTTCCTCTTCACAAATGTGGGTCACTTCCTGTCCTCGGGTGATTCCTCTCGCATTTCTGTTGGAACAATAACCCTCATGCACCCACAAAACCCTTACCAAACCGCTTACTCATTAATGATGCTCTTAATTAAGCTGATTTAGCTCGTTAGCTCTCTCCTGATGTCTCACATGGCCCTTTAACAAACCATCCGCCCCTTTCACTGTTATTATCCAGCTACTTCCCAAATCACTTATTGTGGGTCATTTCATGTGACAGGAGATGATGTCTATAGGAAGCTGTCTATTTGCGTGTACCTCAAAGGTCTTATTAAAAAAAAAGGAAGAAACAAAACAACCCCCCTCCTGTTCCTTTCTTCCCCTCTACACAAACCAAAGAGGGCATGAAGGTTAGGAATATTGATTTTATTGAGTTGACAGCACACACACTAGAAATCAAGCGTTCTCTAAAAGCCTTCTGAATACAATCAGAGAAATTCCTTTAAGGTACCTTTGCATTGCCCTTGAAAAGAAAATCGTCACGTTAGATCAGCGTAGATCAAGCATAGATTTATTATTTTTACTTGAGCAAGCGTCATAAATTTCATTTTCTGATTGAGACACCTACTGCCTTAATTTGACTTTTTGAGGATAACTCACTGAATCAATAAAGGTTAAAGCAAACTAACAACCTCTCTCATCTTAAAAACAGAACAAAATCCAGAATAATCACCAAAATAAAAACAAGGAAAAGGTCAGTAGCAGCGTTAAACAGGCAATACACTGACTTTATGACATTGACCCCCTGCAGGCCACTTGTTCACAGCATGAAAAGAGCAGGGGTGATGTTAAATGACGGTTGCTCTTTACCTCCCTGAATCCTTTGTCTGCTATTGAAAAAATCTTTACTCCCACAACGAAGCATAACAGCTCAATAGTGAACTGTTGAACAGGTAATCAAAGGGCCGGTCAATGTGATACCCCTAATGATATATATATATATATATATATATATATATATATATTTATTCTTTTTTTTTTCTTTTATTATTTTGCTCAGCTTTAATAGAAATTATGTTTGTGATTGGCATATATCTGTCTGAAAGAGGTTATAATTCGAGCCAGGTCAGCTGACACAAACACACAGGACTGCTCTTTTTTTTATGTGAAGTGACCGCACCAATACACACGATGCACAATGATGGTGATACTGGGGGATGGGAATGATTCATATTTGTTCACAATGCTGAAAATGGACCCACTATACTCATAGATTACAATTTTCCAAAAGACAGCTTCATAAGCCCTGCGGCTTTTCCAATAACAGACTTGTTTTGAGGGTCTTGGACTCATTTTAATTCACTTGGAACTATGTCTCCAAAGAACCTATTTCTCAAGTCAGTGTTGAGTTTGAGCAGAAAAGTGAAAGATATGTACACAATCGTCCTATAAAGTATAATCATCACTTAATTAATGTATCTGTAGTCGGATAGTTCTCAAGGTATTTGTTATTGATGATCAGCGTGAGTCAATTTACCCCAAAAAATATTGATTACAATCACTAGTGACTTCATTGAAAAGTTGTGGAGTTTCTTTCAGTTACTTAAATTCACTGCTAATTTGTGTATTAGTTATTCATCTTTCTTATTTAGGGCGTGTTAAAGGCATACAGCGTGCAGTTGTTTTACTGTGCAACAGGACTGAAAATGATCATAGTTCTGAATGAAATGAAACAAGACATTAACTGAACATACATCAGTTAGTTGTAAGTTGAATGACGGCGCATATGAGTTAATCAGTCATAATTAAATTCCAACTGTCCACAATGCATGCAGGACACTGCATAATACTTGCTCTTGAATGAAACTGATTTATGAAGTGATAACAATTGAGAAGAAATAGTGGCAAAACCCTAACCAACAAGTAGGCGGCAGAAAATAGTTGTCATAAAGGTCAGGGGACATTTTTATACGGGTTGCTGCAGTATTGTTAATGATTCCATCATAGAATTCAGTTACTTGTAGTTTCTTTCCAAAAGATGTAGGTTTAAAGTCATTTGCCACTTTAGAACTCATCAACAGGTGATGACTGAATTATTTTAATTGGAGAGTTGAAAACGGAACTATTCTTTGTAGTCTCTACGCTTTATCTTCACAGCCACCGTAGCTCTGAAGGATTCATTTGTTTTAGTAGGGCCACACCAGCTGGGATGTAGACATTACAGCTAAATACTTAGGCTGTACTTCTAATACACTGTCATGAATAAACCTAATTCAATCATTTTAAGAGATACAGAAGGAATTATCAACCAGATTCCCTAATCAAGAGCTGCAAGTATCAACAACTTATAGATCATACCTCACTGGCTTCCAAGAACATTCAGTGGATAAGACACTATAATTGCAAGTCCGTATGATGGGCAATATTCATTTCTTTAAATGAGCAGTAATATTTGAGTAAAAATAGGCGTCAAAGTCACTGGATATTTTAGTAAGAAAATGACAAACTAAAACAAACTCAGTGAGACTGCTGATGAAAGTCAACCAACAAGCTTCTTCACCACATTCTTCAAAAAACAAAACAAAAACATAGTTTTATTAGAAACAGTGGTAGTCAATTACCCCGTCTCCATATAAAACATCTATTCTATCTTGTACATGCCACACTTGATATTGCAGAGATAGTCACTGATTTCTCTTTGTACTTCCATTCGGTTTGATGTGTTCTTCCTCGCACTATAATGAATTATTCATAGGCCATAACCATTGGCTAAAAAATCCAATTTGGATTTTGATTATCATGTTATTCTGAGATCTGTAAAAAGTGTAAGAGCTGAGTTTTATTAGATAGTTTAACAGCTTTATTTCAGATTTTCTGGCCACAAACATCAGAATCACTTCTGTTTTTACAACTGACTAGTGCCCGAGTTGTACCATCCACCGAAAAGGGGGATACCATATTAAAGCCGTTCAGCGGAAATTCTGTTGAACCCTTTACCCCAAGTCAACCTCATTCTATCTCACCTACTGGCTTACTTTCTCACATCCACCCATACTAACACATACATGTCACATGGACTTGATCACTTGCACTGCTGTACAATTGGTCATGCTTACTTGGACCCTCAACTCTTCATCCCTTCAGTTCAAAGGCATAGTTCGGAGTTGTGGGCGGTGCATGGCCATCTACCAGTTGTGAGGAAAGGCTTAAAAAGCTGATGTGTTTTAGGAGCGGCCTTAACCCCTCTGTGGCCTAATACCAGTCGAAAATCACACTGGCCAACATCAAGGAGAAGGATTGGAAGAGGGTGGGAGAGAGCGACAGATAAGGTTATTCGCTGAACTCTTTAATCAGTCTGTCGCCGACAATCTCAAAACCTGTCCGTCCCACAAAACAATCAGCTCACCCACGCTGCCCCTCTGCCTTTTACATCGGATGCCTTCGGAAAAAGCAGGTTGTTTTGAATCTTGTGTTGGTGGTTCATCTCGAAGGGGGTGGAGACTGGATGGTTTTGGGGGTGGTGGGGGAGGGTGTTTTAATAGTAAGCCGAAAGCAGTCTATGTTTCAATTATCTCACTTTGCTGCACTTAGAGAATGCTTGACCTGCTTCTCAGCATTGATATGGCACATTTCTCAGGGCGAGGCGGGGGTCAGCACAGTGGATTTGGACCTGTGTGGGAGTGTATGTGCAAGATAGCCTCCTTTGACTGTGGGTGTGAGAAAGAACATGTGTAATTGTGATATACTGCATGTTTTCACGTGCGTGTGCTTGTGTGTTTAAGTGTGTGAGTTCTTTATGTATATGTTCTGTTCCGAAATGAGTTTCTAGACTTATTCACACTCACAAACAGTAACTCTTTGAGATACAGGTAAGATAAGATCCCACACCAGGAAAACTCACATTTCACAGCAACTCAAAGATCAAGAGATATAAAATAAGGGTATCATAGATATGAAAATGATTTTATAGAGCGGCTATTTACTGGGCTATTTACATTCCATACACCTTTTACATTTGTGTGTGATTAACTGATACTGCAGTGTACAAGGTTTACAATATCATGCATTTACAACATTTTACAGTGTATAAAACAATATGTATGTAGTGGTACAGAGCTCGTGACATGATATACACTATTGTACAGTATAACACAGCATTGCTGAGGTAAGGGTGACAAACGGCAGTGACACATGAAGATAAGTTTTGTTGGACATGTTGAAGTTGGACTAAAGGTAGGTGCTAGTTTATGGTTACGTAGGTAGGTAGGTAGGTAGGTAGGTAGGTAGGTAGGTAGGTAGATAGGTAAGTAAATAAGTAAGTAAGATAATCAAACACTCACAAAATTTACATTGCATGAACTGACATGGTGCGTGCGCATGCACAAAGTGAACGGCCCCACAATGATTTTACATGCTTTTAGTGTGAAACTGTATGTGAGGCAGGGGCTGAAGGTAGGCCCCCACTTATGTTGGGTAAAATGAAAAGGTTGAGGTGTGTGTGTGTGTGTGTGTGTGTGTGTGTGTGTGTGTGTGTGTGTGTGTGTGTGTGTGTGTGTGTGTGTGTGTGTGTGTGTGTGTGTGTGTGTGTGTGTGTGTGTGTGTGTGTGTGTGTGTGTGTGTGTGTGTTGTAATTGTCAGATGACCAAGTTGGGCACAGTTTGCGAGAGCCTTGGCCTCGTTTGGTGTGAATTAGCGGCCTTGAAGAGATTTGAAAAGTGTTGGCTGATTCACCGTATCACAAGACCCGGACACCCCACCACCACCACCACCACCACCCAAAAAAAAAGAGTTTGAGGAAAAGACTTTCTGATCCTTCAAACACCTTCTGTCCCACAGTGATTGCGTTCAGTTTTTACCCTTCAGAGATGCATGGATTCTTTTTGCCCTAGCGCTTATCTTAATTTTCACCTGTGGAATGATAGTGATCTGCTTAGGGACAATCCCGGGTATCTGCCTCAAATACTGTCAGCTATTGAAGTTGCTGAGTCAAAAGATCAAAGAATAAATGGTTCATTTTGTCATTAAAGGGGGATATTTTATCGAGCTTCATTCTGATTTAGTTTTTACCATCGTAGAGCTCTTTGACAGCAGATTGCCTGCTCCACAATAACACAAACATTAAAATCAACTGTATTTCTGTCAGTTGGGTTGATTCCAATGTTTTGATATTTTGGATGCTGGCTCACTAGCATCTGATGTATATTTTCCAACAAAATTGATTTCATCTGTGCTGTTGCTGCTTTGCCAAAGCAAAAGTGTTTAAGGGGAAACAAAGATCTGTCATGTGCACTGTAAAAATACCGTACAACAACAGCCGTAGCAACTACAACAATGGCATATAAATGCAATTCTAGGAATTATTATGTGCCAGCAAAACAAAGCTGTTTGCCAAAAGAGCCCAAGTAAAATGAGGTCGGCAATATCATAAATTCCTTTCTAGGCATAGCAGGGACTATTTATTAATTTTCCCTTCTGGTTGTTTATTAAATGTGCTGCTGGCAGATCTGTGTTTATAAAAGAGTGACATCTGTCAGGCGATATGATTTAACTGGGATACATTTCACCACCAGGTTGTTGGCAAACACCGAGAAGTGGCTCTTCCATTTTCATCACTCCTCCATGAATCAGTAGGAGAAACAGCTGCTGCTTGGATGAGCCGTCCGTCCGTCCGTCCGTCCGTCTGTCTGTCTGTCTATACCATGGAAACAGAATACATACAAAGACTATGGAGTATAGACGAGATCTACTGTACACTGTATGTATAGAATAGCCCAAAACACACACACACACACTCCAACTTGAAAACATATCTGCACCTAATAGACCTACCTCCGAAGGACTTAAATTTCATCCCTATTGTGAGTGCATATGAAAAATGTAAGTAGTAAATGTCTTAATATGTCACAATCTATGCTGCTGCAGTGTCCTTTGTCTCGTACAGTACAGTAGTCCTTGTACTCCACTCATTTTGTGCTGACTCTGTTGGCAGTGTTGCAGTTTATACCAACAAGAGGGGACAGGTCCATTTCTGTTTACTGTTAGTCATGGAAAATGCAGGGGTTGGGGGGGAATGGGAGTGGTTTATAAGGTGGAAACTGTTTCAAATGCTTCCACACATCAAACTCAAATCAACCACATGTTCAACTTGGGAACTGGGGCAGAAGCCACACACACCTGGGCTTGTTGGCAGGAAACGGCGGTTGCTACTTTTCTCCCTGGGAAAGGGTAAGCTTAGTCAAAAGGCTGCTTGGAAATGTCAAAGTCTTAACAGGTTCAGATTAGAAGAGGCTGTTACAACCACTATTCATCAGTATTTGCTTTAAACGAAAAACACAAGGGGCATCACACTGTAGTTTAACATTTTCATGGATTTACAGCAAAACACTTGCACTTGCGGCACAGTGACACAATCCCCTGGCACAGAGGCAGGCGTTTGACAGAAGAAGGCAATACCGAGGAGACAAATTCAAAAAAGGAGGCATTGTTAAGTGGCAGAAAGAAAAGAAGGGATATTAATGCTGAGTTGCTGATGGGTTGTTTTTTTTTATGCAGGCAAAATATCACATTTATCAAGTGATTTTTCTCCTTGAATGACCTTGCTGGGTTTTATATCATAACTCTATGGCAACACATGCAAACATCAAGAAACACAATAACCTTCCAGAATTAGTTTTGCTTGTCTGATGGGCTAAATTAGGATTTCATCCATTTTCTATCTGGCTTCAACAAACTCTTGGGTGTTTGGGGCCGATCCCCAGCCAACTAGGCAAAGGCAATGTACGCCTTGTTAGGTCGTCTGTCCCATCACGATGCCACGGGGGGAAACTAACATACTTTCATTGAGAAATGTTTTTTTTTAATGTTTCTGAATAGTGAATATCACTTAAAAAAATCAGAAACAACTGAAACATTCTCACAATATTACTGCTGGTTAATGCACGTTAACTATGTGACCAATTACTTGCAAGTGATTCATTTGAGGTCTTTCAGGAGTGATTTAGAGCACATCATAGTTCACAGAAAGCTCTGAGTGAAGTGACTAACAACTGATAGCCTCAGATAAAGGCTTTGTCTCTATTCTTGTCCTGTTCAAGCTCAGATTGCATTCAATACCATTGATCTTAACATAATACTACACTGACTGGAACATCACATTGGGAAAAGAGAAAGACTGGTTTCAATCAGAAACATCATACAGATTTCACTTGGTTGATGGTAATGATGACTCCTCAGCCCAGATTAAAATGGGTTATGTGTTTGATGTACAAAATATTAGGAAATACTTTCATTTAATTCCATTTCTAAGTGGATGATATCAGTTTGTAAAATATACTGATGAGGCACTTGCTTTC
Organism: Lipophrys pholis; assembly: GCF_963383615.2. Taxonomy (NCBI): domain Eukaryota; kingdom Metazoa; phylum Chordata; class Actinopteri; order Blenniiformes; family Blenniidae; genus Lipophrys; species Lipophrys pholis. The sequence continues at coordinate 9,937,109 of NC_137632.1, forward strand.
CTGTTTTTACCGCATTCAGAATATTTTGTAGTGTACAACACAAACAAAGCAGTTATGTAACTAATGTTACATTACAAAATAAATACATGTGCACGCAGACATCTGTACAATGGACAACAAATTGTACAACACATTCTTTTAGTCTCTGCTGTCATCCAAAACATCCTTTAGATAACTGGTTGCGCTCTTTTTCTTCCTTCTTCTCGTTGACAGACAAAAGTCTCCCATTATCACCTTTCTCTCCGTCCTGCTCGCTCTGTGTCAGACTGTAGACAATGGCAATGACAACAATGTCCTAAGCTCCTGAGCACCTTGTCATAATTACACCTCTGACCGAGAGCAAGGCGCCGTGCTGTCAGTCACAGCCACAATAAACCTCAACAGCGATGATGTCGAAACACCTGGGTGGATGTCTCAGGGGTGACTAAGAGCTAATGCAGTTGTTAAGACTGGCGTCTCGCTATGAGCAGACACACTGGCCCTGCAATCTGAAGCTGGAAGGAAACAAGAAGCAAAAGGACTTCCTGAAATGTCATATTTGTGGTTAGACAGTTGCATAACAAGCAGTGTTGTCTCCTTTCATCTCCTCCAGGGCCAAAGCATGTATGTTAGCAGCAGATTCAAGCCTTCAGAGAACATTTAATTCGATTTTCACAAGCTGGTTTACAATGCAGGCCTTCATTGGAAACTCATTCGAATTCTTGAAAATTTAACATTTCTACCCTGGGGTGAATTCCATCCATCTCACTGTTCGATATATTTATTTCTTCCTATATTTTGTGACGGTGTGAAATGTCAGTTACCAAGCACGGCCACGAGCCTGGTGAAGGGACAAATCAATTTGAAGATTACGATACATTCCCGGAACTAACACACACAGGACATCCTCATTTGCAGATTACTTTTAAAAAGACATACTGTATACCTTTCAGCTCTAAGCAAAGTGAAAGGGAAACTGATCCCATGACCAATGAAAAAACAGACACAATAAAAAGCCAAATGGCTAAAAATTGAAGTTTGCTTGTGCAAAAAGCTAATTACCGCTCATCGTTTTCAGGTATTGTTTTATCAGACGTGCAGCATCAGTTGGTCAGGAACTGAACCAAAGCAACTTTATTGCAGTTTTACCCAAAACTTTAACCCATCACATCATTGAGAGTTTGATCGAATATCGATATAAACCAAGATTTTAGACACACTTTTGGCCGTTTATTTCAGTAGAGGCATCATAGCAGAGAATTATTAAGACCAACCTAAAGTGATGGAGTATTTGTAAAGATCTTTTTTTATTATTTTCATTGTTTCTTTACATATTGAGGCATTCAGTTCACCGTTTTGCCTCCTCAGCTCATCTCTCCCATCCCGGGTTGGCTCTCTGCCAGTCACGTTTCATATGTTCCCATAAAAGGGCCTGCATCACCCAGCGGCAATGGCGTAATCACTAACATGGCTAACATGACTCCACCAGACGTCGCCTCGTGTTCATTTCAGTGTGCAGTGCCTCGGCAGCCCGCTTCGGGCTTCGCACTTGTTTCTTGTGTTGACATCAGCTACGTTAGTGACAAAGCCCAGAGACGGGCTTTGCTGCGTGACATCAGTGTGAGAATGATTGTGGCTGTGCGTGCACGCGCGCACGCACGCACGCACAGAGGTAAAGTACATTGTGTGTATTACTCAGAGGGATGGATGTCACTTTAATGAAATTATCACTAGGATATTTAAAGGACTAAACACAGCTCATGTCTCATCTGACGACAGTAGCGGCTCATAACTCGTTCACTTCATAATGAGAATGTTTTCTGCTTCACGGTGGAAAGAAAAGTGACTTTTAGACTAAGCAGGTCTTTGAAGCATCACATACAAAAGCTTTTGAAAGACCTGCGGCTGCATTTTTTTTTTTCTTCCACTTACCCATTGCCTCCCTCGCTTTGGTAAATAGTATTCAATTATACTCATATTTTAAATGTCAACATGGCTTCAGCGGTCCATTAAAAATTGTGCAAAAATTGTCTGATCTATCTATGTGAAGCATAGACTCAAAGGCCGGACACAGCAGGAAGTGAGAGAAATGTCTCTTTATTGGTTTTCAGGGGAAAAGGGAAGGTGGAGAACGCTGGGGCTGGACTTCAAAATGAAACAGGAAACAGACAAGACAGACACGTGGACTGTGACACTACCAAAGAGTTGAGTGGGAAGTTAAAGCATCCAATAGCAACCAATCATTTACAGATTAACATCAGCAAAAAAAAAAAAAAAAATAGAACATTATGAGTATGATAATAAAATAGGGCCGCACAGTGCGGTCGTGATTAGGAACATTAGTTCAAGTATATCTCAGTTTCAAATTTTGGCCTCTCTGTGTTGAGTTGTGTTGAGTGCAAACATATGCATTTGAGGTGAAATGGTGACTCTAAAATGTCTTAAGTATGTGTTTATATGTGTGTAGTGTGTCCCTGTATTTACCCTATGATAGACTGCATTCTGCTTTCACCCATAGTCAGCTGGGATAGACGAGATAAAGTTGAGTTTGATAAAATTGTATATTAGAAAGATGAATTGTAAGATCCACATGGAGCAGAAGGTGACTGAAACCATGTCTATTCCCCATGAGAGCACAACACTAAACCTTATTAAAGTTATTCAGAATATTGTCTGTCCTTCAACGAGCGCCGCACAGTTTAGCAACACTTTTGCCTGGCGGCACTTGATTCTTGACAAATGCAGGCGCTTGATAGCAACGTGTGGAATTTTTGTATTATTGCAGTCAGGTCTGCCGAATCAGCTGGAATTCAAATCAGTCCACGAGCACGAGCCAGTCAGTTTTGATCCACACCCTTCATGTTTACATTGACACTAATGACTTGTCCTTCGCTACAGTCCTGCTGCAGCCATCCACACATGGAACTAATTCTGTGTGTGCACAACATCAGGACCGCCTGCCGGATCGCTTCGCAGGCATCGTCCTGTAAAACTATCTGTTACTCAGGCAACAGGTGGTGTTGGAGACAAATCGTAATTTTGATTAAAAGCAGTCATGGGCCAAGGAGCGCTTTGGAGAACCTGAGAATGACATCAGCATGCAAACGTGCACATTATCTCGGAATAGAGTCACTTTGTTTGTCTTGGCCAGCTTTTGTTTAAGAGCTATTATTGGGTTTTTTGTTGAAAACACGTGCCAAAGCGTGATAGGCTGCAGATATCATATGTCGCATGGCAAGAAAACAACTTAGAGAAAGATTTAATGAGATTAAGATAATAATGTTCAATAAAGCTCTATAAACTAACTTTGGCCAAACGAGCTTTGGAAGATCACTGAAGTGGCTCTGAATATTTACTCAGCAATGGATGTAGAGGAGGAAAAAAAAAAAAAGAAAAAAAGAATAGCCATGGAAAGATACCGCTTGGCTGCTATCATAAAATCTCTCAGGACTCTGTTAAGGCTGTCACTGTTTGAATCAGACTGTAAATATTTGAGCAAAGAGTTGGTTTTTCCTGGTATGTCTTTGCTTTGCTTTACTGTGTGGAGCGAGGGGCCACACGAGGCTCCTGCACGTACAAGGGAACGTCACGTTTTGGGAACGCCTTGTGAAATCTAGGTCAAGGGGGCTGCTGCCCGAACAGAATGCGTTTCTCGGAGTGTAAAATAAATACATCCCCCGATTCCACGCCAGTGCAGCCACTGGCTTCAATGCCTCCACGTCGTTTTGACATCAAAATGTCAATAAAAACTGAAATCACCTATGCGTGCCGGACATACCTACATGATTTGTGACTTCTTTTCTGCCCTCCACTCTCCCAAGAAACGTTATGTGTGCACTGTAGTGATGCAAGCGTTGGCGGCACATGCCACACATGGAAGATTTTTACACATAAAAGAAGTTGACTTTGGCCTTAAGCTCTGTTGATAACCAACACTGAAGTATGTTCGACTATTGATGGCAATGGGCACAGCGTACTTGACCCCGATGTGTGTTTAATGCTTAACTTTGCTCGTAATGAAAATATATACATCAGTTTGAAATGTGAATCTGCTGAGTCATGGTACTATGTTGGAGCTACAGTAGAGCAGTATGGGGTTCAGGTGAGCTGATGGCGCACCTTTTCCAGCATGATGTGGAAATACACTTCTGAGAAGGGGCTGACTGTTGCCCGGACTTTCGAAGAAGCGCTGGGTAGACGGATCAGTGGAGCAGCAAAAATTGTTTCCGGGCTTCTGCCAGCGTCCAGACAGATGATCCTCAACCAGCTGTGACGGCTGTTGGCTGAAGCTCAGATGAAATCATCACTTGTTTAACATTCAAGCTGATCAACCTTATCCCTTCAGGTTTCTCTAATTTCTCTTCATGGCCTCCAATAAAATCAAGTCTTGGTTCTGGTCCCCCTCCGTTCACGGCATTCTCTCAACACTCCGCTTTCCTTTTCCTTATTTTCTATGCCCAAGGCTCCCTTCTCTTATAAAAAGCAGCCACTAAGCCACAGCTGCCATGCATGACTGGAAACCAAACCTGACAATGCTGCATTTATTCCAACTTTACCCTCACGTGGTGTGTTCTTACCTCTGGCACCCTCCGCTCACAAATGCCTCTGAAGGTGTGAGGCCTGCGTGCAACAAAGTTGACTAATTTTGTACATTTTACCCAAAACTTTTAAAAGTGTTTTCCTTGAAATAGAAAAAAAGTAGAAGATCGGATAAGTGACCTGAAATCGCATCAAATTGAAAGTTGAGAGTTTTTAAGACCACGGAATTCAATAAACAAAACACACGTTATATTTGTAATAATTTGAAAATGATCTTTAATACATAGACAAAATATTGACCCTCTGTATGCAAATTACAATTCTTCCAAACTGAAAGCTGATTTCAGTTAATTGTTTTGGAAAGAAATTGCTTAAAGCCATTGAACTGTAAATGTTCTCTTACAAATGTGTGAAACCACTGAATATTTAGTTTTGTGTCTAGAAACCAACAGACCATGTCAGAACAAGTATCTGTATTGACTATTTAGTAATGGAAAACATTGACATCAATTAGAGATTGCTCTGACGTCTGATGTCCATCTGGAAAACAAAGTAGAGCATAAAAGAATTTTACTGCACCCGATGAATAAGACATCACACTAAAATGTGTTATGGTGCGTCTGCTTGTAATTCCTCTTTATGATAAATTATGCTATGTTTGGCTGCTGTTTTAATTAGTCACACACAGCTAAAATCCCCGCTCGCCACCGGACATCAGCGAGGCCAAGAAAACCACGGAGGTGCTGAATGTCCCCAACCGGCCTTCGTTTCCTCCCTCCTCCTTCCCGATTAGCCGATGCTCCGCTGCAGTTATTCAACCTTTTCCTCCGTTCGCCTGATCTTGCACTTGCTCAGCCCCTCCATGATTACTGAATGAGTTTTGTCAGTGTTTGGATGAGCTCATTGGAAAAAGACGGGCTGCAGATTCACATCATCATTTTTATCTTCCTGACTGGACAGATGCTTGGACAAAACACTCTTGGATTGATGTCCAAGCAGCTGATTTCTAGTGGAGATTTAAAGTTTATTTACAAGGTCACGGTGATCCTCTGTGGGATAAATGTGAGAGGAATGGAAATACAGCAAAAAAAACAACAACAAGAAAACCATGTCGACGGCAAAAATTACTTATTTGCCATTTCAACATTTTGGCTCGAATGGTCATTACAATTTAGAAAACTATCTTGGTTTTACCAAATAGTCCTTCACCCTTGACTGATCACAACTCCATCGCAGGGTTAATAGAGAGAAAGTCACTCACTCATGAGCAATTCAGAGGCACACAATGACCAAAGTCCTAAGCATTTTTTTGGGATGGTAAGAAGAAGGCAGAAAACATTCCTGCTTACACGGGATAACAAATAAAGAATGTAAAATGCTAGTTTCTCACAAAATCTGTCTCTCTTCCACAAGGCCCAATGATGGCCTCCATAATTACAATGGCATAATTCACTTTCCACTGAATTTCAATGATTTCCATCCTCATGAGCACATTTAGGCAGATTTAAAGGAGGTGTCATATAAATATGTTCAGAGTTACATCGCTGTGGCTCACATATCCAGAAAGAGTGACGTTTATTCGGACTAATACGGTTCATCTTGGCGTGAGGTCACATATGGTCGGGATACATCCCTGCGACACATCCTGACATGGAAGGCATGGAAGAATGAATCATGATTGAATGTGACCACTAACCATAAACACACACAAAAAAGACAAAACACAAACATGTACACCAGGAATGTGACAACAGCTCGCTGCTTTGGTTTTTCTTTAAGCTGCCTGTTAGGCTAATCTGCTTTCTTTGGACGTAGTAAGACACTGCTCCAACCTGTCAGCTTGTCAGGTTCATACATTTAATTTTCCCTGACACTTTCTTGCTTAACTCTCCGAAAAGTTCAATATCTTTCTCACCTCTGGAGGCTTACAGTGAAACAGACTTTCACCACTGTAATAGTAGTAATGTGTATACCCTGAGGGCTTCTAGGGCACTACTGAAAAGAAACTTTGCCTGTTAGAGCAAATTATGAAATGTATACCTGTAATTAACAGTAGTATTTAGGTTAAACTGTGAAATCTATACCCATAATTATCCCCCAAAAATCTAGGTTAAAACTTGAAATGTAGCTGTAAAAGTAAATTCAGGCAAAATGTGTCCCTGGAGTTAACCTCAAATGTGTCAGTTGAGCGAAGGGAGAGGAAAAAAAAGCTTTCCTTCCTACCCATGAGTCTCTTTGTCAAGCCTGATCCTCTTGGAGGTGTGTGTTACAGTAAGAAGAAGCACGTGAGGCTGTTTTCAAGACAGATGTGTGCAATTACAGTTGTAGTCTGTTATTAGGCTGCCAGCAACAGCAAAATATGTGTGAAGGTGCATCAGGGCTTACATCTGTAGGAAAATGAGGCTGTGTTTGCACTGGTGTTGTGGTTACTCAATACAGATCAAAGTGAGAATAAAAAATGGGAAACATCTAACAGTAAAAGTTAGTACTCTCACCTCACAGCGAGAATACTTCTAGTTCATCTTCTCCCTGTTGTGTGTGAAAGCATAGAGAGAGTATAGAGAGAGAAACGGCGGCGCGCTCTGTCTTGTTCACAGTAAGTGGCAGTGATGTCGGTAACACGTTAATTAGTAATGCGTTACACTCATATGACCACTTTTGTCAATAACGAGTAATCTTATGCGTTAGTATTTCTAAACCAGCAATCAGTTTAAAGTTTCTTATCCACGTCAATGTGTGTTTGTAGCGTCCCGCAGGACATTGGAAAGGAAGACCGGCTTCTTGTCTGTAAAGCCGCTTTATTACTGAACAGAACCGGCCGCCACTCCATTCTCCTTCACACACACACACACACACTCACACACACACACACACACACACACACACACACACACACACACACACACACACACACACACACACACACACACACACACACACACACACACACACACACACACACACACACGCAGCCCCCTTCTCCACTCTCAGCCAATCACAGACAACTCATTTTATCTATGCAGATGTTCAGGTAACACAAAAGAATCGGAACCCACAAACATCATCAGTAAACCTTATCATTGCGTCACTAACACAACTGCAGAGTTGTTACACTATTTTTGTAATTTCCCTGAGTAAAAAAATATATTGGCAGGAAGCCCCTCTTTTTTTTTCATTCAATCAATCAGTGAAAGACTTTATTTGTTGGCGGGGGGGGGGGGGGGGGGGGGGGGGGGGCAATTAAGAGGTTACATTGAGCAGGCAGTGCAAATGAATAAATAGATAAATAGTGCAACAACAGACTACAACTACATCACCAGGTAAATAAATACCAGTAATACCAGTAATATCTGTGCAGACAGGGGGCGGAGTCACAAGATGTATCTGAGCCAGTGCTCGGTGCTCCCCTGTTGAGTTTGTGCATTTGAAAGGACAGTATAGAAAGGGAAAACAAAATAATCAAAATAGACAAAAGGAATAAGAAGTGTACTATGTGCTCTGTTGCTGTTGTTGTTAAATAAATGCCGGCTATATGTTCTTATTTATCTAAACAGGCGTTGTGGTTTTTCACCTATCCTCCTCTTTGAAAAGTCCCTCTGATGTGTATCACCTGTAACTGCATTAAGGAAAGGTTACAGAGAGATCCCAGATGTTTCTTTGCAGTCTAAAGTGGTTTCAAGCTGTGTTTTGGTATCAACGTACTGAATGTCAGTCTTAAATCGTTGTTGAACACAGTGTATAAACCATTACATTGTAACTCTGGATGTATGTTCAGCGTCATTTTCCTGTTGGAAGGTGAACCTCCGCCTCAGTCTCAAGTCTTCTGAAAGATTAACAGGTTTTCCTCCAACAATGTCCTGTATTTGGCTCCATTGAATCTTCCGATCAACTCTGGTCAGCCTCCCTGTCCCTCCTGAAGAAAAGCCTCCCCACGGCATGATGCTGCTGCAACTATATAGGCCGATGTCACATATTTCTAGAATATGGCTCTGCACAGTAATGGATGAACTTTATAGAACTTGTTGGATGATTTTTCCCTCTTTATTTTCCTTGGCTTCTCAGACCCTGAGGGCTCCTCAGAAGAGTTGCCCTCTGCTGACGAGGAGCCGACCCTATCTTCTGCTGCGATGGACGAAAGCGAGGCCTCTGCTGAACCCTCGCAGAACGGCGAAGAGAACAGTGAGGAGAACGCCAGCGAAGGAGCCGCAGGAGAGAAGATGGAAGGTGATGGAGCGGAGAAGAAGTGAGTGTCACCAGAGAGATGCTCTGCAGTGTAAACACGGTGATATTTCACTCTATAATAGCTTTTCCATACGATCCTCACCTCTGCTGGTTGGCGGCAGGCTGCTCCTCTCATGGATGCAGCGTTGCTTTGCCGAACAATCTGACCTGTCACACCCACATTCATCCCGTGTCATCGTTATCAGACAGATGTGTAAGTCCATGAGCCCGCGGTCACGGAAGCTGGGAGGGGAGGAATTTGGTATTGCTACAATTTGATGATTCATTTTACTCCTAAATCTGGTTTTGAATCTCCCAAGAGAGTAGTATCCACTGCTTGAATCTTTTCCTCAGAAAATTGTTTTCAGGAGAAATCCATGAGAAGGAAAGTGTGTGTTAGGGAAAGTTGGAAATTCCCCCTGAGCTGTTTCTCCTCATAGCTTTAGACCTCCTTTCCTTTTAACACTCCTTACTGAGGCAAAAAAAATCATGTAGGAGGAGGTATTATAACACGAGTCTTTGAAATCCAACTGGACAATGTCGGGTTGGAAATCCACTCTGTCTTAGTGGGTTTAAACCCCAACACCCACCTGCATCACTCTTTACCGTCACAGCAGCTTTGTGGAATATTTCTGGCCCTCATTTATTATTGAGATGGATGGAAATCATGTTGTGTTCAAAATACATAGTTTGTCCTCTTTGTTTTCTGAAACTGTTGCTATAAGTGGCAACACTTCACTGGACCAACTCAGCCGCTCCAGAGATTCTGTCCCTCCTTCATTCAACTTAATTAGTTTAATCTAATTTAGTCCGTCTATTGATTTCACACTTTTTCTGATGGACTGTGCTTCACTTATAATTCAGAAACCTACATCCATCCATTCATCTTTTGTGTTGCTATAATTGTTTAATTCAGGGCTTCTGGGGGCTAAAGGCAGGGTGCACTCTGGGTAATCACCATCAATACACCACTCTAGAGTCAGCTGTTGTTCTTGAACTTGTGTTTTTGGAGAAGAAATTAGAAACCCCCCACAGCCACGAGGCAGATGAACAAACTCCACACAGAAAGGATAGAAAAGAGGAATATGTGTCTGAGGCGAGTGCGCTAATCACTACTCCCCTGTGCAGCCTTGAGTTAGAAACAATTGTGCATCAGATCAACTCTACAGTCTAATATAGTGTTTCCCAAAATACTTTGACATGAAACCTGAAGATTTAGGGTCATGTTGCCCAAATCCTTACATTGGTCCAGGGCACTGCTCCACTTCTAAAAAAGAAAATTCTTAAGTATTTCTTATTGATTGTGTGGCGCTGATGCAACAACTCAGTGAGGTTAATGCTCCATACATCCGGAAACACATCAGCCTCCGTACATGAAACTACAGGTGTTTTATTTTTTAAATCAGAACTCAAAACTACTGAGATACTCAGAAAACAAAATGCTGAAGTTAGAAATGTTTGCAGGTTCAGAAATCTTGTTTGATGCAGCAACATCCCAAAATCTAACAAATGTTGAGATTATTACATGGAGTAGAAAATGAGTTTCCTAATAACAGCTCCCTCAAGCTATACATGTTTTTACATCTTGCTTTTAAACTAAACTTTTATTTAGACAGAATTCTGTGGATTTATCTTGATATGAACCTCATGTCTTTAGTTTAAAGGCCTTTGGTCCATTCAGACCTCAAATTGATGCTCACCTGAGCTCAGACCTCCTGTTTGGTCTCAGTTTGCTCCTTTAGTGATTATCAGGGTTCCAATGGCAGCGTCAGAGATTTGCTCAGCCTTGATTTGCTTCTTACATGTTTAGTTTCTTCCTAAACCCTGGTTATAAAATAGTAGTTAATTCAGGTACACAATGATTGCTCAGGTAGGAATCAGAAATTGGATAGAGCATCAATGGATCAGTGGCCCACTTGGTGACAAGGCTGTGATCAAGAGACACACTTATTGTTTAATCTGCTTCATGTGAACAATTCTTAATGGAACAATCATTTATTATTGTTAATGAAATTAATACTGGAGGAGGGTCAAATAAGCCCCCTGTGTTGTTTTACCTTGTGTGATCAATAGAATGGATTAATACGTTCTTGGGTTGTAATCTGAAGTCTCCTCAATGCAAATCTACTAAAACATAGTCCTGTTTACTGTTTGTGTATTTACGGTCAAATCCAGTTTTTAAAGGTTGGTTTGCTTGCTGACATTTGACACGATTTTGGGATGTTGCTGATCTGCACATGCAAACACTTCTAACTTGAGGGTTTAGTTTTCTGCGAGTATCTGAGTAGTTTTGAGTTCTAAAAATGAACACCTGTAGTTTCATGCATGGAGGCTGATGTGTTTCTGGATGTATGTAGCATTAATGTCACTGAGTTGTTGCATCAATGCCAGACCATCAATGAGAAAGACTTAGATTTTCAAAATTAGAAGAGCTGAAAAGACCACAGAAAAAGATGACTACAGATCACAAAGTAAGGTGCTTTATTTTGTGGACCATACAGTGCTGATTCAGCACCTGTGGACTTTCAGGCCACAGTTTTAGATGTCGTAAAGTCATTCATCACAAACAAAATTGAAGAAATTGTACGTATTTTTACAGTTGATGGCAGCCATGAAAGGCCCAAGGGGGCGGAGCTTAAGTCCTTTCATCAGTGTTATGTTACACTGAGCCTTTGTGACATCACCAAACAGAGTTTACAGACCCGGGTGGCTTGTCAAATATCTCTTATTCTCACGAGCAACCAGTCCGTGAACATTTTTCACCAGAACTTCAACTATTTTCAAACTACCAGTACATTAACTTCATTCTATCAGTCCTTTAACTGGAGAAGTGAGTATATTGATTGTTTTTTTGCTAAAATAGGTAAATATGAAGTTGCATTATCTGTTGATGGAGTTAGTATTGAGAAGGTATCAGAGTTTAGGGTTCTGGGAATAATATTGGATGACAATTTGACATGGAAATCACATTATCATATGTTTTAAAAAAGCTGTCAAAGAACATTTTTAATTTGAACAAAGGTAAATATGTTGTTGAATGTTGTATTGTTCACTTATATCGCCTTACTTGAGTTATTGCCCACACGTGTGGGGTTATGCATATATGAGCAATTTATTGCCTTTGTTTTTAGTGCAGAAAAGAAAAAATTGAATCTTCCACAGATTTCAGTTTAAAGAACATACCAATAGTTTATTTGATAAATCAGGGTCATTTAAATTTACAGAGATGATAGAACTACAAATTAGTTATTACAGGTGATGGCAGTCATGAAAGGCCCAAGGGGGCGGGGCTTAAGTCCTTTTATCAGTGTTATGATACACTGAGCCTTTGTGACATCACCAAACAGAGTTTACAGACCCGGGTGGCTTGTCAAATATCTCTTATTCTCACAAGCGACCAGTCCGTGAACATTTTTCACCAGAACTTCAACTATTTTTAAACTACCAGTACATTAACTTCATTCTATCAGTCCTTTAACTGGAGAAGTGAGTATATTGATTGTTTTTTTGCTAAAATAGGTAAAGATGAAGTTGCATTAACTATTGATGGAGTTAGTATTGGGAAGGTATCAGAGTTTAGGGTTCTGGGAATCATATTGGATGACAGTTTGACATGGAAATCACATTATATGTTTTAAAAAAGCTGTCAAAGAATATTTTTAATTTAAACAAATGTAAATATGTTGTTGAATGTTGTATTGTTCACTTATATCTCCTTACTTACTTACTTACTTAACTTTTTCAGCATTATAATTTTGTATTTTCAGCTCCAGCATTGTATTTGCTCCAGGAAATGCACATTTTTCTAATGTCTTTTGTCATTTATCTTCAGTTTCTTTCAGAGGAGACAAGTAAACACTGCGAGGACAGCTATTACGACAAACAGACACTCTATAGAGCCTAGTTCACATTCTCACAGTCGACAAATCAACAACCATGACAACCACGGTACCCATGTCTTTCCCCTACGTACAGCCTGCATACTGCTACGGCCCACAGGCTGCGCAGTACTGCATCCCACTTTACTATGTCCCGGTGTACTACGTCCCGGTGTACTACGTCCCACAAAACAACGTCCCACAGCCTCACCAGGACGGCATCCCACAACCCCAACAGTGCGGGGTCCCACAAGATGGTGTCCCACAACCCCAACAGTGCGGTGTCCCACAAAATGGTGTCCCACAACCTCACCAGTACGGCGTCCCACATCCTTTCCAGTACTGCGTCCCACAATTTGGCGTCCTACAACCTCACCAGTACGGCGTTCCACAATATGGCGTCCCACAATATGGCGTCCCACAACCTTACCCGTACGGCGTCCCAGGGCCCCAACAGTACGGCGTCCCACAGGCTCCACAGTTCCACGTCCCACAGGTGAGTGTCTTCAATTATTAAAATTAGAATAATTAGATTTGAATAATCACCTACAAATACAACGTAAAACTGGTACGTTAAGTCTAGGCAGGATCTAGACCAGTATTATGAATGCCCTCATACTTCAAGCTTCAACATTTTATACCACCTTAAATAAATCAGGGTATTTCTTAACTCCTGCTGCAACAGTGCCATCTGCTTTTACAGTATGTTCACCTCTACTCCTTCTACAGAATCCATTCAGCTGCTCTGATTTGACTGAACAAAAGAAATTAAATTTATTTGGTGCACTCCAGACTTTAGTCCAAAAACTAACACTGACATTGTATCTATGAAGTGAAGTACCATGTTTTTGTCAAAGAATTTGAAGCTAAAATCTGCTGTGCTAACTCGAACTTTTAAAAAATGAAACAAAGACGCCCAAAGTAGACCTTTCCTGGTTTCTGAAGAAGGGCATTGTGACGTCTTCCTCCCTGTGTCTTTCTGTGGATGTTCAACGTGTATTTTCCCTGTTTGTGCCATCTTGTAGCAGTCACCACAGAGTGGACAGCAACAGCAGCCTGAGATGCCTCAGACTCATGAGATGTCTGAGGAGGCTGAGGAGGGACAGCAGCCTGAGAAGGAACAGCAGCAGGAGCAGGAACAGGTGGGGCAGGAGCCTTCTCAGGAACACCAGCAGGAACATGGACATCAGCCTGAGGAACCTGAAGACAGACAGCATTGTGAGAGGGAGCAGCCAGAACAGGTACAGCAGTGTGAAGAGCCTGAACTGGACGAGAGCCATGAGCAGCCAGAACAGGTACAGCAGTGTGCAGAGCCTGAACTGGACGAGAGCCATGAGCAGCCAGAACAGGTACAGCAGTGTGCAGAGCCTGAACTGGCAGAGAGCCATGAGCAGCCAGAACAGGTACACCAGTGTGCAGAGCCTGAACTGGAAGAGAGCCATGAGCAGCCAGAACAGGTACAGCTGCATGAGGAGGTACAGCAGCATGAGGAGGTACAGCTGCATGAGGAGGTACAGCTGCATGAGGAGGTACAGCTGCATGAGGAGGTACAGCAGCATGAGGAGCCTCAGAAATGTGAGAGCCTACAGCAACATGACCAGCCTGAACAGGGAGAGAATTCTCAGCATCAACAGACATCAGCACAGCCTGAACGTCAACCGGAGCCTGAGAAGAAACCACTGAACGTCCTGAACGTGTCAGCGAACAACGATGTTCAGCTGAATAAATGTGCGACTGCTTGGAGGCCCGGCTTTCAGAGAAGGAGCACTGTGAAGGATCCTGAGGCACAGGAAACAGAGGTACAGACTAACACACTACCTACACTACGCTAATATTCCTGAATAAACTCTGTTTAGTTAATGAGCTTCAAGCTAACATAAACTAACAGAATCCATCATAACTTAATTCTGCATAGATTAGAGGAGCAAAACGAGTCGCTCTGAATGAAAAAATTACCTGAAGATATTTTTGAGTGGTTCATCAACAATGACCCAGAAAGATTGACTGAGACTGTTTACTTGTTCAGAGAAATGACATGACCAGGAGTAACAAGATAATTGTAATAATCGGTTCTGACAAGCTTACAAGCACTTCAGAAATGTCATTAGTTCAGTTCAGTTCAGTTAATTATCGGATTTGTTTGCATGTGTGCATGTAAATGGGCCAATGGATTGATGATCTCAGTGATTAACCACATCTTCTAATTGGTTCCTCCCAGGAGCTCTTGAGGAAATTCCGGAGTATCCTCAACAAGCTGACTCCGGAAAAGTTCGACCGGCTGATCAAGCAAGTGACTGAGCTGCCAATCGACACTGAGAAGCGGCTCAGAGGGGTCGTTGAGCTCATCTATGAGAAGGCTATCGACGAGCTCAACTTTGCCACAACTTACGGGAAGATGTGCTGCTGCCTGGCAACTGTAAGTGTGCTTTATTATTTATTAGAATATAGAGAAACATCAGAGTGGACATTTTAAAACAAAGGACATTGGCTTCTAGTTGTTAATTTGTTTGCTCGGAAGATGTTGGTGGAATTCCTGAATCCAAACTGAATGCAATCTGCCTTCGGTGTGTGTTTCTTGACTTTAATCTATCGGATATGCAGCTAAAAACTGCTGAACTAGCTAACAAAGTTCCAGCTTTCGATTAAGCTGCTCAGGTGACAAAAAATTAATTAATGAAATGCACATGGTTGGTCTGCTCACTTTTTTGTCTTATGTGGAAGAAAGAAATTGTTTTAAACCAGTTGTCTGAAATCGTCACCTTGGGCAAGCTGGAAAAAAAATAGTTCTTTAAGATATTTGTTAAACTGAGAGGATAAACCAAATTAATCCACGATGAAAATAATGAAGGTCTGATTTGTTTTCATCTTTTGTTTTGGAAACCCATTAATTTAGTAATGAATGTTGGAATATGTATAGTTACTGTTGGGATTAGACTTCTGTTAGTGAAACATGAAGTAATTATTTACCACTGTGAATGATCCTGTCAGAAGAACTGTTGTCTTAAGAGTACCTAGAAATGATGGATGAATGTAGAAATGTCTGCTTTGTGCCACATTGTGGAGCGTTTGTAGTGGTTTGCTTCTTCTCCTAACCTCAACCTGTCTGTGGTTCACAGTTGAAGGTGCAGATGCCCGGCAAACCCAACAGCACCGTCAGCTTTCAGAAGCTGCTGTTGAACTGCTGCCAGAAAGAGTTCGACAAAGACAGAGTGGATGATGCAACGTTTGAGAGGAAGCAGAAGGAAGTAGACTCTGCTGCATCGGTATGCATTGATTATTATTCTTACAAAAATATGTCTGAATACCTCACCAAGGCTGATATTCATATTTGCTATTTGCACAGTGCTAATCTTTGTTTGTCTTGTTTTCTCTAGTCGACGGAGCGCCGACAGCTTCAGGAAGAGCTAGAAGAAGCCAAGTGCAAGGCCCGAAGACGCTCCATTGGAAACATCAAATTCATTGGCGAGCTGTACAATTTGAAGATGCTGACCGGCTCCATCATGCATGAGTGTGTGGTGAAGCTTTTCAAGATCAACAGTGAAGAGTCACTGGAGTGCTTATGTAGGCTGCTCACCACCTCCGGCCAGACTCTCGACCTGGTGAAGTCCAAGGTGAGACTGATGAAGCCGATTCATCGATTCTACATTAATGTTTGTGCAGAAGTTACTGGTTTGATATTTGAGAAAAATACACTTATTAGCTCTCTTATTGAAAATTACAAAAATATATTTATGTTGGATTCAAACTTGCATGGAGTGAATGATGGTAGAGCACAAACAAGGGGGGTAACTTAGCTTATCTGCAGAAAGTGAGAATACATAAACAACCAAATGCATGAAGGTTTCCTGTTGGGAATTTATCCTAAATCAGCTGTACTGTACTGCTGAGATGCTTGGAGAGACACAAATGACCCAAAGACCATCAGGCTACATTTGTACTGTACTGCCGTCGCTTTCACAACAACAAACAGGGAAAATGCTATGAATCAAACCAGTCGAGTGAAATAAGTTGTAAATCCTCCAAAACTGCTATTTATTGTTGTGAAACAGAGAAACACAAATATAACACTGTGTCACCTTCTCCATGTTTTTTCCATCAGTCCCGAATGGACCAACATTTCACCCAAATCGAAACAATCATCAAGGAGCGTAAAACGTCATCCAGGATCCGCTTTATGCTTCAGGACGTGGTGGACTTGAGACTGGTGAGTGTTTGGTTTAGAGGTTTGTTTGGTTTTCAGCCCTCACTACATACACTACATACAACTGCATGGACAAGTGATTTTAATAGAGACATTCGGTTGTCAAATACTTGAGCGACACCCCCCCCCCCCCCCCCCCCCCCCCCCGACACAAGCTGTTTAATTCAAAGACACTGTCTTGTACAGGATGCTATAAAGCACAGAGTCGAGCTCTGCTCGGCTGCACTCCTGTCAAATCTGAATTTTAAATGAGCAAAGATACTCGGTCTTTGGAAGGATCCACTTTGTTTGAAAACAAAACCTCCATGTTGAGCATTGTGACCTGGTACAACTGATAGATTGTCCTATAAGTTGAAAGTGATTTTCTGGTAACACATGTGCATCTCAACAGTGAATTTTTATCGATAACGAACATTTGTTTTGTTTTTAATTCTCTGTGCTGTTTGTGAATTAGTGAAACAAAAAAAACTGAAGAATATGCTTTGGTCATGAAATTGCAGAATGAATAATGAAATACATTTGTTTTTCTCAGAACAACTGGGTCCCAAGGAGAGCCATCCAGGGCCCAAAGACCATCAGTCAGCTCCACATGGAGGCTGAAATGGAACATGTTGAAGAGCAGAGGAAAGTTCTTCAGCATATGGACTTCAAGAGACAGACAGGTGAGACCCACGGTCCAAATCCTCTTTAAGTCTTAGAATGACATCGGCACAACCCCAGTGACTCAGGAAGCCTGCCTACAGGCAGACTTCCTGTCCCTCGGCCTGCAGAGATGCTATTGTGTCCAACAGCAGACAGGAAGAGTCCTTACTTCCATCCGTCTTGTAGCTGACATATAATATGGCGTCATGTATAGCAGAAATAGTGAAACATGAATAATTCAATATAATATGAAAAACTAACAGTTATGCTTACAGTTAGCAGGAGCTGTAGCTACTTGGTAGGAACTGTAACAAGACATACAACCAAACTTAGTAAAATATTCAGACACACAATATTTTAAACTAGAGACACTTTTAGACAAGCTGAAATTCAGGACCAAGCCTGGATTTGGGGAAATACACTTTGAATACAATGTTGCTGGACCTCTGACGCCTGCGTGAAATTGTTGAAAAACTGTATAACATGGGACCTTTGATAAGTACACTTCTGTGGTTGTGTGTTCCCTCCTAGATCTTCGCAGCCAGAGAGAGCTGGACTATCAGCCAGAAGAAACTGTGCGTGAGACAATCTACAGAGATCTCATTGACCCCAACAAGATCCTAAAGTTCTTGAAGGTGAGACTCACTACAGTCAGGGCTGAGCTTCACCTCTCAGTAACATCACCAGCAGCTGGATGGAAACTCTAAACTTTTCTTCCTGCTGTTTTAACACAGGCTCCAGTAGGTGAGGAGACCCAGCTGCATATGCCGGATCACCACGCCTGGAAGCTTGGCGGTAGAGGATGGGGAAAATCCAGTGACTCAGGTAAGATCTCCTCCTGAGCTGCAGCTTCAATACATGGGAATGTCAATTGGGTAGAAAGCCGCCCAATCTGGCAGCACTGATCTTCTCCCCGACATTGGCTGGAAGTAGACACAGAAACAGCATGTTCTCATGGCTGAAATTCAAGACCAAGGCTGGGTTTGGAGAAATACACTTTGAATACAATGTTGTTGGACTTCTCACACCTGTGTGAAATTGTTGAAAAACTGTTTAACATTTGACCTTTAAAAAGTACATTTCTCATTGTGTGGTGGTGTGTTCCAGATATCCTCTTATGTCCGCAAGTGCAGCGACAGCAGCCACTGCAGAGCATGCAGGAAGCTCCTCAAACAGAGAAGAAGAACATCCAGGAGACACCTCAGAATAAGACCAAACAGAGGAAAGGCTGCAGGGGACGGAGAAGAGCTCAGTGCTAATTCCTCCCAAAGGGCTTTTCTACCAAAAAGAACCAGGAGCGAGTTCAGGGCCGGTGCCAGAGCCAGTTCTTAAATGAGCACCGCCATAGAACCGGTTCTTTTTCCACCGTTAACGGAGCCAAGTGAGAGCCACGTCATTGCGTCACTGCAAATTGTCGTACGTCACTGATTTCACCAATGTAGCCCTGACAGCGCTCATATAAGAACCAGGAGACGGACTGTAACATCGGTTTAGTTCGGATTGCTCCATCTAGTTTGGTCTGCACCCGAGACCAAACTAGATGGAGCAATCCGGACTAAACCGATGTTACAGTCCGTCTCCTGGTTCTTGTATGAGCGCTGTCAGGGCTACTTTGGTGAAATCAGTGACTTGTCACGTTTTGGAGTGACACAATGACGTGGCTCTCACTTGGCTCCGTTAACGGTAGAAAAAGAACCGGTTCTATGGCGGTGCTCATTTAAGAACTGGCTCTGGCAGCGGCCCTGAACTAGGCCCTGGTTCTTTTTGGGGGGGAAACCCTCCCTGCGACTAACCCAGGAGGCCGAGGAGGAGTCGGAGGACAATTAACGAGGGAGACTCCCGGGAGACGTGTCGTAGTTGGACTGCATCCTTTCAGCAGAGCAAACTTTCTCGATGGATGCGTGGGCAGGACAAGGCTTTTACTGCTGGAAGTGTTTCTTCTTCTTTACTGTTTGAAGTCCATGATTGGAACTTTGTATTAAAGTTTGTGGGCAAAAAAGTCATAATTCTCATGATTCTTTCTTTTGATCAGTGGAGAAGAGGGTTGAAGGACACTTTTTTCTTCTCTCTGGTCTCATGTGTGACATCAGTGCCTGGTAACATGAGGTGGTTTTTGTGATTTGGATCAAGAGAAGTTGGTTGAAGTGACCGGTATGAAGAATCACATGAAGCCGTGAAAACGCTCTGATGCTTGTGTCAATGTCACAACTTCTGTCAGTCCCATGCTTGTGATTTAAATGGTCTTATCTCAACTTGGACAAATTGCACATGGGGTGCATATTTCTCATGAGGCAAAAATAATTGGATTAATCCAGAAATTATTTTCCTCACAGAGATTTAAAAAGTGCCTGTAATGGCCTCTAAAACTAGCAAAGGTACAAAATGAGACTGAAGGATTACTAAAAGTGAAATCACAGGACTATAAGAGGAAAGTAAAGAAAATGACACTGTAGAGTAAATCTTTCTCACGATGGACATCAGAGGGAAATGTGACATTAATTAGTAGTTACATGTAAAGTTGGACCACACAACAGCCATTGAGAGATTAAAAATGGTGTACATTGTTGAAGAGATACAAAATGACCTCATAGAGATGCAAACAACCCAAATGTGTCTTCAGTCTCAATGTTTTGTGTCCTGTGAGACATCTGTCACAAATCTTTGTTTTGGAGCTGATGATTTCTGACGTGTCCATTGAAATTGGGTTTTCTTTCTTCTTCTCCTCTCTGCATTCTCTGAACTACATACATTACTTTTGTTTTGTTGTCTCGTTGTCTGAGAGGAACCTTACTGCCAACAAGAGAGAGAGCCTCCATTTCTCCCTCTACACCAGAAGTGACCACGATACAGGAAGGAGTCTTCTTCTTCCACAGACAAGAGGAGTGCCGCCATTTCTCGACACGATACAGGAAATCTTACGCAGTATAAAGTAGCCGGCGGGTTTTAAAACATGATCGTCAGTGTGTTTATATCGCGTGAAGTCGCTGGTGGATCTTAAAACATAATCTTGTATTTATATTGCGTGACTTGGAAGAGAAAAGTATTTGCTTTAGTTTCTTAAGTTACATCATCGTCTTTTGAAAGTTGCCAGTTCACTTAAATCTGGCGTCTTAAATCCTTTTACAATCAACACGTTGTTAAAGAATGTAAATACAAACTCAAACTTAAAGAGCCTGTAAACAACTAATGAAAGAAAGAGACTTGCACACCCTTTGCTAAGATTAAAATTATTTGAGCTTTTGTGGAGTTTCAGCATCTACATCCCTTGGTATCATTAAAGGATTCAGAGAAATCTCAGAATGTAGAGGGCAAAGCTGAAAATCAACACTGAATGGCTGTGACCTTTGACCCCTCGGGCAGTAGTGCATTAAGAACTGCATTAAAAACCCACATCATTGTATGAAAGATGTTACACAGCCTCGTCAACACTTTGGAAAATAGTTTAACAAATGTTAATTCAATTCAACTTTATTTATATAGGAGTCAATCTGAGGCACTTTTACAGAGAACAAAACCTGCAGGCTCAGAGGTGGCGGCTTTCTGCAGTTCTCCTCTTCCATGGCGTGGTTGTCCAGGAAATCTTAAAATTGCCTCCCACTTACCAGGACAACCTCTGCCTGTAGCCATGTTACTCCTTCACCTTGGCTGATTCCAAGGATGACCTGAAAAACAGATAAATGATCCCATCATCCCTTGCAGTGCTCCAGGGAAGTGCACTCTTTTTTTAATGACTTTCCACAGGAGTGAATTATTGACCACACTGACCCTATAATTAATTTTCATTTCCGAAACAAGCAAGATTGACCATCTTACCTCTGGAGCATGACGTCAAAGACGAAATCCAGCAGTGACACCTGTCACCTCCACAATCACCCGTGGAAGCTCAGTGAACTGTTGGAAATAGTAGAGATCAATAAAATCAACTTGTAGTTGTTACGTATATACTCATACACATGGCTGAGGAGATTTCCATTTACCCGTTGGTCAATAAAACGCAGCATCCTGAGCTTCAAGTGTTGTCTGAGCTTCAGAAATGTAAATGGGTTCTGCCAGAGGCACATCCAATTGGAATGTATCCTCCCTATTATTACGCCATCACATAAGCTCTGAAGTGAGTGTAAAGGGTGAACATGTCATCATTGCTACAGAATTGAATTACTAACAACAAAGTTTATTTAAATGTTACCTTGTTCTGATCCTTAGAAAACAGTGTTGTGATTCCTCTTTTCTCCACAGCCTGGATGATCCTGCAGACAGAGATGATGAGTGGTGAAACAATATGAGGAAAACCAGCAGCAACTGTGAGAACCAGACTTTAGTCAGCTTCAACAGACTCTAGGGACTATTGGTCCAATCATTGATCAGTGAGCGTCTTCTAACTATCGACAGGAAGATCAATTCAGCCTGCATTTAGTGATGGAAATGAGACTGTAATATTTGTCGGTCAAAACTTGATAGATTTTTACAAAAACTTAAAGAGGGAGAGAGAGAGCGGGAAGACACAGCAATTGGTCACGGGCAGATTCAAACCTACGATCACTGCATGGAGAGTCCAGCCGCTGTACACGGGGTGTTGCTCTACCAACTGGGCCACGTGGCACCCAGAGCAGAGAGACCATTTTTAACACCACCTGAGAAAACAACTAATTCTTGAGGTTCATTTTCTTAATGTACGTGCACATATCTTCTGAGCAATATTCATGTTCATTTTAAGCAGGGGAGGATGTAAAAAAGTCACTATAAATCAACAATGCGAATGTGTGTCTATATGTGTGTTTCAGTCGGTTTGTTCACTTCTAGCCCCCTGCAACCTGATTAAGCAATATAGAAGATGGATAGCTTTAAGCAAAATATGACTTTTGGGGTCATTGCCCTAAAAAAATGTCTTTGAGTTCTGTTTACGGTTTGCCTTCTGCTCAGGCTGCACACAGTCAAACGTTCTGTCTTTGTACATCACGTACATTTTGTCAACAAACGTTACGTGTTTGTTCTCACTATCGTTCAAGCCTGAAGTGGCACACAACTAAGAAAGGTGCAGGCAGATGATGACAGATGAGCTGATATGTGCTGACACTCTGTGAAATGGCTTTAATGAAGACATCACACTGTATGTTAATGCAATTACCCCACAGCGACTTGTCTGTGCATACATCATCAGCACAAATACTGCAGGTAGTTTTAATGTCAACACACATCCCATCACGCAGGTAGAAATGAGTCATACTCTAAAAACTTTGTTTTGACTTGAATTGATTACTTAAAGGATGTAACTGACATCTCAACAAACCCTCCAAATCCTAAAGTGTTTGCTGATGTTTCAGATTATTATGTCATTAATATTGTTCAAGCACTCTTTCAACACATGAAATATATTTATTTTGTGCTTTGTTGCCATATTTCTTGCTTTAGGTTGTGATCAATCACAGTTGTGTATTTTTTTTTTTTTGAAGTATTTCCATTGACTGTCATCACACTGTTTCCATGTCTGATGAAAAAAATTTGCTTGATCTGATTAGTGCTGACAGATCGCAGCTTCCAAATGAAGTCAAACGATGAGAAGACGCTTGAGAAGACGTGTCTCTTAAAACAACAACAACAAGCAGCAGAGGTTTTGGCTTCAGGGGGAAAACATCCAATCATGTAAATGCTGTAAATGTACAATGGTAATTGACAAAGGACGAGAAAAAGATTTTTTAAAAAAGCACAGGTGAATATAATTGCAGTGACTATGCTGAGGGAATTACAGTGAGTCATCAGCATTGGGATAACTGTAGTTAAATTAAGAATGTAAATATTTTGAAAGATGCTTTCCAAAAAGACAGTATGTGATTAAAAGGTGGATATTTGTAATCATTTTACAGAGATTAATGACACCAAACCCATTAATCTTCACCCTTTTTTGTGACGATTGAATCCTCACTGTGAGGCAAAGGTGAGCTGGTGCAAAGAAAGACTTTAACGAATGAAACAATGATTATACAAGAGTTATCAGAGTGCACCGGAGATGTCTGACCATCTCATGACCATCTCACATGAGAAGTCAGAGGTGTCCAACAGGCTTGTTTGTTGTGGGGTGAGATGACCTTTAACACCTCCAACACTTCCTGAGCGGGTCAGCCAATGTTGTTGATGAGGAAAATCCAGCCTCCTGATGAGGGAGGTCGGCCTGTTATATTTCAAATCCAGCTTCAAAACGACTGGTGTTGCTCAAAACGCTATTCGGCATTTCGACATAGAAATTGATGTGTTTATATCTCGGCTGCACATGATCCAATCAACCCTAAACTTCATATCCTGAACATCAGGCTCAGCCTGAAGACATTCACACTCCTCGACCGCAAACTGGATGCAAACCTAAAACACAATCTCTTTAAGCGTACAAATTAACACACTTTTTGCTGTTTTTTTGGCAAATCAGGCCCGCAACACAAACAGGCTGAATTCCTGGAAATTGGACAATATTCTGACAGAAAATATCAGTCAGTATTTAAGGCCTTTAAGAGTCACCATCACAGAGACTTCTTATTTGACATGCAGGTTGTCACCCTAAAGTCATGTTCTATTATTTCACAAAGCAGTCAGGCATTATAACACAATTTTCAAATTAACAATGATTGTCAGTACCGTCTAAAGAAACCTTCAGGAATATTGGTGCTAGAATTTGTTTACATTTTAACATCTGCTAAATTAAATATCAAAATCCCTTCACCTTTCATGGCTGTTTTCAATTTGACATGTTGTAAATGCAAAATTGATGTAATGCGTGTATATATAACTGTTGCTGGAGAAGCGATATTGTAAGATATGAGGCTGAGCCCGTCCCCCCCCCCCAACCCGCACACACACACACATTTCAGGGCAAGCTTCAGACATTGAGCCCTGGCCTTCAGATTTAATTTAAAGCAATGACGAGTGTCTTGATATGTTTGAGCCTTGCTGAGGGGCTCCTCTCAGTTGCTCCTGCCAAACTAGACAGTTGTGTAATAGCAGGATGTCCGTCTTAGACTGATCCCTGTTCATCCAAGGGCTACTTGGTAGGGCTACTTGGAGGGCATGGGCTTTATGTAACTGGGATGTGAAAGAGGGCATGGGAGGACACTGTGCCCTCTCAACAGCGTCTATCTTTGGCTGTAAATGATGAGAATTTTGACCATGACATCGATAAATAGAAGAACTTCAAGTGCGCTAAAAGGAAAACATCTGCTGGACACTCGCCAGCAAGCCTCAGTGGGAAAGAGATAGCAGGACTCGCTACCACTGTTGTTGTTCTTACCTACGTACGGCTTCTTTGCAGCTGGGAAAACATCATTAAACGATGTCACTTTTAAACAACCCTAATACCCTTATAATAATCAGAATATAGTCTATTATTCATGACACACTTGCATATCCATAATATGTCATTATATATATATATATATATATAAAAATAAAACATGTTGACAAAATTTGTGGATAACCTATAAATTCCTATAATGGAAAAAAAAAAAGGTGCATAATCAGATTCAGCTCTGCAGCTAACCCTAACCACTAAAATGTAACTCCTAAAGTTTACCCTAATCATAAATGATAATCGTAACTGCAACAGTTAAACACACACTCACACAGGAACATGCACGCACAGACGAGAAGCTATAAAAATGCAGAGAGGAATGTTTAGACGTCACAGCTCAGCTAATGCTATATTTGTTAAGTACACAGGCTGAGAGAACATCTGTGCCACTCTGAAAAAAGGACAATTTATATTCGTAACGGCCCACTAAACATGACTCTTCTGGTGAATATCATGGAGACGCAAACATTTATAGCACAAACACTGTGACAACAGTGAATGAATGTATTTTATGGGCGCTAATGACTCCTAACTTGAAGCTTTTCTGGCCATTGTTCTGGAAATTAAAGGTGATCTGGCATGTGTTACTGATAAGCTACAGAGCAGCCACAACAAAGCATGGCAATAAATTTTGTGGCTTTGTTTATGTTTGGAGACAAAGTTCCCCCCTTAAAGACATCATTGAGTCATCTCTCTTATTGGCATCAGTTATCTTGTTTTTCACGTTTCAATAGATCAACTTTGCGCACATTTATGTTTGTACCAATGTTTTGCAAGCTGTTGTGTGTGAGTGATATTGTGAGAAAATGGACGACTGTGACTAATCAAGAAAAGCATTTCAAGACTGGTGAAATAGTAACTTGGGCTAAAGAAAGAAAATCAACATTTATATGTTGTGTGGTCAATAAGACCATAGAAGCGCACAGAAAACATCAACATTTATGACCTGTGTTAGTTTTTCTTATTGGACCCAATGACCCAAATTCGGGTCATTGGGTCTTTAAAACGAGCCATTATTTAAAATGTTGGCTCTGCCTCTACTCAGTGAATGGTATACATGTCATTCCAGGTCTTACTGGGTTAAAGCAGTGTTCACCAGACCTGGTCTTGGGGACTACAGTATCTGCCTTGCATTGTTCAGATGATAGTAATTTTTTTGAATCCGGAGCTCAACCATGCATGGCAGTAAAGTCCCGGGACCAGGATTAGAAAACACGGGGGTAAATTGCCCAGCATGGAGGGGGACTGTCCCCTTTATGGTGAGAAGATCTGTGTTTGATTGTGGGCCAGGACTTTTTTTTTTTTTGTAGTCTGCATAATCGACCCGGTTTTCTACTCTGACTTCCTAACAAAATCTAAAGGCATGCTTTATAGCTTGATTTGTGACATTGAACAGTCTGTACTGTGTGTGACTGGTTACTTTTATGTTATGAAGATAGGTGGACGGGACAACGTGAACTCCCCATTAAAATAAACATTTATTGTAAACTTGGCATTGAAGATTACTGAACAGTTACGACTGGTTAACCTTACTTATTCATCTCCATGTAAATGAAATAGACATGTTTTGTTTAAATCTGTTTATAATGATTGAATATGATCTCAGCTTTGCCTGGCACTACAGTGAAATTCAAAGCGATCCCTCACCCGGTTCATGAGTCAAATATTCTTTTGTTGCCCCTGAATGAAACAGTTGTTGACTTCATCTCTCAGGGATTAATGCCAAATGAGTCATGCTGTGTCATTCAGCATGTTACTCTGTTCATTTGCCTTGTGGTCCCATCTCTGCCTGAGACGTTTCAGTGTGTTTGTTGGAGAGACATATCAAATGTGAAAAATAACATAAAAAAGACAACTAGTCAAAATGTATGATTGTCTGTCTTTTTTTTTTCAAATGAAATGATAGATGTGATGCTTGTGGTCAGCATTGACCCTTGCCTAGTTTTTCTGTTTCCCATCCATGCATATATTGTTACAGTCGCTGCTCCTCCTTCTAAAAGTACCTTTCTTTTACCAGCGGTTCCCTTTTGAGCTGCCACATGCTGGGTTTCCTAGAGAAGCCTGGGATTGTGGTTATGTTGATTAGTGGCTTGGAAACGTAAGAGGCTATTTATACATATATATATAGACTTCGGAAACACACCCAGAGTAAGGCCATTCTGGAAAAGCTGAGGGGCTCGGGTGATGTCGTAGAAAGCGAAGGAGGGAGCGTGAAAGACGATAACGCCGCCAACATACCACAGATGTTTTTTTTTGCAAAACATTTTGTTCTCAAAGAACTGAAAGACAAAGTCGCTCCAGAATAAATGACACTATATCTTTGTTAGGCTTTAGGAATAAATATCTAGTATCTCCCAGGGGCAGTATACTTTTCTGTCCCACATCCCCAATCATAGCAAAGATGAGCTGTGAAAATTTTCGGGAATACCAGAGAATGGTGGAGTACAGAGTGATTGACAGAATGAACACTACCATTGTCCCTCTGCTTCACTCAGCCAGGTAACACAGGATTTAGCCAGATTAGGAATACTGCTCTTGTGTTTTTCAGTGACATCTTCTTGAACTAGTAAAAACTGTGAAATATCCGTCCGTCCATCTTTCCTGCTTAGTCTACTTAGTGTTGCAGTGGTAATATGAAAGCAAACAAGCCCAGATGACCCTGTTGCTGCAACTTACTCTTGCACCGGCAGAACCTTCCCCTAGGCCTCATTCCAGTTGGACGGTAGGAGTTGTGTCTTTATCCAGGGATACTAGGGGGGACACAAAGCCAACAAAGATATATCATACTCCCCGGATCGTCTAACCAGGTAGGTCACTGATTATTAAAAACCAAAACAGAAACTATGGCTATATACTGTCTCATAGGTGGTTAGGTATGTGTTGATTTCCTTCAGCCTACTCAGCCAGCGTCTCCAATGTCTCCGCTGACCGTCCAGCAGTCTACCTCACTGTCAGTGTCTGGGCTCTCTGTGTGACTTGTCTTACCTTCATCCGTGGGTATTGCAATGCAGTGTGATATTGAATATAATTTCTGGAGTCCAGTAGGGGGTCATACGTTGGATCATTTTACCCAGGAATCATGGTAAACCAGTTGCACCTTAAACAGTAAGGAACTTCACCAGACAGACTTACTGAAGTTGGCATTAGTTTCATTCAGGGGATAAATTAAGTCTAGACTAAGATGGACAACCAGCTGGGAGAAGCTATATAATCATAATTAGAGTTTATTAACTTAAAATTGAGATTTGATCATAGATTGTTTGCAACACACCCTGTGGGGGTTCTTCTTTATTATGAGTTATTTGGTTGACATTGGTTTTTGTTTTTACAGAACGGCTGTTTCAGGAGAGTTGTAAACATGTATATTGACATGTATATAAAAGACTTATCAAACATTGACTTTATCCAACCTTGAAGTGAACTAGTTCACAGCTGAGATGATGTCATTTAATAACATTATATCAATCTTCATTTGTTCATTTCAAGGTGGAAACCAATACCAGGTGAAAGTCACCGTGCCCAATTGAATGTAATTCATCCAAAGTGATTATGATTCCTAGAAATCCCAGATGCTGTAAAGCATATCTAAATGAGTCAGTCACTTCACCATTAAATGTGTTATTTTGTCACGTTTAAATTCTTCAATATGAACCGCTGTCAAATAGAAACCATACGTAAGAATTGTTCTGTTTTCGTTGGGATCAACAACTTTCTAAAATGGAAGACAGTCCTGGCAGACAAATACAAACGTGTATTATACAGAATGTCTTGGACAAAGCGTGAAGAATGGCTGAATCTCAAACATTTTATTTGGTGAAGATTTAAAGAACAAATTAACTGATGTGTTAACTTCAGTTGGCCTCTGGATCTATGTTGTCACTGAAGGGCTTGCAGTGGAGCTGTGTTGTCATGATTGGATCAGATTGTTTTTATAAAACTCTGTCGTCTCAGGAAATTACATTACATTTAATTATGACACAAGACTGAGAGGTTATATATAGGTCATTGCCTTCCTCATCAAGTTGGGGCATTGTATCCTTTTTCATTGAAGATGAGAGGAGTTATTGCAAACTACTCTTTTTGTAATATACAGTGGAGTCCTTCATTAAAATTCATTTGAAATAAAGAAATTACCTTGATTATGATTACAAGACTTTTAACTAATGAATTGATTGAATTTGACATCAATTTGGCTGCAGTAAACAAGCAAATCATTATGTAGACTATTTCTAATTGAGCAATGTAACATTTAATTGATGTTTTCAATAGGTGTTTGACAGTTTAAGGTATGTTATATTTATCCTTTCAGTCAACATCAAGCCCACTGGGACTTCATGGTGGTGATGATCCAGCAACAGAAGAGGACTTTAAAGTTATCTTCTCCTTTGCACCTTGAGATTTGGGATGGGTTTGTAACATCCACAATGACTCTGACGCTATTTAGTAAAATCACAGAGTAAATTGTTTTTAACGTGTTTAAAAAGTTAAGTGTCACGTTTGTGAAGCAATGCGTCTCACTGAGGAATTTGCAAACCTCCTCAAATATTGGGAGATATTTTGAAAACTTGTCGTGACCTTGCGAGATAGAGGCTTAATGAACAAAAACTTAAACTGTGTAAAGCTGAAACAATCAAGGGTGAGAGTGAGATGTTTTGGCAGTGTTTTGGTGAGAAGTAAAATGAAAAAGCAAATCTCAGGGAGGCTGTGAGACACTGCGGCTTTGAAGAAATAAGAAAACAGGCTGGTTATCCACAGGCTGAGACCATGACCTTGTGAGGTCAGAGACTTATTTGGAAACTAATAGTATGACTAGTTTTTCTTTGGCCTTGTTTTTAATTTTAATTTCTTTATTCAATTAAAACAGCAAAAACAGAAAGTGAAAACTTAACATCTTTAATATTCAACTTTATTGATACACAATAACTTTTTTCAAGGCATTTCCAGTGGAAAAGTTGTTTGGAACATCAGAAAGTGGTCCCAATGCAGCTTTGGTTTTTTTTTCCTTGAGAAAACCCCCCCCCCCAAATGCTTTAAAGGTGAGGTCGCGGTGTGGCGCAGAGAGTGTGACTGACACCGAGACATTTCTCTTTTGTGAACTTCTTTGAAGTGGAAGGTCGGTGGAGGAAGGTTGTGTGCCACCAGAGCTTTGTGCCAGTCGCAGAGAGATTTCATCCTGTGGGATTGACTGCGGTTCAGCTGCTGCCAATAAACTCAATCCTTCGCTCCCCCAAACTCCATCCAAATCTGACTTCTGCTTTTCATTGCCTGTGTGTCAGACTTGGCCTCTGAACACGGCAGCGATAATAACCAACCTAATATGGGAAGATGAAGCCGGTGAATGTGCTGATTAGAAGCACTGCATCTGGAAGCAGGTGAATACGTCATTGAATGTGATTGTGATGAATATTTATGAGCCACACAGTAGGGATGCAACCTTTTCCACTTTTCACAGTGTAAATAAAATCTCCCGGAAGCACTTCCAATGAATATATTCATTATTTCTACAGGCTAATAGGTGTGTAATGAAAATGATTACAAAAGCAGAACACTTTGTAACTGTTTGTACATTTACATTGGAGCCATCTAATGTGACTATTTTTGCTATATGGTCTCTTTTTCTATTATAAAATGATGCTGCAGCTTCTGCAGCCAGTTCTCCCACCAAGTCCTCCACAGAGAAATGTAGCCTGTTTATCAATTTTTACACCGCACTTTATGTTCAGCAAATTAATCATGTGAGGCATGTGGGGGGAAAATGTCAACCTGGTTACAGTTTTTACAGCTTCAGACAACCTTGATGCTTTGAAGGAATTCAGGAGTAAGCTGCAGAGCATCATTGTGACTCCGACATCTTGGTTGACTGTTTTTCTTTTAAGATGAAATCCTCCATGGGCTTTTTTAGAGAAAATGTTGGCTGGTCTAGGTTAATTTTTAAGAGGTGATTATGATTGTTGTTTCGGCACCGCCTAACAGAGTTTTTTCATTTAATTTATTTAAATAAATATTGAGATAAAAACCTTTCATTAGTGAGTCAGAGTTCGAGAAGTTTTACAGCGTAACAGCAGCATCAATAACCACAACGAATTAGTTGCAGCTCAGCATGTCATGAGTGATGGGATTCCTGCATTGAAGTGAGTTTAATTAATGGCAGACTGCAGTCTGAATCCAGTCATATGTGATATGTGATCAAGGAGGCTGTTGATTTTGGAAATTACGCCTCTGTTTTCAATGCATTATATCACTGGATATTCCACAGAGCGCTCAGCATCATTTCTCTCCTGAAGTGGAAAAGTTCACGTGCGTTTGGAGGAGTTTCCTGAAAGCTATTACCTCTCACTCGGAAACTCAATTTTGGGGAAAGTGTGGGCCTCTTGCCTCACGTGGAGCACCTGACACAAATTCCGTGGTTTTTGACTGAGATGAGCTCTAAATCCGTCGCTTAGCTCGGATAAGATCTCATTGAAGTATCACTTTACTGTGCGTCTTCGGGCAGCTCTTGCTTGAGGAAATATTCTCGGGCCATTTTTCCACAAAGTGCGATATTCACTCTGGGCTGTCATGAAGATTTAAAAGCAACACGGTGTTTAGAAGGTGTTGCTTTCAATTAGGAAAGCCATAAATTCAAGGATGTTTGAGCTTTTTTAGTTATTTGGGGAAAATACCCAGCATACTAACACAGAAAATCTGTTCAGTTTTTTTAAAAATGATTAGTAACTCATTCTGGCAAATTCTTTCTGATCTAACATTCATAGAAATCCCCTTTAACCCAGAAAATACCAAATGCTGCCAGACACTTTGAAACTCCAGATTAGACTATTACAAATCTGTTTAGGTGGCACAAAATCTGGATAATAATGCCAGCTTAGGACATACTCTGTCTTTTGTTTTTTGTTTTTCCTGTACAATTTGTGAGACTTTTGTGTTTCCATAATTGCAGCAGCTTTTCTTCTGACCGTTATATGGATTTGACATAAAAGATTAGGTTGCAATAACTTAATAAATGCAGGGAAATGTCCAACTGAAAGAAAGATTTCAATAAACTTTGCTGCACTGGCCACACAATGTCAGAGAAAAAGTTATTCTCTTTAAATCTACTCAAACCTGACATGAGTGATATAAAGACACACGGCGCACATACATACATACATTCCCGTGCAGCCAGTGAGCGGAGAGATGAAAGTCAGTTTACTGACAGGCTGGGTTGAGTCATCAGCTTCACACCTCAATGCATTTCTGTGTGCTGTAGCATCCTCGGGCAGGCAGAGCAGCACATCACACACGCATACATCATCACAAAGCTGGAGGTGAATTTGGATCCAGGTGTGGGAGTGCAAGGTCAGTGAAAACACCAGATTCCAGCTCCTATTCTTCTGCCAAAGCCCAGCGCTTAATCAAAAGCTTCACTTTCGCTGTCTCAGGTCAACATGCTCCTTCACTGTAAATTATAAAGAGCAGTGACATGAGTGGATGTTAGAAATGGCTTAGTGCTAATGCAAACTTTAGAGAGACAGACAATCACACACACACACTGACATTTAAACCTACAGGTAGTTTAGGGTCACCATTGAACTGGACTCAAACCTTTGATATTCTAGTTATAAGACAAGTGTGCTACACCCCTTTGCAGCTCACATTTATTTCATTTTTTTACATAGAAGAATATACAGCCATATCCTCAAAGTGGAATCAAGGACACTACCTATTAATAAAATAGAATAGTTTACTGTCATTGTACAAGTCCAGCAAAATTAAAAGACAAATCTCATAGTGCATGGTACACCAAAGACAAAATATAACATCTATAAATATAAGGATAAAAAAAACTAGGAATATATATACAAGGGAGACATTAGAAACTATGAATTATTGTTTGTGGTAAAAACAGCCAACAACGACAGAACATCTGTAGATGGACAGCAGCACATTCTGGGACAGGTTAACCCTCCTCAATGACCTTTAAAAGTACAGTCTCTGCTGTGTTTTTTTCACAAGGGCGCTGGTGCTTCATGCCCTTTATCATTAAAGGACTTCCATGTCAGGGATTAATTTCCCTTTTATAATACTGTACAATTATTGGTCATGATCCAAATGTATTGACGTCACTTAAAGCCAATGACCGCCTGCGCCTTAATGGCTGTGTGGAAACTCTCTCTCTCTGCTCTAGGGACTAAATCCAGACTCAGGGAATCTAAATAAAGTTATTCTTTTTTCACATCAAGCAACAACAACTGAAACCAACTTTATAAAACAAAAGGAGCATGCCCCCTTTTCCACAAATTACCAGTATGGCGGTAGGTTTAAATAGTAAACGTATTCAAGAAAACAGAAAGGCATTCAACTCTCGTCTTCTCTGAACTCCCACTCTTTTCTTTCCAAGTTTTTCATTTTGTATTTTCAAGTACTATATTTTCTCCCCCCCAAAAACGCTCTGGTGTGGTGTTTTTATTCACCCAGAGCTAGACGAAATGGAGTGAGAGGCATTTTCTGACCCATTTGCTCTGACACTTCACTGGACACAGCTCAATGATAAACCAGCTGTTTATTAATGGCTGACGTGGGCGGATTAGTGCACCGCTGCCAAAAACAACTGGGACTCCTCCCAGCTGCTAAACAGAGCTTTACTCTAAAATTATGTTTTGTTATCTCTTACATTCTTGTTTTTGCACTGTTTGTTTTTAATTTGGTCTTGCTTCTTGCCTTCAGCTTAGAGTTAAGGCGCAAATGCTTTCCGAGAAATATCTGTGGAGAGCCAGCAACCATCTACCCCACAATGGGCCAACATCGCTCGACAAACACTCAACAGTTACATCTGCAAAGTACTGCTTCTAGTTCATAAATATTATAGTTGTCAGTAATCAGGCAGGGGTTCGCACGATGACCTAATTCGAAGAACACAGTTACAGTATACTGATAATAACAGCTCTTATTTAAGTTTGTCCGATGGATAGTTCCACCTATTAAAAAGACTGCTAAAACTTTTTAGGACAGCTCTGGAACCTACAAGTAGTGATTCATCAGTTATTTTTCTAAATACTGAATGTGAGTGTTGGAGTTTGAGATTAGTTGTGACACAGTTTAGTTTTACCCCACTGTGTTGTAATAATTACTAGACTTTGTGTTGTAATGTAAAAAATAAGAAAGCTTGAGGAAGTGTGGTGAATGTGTGGTAATTTTTGTAAGGGTTGATGTCGAACTTCAAATGAATAAAAAAAAAACATTTGGTACAACTTTTGTTTTGAAAGTTTTCCAACGTACTATGGCGCAGTCTCACCACACAAGTTTAGCTCAGTCAATGTTCTTAACTTGTTTTACTTACAACGAGAGCGCTTATGGAGAAGTACAGCGACAACCAGAAGGAGTTGCACTGTGGCTTTGTCAATTCTGGCAAAGTGCTGAGAGAGGAACTGCGGTATTCCATGAGGAAGTCAGACGTGACTGAGAAATATGTCAGAGTGGTACATGTCTGATAGCAGTGAGGCTCAAAGGGAGGTAGGATTACACAACAGCTCTGAGTTCCTTCTTGTTTGCATGGCGATAGACAGACTGACAGATGAAGACAAGAAACATGAGTCGCCATGGATGATGATGTTTGCAGATGACATAGTGATCTTCAATGAGAGGAGAGAGCAGGTTGAGAGTAATCTGACAAAGTGGACATTTACATTAGAGAGGAGAGGACTGAGGCTGAGCAGGAGTGAAACAGAGCACATGTGTGTAAATGCGAAGGAGGGCAATGAAGGAGTACAGGCGGCCATCAACTATCTGAAGCAGTGACGGTGCATTGAGGAACATGCAGCGATTGTTGGGAGGAAGGTGGAAACAGGAAACAGGTTATTTATTGAGATGATCCACCATGAAAAAGCCTGAAGATGAGAGAAGGTTTCAAAAAGCATTGCTGAGGTCCAACCTTTCTTTCTTTCTTTCTTTCTTTCTTTCTTTCTTTCTTTCTTTCTTTCTTTCTTTTCTTTAACACGACCTGGTGATTTCTGAATCAAAACTCTTGAGTATTCTTATTTTTGCATCTCTGACCTCTTGAACAAAACATTTGTGTCAATCTGATCATTTCCAAGCAGACTCGGACACGAGAGTAATGCCTCTGTTCCTCTTGTGTTTGCGTTCTGTCCCTATGCTCTCTGAGCATTTATCTGTTAACACAGATTGTTAATAAGGATAATATTTTGATTTTCTCTAGTGCAGAGAAATGGCACTCATTAGCGTTCTGCTAACTGTCCATGCCTGGATTGGTAATGCTCTACTGGCAGGGAACCAGAGAGCCAGCTCATGCGCACGCACACTGAGCCAAAGTTAACTTTCATGGTGATGACGGCCATAATAAATTAAATTAATGAGACTCTCCATCTCCTGTCAACCCTGCAATGTTTAGTGTCCAAAAGGCATGAACTTTCTTCTCTGTAATGCATCATGGTGATAATAAAACAATGTTCTGTACGTAATCACATTATTTAAATAGTATAATGTCATATAGTGTCATGCAAGGGTTACATAGCTGGACACGTTTGGACCTTCTAAAGCCAACTGATGTAAATGACAGATGGGCAGGAGGACAGCAAATCTGGATTGGGGCCTGTTGACATGGATTTTGAAGGTTTCAGATTCTTGAGTTTTCTTTTACAATTCAAAAGCAAAACAAGAATCAAGCATGGGTTAATGGATTGAAGTTATTTATCACTCATATCAGCTACTAGCATAATGAAACAATTTCTTACATACTATACCAATTGGCAATAAACATCAAAAACACAAAAAGATTATATTTGTGTATCTGATTACCACATTATTCTCTGTACCTGTTCCAAGATGCCATGTCTCTTCTCACACTGGGTAAGTGATGCAACCCATGCTGCACTTGTGGCTCATGTGCGCCACAACTTTAGCCTGTCTTGAGTGGTAAAATGTTTCAATATTGCTGGTCCAGGCAGGAGACGGATGGACTTTATGTTCCTGCTACATGGGATTTGATTTTAGTTAGCTGGGATCAGCGCTACCATCCTGCAATCCTGAAGAGTATAAAGCAGCATAAGATGGATGGATGTTTGTCTATGTCTCCACTGAAGACTTGTCTCACCTGTGTGACCCTTCGAGGAGTATATTGATGCTGGAAACCATTGAACCATGCGAATCCTTGGAAGGGGTTTCTGTCCTGTTCACCAGAGAATGAGTTCAGTGTTTTGGAGTTTGCTGTATGTGAGGTTCTTCCAGGTTCTCCTGTTTCCTCCCGCAGTGCTAAAGCATTCATGTGAGGTTAGTGGTGAGAGTAGTTAGGTGTGAATGAGTGTGGTTGTCTGTCTCTCTGTGTTTTCCCTGTGATGGAC